>NC_073241.2:44165000-44790000 GCF_029281585.2 Gorilla gorilla gorilla
GAATTAAAGCAGCTGTTATAAAGGTGATTCAACAAGCAATTTTAATAAATGTGAAACAAATGACAGAATAGAAAGTCTTACCAAAGAAATGGAAAATAAAAGAAGAACCAAATGGAAATTTTAGAATTGAAAAATACAATAACCACAATAAATGGGATAATTAGTATTTTGTATCAGAATAGGCCTTTTTAAAATTAAAAACTTATGAGCATTTAATTTGTGCTGGTCACTATGTGAGGCCTTGCATGGATTATCTCATTTAGTTTTCACAAAAAAAGCCTGTAAGATATTATTATCACCATGTTATAGATGAGGAAATGAAAAACAGAGGAGTTGAATGACTTGCCCAAGGTTATAGAGCGAGTAGCTTTCTTCCAATTTTCTCTAATTCTCAACTCCACACTTTTCACCACTATACTGAACGGATTACAATGCTTAATTTAGGTAGTAATTATCTTCCAGCTTCCTAAGTGGCCACATTCAGAAGATTATAATATCCAGGATTTCACAAGCTGTGTTAACCCAGGGAAATGTATTTTTAGAATCAAATGCATTTCATCCAACTCTTTGAACTCATTGAGTCACAGATAGATAGGTAGGTAGATAGATATAGATATATAGATTTATTTTGACTCTTATGAAACTTTAAAAAGCATTTATACTTTTTTCTTACTCTGTGTGTACTAAATTTTTGAGTACATAAAGTGACAATTAAGTGACAGTGTCAGCTATTTTATGGACGAAAGTTAGTTGCCATAAGAGAAAAATATCTTAGGTGAACTGATTTTATAGCCAGAGGAATTTGAAGAAAATTGACCTTGAGACCTGAAAATCTCCTCTCTCTCTCTCCATATATATATATATATATATATATATATATATATATATATATATATATATATATTTACATTATCTATCTATAGATATAGATATAGATATATAAAAATTTAGGTTTTGCCTATGTCTGTGTTTGAGGACAATATAATAAAAATCATGTCACATCCTCAGCAGATGTTAAAAACTCATGAAGGCTCTTACTTCCCGGTCCATATCCCAACATGTATTATCTGTACTTGCTGTTACTCTTCATAGGGGTAAAATCAGCAACAATTTCAGTCAGATGAAAAGTACTATCACTGTTCCATAACTTCAATAATCTGCATTTTGGTATTTATTATGTCTTTTGGTGCCATTTGGCCAATCAGTATTTTCTAAGAATAAAAGATATTCACTTAACATCCTTGTACTGTGTGAGAGTAGACTACTGCATACTAAAGACAATACAGTTCTGAAATGGGGCGGGTTATTTTTATGAAGTGAAAGGGCAGGGAGGGAAACAGCGTGTGGGGAAGGCATTGCTTTCCCGGGGCGGGAGGCGGTCATGCTGCGTGCAGCTTCCCAGAATCCTCCGAAAGAGCTGCCTGCTGCTGCCATCACGACCTGAGGCCACATGGTGAGGCAGGCAGCATATACCTCTTCCTTCTCATTTCCATCACTGAGCCCCTTTCTCCGCCAAGTCTCAGTGCCCTCTCTCCTTATCTGATAGGCATGACTATTCATGCTTCCTCCTGTCCTTTGGTTCTGGGAGGCCTCCTACCTTCTCCTCCATAAAGGCTTCCACATGGAGATGCCCCCGGCCCACCCAGACACAGTACCTGTTAGAATCTGACCTCTCAGTTAAGAGAGGACTCTTCAGTCTTGTCTTATCTGCCTCTTGAAGGAAAATAATATAATTGGTTAGCAAAATAATTGAGACTAAACTATAAAATACTCTAGGCTTCATGAGGGGTGAGTTAGTTGCATTTAGAGAGCCCTTTACAGTCTGTGTGTCTAATTCCTGGGCTATAGGAAGCCACGTTTCCACATCTGAGCCCCTCTTGGGAGATACTTGCCTATTTCGGGTGACTTTACTTTTCAGGATCACAAGAAAGGTTGTCAACGACTTGACACTCTTCCCGAAATACTGCTGACTTCTGAGTTATTTATTTATGTTTTGAACTGCAGCACTCAAGAGGCTATTACATCTTTGCCATTTTGCTTAAATTTGTCATGCTTCCCAACTTTTTAAATGTCATGTCACAGAGAAAAACTGACCATTGGCATTTGGGAACAAGAGGGGGCTTAGAGCCTAGAGGTTGCTGGAGGCTGGAAGGACTGGTCTGGGACTCTGGTGCCCCAGGGGCCCCTGGTCACCTGAGGGTGTAGCCGCACACACAGGCTGGGAAGCTACCCTTAGGTAAGTCGTGACAACTTGGTTATAACCTCCTGCTGTGAACTGTCCATCTCCAGGATGTCACAGAGCACCACCCACCATTTTAGCAGAACAGGGCTCTCAGAAAGAAGTGGGAATCAAGTCTCCTGCCTGGGTAGGAGAAAATGAAACATTGTTGATGCAAGAGGAGAGCATAGCTGAGGAGCAGAATCTGGTATCCAAGGGGTTTGGCAACAGTAATCACCATCTAGACTCTTGGAATCAGAGCCACATAGGAAGAGTTCAAGAGGAAGGGAGGGATCCCAATTGGCGGGCACAGCACCTGGCAGGGAATAATTCGGGGTGAGAAGCACATAGAAGACTGGCCAGGTGGCATCTGGGAAGTGGAGCCTCACATCCTAGGTTTAAGAGTAAGAGGCAGAAGTTGTGTCATGGGAAGGGGATGGCAAAAACAAAGTAGGAACTTAGGGTGTCCATACCAGGAAGGCACCTGAGTCTAGTCAAAGCAGAGGGCAAGACATTTAGAAACAAGGATCAAAGTGGATGCTGAGTTAGAGGAACCGGAGCCCACAAGGCTGACGAGGGCTTCTGAGCATGGCATTTGCACAGACATCAGACCCGGGCACTGCTTCAGCTGGAACCGCTGGACTTTAAGATGGAGGACTGAGCTTAATGGATTACCTGTGACCTCACATCAGGATAAGTCCTAGGAATACAGGGAAACTGTCCCAACTGGTGGAATCAGGTACCCCTGCCGTGGAAAGAAGGAGAGAAGATTCAGTCTGAGGAGCCTCCTGGACTGCACCCAAAATGCAGGGGTCCAGCCTCAGGGGCTCAATATTGCTGCTTTGCAAACCCTAATGTCATTAAAACTCAGAGACAGAAACATGTTCAGGAATGCTGCTCTTAGAATGAATAAAATTTACTTTTTCATTTGTCATCAGATATTAAAAATTATGCTTCCATATTCTTTTAAATTGTAATCACTCTGTTTCCTTCCATTATAAAGAAAGAGGACTACTTGTATCTGTCAAAACATTTTTCTTTTAAAAGTTTGTCTGCAATGGTCTGGCAACTTTTTGTTTATTTAGCGTATATCCTCTCTTCAACTGCTTCACTGTTGATGAGGTTGGGGCTGACATTTTTGGTAAATTATTTGGTAGAACCATGCAAAATTTCTGATACTCAACTGTCTTTGACATTCAAAAACTGCAGTTTTGTGTGAGTCAAGCTAATAGCTGCTGCTGTCTCTTCCTTTCCTGCAAATGACAGATTCTTCTGTGAATTAAGGAGGAATGGAGAAATGCTCTTCTGAATCAAAAGAGCCAGGACTCCAGCAGAGACACTGTGGCTCAGCACTCCCCTCTCAGCCTGCAGTTTCTAAGCTTGCTTGTCTCCATGCATAATCAACCAACTGGAATTTGAATATATTACTCCCTACCAATCAGACACTGACAGTTTACTTTGACCAACAGAACTTTAAGTCATAGAAACTTCAGCTTAGCTCAAATACTTTCTGAAGAGACTATGTCAGAACAGTACTTCCCCAATATTTGGCTAAATCCAAAGCTTTCAAGAGTGGTTTTATCATACCTAGGCTGTCCACTTCAGTCTTCTTTTTTTCAATGTGAATAGATTTATACAGAATCATGCATCTCTTAAACACACACACACATGCATGCATACGTGCATGCACATAAGCACCAGTAAGAGTCTGAGTTTGCAAGAAGGCAGGCAAAAGTTTGGGATGCCATCTCCTTAATGTAGCTATTTCTCTGCAAAGAACCAAGTGAGCACAGTGTTGCAACTTGGTCACAGTAGATTCTCAGAACCCAGATTCTGAGGTTCAAAGTGATGCAGATAAGTCACATGATTTGCCTTACAGAATCAGGAATTGTTACATTCTAGCAATGCTCTGGGGTTCTATTTGATTTTGCCTTCCTTACTACCAGAGAGACAAAAAAGGAACTAGGAGGAAATTAGAAATAGGTGAATGATTGAATGACCAGAGAGACTAATTCATGAATGAAGACTGAGGGAAACAGAGCATCTCTCGACATCAGCAAATACTGATGACTATAACAGCTCACTGTGGAGGGGTCTGTGGTAGCTGTCTACAGACGCTGGACAGATAAGTAAGCCTTAGGAAGAGGCAGCATTAGTGCCATGTAGCATGAACCACATAGGGGTAGTGACACGAAATTACAAAAAAAAAATTCATGGTTATAATGATCATTTAAAAAACTCAAATTGGGAGTGTGTGCTAGATGGATAGCAAAACTTCTGAGTCATAGTATCTTAATGAAAACTCGGCTGTCTTTGAAAAAGATATTTCTCAGTCTCTCTTAAGTTAGCCTAATGCCTTCCAACTTTTGCCTACAGAAAGTTCTTTCTGAAATTTTCCTTAAATCCCATACGGTGCAGCTTAACCAGATGCTCTTGCTCTGCTGCTCTTGGGAATGGTGCTTCATCCCAGGACTCAAGCGTATGCTGGCCTGCTCTTCCCCACCAGCAACCAGGGCAAACCAAGCCTGCATTAGCCTGTAAATACTTGCCTCTGGGTCTCTCTGCACAAGGACTGTGCTATGGTTTCCTTCATATTTTCTTTTTTTGATGGTGTTAAAAAACCATGTCCCCGGCCGGGTGCGGTGGCTCACGCTTGTAATCCCAGCACTTTGGGAGGCCGAGGTGGGCGGATCATGAGGTCAGGAGATTGAGACCGTCCTGACTAACACGGTGAAACCCCATCTCTACTAAAAATACAAAAAATTAGCCGGGTGTGGTTGTGGGCACCTGTAGTCCCAGCTACTTGGGAGGCTGAGGCAGGAGAATGGCGTGAACCCGGGAGGTGGAGCTTGCAGTGAGCCAAGATCATTGAGCCACTGCACTCCAGCCTGGGCGACAGAACGAGACTCCATCTCAAAACAAAAAACAAAAAACAAACAAACAAAAAAAACCATGTCCCCTTTCTTCAGCCTGATTAGTGCCAATAGTTAAGTGATTTGTTTTGGGACTTCCCAAGAAAGTGCCACAAGGCCTTGGTAAAGTTGCTTACACTGTGTGAGCCTGTTGTCTTACCAGTAAAATAAATATGCTAATACCTTTGGGTATTCAGTCAAAAATATATATTCATTAGAAATAATACATGTAAAACACCCTGTATAATAGTGGGCCTATAGCATACATTCAATAGGGGTAGCTTTTTAATTCTTATTATAAATTGTACTTTTTGGTACGTATGTCTTAACGTCTTCACTGAATTTATATTCTCTATAGTACCTAGCATGTAGCAGATGCTTATGGATTGTTGAATCAATACCTGAATAGATTAATAAACCAATAGATCAATACCGATTATTACAAATTACAGAACATGCATGTAAAGGCGCCCGTCTCTCTGTAGCAAAGGTTGCTGATACGGGTATAGATCATGCTGGGCCAGGCTGATATCATCTTAGCCATCCTGTCCCCAGTTCCAGAGTCCATTCTAGATATTGGTACTAAAGTCGTTTTGGGGTTAGAATGCATATGGCCTTCTCCAGAAGATCCAGTTTATTTTTATTATGTTCGCTGGACTCATGATAAAATTGTGGACCAGAAATCTGTTCTAGTCCACAATTTTATCATGACCTTAAAATAAAAGAAAGCTTTCATGTATTCAGAATGGATTTACTTTGTACTATGTATCAGCAAATTCATAGTGAGTAGGAAGTGAATGCTCAGAAAAGCCTCAACTGCCTCGATATTGATGTATTTGAGCACGTGCTCCTCTAGGTGTAGCCGGTGATAACACTGTGATGGCAATAACAGCTACCATTTCATGATGTGTGTGTGTGTGTGTGGCATGTGTTTGTGATTTCTTAGGGTCACACTAACCCTTATGAGTTGGATCTCCTTTGCTCATTTCACTGGGGAGAATCTCTGAAGCTCTGGCAGGAAGTACCTTCCCCAGGGTAATGTACAAGTGACCTGTCTTGGGTGTGTCTTCCCTGGTGTAGCTACCTCATTTCTAGCAGTGGCAGAGGTTTGGGGCCTCTTTGGAGACAAGGACGTGGGCACAGGGATCTAATGGAGACAGCCCATCAGCCTGCAGAAGGAACCAGGTCATTGGCCCTGGCAGATCCTTCTGCCCATAGCCTGCTATTGGGTTCTGACAACATCCAGGACTCAGGACTCAGCTTTGACTTGTGAGGGGAGATAATCGACTCAGCAGACCTGGGCTTGGGCCTCTCCTCTCTCACCTACAAGGTATCCTTTCACACCCCAGCCCAAAACTTCCCAGCAAAGCTCTGGAGGATTAAGCAGATCTGTAGATAAGAGTGTTTCTGCATACATGAATATTAAGAAATGAAAATGCAATATTCTCTGATACCAGTAAATATGCTTAGTTACCCATAGTCTTTTCTGATACAGTCAAACCAGGGAATGCATATTGAGGATACAAACTGAGTTAAGTGTTATGTGACATTTGCATTGTTCCATTGGAAGTACATCTGTATGCTATTCTTAGATTTTTACGTTTCTAAAATTGTAAATGCCATATATGTTGATGAATCTATCTATAATTCTTTGTTGACCAGTGTCTGTAGTTCTAGAACCTGAGATTTTCTCAAAAGGCAATATGAAGAGAAACTATTATTTGAATGCGCTCGGGGAAAGAAGAATGTTTCTATGCAATTTTTAAATATTAGGTGTAAGTCTGCTCTAATGACAATGGATCCCTGATTTATCACTATATACTGACGACTGTGCTTTCATTTTTATACAAACCAGTGCTTTTGGCTGCCCATATTCAGACATGAACTTGAAAAAGGAGGCAACACTTCACGATCGTTTGAGAGAACAAACACAGGCAAATTTGGAATCAGACTCTTCACATTCAAAATCAAAAAGCCTCTGTAGTTTGAACTTCAATGGAAAACATGAAAAGGTGAACAGTCAGCCCAGGTAAGAAACTTCTTAAAAATGTGAGCCAGAAAGTAAACCATGTAGAATAGTAAAAGAACAATTTTGTTAATAGTAGTAGTTTCTATCTCTTTCTTCAAAAGAATTATTTTTATTTCTGGATATTATTATGTTCGCTGGGCTGATAAAATTCATCTAAGCCTTGATCTTCATTTAAAAAATATTTTATTTTGCTTCATCCTTAAATATTTGAATTTACCTTTTTCTAAATGTACGTATTGTATGTAAGCAGTAGAAAGTAGATCTCATTTGTTCCATTCCAAAAGATTCCCTTTTATCTTAAAAAGTCTTTGTTCTTTTGAATCGTTTCATAGACATTACCTCTTTTGGCACATGGACAAGTATCTGTATCTTCTTAGTCATATCAAGATTTCATCTCTTATCTGTTACTTGTCTTTGTCATCTTTAATACAAATGTACCTCAGATATGATTTCTTCTTACACAGAATAGTTTCCATTTTGATTTATTGACAACAGATCTTCCCTCTGTTCCTAAATGTAAACTTGTGATTCTAAATACCAGTTTTCATTTTTGTTTACATATAACTATATTCTAAGGAGCTGCAAGTACAGCCTTGTGTGATATTTTTTAACCTAAATGAGTAAAATAATTTAAATAATATCTTTTCTCCAAAAAGCTCTATTCTTCATGCTGGGAATTATAAATACAGAAAAGTCTAACACTAAGTAAATAACTGGAGACCAGACAGAGACTGAGCCAAGAAAGGCTAGACAGAGAGATGAGAAATGGGCGTTTTCCTGACCCTGCCACAGGCAAAAGGCAATCATGTTCAAGACCTTGAGCACCCTAGACCCTGACTGTGCAAGATTTGAAGGGATGACTGCTTCTCCTAAACCTCAGAGCCTTGCTCTTTGCTTTCAGCAGGTGTAAAACAAAGACACACAGGCCTCTCTGTGGGTGCAGAGTTTCCACTGAAATCACTGCCAGCATTTGCACCTCCATCCCAGGTGGGGAGGTGCTCCTTCTCTTCCAAGGGGGCACCAGTTTATTCGGAGAATTTGGCTCATAGGGTACACTTTTCACATGGGTTTTACATCCTGGACTGTGGATTTTTATTTTTATTCATGCACATGTTATTTTAGAGCATTTGGGTGACATTTCATTTTTTGTTAAATTTTGAATATTTTGACTTGATCTCTGCGCACATGATTGTAGATTAGTGCTTCTCTCTATTGCATGATCTATTTCCTATGGATACACATGCTTCTCTATTTTTATAGCTGTATCTTGCATTTTTATTATTTGCTATACACCTACTCCTCTTGTTGCAACTTCACAGGGTCTCGTTGTTCTTTACTGCTGTTTCACACCCACACTGTTTACAACTTTACGTAGTTGAGAGCTTGAATGTCTTTCCATTTCCTGGTTGAGAGAGAATTTTTTCTTTTTTAACTATTTCCAAGGAACAGTGCTTATTTATTCCAGAATCATAGAGACCAGTACATCCCTTCGCCCTTAATCTTTTTGCTATAATCTGTTGTATTTTTTTCAAATAAAAACCTAGTCAGTTTCACTTGTAAATATTTTAGACATTCATCCTCAATGTCAAAAATCACAGAAATGAAACAGATCTTTGAATTACCTTAAAAAAAATGATTGCTCTCAGAGGTTAGCTAAGCTTTTCTTTCTAGCAAACACAGATATGTTGCCTCCCTATCTTGAACTCCTCTTAGGAGTTTAGCCTTTTAAACTAATCGTTACATGCTTTATTATTTATGAAGGAGCTTTGCACTGAAATATACCAAATAGGAATAATTACTACAGATAGAAGGAGTCGAGAATGTTAGTTGATAATCAAGCAGACAAATCACAGGTTGCCCTGTTCTGCCAAATCCTATGTCACCTGTAATTAGCTGTGGGGACAGGAGGTGTATGTTACATATCATGAATCCTCAAGCCTACTTTTGCTTTTACATCTCAAGACCAAAGCCATCCTTGCATTCCAATATCTGTCCACTTTTTTTACTAACCAATCATCCTAATAATGTTTGGATAAATCGTATTAGCAGTCATTCCCTTTTCGAGTCTACCCTCATCTCCATGGCATCCTGTTCATAGTCTTAAATTCCAGGGCAAGGGAAAAAAAAGAGAACAAAGGAATCGACAAGGAATGATATGTAGGTTAATTATGTACAGATAAAACGTATTTTAACTCTTTCCACAGCTTACTTGTAGTACTGTCCCGAGGCTGCCTTTTCCCTAACCCAAACCTTTGCTCTTGAAATCACTAGCTATTAGATACAGGTGATGGAGAATATTTAAATTCTATCTTTCCTCTTCTGCATGTTGAGGAGAAATAACTTTTACTTGGCTCCTGTCCAAAAATAGTGATGGGGGTTAAATTGGTGAAAATCAGAGCTATAATTTCCACTGGGCTCCGGTCAAGCCATCCACCATTGAGCTCTGGACAGGCCTTCTGTAATTTTTTTATACAAGCAACATTTGTCACATTAGAATATCCAGAGTACCAGTCTGGGCAACATCATGAAACCCCATCTCTACAAAAACTACAAAAAAAAAAAATAGCTGGGTGTGGTGGCATGTGCCTGTAGTCCCAGCTACTCAGGAGGCTGAGGTGGGAGGATCACTTGAGCCTGGGAAGCAGAGGCTGCAGTGAGCTATCACACCATTGCATTCTAGCTTAGGTGACAGAGTGAGACCCTGTCTCAAAAAAAAAAAAAAAAAAAAGAAATATGTGTGTGTGTGTGTGTATATATATATAATATATATACACATATATTTATATATATCCAGACTTCTTGTAATTCAAGTGAAAAATATAAAATTAACTTTGATAAGCTTCCAAATTTGGTTAGATATTGCCCAACAATTTGGATAATTTTTTCTTTTCCGTAACTGCAACCCAATTTTTTGATTATTTTTAAAAAACATGTTTGCTCTTATATTAATCTTTGTATCAGGGTTATAATTAGTAAATGTATGACTCCACTGCATGATTTAGTGGTAGAAATAGTCTATTTATGTTCACATTTTTTAGTAGTCATGTTCTTATTTTGAGAGATTTATATATGTACTGCTAGATGTTTGCAAGAGTTATCTTTATAACAGTAAGATACAGATGTTATATTAACTGTAAAGAGTCATACTCACAATATCACAGTAAGTCACCATTTACTGAAAACCCGTATATATTTCCTTTTTTATTTGTGCTAATAGGGTGGGTAGTATTATATTCATGGTGCATTAAATGGAGGTGAATAGCTTACACTTGAGTTTCTTTCATTTGGGTGCATATAGTAGAGTAGAAAATACCTTAATCTATTTAACCATTTATAGTTTGCACATACATAACCTTTGGAGCTTCCCATAATTTTGTAATTTAGGCAAAGCGGACATTATTCTCATCATATTGCCATTTATAGATGAGGAAATAGTAAGCTGGTAAGCTTATCTGGGACTGAAACATAGGTCTTCTGATTAAATACAGCATATTTTCAGTACAGTAAATTAGCAATCATGTTGCCAGAAATATCAATGATAATAACTATCTACTATTAATAGCACATACTTACTTGGGGCTGCAAAGTGTTATCCTAAACAATTTATGTACATCATAGTATTAATTTTATTTTATCCTCCCAACAACCCTGTATGTGGTAAGTTTTCTTATTCAGATTTTATAACATAGGCATCTAAAAGTTCAGAGAGGTTAGGTAGTGTCTGAGGTCATGCAGATGATAAGTAGAAAAAAATCCCATGTGCAATTCAACTACATTAGACTAGTGAAAGAATGACAGCTTAAGGCTTTGAAAAAGCCCAGCTAGGTTCATATTTAGTCTTACTTTCTACTGATGTCTAGGATTCTCAGAGTCACCTTATGATGCATCTGTTTCTTATTTTGTGAAAACAGAACCTGCACGTTCTGCACATATACTCCAGAACTTAAAGTATAATAATAATAATAATAATAATAATAATAATAGAACTACTGAAGGGAAGAATCTTACCATGTTTTCCCCAAACTGATGTTTCTTATTTATACTATATATAATACAAAATGTCCCTCTTGAGCACGTTTCATTATAGTATACTAAAGGCTTCTACCTGCAACAAGAGAATAAAATGAGTCATTAAAACATTTTCATCATAAAGAAAATTACTCTGGAATGCAGCTCCCCTCTACTCCCCATATTGTCTATTAGCTGGTTTCCCCAGGCCTGAGGGGGACTTTTTTTTCAGGCATTTTTTTACCTGCCTAAGTGATCTTTAATAACTTCCTTTGCCTCCCAGAAGCATTGTTTAATATATTCTAATTCACACAATTGATAGCACCACCATTCGTTAAAATACCTGTCATATTCTATCATTGCTATTAAGAAAATCTAAGAAAATGCCTAATAAAGCTCACTTTGTTTTTCCTGATGCCTGTCATATTATAAATTTCATGCACTTTTTGAAAGCTAATATTGGTAATAAAAATGCCTGGGGAAAATTGTGGTAATCAGAAAGGATGGCATGTAGTGGAATAGTTCCTTAATGATCTTGGTGATAAACTGCACTGCCATGAGCCAACTAGTTTATTTTGGCTGCAACATAAGTACCTTCTATGATCTCCACCCTCAGAGTTATAACAATGTTTGTTGGTTGTCCCACACATTCACCTTCCAAGTGAGTAAATAGGTTCTTTAATCCACCAGCCTTTTTGTCACTTCTTACTTTCACTTTCTCACTCCTCAATTTCACTTTCTCTCAATTCTCTGCTTTGGGAGGTAGAGTCTACTTAGTGGCCCCACTCACTCCCCATCATCGCCTGCAGTGTTGTTTTCATTCCTGCACTGTGCCTTTGTTTCCTTTCTTGGTACCTCATTTACTCCTGCCTGCATCTCCTCCGTTTCCCACGGCTCACCTCTCTCTTGGAGTTCTGTGGCAGTTCCAATCTGTAAGGGCTTCTTGAAGTTGGAGATTGTGTTTTATGTGTCTCTCTATTTCTAACACTTAGTGCAATACCTGACACATACTAGACACTCAACAAGTTAAATAGATTTTGAGCAACCTACTAGGTGCCAAGGATGGTGGCCGGCCCTGAGAGGCCAGTCCTATCCTTGCTAAGTCCAGTCCAGTCCTATCCTTGCTAAGGCCAGTCCTATCCTTTCTAAGAACCAGTCCTATCCTTGCTCTCAGCATTCCTCTCTCCTTTTGGTCCACACCACATATCAGCAGCTTATTTGTGTGTCTGCATGTACCTTTTTAATACTTTGTTGTGCGTATGCCATGTCTTCTCAAAAAGACTATAGGCTGCTAAAGGCAAGAACCAATTTACGCTTTTGCTTTTTCTTCTTTGTGTTTCACATTATAGGTCTTTAGTGTACCTAAGTTGATTGATTTCATTATATACATTTGTTTTTCTCTTAGAGTCTCCATTCCTTCACCTGTAAAATGGTCATAAATGTGAGGCTTATATAAGATTTAGAGTATAGGAATATAGATGTAGGTAGATATAGACATTGATATTGCTATAGATATATGAATGGGCCTGGCACATAGAAGAGACTAGTGAAATAATAGTTCCATATCTTTTCTCCATTTTTATGAAAACCATTGATTCTAAAGTCTTGCAGTTGGACCAGTTCTAGCGGTGTGTATATCACACACCTCAACACCAACCACAGGAATTTAGACCTTTATTTATTTGGTCTAAGATAATACTCAGTGTCTATAACTAAATTAAGCCCCTTAATCAAGAAAGTAGTGATCAAAACACCATGACAAGCCAGAGTTCTTCTTGCCCTATAGGGGGTTTTGGCTGGACAGGAAATCCCAAGGCCTTTCAGAGCAGCCCCCCTCCAGCTCCCCACCTCCACTCAGACTCTGAGGAGCCACTAGCCAGGCATGACGACCTAGGAGCTCTACGAAGGGAAAGGACTCAAGAGATTAATTCAACTTCTGCAATGTGGAGACAAAGACACCAATGCCAAAGAATTTTGCTATTTCATCAGCACTGTTGATGGTGGCCCCTTTGAGCCCTCTGACTCCCAGCTCATTGCTCTCCTCACTGTTCCATACCACCACCTGCCCTAGAATTAAGGTGCAGTCAGAATGGAATTCGGTTTTGTTATGTAGTTAGCTGACTAACACTTATCTTGCTGAATTCAGCACCGTGACCATAGCCAGGTCCCGAAATTAGACATATTCCTTCATTCAACATTTGTCTGTTGAATAAATATTTAGAAAATACTGTTCCAAACTCTAGTGATAGAGCAGGCAACAAAACAGACAAAAATCCTTGTTCTTATCAAGCTTTTCCTTGGTGATAAGAAAGTCACCCAAACTAGTAAGTGGCAGGACAAGGATTTGAACTTAGGTGGGATGGCTCCTGTCTGTGCAGACTTGGCAGTAGGCATGCTGATTCGCTCACGACATAGATATTCATTCACTCCACAAATATGTGTGGAGCTGCTGCTGTTGCCAAGTGGTGGGTTAGGTGCTAGGGATGTGGAGGTGAGCAAACCAGTTCCATGTTTGTGTGGAGCTAATTTTCAGGTAGGGGAGATGGAAGAGGAAGAAAGAAAGCAAACCATAAATGAAGAGAAAATCACAGATGGTTGACAGGTGCCATAGGGAAGTAACGTGGAGTAGAAAGGGTGATGCTCAAAATGTTTTCAGTAATCACCTATCATAAAGGGCCCAGCCACTAAGGGAAAAAAAGGTTCTGTTGAATATTGTGCATATGGAAAATGAAATGAGTCGTGCCCGGATCAGCTCAGGGGCATGGAGAGGATCTGGGATGAGATGGAAGGGCCCAGCTCTTGCCAGGCTCCACCTGCCTCACTTCGTAGGCACCTCACTAGAGTCTCTAGAGTCTTGTATTTCCTAAATGAATGTACAGTTATGCTGAAACATTATGAAATAACCCTTGGATGCCATGCCATGTCTTCAAAATATTTTTCCGAGCTGATTCTCGTAAAGAATTTTAAAATTTATTCTTAATCTCTGGATTTCTGGAATCCTGCCTTGGCTCAGGCTTTCAGTGACTAAATGCCACAGAACAGTGTGTCCTACAATGTCCACAGCAACTTGCGTAGAGGAAATATTAGTGTTCCCGCACCCCAGAAAAATAAAACCTTGCTGCCTGAGCACCAGCAAGCATTTTATCATCTATATACTTAACCTGGTTTGAAAATAATTATTTCTTACTCATTGTAAAGAGTAAACTGGGACTTTAACATGATCTTTTTCTCATTATTACAGCAGTACTTGCTTATTATGGGAAAAGAAAAAATACAGTTGAGTAGAAAGAAAAAAATAAAAACTAAAAACATTAACAATATCCACACTTTTTTCTATCAAACAGCATAACATATAGATGTTTGGAAAAATATAAGAAAATGTCCACCTTAATAATTCCAGTAATGTAGAAGTTTTAAGAAATAAAGAATTTCTCATTCTCCACTCCTAACTCTGATGCTGCATGCTTAGGTCACTAGGGTTAACAGATTGCCACCTGTTCTCTGTACCTTTTTGATGTTCATGTATGCACATGTGTATGTAGATGTATGTATTAGTCCATTTTCATATTGTTATTAAAAACTGCCTGAGACTGGGTGCTTTATAAAGGAAAGAGGTTTAATTGACTTACAGTCCAGCATGGCTGGAGAGGCCTCAGGAAACTTACAATCATGGTGGAAGGCAAAGGGGAAGCAAGGCACCTTCTTCACAGGGTGGCAGGAAGGAGAATAAACACAGGAGGAACTACCAAACACTAATAAAACCACCAGATCTTATGAGTACTCACTATCATGAGAACAGCGTGGGGAAACTGCCCCCATGATTTAGTTACCTGCACCTCGTCTCTACCTTGACACATGGGGATTATAAGGATTACAATTCAAAATGAGATTTGGGTGGGAACAGAAAGCCTAACCATATCAATGTACATTCACTCTTTTAAAATAATTTATATTAACATTTTGTTAATCTGCAATGTGTTTTATTTCATTTAACAATATGTCATGGGTAAATTGTCATATCAACACAAACAGACCCAATGCATTATTTTTAACAACTGCATTGTATTCCGTGGTGTAGGCATACCGTAACTCATTCAACCATTCCCCTAATGACCATGGTTTCCAGTATTTCTCCTCTTGTAAATAATGCTGCAGTAAACATTTTCATATGAATATTATGGATCTTATTATTTGCTGATTCTTTTTACTGCTGTATTTTAAAAGGGTTCGTTACTTTTTATTTGCAAACTAAGCATACTGTATGAATCCTCAAATTGATAGAATCTCACAGGTCATTGGTCCATTTTGCTTGACTGAGAATAAATAAATTTGCATATCCAAACCTACACACATGCGTGGGAACATAGAAAGCTTGTGCAGGCCCCATAATTTGTCCTAGCTCCACGTCTTACCTCATTGCACACCACACCCCATTGCTAATTCTCCTCACCCACACTCGCCCTCCACCTGCAGTGGCCCTCTCTGTGCTTCCTGTGATAAAATTTGTATTGAGGCCAAGTTCAAACTCATCTCCTGAAGGCTTTTTCTACCATCTCCCACCTTGTATGCAGAAAATGTCCTCCTGTTGTATGATCCAATAGCACATCCTCTGTCTCTCTGATGTAGCCGTTTCTTGGTCTGCTTTGTGCAGAATCTGCCCTTGCACAAGTCTGCATCCCCTAATAGATCATGAGTCTTTTGGTGGCAAAAACCATCTCTGCAGAATGCAACAGCTGCAGGCAGGAAAATCTCAGAGAAATGTTGATTGAGTTTGGAGAATTTGCCTAAAAATAGAAGAGTCAGAGCCCAGTGTCTGCCTGTTAAGCCTTAAGTTATAACTAAACACAGTTATTGTGCCAGTTTGGGGAGCAGCTTCCCAGATAAGACAATCACATTCTGTGTGTTTTTTGAACTTATGAACCTTTTTTTTTTAACTTCTGGAACAGGGGTCAGCTAGCTTATTTTTTGTAAACAGCCAGATGGTAAATATTTTAGGTGTGGCCAGCTATAAAGGTCTCTGCTACAACTACTCAATTCAGCCATCGTAGTGAAAGCAGCCCTAGACAGTAAGTAGAGAAGTGACCGTGGCTGTGTTCTAATGAAACTTTGTTTACAAAAACAAGCAATGGGCAGGATTCGACTTACGGGGCATAGTTTGCTAACTCTTGTTCTAGAAGGTGTCTAGGTAGAGTTAGACTAACCTGAATTAAATTCAAATCCTAGTTCTTCTACTTATTATGTGACTTTTTAAGACTCCTTAACTTGCCTTTTGAACACATAAATAGAAGATTAATATTTCCTATTTCATGTTAAGCATCCAGTTCAGGGCCTAGCGCTTAACGAGCACAGAAATGACAGCCACTAGTATTCTCTTGTGAAGGGGAATGGAAGCCTAGAAAGAGGGTCAGAGGAGATGCAGGCCCTTTCTTCCAACTGGAAGTAGGAAATCCTAGGGAAAGAGCACAATGAAAAACAATGGATAGCAGAGACTCTTGGGTGACAGTGACAGCTTTTGCCTTTAGGTCATATGCACCTCTTTATGGAATAAATCAGGTATAAACCGATACACAGGTCTCTTGACACTTGCAACAGCAACAGCAGCGGTATTAATAAAATACACTGAAGATTGTTTAGGATGCCCGGAGCTATTATGACTATATAAAAGCTATGGGCCAGGCTTCAGGAGGAATAATTGGTGCAACAGTAGTACATCCCTGGAGATTTAGACAGAGATTGAGACTATTTTAGCTAAAACACAAATGAAATATTAATCTTTGGCTCATGACTGGCCTAGTCATTTCCAAACATGTCTACTGGCTGTATGCAGTGGATTCTTTTGAAATGCAAATTCCTCTGTGACTTTTCCCACTGCCCACAAGATGAAGTCCACATCCTCGAGAACCCATGCAAGGCCCTCCATGGCTAGCTTCAGTTTGTTCTGTCAAGCTGCCGTTCGTTGCATGGTGCTTCAGCCAAACAAGTCAATTAGCTTATTCAGGTCCTCAAAACACTTCCCTGTCCCACGTTACTTATGCTCGTTCTGTTCCACCCTAATTCTCGAGACTTTTGGAAACCCATCTCCATTCTCTGAAGACCCCACTGGCCCAGCAACAGTCAAGTCTCTGCCTGTGACTTCCCTTTATCCGTGCCTTCCATAAATAATCAGTAAACTGTACGCTATTGGAAGGTGATGTGTAAAGCAGAAAGAAACCTGGATTTGGAGTCCAAAGACTTGAGATTGGACTTCATTTTGGCTCCATTAAGACCTGATTTTGGCTCCATTATCTACCCACTTTGTGCCCAAGATGGGGCAGGTTGTTGAATGTCTCTGAGCCCAGTCTCTCAATGGGTAAAACAAGAGTACTATCCCAACTTTGTAGAGTTTTTGTGAGAATGAAATGGGAAATGAAAAGGCTAGGAGTCCTTAGTATGTACCTACCTCCTGGGAGTTCCCAGGAAATGCTACCTGAATCTGAACTACTCACAGGGTTTGGCTTGGCATATCTCTCTACTGAGGTAATCATTTGAAAGCAAGACTATACTGAAATATACCCATGATCAATTGAAGAACTCCGCATTATTTTTAAAAAGCACTCAACAAATTTATTTGATTTATTTTAAAATGTTTTTTAAAATACCCATAAAAGTTTTATATGTGGCAGACTGACTTCTATTTTTTAACTTTGTAAGATAGAAGCAAGATCTTGATTAGCATATATTGCAGAAGGGTGCTTTAAGGTGGCTTGAAAATCAACTTGAAGTTTCATAAAATTTGTAAAATTGAGGGGGAAATACCTAAAGATTTGCCAAAAATCATGTAAACACAGCTAAAATTGTTCTTTCCCCCGCCCCAAATTATTCTTTGGAAAATGGCTAGGCTGCACTACTTACCTTATGTGCTGTGTCCCAGCATCCTGTTTGACCCATGCTCTCTACCAGATACTCACTGCTTACATTTAAGCCACTTTTCTATAGTTTATATTTTCTCCTACAAGAATGTAAATATCAAAGCATGATATAAGCAAAAAAAAGAATGTAAACAAATCCTGATGATACATATGTTGAATATAATTAAAATTATATATATTGAATTGATGAGAATATTACACATATTTTTATGCATGTCCATGATGCATAAGCGTTTTTACACTGGTTTTTAACATACTATTTCACTAGTTGCTCTGAAGAACCCAGTGAGGCAGGTACTGTGTCCATTTAACAGATTGGAAGCTAAGATTGAGCATTTAAATATTCACTCTGGATCACAAACCTAGGGGCTGCATCCTAGGCGTGAACTCAAGTTTTCGCACACTGAATGTACTGTCTCTGCATTGCCCCCCAGGTGATTAAGTACATGTGGTTAGTATGCTCCACAGTAGCCTTGTAGGACCTATGGTAAAGTCCAAAGTTGGAGGTCAATAGAAATTTTCTCGGTTTCTTGCTTTTTTGATAAAAAGTCTTGATGATTAAGAGATATCTAACTGATAGAACATTTCTGCCATGATATACTTGTGTAAACATATAAATAAACATATAGATACAATTATCTCAAATTCTGTAAGTCATTTAGGTTTCTATGTAGGATTTTGGTAACTGAATCGGCTTCCTCATCTAGCACAGAAATTAAAACAGTACTTCCATGGCCAACTCAAAGGCTTGTTAGTGAAAATGAAATGAGAGACTTGCTGTTCAAATACAGTAAGAAAATACATGTGCAAAGCAAGATATAAATTTCATTAAAATATATACAAATAAATTACTTGATTATCTCACAGGCCTATCTACCTAAAATTAATTACTGACTAATTAGCAATCCTGGAGAAGTTTTATTGTAGAAACTTCCATATTCATTATAAAGTATGAGCGTCAAGTTTTAATGAAGTTCCATGATAAAAGAATAACAGAATTAGGCCGTACTACATACTGCAGCATTTTAAAAGTTAATTAATTCCCTGACATTCAGCAATGTAACTAAATTACTTTATACAGTTGTTTGAGCACAGTGTCTATAATCTTCTGATTAAAATAATGAGCCTAAAAATCATCAGTAGCAATTATTATTTACTTACCTACCATCCCATCACCCACCATCCTGCTAGCTCCTCCTTAGAATCTGAAGAGATTATTCTCCAGAGAATTTTGGAAACTTTTTGCTGTAATAGAATGAGGGGGAAAAAGCCTTTTAAATTTCAGGGTTCAAAGTCAGAGTTTCTGAACAGAAGTGTGTTTTTAAAATCTTAAACTTAAAATTCTAACAAGGCTCTGTGCAGCAAAATACCTGCCAGTTCACTATTGTTTACCCTGCAGTTTCTATTTAAATTTGTGCTGCTATCATGATTTCTTCCTACCTCACAGGATAATGAATCTAGATTTTATTTCTGTTCTTTGCCCAGACTTGTACAGCAGGCAAAGTGTTTGAAAATCAAAGGAAAAGAAGATATTGACTTGGATAATCTCTTCAGAGGTAAAAACAAAAACACTAGCAAAACACAGAATATACTTTTTGTTGTGCAGAATGTCTTATTTGTTTGACTGTTTGGTTTTATCATTCCAGCAGGGAATGGTAGAAAGAGCCTAACTAGAAGTCAAAAGAGACTTGTGTTCTAGTTCCCACCCTGTGAATGAGTCCCTTCACTTCACTACTCAAACCTTTATTTTCTCATTTTAAAAGTAAAAGGACTGGACTCTATGATCTCTATGGTCCCCACTTATGATAGGAAAAGTGTAAACCAACAGAAGTTAGAGGTTCAATGGTTGAATCCCACTCTGCCATCTGCAGAGGCCATGGAGGGAAACCAGGAGTGTCTCACTGCACTTGTGAAGGTGGGAGACTGTGAGATGCACCTTATCAGTAAGAAAGGCTAGAAGGGTATTAGGCAAAAAATTAAACCATCAGAGCTGAGGAATCTGTTGGAGTCTAGGAAGAAGAATTGCATGTGTTCTTTTAGTTACGTTTCTTTCCAGTGAAGGCTCCATATAGACAGAATTTTGAGGTTGGATTATATTGTACCAAGCTAAGGAATCAGTTTTCACCGGGTTCCGTTTTGATTTAGTCAGATGCAAACATTGATAATTTCTATTAGCCCACCTGCAGCCTTGGCAGCCCTGTACATTTGTGTCTCCCAGAAGATGTAGGAGATCTGTCTGCCTTCTAGAGGAAAGGAACATTGCTGAGCTTTCTACTGACCTGGTAGAAGTCCAGTGAATTAGCACACTGTGCTGGACTGTGCCATCTCCAGTTACCCATTGGACTTTTCTTAAGAGAAGGAGAGGGTGCCTGGCAGTCACTGAACAAAAGGGCCGGGAGGCCAGTAAGCAGTGCTGAACTGCTCACTTCAGGCAGAGATGGAGCTCTTGCTTGTGTTGGAAGAATTGTGGATTTCATCTCAGCCACACGAGGCCTTTTCCTCAGAAAAGAGAGGGCAGTTGAATTACTTTGGATTCATTGTGCAGCTACATGTTTCTCCCTCATAAGAAGAATTTCTATGTAATATAACCAGAGCTCAAGTCTGCTTTAAATAAAATAAATCACTGATATTTTAGAAACTGTTCCATACAAATGTTCTCATCCATCTTACCAAGCCTTCATTCTGTAAACGACATGTTTTGGAACCATGTAAGAAGCCTTAAAAAAAAGTGCCAGTGTTTTAATTCATAGTTTGACACTTTTGAAAATATCTCCACAGAGTAATTATGTATATGTTCTTGTTCAAACAGATACACAATTTTGTAGTTCATATCATAAATGTAGTAATGAAGATCATCCTTACAAAAATAGAAAATGTCATAGCAAAATGCATTTGCATACTGTGAAAGATGAAATCTCTTCCAAGATGCTCAGAATGCACTTGTTCTTTTCTGCATCATGTATAAGAAGTTTACACCCATATGCTTTTATTTATTCATGCATTTACTGTGCTCTTTAATTTAAACATATCTGTTTCCTCACAGCAGAGGTCTGTGCTATCAGATATGGCATTTACGTCAGAAGAGTGTGAGGTGGGAGGAGCAGTCGGCCTTAGGTGGAGCACACGGCTGCCTGTGGACCCAGACCACTGTGTGTTGGGGAAGTGCAGGTGGGGTTCATTCCATCCCATGAAAATTGGCAGGCTGTGGTTAGCGCCTGCTTTCTAGTCTAGCCTTTTGTCAATCAAAGTGGCTCTTCGTTGTATGTCCGGAGTCCCCAACACTTAGGCTACAGACCGGTCTGTAGCCTGTTAGGAACTGGGCTGCATAGCAGGAGGTGAGCAGAGGGCAGGCGAGGGAGCAAAGCTTTATCTGCATTCACAGCTGCTCTCCATTGCTCACATTACCACCTGAGCTTGGCCTCCTGTCAGATCAGCTGCAGCATTAGATCCTCATAGGAGCACGAACAGTATTGCGACCTGCACATGTGAGGGATCTAGATTGCGTGTTCCTTATGAGAATCTAATACCTGACGATCTGTCACTGTCTCCCATCACCCCCAGATGGGACTGTCTAGTTGCAGGAAAACAAGCTCAGGGCTCCCACTGATTCTACATTATGGTGAGTTTCATAATTATTTCATTATCTATTACAATGTAATAATAATAGAAATAAAGTGCACAATAAATGTAATGCACTTGAATCATCCTGAAACTATCCCCCCACCCCTGGTCTGTGGAAAAATTGTCTTCCATGAAACCAGTTCCTGGTGCCACTAAAGGTTGGGGACCGCTGTACTATGGGACTAATCCCCATTATTATAAAGCATATTTGCTTTCGTTCTAACGTGGCTGAGACAAAATAATGAAAATAAATATGTTCTTATGGTGATATTAAACGATTATTTAATATTTTATTTTATTTTTCTTAAGCCTGAAAATCTGATCATAATATCCAGTACCCATGTCCTTCCTTTTTTTTCCCTTTTTTTTTTTTTTTTTGAGGTGGACTCTCCCTCTGTTGCCCAGGCTGGAGTGCAGTGGCGCGATCTTGGCTCACTGCAACCTCCACCTCCTGGGTTCAAGTGATTCTCCTGTCTCAGCCTCTCAAGTAACTGGGATTACAGGCTCACACCGCCACACCCGGCTAACTTTTTGTAGTTTAGTAGAGATGGGGTTTCACCATGTTGCCCAGGCTGTTTTTGAACTCTTGAGCTCAGGTGATCCATCCTCCTCAGCGTCCAAAAGTGCTGGGATTACAGGTGTGAGCCACTGCACCCAGCCTTTTCCCCCGCCAGCTTTTTTTTTTTTTTTTTTTTTTTTGGTCTTGGCATAGATTTGAATGAGTGCCATCTTCATTCATCAGGAGTCTTTTATTTATTATTTATTTATTGTTCATTTATTTATTGAGACAAAGTCTTGCTCTGTCACACAAGCTGGAGTGCAGTGGCGTGATCTTGGCTCACTGTAACCTCTGCTTCAGAGTTCAAGCAATTCTTCTGCCTCAGCCTCCCGAGTAGCTGGAACTACAGGTGCATGCCACCATGCCTGGCTAATTTTTGTATTTTTAGTAGAGACGGGGTTTCACTATGTTGATGTTGGCCAGGCTGGTCTCGAACTCCTGACCTCGTGATCCACTCACCTCGGCCTCCCAAAATGCTGGGATTACAGGCATGAGCCACTGCGCCCAGCCAGGAGTCTTCTATTTTTTTTTTTTTTAAGGAAAATGGGCTAAAATTTATGCTCTATTTCTTGTATGAGGGGAGGTTATATACACTGGATTTTTGGAAATTGTATACACACATGTATAGATGCACACGCAGATTCTGTTTTTTATATCTTGGGCATGTTTTCCATTTTCACTGGAAAACTTCGTTTAAAAATCATTTTATTCACCATATATATGCTTGGCATATATAATAAAAATATTTTAAAGACTACCCATCATTTTCAAGTATAATTCTTAGCTACTGAACACACTTTTTTCAATATGTAAACATACATCGCAATAATATATAAACGTAAGATTGGATAAACATATATAACAACAACAGTATATAAACATAAGTTTGGATGATAAAAATTTTAATTACTTTATAATGATAAAAGTCTGTAGAGGAAACCATGATTATGTTAAAAGGATGTTGGTTGTGCATAACAGGGGCAAGTTGAAATTTGTCTTACTAATCCAAGGTTTACAGGTAAGCTTATTGAGTGTTACTCCTAAGACATGACAAGTGATAATTATTCTTTGTGCCTTTTGAGAAGTAAGATAATGCATGAACATAGAGTTTATGTGTTTGGCAACACCGCGAGCCCCTTCTCCAGGACGGAGCTGGGCCTCTGTGCCTTTTGGGTTGTTCCTTTGCTCAATGAGTGTTCCACAGAGAATGGGACAGAACCTGCTCCCTGAGCACAAGCTGAGGGAGGTGAATTAAAGTGCATTTGCATTCATGAGGAAGGATCTGCTCATCCAGGTGCTCTGTCCTGTCGCCGTTAGACGCTCCTTGGTCCCTCAAAGAGATGTCACTGTCACGGCCACTGCATTGAACCACCTGTGAGATACCTTTGGAGTTGTGGAAAGTTCAGCTAGAAAGTTGTTTCTTTTTAATATTTATTATTTTGGTCCCAAACCTTTAATTAATGCTCATTTTCTAAAAATCCCCAAATTTCATAAAATGAAAAATAAAAATTGAAAGAGATAAGCATTGTTGATAAATCCTTAATGGATTTATTTTGGATATAATAATTCACATTTTTTTTACCAGTGCAGAATCATATTATATTTGGTGATCTACAATCAGCTTTTCCTCTCTCACTTATTGATATATTGTGGTTACCTTTCTAAGTCAGTACATATACATCTTCCGGGTTCTTTCTGTTATAAGTAAAAATTTTAGCCAAGTGCACAGAGATCATACCCATTTAATCATCACTAAGATCAAGAAACTTATGACCAGAAGCTCGCCTCAAGCTTCTGACCCCTATCATTCCTCCTGCCAGGGTAACTATTCGGATTTTGCTCACTCTCAGTTACTTTTGCCCTGTTTGCAAAATTTTATAAATGGAATCAGATGTTATGTACACTTTTATGTCTGACTTCTTTTGCTAACATTGTTTATAAGATCCATTCAAATCATAGCTTGCTTATTCTCATTGCTACATATTATTCAATTTTGTGAAGATATCACAATTTATCCATTTTAAGGTTGATTGTTTTCAGTTTTGCACTGTTTCCACTAGGAACATTCTAGTATGTGATTTGGTAGATATGTGTATGCATTTTTGTAGGATAAATATCTATGAGTGGAATTTCTGGGCAATTGGGTTTGCAGAAATTCAATTTCAGCAGTTAGTGTCAAATATTTTTACAAAGTGGTTGTACCAGGATGTTCCTACCAGCACAGTATGGAAATTGCAGCTACTCTGCATCTTTCCCAGTAGTTACTATTTGTCAGTCTCTTTCATTGTAGCCATTCTTTTGGGCTTACAGTGGTATTTAATTTTGCTTTAATTTTGGTTTCCTTCTGAGGCCTAATGAGCTTGAACATATTTTCATGTTTATTGGCTATTTGAATATCCTCTTTTATGAAGTATCTTTCTCATTTGTCTTTTACATTGTCTTTTTTTATTGATATGTAGGAGTTCTTTGGATCAATATATGAGTTCATTGTTGTATAATTGTGTTACAGATATCTTCTCCAGTCTATCATTTGCCTTTTCACACTCTGAATGATGCCTTGTGATGAATGCAAATTCCAGATTTTAATATAGTCTATCAGTTCTATTTTGATTAATGCTTTTAGTGTGCTATTTATAGTTTTTGTCAACTACATGTTCATTTTGCTGATTTTTATTCTAGAATCTTTATTGTTTTTATCTTTCACATTTAGATATACAGTGTACCTGTAAGTGATTTTATGCATGGTGTAACATAGAGGCGAAGATTTACTTTTTCTTTGAATATTCAGTTGACCCAGAACCATTTATTAAAAAGTCATTTCCCTATTGCTCAGTAGTAACACAAGTAGTGCATACTTGTCATAAATCGAGTAACCATTTATGTGTGGGTCTGTTTCTGGACTCCGTTCTATTCCATTGGTTTACTTGGCTATTCTTGTGCCAATACTATGGTGTCTTGATTACCATAACTTTATATGATAAATTCTGATAGCTAAGAATGCGGCTCCTCCATTTTTGTTCTTTTTCTTTGAGATTGCCCTAACTATTCTTGTTCCTTTACATTTCTTATCAGCTTGTTCACTTACACACACACATCATACAAACTACTCTGATTTTAATTAGAATTGCATTGAATGTATAGTTTTATTTCAGGTGAATTGGCATCTTCCAATTCATGAACATGATCATCCTTCTGTTTGATTAGGTATTCTTTAATACCTAATTGATACTTGATGTAGTTTTTTATAATGCTGCATAGTGGATTGAGGAAATTGCCTCCATTTCTAGTTTTTCTTTTTATAAATGTTCCTGAATTTTATCAAATGCTTTTTCTGCTTGTATAGAGATGATCATGTGAATTTTCTCCTTTATTCTTTTAATGTGCTGAATTATATTAAAATAATTTCCAAGGAAATTTTTAGTTGGAATGTGTCATAAGTTGGGAAAATGTAAAAATGATACTGTATTGCTGAATGAATCTGAACAAAACAAACATCTGTGTACCAGCACCCAGATCAAGAAAGAACCAATGTCTTTACTTGTATAGGTAGACCTCACTTTGCATGCTTCTAATATGAATGAATTTCAGTTACCACCATTTAGTTAAATAACACCAGTCCCCCAACAACATAGTCAGGCTTCATTTACCAAGATATGTTAACTGCGAGTGATTGATCGCACAAGGCACTGGCTCTTTAGTTTACAAATCATTACATAAATAACAGCTCTCATCATCATCAGTGACCAATAACATTACCTCTTTCAAAGTCTGTTGGTGATTGGTCACAGCATTGACCAATCAGTGTTGTTCAGTTCACACACGGACAACATGACAGCCAAGTATATAGTTGTGTAGCCTGCTTGTCACCCAGTGATAAACCCACATAACATTTTACAAAACTGGGCACTCCAGAGAGGGCATTGGCCAACAAATATGAAAGTACAGTAAAGAAGAAAGGAAGGGATAACACTGGAAGTGAAATTCTAATCAAATGTAAACATATTCAAAGGAAAAATAGCCAACCATAGAAATGCTGACCCTACCTCCATTCAAGATTCTAGACGTGCAACCAGGGAACTTAGTGACGGTAAGCTCATTGACATAAATGAAGAAAGGGGTTATGACGAACAGCATGAAGATGTCCCACAGAAAGTGATGCTGGCAAAAAACAAACAAACAAAAAAACAAAACAAACAAACAAAAAACACTTCACATTAAAGGAACTCTCAGAGATATTTCACAACATTGTAAGTGCAAAGGATAAAATGTTAGAAGTGAATCTAACTTAAACTTAGGAATGTGACAGTTTACCAAGGAATGGAAAAGATGCTCTCTTCATTCACAGTTATAGGACAAAAAGAAAGCAAACACTCCTCAGAAAACTCTTGATAAGTTTTTTTTAAACAAAGAAACAAAACACCTTATCTCAATGTATTAAATGTTATAAACCACAGCATACTAATTAAATATTACTTTTACTCGTTAAAAGAGTTGTTAATATTTTGACCAAAATTTGTGAAGTTCGTGAAAAAAGAGTTAACAATTTTCCCCATTGATTATTAAGCTCAGTTTGCATGGCTTCAGCTTGCATCGTCAATTTTATAGCCCCTGACTACCATGCCAAGTGAGAACTCCCTATGTTTTATTAAGGACTGTTTCAAATATGTTCACAGGAGAAGCTGATCTGTAATTTTCCTTCTTGTAATGTCTTCTTCATCTCGTTTTGATATTCCCTCTTTCTCCATTATCACCAAGAGTTTATGTAAGATTCACAACATTTGTTTTTTAACTGTTTAGATGAATTCACAGACAGGAAAAAAACTGAACTTTTTTTATTGAAAGAATTTTAATTGTAGATTCAATTTCTTTAATCGATTGAGGACTTTATATTTTTAAAATTTCTTCTTGTATTAGTTTTTCTAGGAATTTGTGTATTTCATTTAAATTTTCAAGTCTGTTGCTATTGAGTTGTTTATAATACCCTCTGATTAGCTTTTCAGTGTCTGCAGATTCTATAGTTATGTTCCTTTTTCATTCCTGAAATTGATGTTTATGTGCTTGTGCGTTTTCTCTCCCCCCGTCTCTCTCACTCTCTCTCTCTCTGTTTTTGCCTCTGTCTGTTTCAATTAATCCTGCTAAAAGTTTACTTATCTTTACAATGGACCAATTTTTGGCTGTGTTGATTTTCTCTAGTGTGCATTTGTTTTCTCTGTTATTAATTTCTGCTATTATATTTCTGCTTTCCTGCCTTCCACTCTCTTTGGCTTTAATTTACCGTCATTTTTCTAACTTCTTTAAATTATTACTTACATATTTTGTTTTTAAATATATATGTGTGTGTATATATATATATATATATATTTTTTTTTTTTTTTTTTTTTTTGAGACGGAGTCTCTCTCTCTGTCACCCAGGCTAGAGTGCTGGAGTGCAGTGGCACGATCTGGGCTCATTGCAAGCTCCACCTCCCGGGTTCATGCCATACTCCTGCTTCAGCCTCCCGAGTAGCTGGGACTACAGGCACCCGCCACTACGCCCAGCTAATTTTTTTTTTTTTGTATTTTTTAGTAGAGACAGGGTTTCACTGTGTTAGCCAGGATGGTCTCGATCCCCTGACCTCATGATCCACCCGCCTCGGCCTCCGAGAGTGCTGGGATTACAAGCGTGAGCCACCGCTCCCGGCCTTTAAATATATTTTAATATATGCACCTAAAGCTATATTAGCATTAATTTAAGCATGGCTTTTCCTGCATTCCATGAGTTTTGATTTGTCAGATTTCATAATAATTTAATTCAAAATATTTTCTCATTTACATTGTTTTTCTTTTATATGTGGTATGAAGAAATATACTGATTCATTTCCAGATATTTGGGGATTTTATTAACTTTTTGTTATTGATTTTGAATTTTATTCCACTGTGGTCAGAGAGTATACTCTGAGCAATTGTTAATCATACCGTTAGATCTTTATTATCTTTACTGATACATTTCTTCCTGCTTATTCATTTGATTCCTGAAAAAATGTGTTAAAGTCCTCTACTATCGTTGTGATATTACCTGGTTTTCCTTTTATTATACACATTTTTAGGCTATATTACTAGGCTCATGAAAATTAGAACATTAGAATATTAGTAATCAATTGACCCTTCAACATTTTGAAATATGTATTTTATTTCTCCAAATGCTTCTTACCTTTGTTTCCTTTGTCTGATATTAGCAGTATTATTTTGATTAGTATTTGTATGTTATATTTATTTCCGTCCTTTTATATGCTCCATCATTGTCCTTATATTTAATATGACACTTCCAAGTGGCATGTGATTTTTATGTGTAAATCCAATCTAATAACAATCTTTCTTCCTTCCTTCCTCCCTCCCTTCCCTCCCTCCCTCCCTAGCTCTCTCTCTCTCTTTCTTCTTTCTTTCTTTCTTTCTTTCTTTCTTTCTTTCTTTCTTTCTTTCTTTCTTTTCTTTCTTTTCTTTCCTTCTTTCTTTCTTTCTCTTTCTTTCTTTCCTTCCTTCTTTCTTTCTTTCGTTCTTTCTTTCTTTCTTTCCTTCTTTCTTTCTTCTTTTTCTTTCTTTCTTTTTTATGAGGTCTATCTCTGTCACCCCAGACTGGAGAGCAGTGGCGTGGTTATGGCTTACTGCAACCTTGGCCTCCCAGACTCAAGCAATCCTCTTACCTCAGCCTCTCAAAGTGCTGGGATTACAGGTGTGAGTCACTGCACCCAGTCAACAGGAGTCTCTTAATTGAAGGATTTAATACATTTATATCTAATGTTATTAGTGTTAAGTTGGACTTAGGGCTACTATCTTTTTTTTTTTTTTAATTGAAAGAGTCTCACTCTGTCTCCCAGGCTGAAGTGCAGTGGTGCAATCCTGGCTTCCTGCAACCTCCACCTCCTGGGTTCAAGCGATTCTGATGCCTCAGCCTCACAAGTAGCTGGGATTACAGATGTGTACCACCATGCCCAGCTAATTTTTGTGTTTTTAGTAGAGACAAGGTTTCACCATGTTGGCCAGGCTGGTCTCAAACTCCTAGCCTCAAGTGATCTCCCCACCTTGGCCTCCCAAAGTGCTGGGATAACAGGTATAAGCCACTGTGTCCAGCCTATTGCTACCATCTCTATAATTGTTTTCTATTTTTCTCAGTACTTTGTATTCAATTTTATATTTTTGCTGTATCTTTTTAAACCAAAATTCATGTGAGTATACCATTCTCCCTCCATTGGCTTATTTATTTTTAATATTCTGTTAGTAGATATCCCAGCTACTACAAAATGCATCTTTATCTTTATATAGAATCATTTTTCCTCTATCTGAAAAATTATCTTTTGTACTTCATTTATAGTGTCTTCTAGTTATTATTATTTTTTTAGACAGGGTTTCACTCTGTCACCCAGGCTGGAGTGCAGTGGTGCGATCACAGCTCACTGCAGCCTCAACCTGCGGGGCTCAAGTGATCCTCCCACCTCAGCCTCTGGAGTAGCTGGGCCTACAGGTGTGTGCCACCATGCCCGGCTAATTTTTGTTTTGTTTTTTGTTTGTTTTTTTTTTTGTAAAGATGGGTTCTCACTATGTTGCTCAGGCTTTTCTCAAGCTCCTGGGTTCAAACAATCTGCCCACTTTGACCTCCCAATATGCTGGGATTACACACATGAGCCACTGCGCTTGGCCTAGCTGATTTTTTTTTTTTGAGTAAGTTTTTCTTTGTCCAGAAATATCCTTTTTTCACCCAAACTTTTGAAGAATATTTTTACAGGTTATAGAATTCTAGATTGGCAGTTAATTTTTTTTCAGGCTTTAAATATGGTAATCCATTGGCTTCTGACTTCTATTGTTTCTCTCAAGAAGTCAGCTGTAGCTTTATTGTGTCTGTTTGAAAGGAGTATGTCTTGGAGTGTGTCACATTTTATCTGATTACTTATAAGGTTTTTCTGTTGTCTTTCATTTTTAGCAGTTTTACTATGAAGTGCCTTATATTTGTCTCTTTGGGATTCACAGTGCTTAAATCTGTGGGTGTATGGCTTTTTACCACTTTGAAAAATTTGACCATTATCTCCTCAAATGTTGTTTATGCTCCATTCTCTCTCATTTCCCCTATTGAGACTCCATCTGCGAATATATTGGACTTTCTTAGTTATATGTCTTAAGAGCTCTTTTCATTATTTCCCCTCCGTTTTTAGTACATGCTTCAGCCTGGATATTTTTCTAGTGGCCTGTTTTCAAGATCAGTAATTCTCTCTTCAGCTGTCTCCAAACTGCTATTACACTCATGTAATTAATTTTTAATTAAATTATTGTTTATTTCTTAGTTTAGCAATTTACCTATGTATGATTTTAATATACCTTAGTTCTTGAGTATAATTCTCTATCTTGCCATCTAATTTTGTAAACACATTAGTCACCGTTATTTATCTGAGTCATCTTTTGCCTTTGTTATTGGAGCACTGAGTGAGTGAGATCAGCCTCGCCAACTGCATGGCAGCTGGGTGAGGCTTACTGCTGCCTGCTCCTCCCCACTACCTTTGTGAACTCTTCTGTGCAGAAGAGGCAGTTATACTCCCTTCTGGAACATTAGCCCAGTGGCCTGAGAACCACCTCCCAATCCTCACAGTGGCCGCAGCTAGCCCAGCTCAAGAAGAGTCAGAGCATAGACCCGCCTAACCCTGCCCTCACTTGGTTGTGCCCCTTCACCCACCCTGGTAGCTTAACACAAAGGACATAAACTTTGGGGAACTTTATAGCCCTGCCTGTCACCTGAGGAAAAAAAAAACAACACTTTCCTGCAGCAACTTATGGCAAGCTTAAATCCCACTGCTACTACTGCAGCTGGTTGCTCTTTTGCAAATGCCACCTCATGGCTGGAGGCCATCCAACACGGTCCATTAAGCACCTCTAGGTAGAATGCACCCAGGAAGGAGAAAATGACTATGTGACCTCAGCTATCACCACTGCATACAACACCCTGACTAACCAGAGGTCCTGAGCCTGTCCATGTGGCAAGTTCACTGCAATTGTAACTATCATTTGAGAAATCCAGCACACTAAGCCTTATCTCCAACCAAGAAATCTCACAGAGTGTATGTAACTCCCCTGCCATCTCCATCAAAGATGGTGCTGGTGTACACTGCTGGGAGACTTGAAATTAGTTCACATTTCTGGATCCCTTGCAGACATTCCCCAGCATCAGCTCAAAGTGTGGTAGTCCCACTGGGTATCTAGACCCAGAAGAGCACTAACAATCACTGTGGTCTGGGTCTCAGGAAGTCTCATTCCTAGGGGAAGGGGGAGAGCATCACATCAAGGGAACATCCCATGGGAAAAAGAATCTGAATGGCAGGCCTTGAGTCCCAGATCTTTCCACTAGTGGGACGTTTCTTATAGCAGAGACACAATTGGCAGTGCTGGGTGCAGTAAGGAAAGTCTACACCTCTACCCCAACAATCAGGCAGCATCTCTGATCATAAAGGGGCTTGGAAAGGGGGTCCTTTTCCCACTGGTACACCACTGCACACACAGCCGGGGCTTCTCCCACAGGAATGCAGTGTAGATGCACATATAGATGGCCTTCCAGGAACAATTTAGGGTGATTGCATCCCCACAGGAGGAGCACTTCTCAAATTCAGGCTTGCAGAGTCACAACTCCTCTCTACTTGGAACATCAACATTCCTACAGATGCAAAGAGGTACCTGTCTGATCTGAATAGCTGGAATACTGGGACAGGAAGGTGGATAGCTTTCCTGCTTGCCTGGCAGGGGAGCTGAGGTAGCTTCCACCGTTCACTCTGATAAAACCTCAGCACATTTAATTTAGAGCTCCCCCAGGCACCTTCATCAAGGCTGGGACCTCTGCCCACCATTAGATATATCTACCCATCTCTTTAGCTACCACCAATACCTACCCCAGGGATACCTCTCCTATTGGCCTGAAGCCTGAATCATCAGCTTAGTAAATAAAATACTGGGAAAAAATTAAATAAATAAAAAGGTGTACACCATGGGAGAATGAGATAAGCTTCAAGAGATCCTAGCCATTCCAACCCTACAGGAGACAGTGAACTTACCCACAGGACAAATGCATGGTTACTGCAACCAGCGTCTGGCAAAGCCAGCACACAAGAACTCTCTTTAAGGAACTCCTACAGAGTCTTCCCCACTAAAAGCATTAAGAATCAAATTAGGCTATAATAAACGATAAACATTTAAGTCAGATCCTTAAGAGGGAAAAGAAGAAATTAAAGAAAAAACACAGTCAAATCAAAAATAAACTTAAGAACAATTTGAAGAAATGGTCCACCCAAAATAAGAAGAAACCAGAAAAGTAATTCTGGTAATATGACAAAACGGGGTTCTACAACATCCCCAAGAAATCACACTAGCTTTCAGCAATGGATCCAAACCAAGATTAAATCTTTGAAATACCAGATAAAGAATTCAGAAGGTTGCTTATTAAATTACTCAAGGAGATACTAGAGAAAGGTGAAAAACAACATAAAGAAATTTTTTTTAAAAATTTAGGATATGAATGAAAATTTTCCAGAGAGATTGATGTCGTGAAGTAAAACCAGTCAGAACTTCTGGAAATGAAAGTCACACTTAGGGAAATGCAAAATACAGTTGAAAAGTTTCTTCAATAGACTAGAAAGAATCTTGGAGCTCAAAGATCAGGCTCTAGAATTAACCCAGTCAAAGATGAAGAAAAAAAAATCTCAAGAAATGAATAAAGTGTACAAGAAATATGGGATCATGTAAAATGGCCAAATCTAAGAATAATTGGTGCTCCTGAGGGAAAAGAGAAGTCTAAATGTTTAGACAACTTATTTGAGGGAATAATTGAGGAAAACTTCCTTGGCCTTGGTAGAGATCTATATATCCAAATACAGAAAACTCAAGGAACTCCTGGGAAATTCATTGCAAAAAGATCATCACCAAGGCACATAGTCATCAGGCTATCTAAAGTCTGCATGAAGGAATGAGTTTTAAGAGCTGTGAGACAAAAGCATAAGGTGACCTATAAAGGAAAACCTATCCAACTAACAGCAGATTTCTCAGCAGAAACCCTACAAGCCAGAAGGGACTGGGGTCCTATCTTTGGCTTCCTTAAGCAAAATAATTGTAAGCCAAGAATTTTGTATCCAGAAAAACTAAGCTTCGTAAATGAAGGAGAGATAAAGTCTTTCTCAGACAAACAAATGCTGACAAACAAATATGCACCAAAACAGAACTTCCTTAAAGCACAAATCTCACAAGTCCTATAAAACAATAACACAATGAAAAAAAAACACAAAGTATCTAGGCAACATCTAATATGATCACTAGAACAGTACCTCACATCTCAATAGTAATGCTGAACGTAAACGGCCTAAGTGTTCTACTTAAAAGATACAGAATGGCAGAATGCCTAAAAAAATCAACCAAATATCTGCTATGTTCAAGAGACCCACCTAACACATAAGGAGTCACATAAACTTAAGGTAAAGGGGTGGAAAAAAATATGCTATGCAACCAGAAACAAAAGTGAGCAGAAGTAGCTATTCTTATATCACACAAAACAGACTTTAAAGCAACAACAGTTAAAAAAAGACAAAGAATGACATTATGTAATGATAAGAGGATTAGTCCAACAAGAAGATATTACAATCCTAAATTTATATGCACCTAACCCTAGAGCTCCCAGATTTATAAAATAATTACTACTAGACCCAAGAAATAAGGTAGACAGCAACACACTAATAGTGGGGCACTTTAGTACTTCACCAACAGTACTAGAAGATCATCAGGACAGAAACTCAACAAAGAAACACCAGACTTAAACTATACCCTAGAACAAAGGGACTTAACAGGTGTTTACAGAACAGTCTTCCCAAATACAGAATATACATTCTTTTCATCAGCACATGGAGCATTCTCCAAGAGAGACCATATGGTAGACCATAAAACAAGTCTCAATAAATTTTAAAAAATCAAAATCATAACAAGGGTCTTCTGAAACCACTGTGGAATAAAACTGGAAATCAACTCCAAAAGGAATTCTCAAAACTATACAAATACATGGAAGTTAAATAATTTGCTCTTGAATAATTTTTGGTTTAACAATGAAATCAAGGTCCAAATTAGAAAATTCTTGAAAATGAATGATAATAATGACAGAACTTATCAAAGCCTCTGGGATACAGCAAAAGCAGCCCTAACAGGAAAGTTCATAGTATTAAATGTGTACATCAAAAAGTCTGAAAAATGTCTTCTTTTGAGAAGTGTCTGTTCATGTCCTTCACCCACTTTTTGATGGGGTTGTTTTTTTCTTGTAAATTTGTTTGAGTTCATTGTAGATTCTGGATATTAGCCCTTTGTCAGATGAGTAGGTTGTGAAAATTTTCTCCCATTTTGTAGGTTGCCTGTTCACTCTGATGGTAGTTTCTTTTGCTGTGCAGAAGCTCTTTAGTTTAATTAGATCCCAGTTGTCAATTTTGTCTTTTGTTGCCATTGCTTTTGGTGTTTTAGACATGAAGTCCTTGCCCATGCCTATGTCCTGAATGGTAATGCCTAGGTTTTCTTCTAGGGTTTTTATGGTTTTAGGTCTAATGTTTAAATCTTTAATCCATCTTGAATTGATTTTTGTATAAGGTGTAAGGAAGGGATCCAGTTTCAGCATTCTACATATGGCTAGCCAGTTTTCCCAGCACCATTTATTAAATAGGGAATCCTTTCCCCATTGCTTGTTTTTCTCAGGTTTGTCAAAGATCAGATAGTTGTGGGTATGTGGCGTTATTTCTGAGGGCTGTGTTCTGTTCCATTGATCTATATCTCTGTTTTGGTACCAGTACCATGCTGTTTTGGTGACTGTAGCCTTGTAGTATAGTTTGAAGTCAGGTAGTGTGATGCCTCCAGCTTTGTTCTTTTGGCTTAGGATTGACTTGGCGATGCGGGCTCTTTTTTGGTTCCATATGAACTTTAAAGTAGTTTTTTCCAATTCTGTGAAGAAAGTCATTGGTAGCTTGATGGGGATGGCATTGAATCTGTAAATTACCTTGGGCAGTATGGCCATTTTCACGATATTGATTCTTCCTACCCATGAGCATGGAATGTTCTTCCATTTGTTTGTATCCTCTTTTATTTCCTTGAACAGTGGTTTGTAGTTCTCCTTGAAGAGGTCCTTCACATCCCTTGTAAGTTGGATTCCTAGGTATTTTATTCTCTTTGAAGCAATTGTGAATGGGAGTTCACTCATGATTTGGCTCTCTGTTTGTCTGTTGTTGGTGTATAAGAATGCTTGTGATTTTTGTACATTGATTTTGTATCCTGAGACTTTGCTGAAGTTGCTTATCAGCTTAAGGAGATTTTGGGCTGAGACAGTGGGGTTTTCTAGATATACAATCATGTCATCTGCAAAGAGGGACAATTTGACTTCCTCTTTTCCTAATTGAATACCCTTTATTTCCTTCTCCTGCCTAATTGCCCTGGCCAGAACTTCCAACACTATGTTGAATAGGTGTGGTGAGAGAGGGCATCCCTGTCTTGTGCCAGTTTTCAAAGGGAATGCTTCCAGTTTTTGCCCATTCAGTATGATATTGGCTGTGGGTTTGTCATAGATAGCTCTTATTATTTTGAGATATGTCCCATCAATACCTAATTTATTGAGAGTTTTTAGCATGAAGGGTTGTTGAATTTTGTCAAAGGCTTTTTCTGCATCTATTGAGATAATCATGTGGTTTTTGTCTTTGGCTCTTTTTATATGCTGGACATTTATGCAGCCAAAAAACACATGAAAAAATGCTCATCATCACTAGCCATCAGAGAAATGCAAATCAAAACCACTATGAGATACCATCTCACACCAGTTAGAATGGCAATCATTAAAAAGTCAGGAAATAACAGGTGCTGGAGAGGATGTGGAGAAATAGGAACACTTTTACACTGTTGGTGGGACTGTAAACTAGTTCAACCCTTGTGGAAGTCAGTGTGGCGATTCCTCAGGGATCTAGAACTAAAAATACCATTTGACCCAGCCATCCCATTACTGGGTATATACCCAAAGGACTATAAATCATGCTGCTATAAAGACACATGCACACATATGTTTATTGCGGCACTATTCACAATAGCAAAGACTTGGAACCAACCCAAATGTCCAACAATGATAGACTGGATTAAGAAAATGTGGCACATATACACCATGGAATACTATGCAGCCATAAAAAATGATGAGTTCATGTCCTTTGTAGGGACATGGATGAAATTGGAAATCATCATTCTCAGTAAACTATCACAAGAACAAAAAACCAAACACCGCATATTCTCACTCATAGGGGGGAATTGAACAATGAGATCACATGGACATAGGAAGGGGAATATCACACTCTGGGGACTGTGGTGGGGTGGGGGGAGGGGGGAGGGATAGCATTGGGAGATATACCTAATGCTAGATGACGAGTTAGTGGGTGCAGCACGCCAGCATGGCACATGTATACATATGTAACTAACCTGCACAATGTGCACATGTACCCTAAAACTTAAAGTATAATAAAAAAAAAGAAAAAAAAAAAAACAAAAGGCAACAACTAAAAAAAAAAAAAAAGTCTGAAAAAGCACAAAATGACAACCTAATATCACTTCTCAAGAAACTAGAGTAACAAGAACAAATTAAACCCAAACCCAAGAGAAGAAAAGAAATATTAAAGATCAGAGCAGAACTAAATGAAATTGAAACAAAAAGAACATTACAAAAGATAAATGAAACGAAAAGCTGGTTCTTTGCAGAGATAAACAAATTTGATAGACCATTAATAAGATTAACCAAGAAAAAAAGAGAATATCCGTATATGCTCAATTATTCAGTGGAAATGAAACTGGATATATTACAATTGATACCACAGAAACACAAAATATCATTCAAGGCTACTATGAACACTTTTATGCACACAAACTAGAAACCCTAGAGGAAATGGATAAGTTCCTGAGACATAAAACCATCCTAGATTAAATCAGGAAGAAATAGAAGCCCTGAACAGACCAATAGCAGGCATCAAGATTTAATCAGTAATACAAAAATTGCCATCAACAACAAAAAAGTCCAGGACCAGATGGATTTACAGCTGAAGTCTACCAAACATTCGAAGAAGAATTGGTACCAATTCTACTGAAACAGTTCCAAAAGATAAAGAAGGAATCCTTCCTAAATCATTCCATGAAGCCAGTGTCACCCTAATACCAAAACCAGGAAAGGACATAACAAAAAAAGAAAACTACAATGTCCTTGATGAACATAGATGCAAAAATCCTCAACAAAATACTAACTGACCAAATCCAACAGCACATCAAAAAATAATAATAATACATTATGATCAAGTAGATTTCATCCCAGGGTTGCACGTATGGTTTAACATATGCAAGTCAATAGATGTGATACGTCATATACATAGAATTAAAAACAAAAACCATATGATCATCTCAATAGACACAGAAAAAGCATTCGATAAAATTCAACATCCCTTTATTCTAAAACCCTCAAAAAATATGCATAGAAGGGGCTTACCTCAAAATAACAAAAAGCCATATAAGGTAAACCCACAGGCAACATTATGCTGAATGGCGAAGAGTTTAAAGCATTCCCCCTGAGAACTGGAACAAGACAAGGATGCCCACTTTTACCACTTCTATTCAACATAATACTGGAAGTCCTAACCAGAGCAATCAAACAAGGGAAAGAAATAAAAAGCATCTGAAGTGGAAAAGAATAACTCAGGTTGTCACGATTCATCAATGATATGATAATATGCTTAGAAAACCCTAAAGACTCATCCAAAAAGCTCCTAGATCTCATAAACAAATTCAGTAAGGTCTCAGGCTACAAAATCAATGTACACAAATCAGTAGACACCAACAATGACTAAGCCAAAAATAAAATCAAGAACTCAATCCTTTTTCAACTGCTGCTGGAAAAAAAAAAAAACCTAGGAATATACTTAATCAAGGAGGTGAAAGATTTCTGCAAGGAAAATGACAAAGCACTGCTGAGAGAAATCATAGATGGCACAAACATGTGGAAACACATCCCATGCTCATGGATGGGAAGAATCAATATTGTGAAAATGACTATACTGCCAAAAGCAATCTACAGATTCAATGCAATTCCCATCAAAATACCATCATCATTCTTTACAGAACTAGAAAAACCCATTCTAAAATTCATATGGGACGAAAAAAGAGCCTGCATAGCCAAAGCAATACTAAGCAAAAAGAACAAATATGGAGACATCACATTACCCAACTTCAAATTATACTACAAGGCTGTAATTATCAAAACAGCATGGTACTGGTATAAAAAATAGGCATGTAGACCAATGGAACTGAATAGAGAACCCAGAAATAAAGTCAAATACTTACAGCCAACTAATCTTCAACAAAGCATACAAAAACATAAATTGGGGAAAGGGCACCCTATTCAATAAACGGTGCTGGGAAAACTGGCAAACCACATGTAGAAGAATGAAACTGGATCCCCATCTTTCACCGTATACAAAAATCAACTCAAGATAGATCAAAAACTTAAATCTAAGACCTGAAACCATAAAAATTATAGAAGATAACTTTGGAAAAACTCTTCTGGACATTAGCTTAGGCAAAGAATTCAAGACTAAGGCCCCAGAAGCAAATACAGCAAAAACAAAAATAAATAAATGGGACCTAATTAAGCTAAAAAGTGTCTGTGCAACAAAAGAAATAATCGGCAGAGTAAACAGACAACATACAGAGTGGGAGAAAATATTTGCAAACTATGCATTTAACAAAGGACTAGTATCCAGAATTTACAGGGGACTCAAACAAATCAGCAAGAAAAAAATAATAATAATCTCATCAAAAAGTGGGCAAAGGACATGAATAGACATTTCTCAAAAGAAGACATACAAACTGCCAACAGACATATGAAAAAATGCTCAATATCACTAATCATCAGGGAAATGCAATGAGATACCACCTTACTCCTGCAAGAATGGCCCTAATTAAAAAGTCAAAAAAAAAATAGATGTTGGCATGGATGTGGTGAAAAGGGAACACTTTTACACTGCTGGTGGGAGTGTAAAGTAGTGCAACCACTATGAAAAACAGTATGGAGATTCTTTAAAGAACTGAAAGTAGAACTACCATTTGATCCAGCAATTCCACTACTGGGTATCTACCCAAAGGCAAATAAGTCATTATATTAAAAAGACACACACACACGTACACACACACACACACACAAACAGATATTTATAGTAGCGCAAGTCTCAGTTGCAAAGATATAGTACTAACCTAAGTGCCATTGACCAATGACTGGATAAAGGAAATGTGGTATATATACACCACGGAATACTACTCGGCCATAAAAAGAAAGAAATGAAATAATGCCTTTTGTAGCAACTTGTGCAGAGCTGGAGGCCATTATTCTAAGTGAACTAACTGAGTAATGGAAAACCAAATATCATATGTTCTCACTTAAAAGAGGGAGCTAAGCTATGAGGATGCAAAGACACAAGAGTGATATAATGGACTCTGGGGACTCAGGGAGGAAGGTTGAGAGGGGAGTAAGGGATAAAAGATTGACTGCATATTAGGTACAGTTTACACTGCTTGGATGATGGGTGCACTAAAATCTCAGGAATCACCACTAAAAAACATCCATGTAACCAAAAACCACCTGTATCCCCAAAACTATTGAAATTAAAAAAAAAAATTGGAAATGCTAGTATTCAAAAACAAAATAACAGAAATGAAGAATGCCTTTGACGGGCTCGTTAACAGACTCAACATGACTGAAGAAAGCATCAGTGGGCTTTAAGCTGGGTCCGTAGAACTTCCCAATCTAAAAAGCAAAGAGAAAAAAAAGATGAAAAAGACATTACAGAATATCCGTGAACTGTGAGAACTGTGGGATAATTACAAAGGGCAAACGTGCAATGGGAATACCAGAAAGAGAAGAAAGAACAAAAGGAGCAGAAGAAATATTTGAAATGATAATGGCTGAGAATTTTTCAAAATTAATGGCAGACACTAAAACACATATCCAGTAAGCACAAAGAATACCAAGAAGGATAAATATCAAAACATCTGAACCTACATATGTTGTATTCACACTATACAAAATCAAAGATGAAGAGAAAATCTTGAAAGAAGCCAGAGGAAAATAATCACCTTACCCATAGAGGAGCAATGATAAGAATTACATTGGACTTCTCTTCAGAAACTATGTGAGCCAGAAGAGAGTGGAGCGAAATGTTTAAAGCATTGAAAGAAAATCCCACAACCTATAATTCTGTATGCGGTAAAATTATTCTTCAAAAGTGAAGGAAGAATAAAGACTTTCTCAGACAAACAAAAACTGAGGAAATTTGTCTCCAGTAGAACTGCCTTGCAAGAAATTTTAAAATAAGTTTTCCAGAGAGAAGGAAAATTATATGGGTCAGAAACCCGGAACTACTTAAAGGAAGAGCATTAGAGAAGGAAAAATAAAGGTAACATAAAATATTTTATTTTTTATAGTCTTAATTGATAACAGTTTGTTCAACTGTTTTTTTAATAGCAATAGCAAAAATTTATTAGGTGAGTATAGCTTATGGAGAGGTGAAATGAATGCCGGCAATAACATAAGGGATGAGAGGGAGAATTGGGGAATATTCTGCTATCAGGTGCTTGCATGGTATAGTGCTAGTAGAAAGAGGACTTAGGTAAGTTGTAAGTGTATAGTGCAAACTTCAGGGCAATCACTAAAAACGTTTTTTAATTTAGAAGTATAATTGATATGATAAGAGAGAAGAGAAAATTGAATCATATAAAGTGCTCAATTAAAATCAGAGAAGGGAGAAAAAGAGAGGAAGACTAAAAAAGAAAGAACAAGTGCAACAAATTCAAAATGAAACAAACTCAGGATGGATCATGGATCTAAATGTAAAATGCAAAACAATAAAATTTCTAGAAGATAACAAAGGAGAAAATCTAGGTGGCCTTCAGTTTGGTGATGATTAGAATAAACACCGAAAGCACAAACCATGAAAAAGAAACTAGATAAGTTGGACTTTATTAAAACTAAACATTTCTGTTATATGAAAGAATCATTAAGCAAATGAAAAAAATGAGTCCCAGAATGGAACAAAAGATTTGCAAAACATATATCTAAGAAAGGAATTGTACGCAAAATGTACAAAGAACTGCTAATATTCAACAGTAAGAAAACAATCCAATTTTTCAAAGGCCAAAGATCTGAACAGACATATCAGCAGACACAAATGATAAATAAGCGTATTAAAAGATCAACATCATATATCACTTGGGAATTGTAAATTAAAATGAGATACCACTACAAAACCTGCTAGAAGGGCTAAAATCAAAACACTGACATACTAATGTGAAGCAACAGGGACTCTGTCATCCATTGCTGGTAGGGAAGCAAAATGGTACAGCCGCTTTGAAAGATAGTTTGGTAGTTTCTTGCAAAGTTTCTTACAAAAGTAAACACAGTCTTAACATATGATCCAGCAATCACATTTCTAGGCATTTATGCAAATGAATTTAAAACTTATATTTGTACAAAAACCTCCACATGAATGTTTACAGCAGCTTTATTTATAATTGTCAAAACCAGAAGCAACCAAGATGTCCTTCAGTAGGTGAATGGATAATAGGTGAGTCTGTGGATATATTCATACAAAGGAATATTATTCAGTGATAAAAAGAAATTAGCACCAAAAAGACATGAAGGAGCCTTAATTGCATATTGCTAAGTGAAAGAAGCCAGCCTGAAAGGGCTACATACAAAATTCCAAGCCTATGCAATATACTTGAATATGGATATTTTGTAAAAGACAAAGCTACAGAGATAGCAAAAAGACAATAGTGGATACATGTCATTATGCATTTGTCAGAACCCATAGAACTGTACAATATAAAGCCCTAATGTAAACTAAGGACTTTTAGTTGATAATATTAATAATATATCAATATTGGTACATTAATTGTGAGAAATGTACCACACTAATGTAAGATAATAATAGGGGAAGACATGGCATTAGGGGTAAAGGGGGCATATGGGAAATCTCTGTACTGTCTGTTAAATTTTTTTTTTATAAACCAAAAACTGCCCTGAAAAATAAAAGATCAATTTTAAAAAGAAAAAAAAAAAAGCTGATTGCGAGTACTTCGTATCTTCATAATGACTCAGCAGTATTTGGTGTACCTGAATGTGTTTTAATGTTTTAGGCATAGAGGAATAGGACAAACTGGAGTAGCAGGGAGAGGAAAGGAATTATTTGCAGTGGACTGAAAGATCATTCTAAGGGAAGGAGCTGGATAACCACATAGCTCAAGGATGCTATTCTGACAATTAAGAAAAAGAAACTGATGGCATAATGAGAGTATGTAATGAATATTCTCCATTTTAGCCTAGAAAAAATTAAATATCTATTATAAATGACAATAGAGTTGTAAGACAACATAAACAAGATACTGGTTCTTATGGAGCACAGATATTGCATCTATTATTGATAATACTCTCCTGCAGCACTCTACTACTTTCTTTAGATGTCAATTAAAATATTAATAACAAAAGCTTACAAGTTAGAATAGAATGTAGTCAGTTTCTCATTACAATGGATACCTTTTAGCCTTACTTCACTTAGAAAAAATAAATACTAGAGAACTTTATCCCAGGTTAGACACCAGCTGCCATTAGAGGCTTGGAGGTGCTAAGATTGAAATGATTAATTTGTTTCCCTGACAGATCTTCTGAAACACCTCCACTCACAGGTCTGCTAGAAGCGTCATCACAGCAGCCAATGAGGCTTTAAGTGAGAAGAAGATTCTTGGAACTGAGTGGAGGGGTCTGGGTGCCCTCTTAGTCTCCTTTCTAGGATATCGGGCTTCTTTTTTAGCTTGGTTTTTAATATATTCTGTATTATCCTTCAGAAAAATCCATTTGCCCTTCTTTTCATACAAAATTTTTTCTTATCAAATTCCAGAAGTACATGAAAATGAGAAAGCCAGTTTTCTTGCTGGAATACAAGACTTTGGTTTAAGGTTTATGGATTATGATTTATGGATTTTTAAGAATTATAAACATTATTGACAAAATATTTTGAAATTGTAAATGTGAAGAAAAGTTATACTGCAAGAATAAGAAAGTCTGAGTAAAAATAAACCTGCTTTAATACGTAGATACTTATTTTTAGGTACAAGGCTTGAGGGAGTGACAACTCTGAACACCACATTCCACAGCAACAAGTCTGGTGCATGTGGGCAGCCACGCCAGAGGCTTCCTTGGAGTATTCCAGAAATAACCCTCTCGAACTGGAGTCTGTCTCTGACACATCCTCTTCTCCATACTGACACTGTCTCTGGTTATAATAGAATGCAGCTTCACCTTTCCACATCACTCCAGACTAGATGCGTAATCAGTCCCTCTGACACTGCTGCTGGAATAGTGATCTGACACCTGCCGTCAGCTGAGGGTCCTCGGCTATTGACTGTCCAGAGCTGTGGGAGAGTGCACAGCCCAGAGACAACCGGAGAAGCAGATCTTATTACTGGAATAATTGCACCTTTGTGTTCCAACACTGCACGGTATTTTTCTCAGGAGCCAAAACTGGCTTCTAAGATTCTTGGATTCCAGGCTCACCATTCCAGGCAAGGTGATAGGGAATTGTAATAACTTCACCTTATTCCCGGTATCAGATTAACATGCATGTTGGCTTTGAAAGATGTGGCATTTCCATCCTTAGAGTCTATGAACATGTACGGATTATTTATGGGTGTAGAGGATGCCCCCCAAAGCAACGCAGTTCCCTTCTTTATTCATCATTCCTCCCACAGCACTGCCAGGCTTTGTCTTCTTTGTCTCTAATTGCAGTGCTAAAGGGAAATGTCCCCAGGCCAGAGCAAAGAACCTTTACCTTCAAATATACCTTGGATCAAAGAGAGAAAGCCCCTGCATCCCTCCATCAGATTGATAGTGTGAGACACTTTTTCTCTTGATTATAGGTACTGTGGACTTGAAAAAAAACAACAAAAACAAACAAAAACTTCCCTGATTCATAGTCTCCTTGGGGAGACAGGCCTGTTTTGTACGAAAAAGTTTTCTAAACCTGGGATTTATACTCCATAAAGACACAGACAATGAGGAACAATTCAAGGCTTGTTCTAAAGGATGCAGCAAAAGTGTTAGGTAGAAGGTTCAGGGTACTGGAGCAATGTAGAGAATGAGGCCGTGGAATTCCTTTTCTTAACAACCTTCAGACAAAGATTGCCCTGGGATTCTCTACCCAGATGGCACTGCTATTTTGACATTTCATTAAATTTCTAAGAGATAAAACTTATAAATAGTAATGCCAAGCACCTTATGTCTAAGGAGAAGAATCAGGATTTGATGTCTTGATTCCCACACGTGTCATTGGACAATCTATTTCAGTTCAACTGAAATTCATTACTGAGAACTAGAAAATGAGAGTTGTTGCTGGTTCCAGCATACTTGAGTTAAGTCATGTTGATTATTACAGAAGTTAAGAGACACAAGAAATTTTTATCTCTTTATAAATTAAAGGAATAGCTATTATGAGCAATTTTAGATAAGGAAGGGGCATAAAATATTTCAATACCATATGAAAATAGGCTTAGGAACTATACCTGATATATGTTAAGTATTTGGTTGAGTCACTCTGAGTACACTGCTTGTCTTGTTGCTATGGTTACTGCTGCCTTGTGGGGGTACACCATGTATCATTTATGTCATGGACTTTATTAGCACAGACAACTCTTTCTTCTATTATTTACATGGTTCTCCCTCGTTCATTATTTTTTAATGTTTTTCATTGTTGATTTGTTTTCTTTTTTTGAATACTTTTTAGTTGATGCATTTTTTCTTCACATTTTAACTGCCAAGTTTTCAGTGATTTTGAGGTGCAGAAAAAGTCAGATTATAAAATAATCACAAAAAGTTAATAAAGTAAACAACAAGTATTTAAAGAAAGTAGAAACTAAAAAGAGAGAGAAGTTTCCTGAGTTTTTTAGATATAGGTATTTTGATGACATTTTCCTCTTTTATTTGCCTTTAGAAAGAGATAATTAAAAAATAAAAAACAATTTTCCCCAGTGGTGATAGATTGTTTTACACTCTTGCCTAGTTTTTATTCTGTTATTATGAAAAACATACTTTTGGCCAGGCGCAATGGCCCATGCCTGTAATCCTAGCACTTTGGGAGCCCAAGGCAGGCAGATCACGATCACCTTAGGTCAGGAGTTTGAGACCAGCCTGGCCAACATGGCAAAAACCCATCTCTACTAAAAATACAAAAACTAGCTGGGCGTGGTGGCATGCCTATAATCCCAGATACTCGAGAGGCTGAAACAGGAGAATCCCTTGAGCCTGGGAGGCAGAGGTTGCAGTGAACCAATATTGTGCCACTGCACTCCAGCCTGGATGAGAGAGCGAGATTCCATCTTAAAAAAAAAAAAAAGAAAGAAAAAGAAAGAAAGAAAGAAAAGAAAAATTAGCAGTGGCATCAAATAACTGTTTTCTTAATATGTTCACTATGATAATAATACTGATAATAACAATATGTTCATCTAGCAGTTTTCATTTATAAATTACTTTCATGTCTGTCCCATTGTTCCTCTGAAAGATTGTGGTTTCTGTTTTACTGTTGAGGTGCTTGATTTGCAGAGCAGGTGATTTACCCAACGTCACACAGCTCAATAATGACAGAGTTGCAGCTTAGAGTGACCTCTGCAAATCCAGAGCTTTTCCCCCATGGCCTACCATTTCATCAGGACCCCCACGGAGTTAACTGACTGTGTGGTTTTACGGAAAGTGCCATTAGAAGTGGGGTTGGAGACCTGACTTTAAGCCCAGTCACAAACTCGCTTTGTGGCTGAGCCCTGGGGGTGGGCCTGAGTCTCCTTGCCTGTCGCATAGAGAGACTTTCTCTACCTCTCAAAGCAGCTGAGTGGATAAGAAAGGGCATTAAAAATAAGGCACGCTATATATAGAGGTCTGACCAGCACTCAGACATTTCTCCATAAATTCTTAGGAAGTAGGCTAGTAACACTTCAGAGGGAGCCTCCTGCCCAGTGCCTCGTGCCTAGCAGGGGCCCATGTGGTGTGTGTGCTCAGGATGCAGTGACTTTTGCTTCCTGTCTGACTACTGCTGAGTTCTTGCTCAAACACAAAAGCAAACTTCTGCTGAAACTTTGAGAATTTTGCTTTGTGCTGAATAGATTGGTGTTGAAGTCCGAAGGCAAAAGCCATTTCAGTGTCTCTGACATGCTTGTTTGTTTAATGACAGTCTCTTTTTTCTTAAGAAGAATGCCTTTCTGCTTGGCCAGAAATTTCTTCTTGGAAATGACAGAATCGCTGTCTCACTGTTAATGAATTTTACAGCCCAGATTCCTTTTAGTTTAATGAAATATGGACATATCAACCCAAATCCATGCTTTAAAACAAAGTAGAGGAAACCACCACTCCCCCGGAAACACTGAGGTGTTTTCCGCCTGGCTGACCAGTGCAACTTTGAGGTCATCGCCTTATAGCCACTTGCATAGTGATTAGATTATGGTTCACAGTTGATATTAGTATGCTTTAAAAATAAACACAAAGTCCCATATACAGAGAAGAGGCTGAGGACAAAAGCTTAGTCATCTGTGATTCACATACATATCATGAAGTATAATAGTGGAAGGATCCTTCCCTGGGGGTCTGAGAATCTGGGTTCCAACTCAGTCACTGTTTCTCTGGCACTGGGCACCCCTCCCCCTGGACCACTGTGAGATGATGCTTTGTGCTTGGCTAAATTGCAGAGGTTTTTAATTGTTTCCTTATTATATTTTATATCAAAAGATGGCTTTTAAAATCACTTCTGTTAACATGAGGGTTGGAGAATAACAAGTTTTCAAAGTTGTAACTCTTGTTTGAGCATTGTTTTCTATTTAGCCTTAATATAAAAAACCTTTGCTGACCAAGCTGTCTGATTGCCCCAGCAAAAAAATCAATCAATCAATCAATCATTCAATCAATCAATCTGTGCCTTTAACATACTATCGAAGAAAACTTACTTTCAAATATATCTGGTCAGGTGAATGGTTCTTCCTCTTAAGGGTCAGGGCATAGAACCCTACACCTCTATCCCAGCCTTGACAACTTTTAAGCCTAGTGATTTGAAAGATAATGAGGTCTGAGCAAAGTGAACATGGTCATAATATCAAATGTTATTAACAATATAAATTAATCAGAGAATGAATGTCCAAAATGTCAGAAATTTTCTTTGGGGGGCTTCATTGTGCCAAAGGTTAAAATATCTTTAAACATCATGAACATCTAGGAAATTCGTAAGAGAAGCTGGGATGACTAAAATGATTTCTCTTTCACATGTAACTCAGGATGATATAACTAGTCACTGAAAATAGGCATGAGATGAAATTTGACTTGCTTCTCCAAATGGACAGCGCTAAGGTATCTAGTCATACTGTCTCACAGATTCCTGAGGTTAAAGGTGCAATTCCTCTGAACGAGTCTTAAAACCAGATGTTTTCAACTGTATTTTAGTGTCTTCCAGTGGATTCATGTGGAATAACCTGTAAGTGAAGCAGAGCGAAGCTGAGCTTCAGGGAAAGGGAAAAGAGCCCGAAGCCCAGCTGCGTGGAGCCACCTCCCTGGCCATGCAGGGGCCTTGTGGCATTTCCACAGAACCATGTCTGTGGTCCCAGCATCATTCATGGGTTCATCCAGGACATATTCTTTACATACCCAGCATTATTCTAGGCACAGGCCATACCACAGTAAATAAGAGCAGCGCTGGTCTGAGCTGTCGTGGAGCTCTGTGGCGAAGCGTTAATCTGTTTGAGGTTACAGCTGAGATAAGTGCCAGGCAAGGGCAGCACAGGGCTGGGAGGTCAGGGCCTGTCTCTGGGAAAGTGACATGGCCCAGATCCAAAGGATGAGGGGAATGAAGTGTCAGGGAAGGGGCAGGGGCAAGGGCAGAGGGCCTGGGAGGAAAAGAAGGATGTTTGCTAAGTGGTTCCATTCACCGGCAGTAAGAGTACTGAGTGTGCTAAACCCCTGGAGGGAGTATCTGATTTGATATTCTCACAGAGAGAGGAAACTAAGGTACAGGAACTGACTTTCATACCCCTGACTCCACACCTCAGGGATGGAGCCAGGGACTGAATCCAGGTCTTGCTACAGAGCGTGTACTGGACTGCCATCCTGCACTGCCTCCTAATGCGAGCCGGTGGGCACTTTGGGGGACTTAAGTGACAGCAATGTATGAGACAATCTGTTTGCCAAGAAAAAAAAATTGTGACGATGCAGGCTGAGTCAGGTGTCTCAGTCCATCAGTTTCGCACACTAAGATCTACAGTGCTGTAAAGATGGAGTTTAGAGAGTCTTTAGTGGGGAAGATGTTATCACTAAGAATGGACAAACACACAAAAGCGTTGAGAGCCTTTATCTCCCAGGTAGGAAAGAAGCAGAGGGACTTGAAGAGCAACATCAGAAGAGAGGTGTTGTGTTTGCTAGCACCTGGCAAAAACAGGCAAAAAATGTCTTTTATACATTCTGAAGTATAGAACTTAACCCAAGCATGTCAATTAGACTTTGCAAAAGCATTTGCATGCCATGATTTTTTTCAGTCACTTTTCACATATTTAGTTCATCTGCCTTTATTGAATATATCATTTATGTGCCCACTAGACTGTGAACTTCCCATCAACTTAAAATAACAACAGAGGGAGACAAGCTCTCCAAAGAAAGAGTTTACTGGGGAATAGCAAGAGATTGTCATTAGGATACGCGTGCTGCAGTGGACCATAGGCGCAACCAGAGAAGCAAAGGAAGGCAAGGTTTTTAAAGGGGAAAGGAGGGCAGTTGCATTCGTTGTTTTGAAGCAACTATCCTTGGCTACAAGTATTAATAACAAGGGTGAGTCAGTCTATTAGTGAACAGGCCATTAATGAGCAGGCATCCTCATAGAAGTAATCTTTGTGCAAGGTTGCGATGGCCTTTGTGAAGGTTGTGGTGTTGGCAGCCTTTTGTGATAGTACCAGTTATCAGACAAATGTGCATGAGGGCCTTCCCTTCATGGCCTCCTGTATCCATTTCGTTAGGATTGGACATAAGTGACTCCATTTTGGTACCAGCAACTTTCACATTCTTATAAGCAGGAAATCTTCACTTATTTTCGCATCCTCTTAGTCTAACCCAGTTCCAGTCCTGCAGTGGAAACTCAGTACTGAGTGAATTTTGTAGCATTTCTGAAACTAAGTCCCTTGCCTCTTTCTCTAAGTTTATTGCCATCACAAATTAGTATTTTAGCTATGCAAGCAGATGCTTTACTAACACACCTAACTAGATTAGAAATTATTTTACTGTCTTAGCATAGTGTACTGTGAAGAGCCAACACTAGCTGGAAATGCATGACACTCCTTCTACCATTTAAAAATAGAAAGACACAATGAACAAGGACTGGTTGATAATCACGTTTGTTTATTGGACTTGTTCTTCCAAATGATAAATTTGTTCTGGGAAATACAAATTAACGGGACGTCCTGCTGGAATCCTCTGAATTGTGAATGTTTCTGCCTTGCCAACAAGTGTGCACTGTAGTTTAGGGATTTACAGCACTCCATTTGTATAGCACGATTTCATCCACTGCAGTACATTTTCCATTTTGTTGGCCTGTTCTTTCCCTGAGAACTAGCAGTGTTGGAATTCTTTATGTCCATTAGCCTACTAACGCACTGAGTCTTGAAACAGAAAATTCTCCACTATTGGCAAAGTAAGAAAAAGTGAGCCGTTTGCAAAACGTAAATTCAGATTCTCTTTCTTTCCTCAGAAGATTAGATGGAAAAATACATAAGAATTGTGTAACTTGCCCTTTCAGCTGCAAAGGGCAAACAAGGATATTTGACCTTTATTTTCATTTGCTTAAATGTTTGAAGACTGATATTTGTTATTCCACAAGAGACGTAGAAGTGCAGTAAGCCCCACTGTTCACTGTAGCCAGCAACTGGCAGGGAGTAAATACTGATTCATAGTTATTACAATCCAGTATATTTCTTTATTAAAAGTTAGCTATATATAAACTGCCATATTCTGAAAATGTGTAATTAACTTGATACTGAAAAATGCTGAACATATTTGTATTGCTTTGTGATTCAGAAAGCACTCTGTAGACTTAACTTCAGAGCCGTTGTTTTAACATCACTTCAAATTGTATTTGTCCATGCGACCATGCCAGTTAATAGGAATTTCCAGTTGGTAGCATGCTATCAGTAGCTATGTATATTCATAATTTAAAAATCAAAACATCAAAGAGAAAATGCTTATGAAGTCGACTTAAAGGAATTTTTAGTCATTACTAAATATTTCTCTAAGTTCTTACAAAGCCTTTGGAGCTGCCTCCAGTTGCTTTTCAAAAAACCCATTTCTAAAGTAGAAATGTTCTCACTGAACAATCGGTATTAGGGAAACTGCAAGGGAAACACCTCAGAGCTCAGTAGCCAAAGACGCACCATCAATGTTGAATGAGACAGAGTCTCTACTGATGGGAAATTCCACAAGACTCCTCTGGTGTTTTCTGTGATATCTGTTCCAGCCCCACAATGGCCACTTTCAGTTCTCCCCCACTATTAACACTCATCCTGCCAAGCCAAGAATTCTTAAGGTAGTGTAGTGAATGCCATGCTGAAAAATAGGCTCTTACGATGCCAGAGTCCATGAACACAGCTCACCACTCCGAGGAGGAAACCTTCCCTTAGCACAGGCACCACCTCCTCAGACAGTCCCACAAATACATGAAGGTGGTGGCTCCACCCAGGGCCGCAGTCATTGTCTCCACCACAGTCACAGAACACGCCCAATCCACTGCCGACATTTTGAAGAAAGGGCCGCATTCATCCACTGAATCTGTCCTACTAAGGAAAGCAAATCAAGCTTGCTGCCCTATTCGTTTCTTCTATTTTTTTTTTTTTTTTTTTGAGACAGAGCCTTGCTGCGCCGCCCAGGCTGGAATGCAATGGCATGATCTCAGCTCACTGCAACCTCCGCCCCCCAAGTTCAAGCGATTCTCCTGCCTCAGCCTCCTGAGTAGCTGGGATTACAGGCATGCGTCATCATGCCTGGATAATTTTTGTATTTTTAGTAGAGACAGGATTTCACCATGTTGGCCAGGCTGGTCTCGAACTCCTGACCTCGGATGATCCATCCACCACAGCCTCCGAAAGTGCTGGGATTACAGGCGTAAGCCACTGCGCCCGGCCTGCTGCCTTATTCTTGAATGGAGATATTCATGCAGATTGTCATGACCTCAGCGGCATCTCATTGCCCCAGAGTCGGCAGAATTTTAGTCAGGATCCTTCTGGACTGGCAACCAAATTAGCTTGGTGCTCTGTGTTCTGTTGACTAGCATACACTAAAGACACAGTGTGGAATTCTAGCAAAAGGAGTTCTGCGGGATGTGCCTGTCTCAGGCTGAGAAGGTGTCCATGCATCAACATCACAGGCTCTTGCAGCCTAGCACTGACCTGGCGGCAGCTGCCACCAGCACCTCTCACATCGGCTTCCCCAGAGACCTGAGGCCAGAGAAAAACAGGATCACAAACTGTGTTGATATCACATGTCCAGAATTCTTCAATATGTAGCACATTAAGAACAGATCAATACACATTCTACAACAAAATTTGCTTCTTATTCTTTTTTTCCCATTATGAGCTGGGAGGAATACAAAATTCCCCCCCTTAGCTTTGTCTCCTTCTCTCCAGAACTCATTTCAGACCCATGCTATTTCCCTAAGAGAAGAAGAAAAAAAATTCCATTAAAAAACGGAAGTCATAACTTCACAGCAGCAGCCCATGGAGCTACTGAATTTTATTCAAATAGCAAATATGAGAGCACACTGGCGTCAGATTATATTTGCATTTTGGAAAATATTAGGCATTGATTTTGTTGAGTTGCCCTAAGTTATATACTTTAGAAATTATTGTGCACAGGTAATAATAGAGGGTATAACCATTTATAAAGACTATGGAACTTTGCTCTTAAATTGTAAAAATTACACAGTGAATTTATTAATATTTTTATCATTATAAAGTCTACAAGGTTAATTGCTTTTCAGAATGGTGAATGTAACTAGTTTTTACAGTTTCTATTTAAAGGAAAATGCTAAAGCTAAATCAGCCAGGATTTTATATGGTCCTAAAGCATTTCCCTGACATAGTGTGGGAGAGTATGAGGGGAGAACAGGATTTGGTGAGAAGTCAGATTACGCAAGTTCTTTATCCAGAGGAAAGGGATACAGATAATTAACTTTGCATCCATCTTTTGACCCAGTGCCCTCCCATGTCACATTGTCACTATGTCACTTTATAATTTTTTTAAAAAAAGTTTGGCCTCTTATTATGCCAAATTGAGTAGCATGAGTATTGTGGGTAATTTCTTACTTATAATACTCAATATCCTGTATTTACTGCCTTCCTGAACTCTCACCTATGTTTTGTGACAGCATTTTGCTAGCTCACATCCTGATCAGTTAAAAATTTGTATTAACAAATAAAGAACATGAGAGAATTGCATAGATGTGCTCTATGCAATTACAAATTGAGCTTTGTGTGCAGTTACTTTCCTTTTTCAAAATAATTTCAACTTTTATTTTCAATTCAAGGGTTACATGTACAGGTTTGTTATACAGATATATTACATGATGCTGAGGTTTGGGGTGTGAATAATCCCATCACCCAAGTAGTGAACATAACACCCAATAGTTAGTTTTTCAACCTTTGCCCCCTTTCCTCCCTCCTCCCTCTATTAGTTTCCAGTAGCTATTTTTGCCACCTTTATGTCCATGAGTACGTGATATTTAACTCCCACTTATAACCACGTACGTGCAGTATTTGATCTTCTGTTCTGGTGTTAATTCACTTAAGATAATGGCCTCCAGCTGCATCCATGTTGTTGCAAAAGATATGATTTCATTTTTTATGGCTGCATAGTATTCCATGATATATATGTACCAGATATTCTTTATCCAATCCACTGTTGATGGGTACTTGTATGTTTTCTATTGAGGAATGTCTGTTCATGCATTTTGCCTACTTTTTAATGGGGTTATTTGATTTTTGCTTGTTGATTTGTTTAAGTTCCTTATAGATTCTGGACATTAAACCTTTGTTGGATGCACAGTATGAGAATATTTTCTCCCATTTTGTAGGTTGTCTGTTTACTCTATTGATAATTTCTTTTGCTGTGCAGAAACTTCTTAGTTTAATTAGGTCCCACTTGTCAGATTTTGTTTTCATTGCAATTGCTTTTTAGTCAAATTCAAGGCCAATATTCAGAAAATGGTGTTTCCTAGGTCTTCTTCTAAGATTCTTTTCTATTTTGCCTTTTTTTTTCTTTTGTTTGGAGAATGGGGTCTTCCTCTGTTGCCCAGGCAAGTCTCAAACTCCTGGGCTCAAGCTCTCCCCTCACCTCTGCCTCCCTAAGTGCTGGAATTACATGTGTGAACCACCATGCTGAGGTTTTACATTTAAATCTTTAATCCATCTTGAGTTAATTTTTGCATATAGTGAAATGTAGTGGTCTAGTTTCATTCTGCATATGGCTAGTCAGCTATCCCAGCTTTACTGAATAAAGTCTTTTCCCCATTGCTTGTTTCTGTTGACTTTGTTGAAGATCACATGGCTGGAGGTATACATTGTACCAGTACCATGCTGTTCGGGATTTTTTTTTTTTTTTGAGATGGAGTCTTACTCTGTTGCCCAGGCTGGAGTGCAGTGGCATGATCTTGGCTCACTGCAACCTCCACCTCCTGGGTTCAAGCAATTCTCCCACCTTAGTGTCCCTAGTAGCTGGAATTATAGGTGCCTGCCACCACACCCGGCTAATTTTTAGTAGAGACGGGGTTTCATCATGTTGGCCAGGCTGGTCTTGAACTCCTGACCTTAAGTGAGCCACCTGCCTTGACCTCCCACAGTGCTAGGATGACAGATGTGAGCCACCATGCCCAGCCAATGCTATTCTGATTACTGTTGCCTTACAGTATAATTTGAAGTTGGGTAGTGTGATGCCTCCAGCTTTGTTCTTTTTGCTTAAGGGTACTCTGACTATTTGGGCTATTTTTGGTTCCAAATACATTTCAGAATTATATTTTTTAATTCTGTGAAAAATGACATTGGTAGTTTGATAGGGATAGCATTGAATCTGTAAATTGCCTGGGGTAGTATGGCCATTTTAATGATACTAATTTTTCCAATCCATGAACATGGAATGTTTTTCCATTTGTTTATATCATGTATGATTTCCTTCAGCAGTGTTTTGTAGTTCTTTATAGAGATCTTTCACCTCCTAGGTACTCCTAGCTATTTTATTTTTATTGTAGCTATTTGAAATGATTTGGCTCTCAGCTTGAATATTATTGGTGTGTACAAATGCTACTGATTTTTCTACATTGGTTTTTGTATCCTGAAATTTTATTGAAGTTGTTTACCTGTTCTAGGAGGCCTTTGGTAGAGTCTTTAGGGTTTTCTAGGTGTAGAATCGTATTGTCAGCGAAGAGAGATAATTTGACTTATTCTTTTCCTATTTGGATGCCTTTTATTTCTTTCTCTTGCCTGATTGCTCTGGCTAGGACTTCCAGTACTATGTTAAATAGGAGTGGTGAGAGTGGGCATCTTTGCCTTGTTCCAGTTCTCAAGAGGAATGCTTCCAGCTTCCAGCTTTCGCCCATTCAGATGTTGGCTGTGGGTTTGTCACAGATGGCTTTTATTATTTTGAGGTATTTTCCTTTGATGACTAGTCTGTTGAGGGTTTTTAACATGAAAGGATGTTGGATTTTATCAAAGGCTTTTTCTGCATTTATTGAGGTGATCATATGATTTTTGTTTTTAATTCTGTTTATGCTGTGAATCACATTTATTGATTTGCATTTGTTGAACCAACCTTGCATCCCAGGAATGAAGCCTACTTGATTCTGGTGAATTAACTTTTTGATGTATTGCTGGATTCAGTTTGCTAGTATTTTGCTGAGGATTTTTGTGTCTATATTTATCAGGGATATTGGCCTGAAATCTTTTTTTTTTCATTGTGTTTTTGCCAGATTTTGGTATCAGGGTGATGCTGGCCTTGTAGAATCAGTTAGGGAGGACTCAGTCTCTCCTCCTCAATTTTTTGGAATTGCTTCTGTAGGATTGGTACTAGCTCTTCTTTGTACATCTGGTAGAATTTGGCTGTGAATCCATCTGCTCCAGGGCTTTTTTTGGTTGGTAAGATTTTTATTACCAGTTCAATTTTGGGACTAGATGTTGGTCTGCTCAAGGTTTCAATTTCTTCCTGATTCAATCTGGGGAGGTTATGTGTTTCCAGGAATACATCATTTTCCTCTAGATTTTCTAGATTGTGTGCATAGAGATGTTCATAATAGTCTCTGAGGATTTTTTTTATTTCTGTGGGATTGGTTGTAGTGTCATCTATGTCATTTCTGATTGTGCTTATTTGGATTTTCTCTGTTCCTTTGTTAATTTAGCTAGCTGTCTATCAATCTTGTTTATCTGTTCAAATAACTAACTTTTGGTTTGTTGATTCTTTGTATGTATGTTTGGGTCTAAATTTTGTTCAGTTCTGCTCTGATTTTAGTCAATTCTTTTCTTCTGCTAGTTTTGGGGTTAGTTTATACTTGTTTTTCTAGTTCCTCTAGATGTGATATTAGATTGTTAGTTTGAGATCTTGCTAACTTTTTGAGGTAAGTGTTTATGTCATAAACTTTTCTCTTCACAGTGCTTGTGCTGCATCCCAGAGGTTTGGGTAAGTTGTGTCTCTGTTTTCATTTATTTCAAAGACTTTTTTTTACTTCTGCCTTAGTTTTATTATTTACCTAAAAGTCATTCAGGTGCAAGTTTTCTAATTTCCATGTAATGTGTGGTTTTGGGAGATCTTGGTATTGATTTCTATTTTAATTCCACCGTGGTCTGAGAGTACTGTTGGTATGATTACTAATTTTTTTTAATTTATTGAGACTTGCTTTATGGCCAATCATGTAGTTTATCTTGGAATGTGTTCTGTGTGCAAATGAGAATAATGCATATTCTGTTTTGATTGGTGGAGTATTCTGTAGATGCCTATTAGGTCTACTTGGTCAACTATCAAATTCAAGTCCAGAATTTATTTGTTAGTTTTCTGCCTTGATGATCTGTCTAACACTGTCAGTGGCATGTTAAAGTCCTCCAGTACTATTGTGGGATGGTGTAAGTCTTTCTGTAGGTCTAGAAGTAGTTGCTTTATGAATCTGGGTGCCCCAGTGTTGGGTGCATATGTGTTTAGGATAGCTAAGTCTTCTAGTTGACTTGAACTCTTTATCATTATGTAATACCCTACTTTGCCATCCACTTTTTTTTAACTGTTGTTGGTTTAAAGTCTGTTTTATCTAATATGGGAATAACAACCTCTGCTATTCTTATATTATTTTTGTTTTCTGCTTGCATGATAGATCTTTCTCCACCTCTTTACTTTGATTCTGTGGGTGTCATTATGTGTCAGATGGGCCTCTTGAAGAGAGCCGATGGAATTATCATGTTTCTTTGTCCAATTTGCAACTCTGTGCCTTTTAAGTGGAGAGTTTTAGACTATTTGCATTCAGGGTTAATACTGATATATGAGATTTTGATCCTACTGCGAAGTTATTAGCTCGTTGCTTTGTAGTTCCTATTGTGTGGTTGCTTTTTAGGGTCTATGGGCTATGTACATAACTGTGTTTTTGTGGTAGAAGATGTTGTTCTTTAATTTCCATGTGTAGGCTTCTGATGTAGTTTGGCTGTGTCCTTACCCAAATCTCATCTTGAATTCCCACATGTTGTGGGAGGGACCCAGTGGGAGGTGACTGAGTCATGGAGGCAGGTCTTTCCTATGCTGTTCTCGTGATGGTGAGTCTCACGAGGTCTGATGATTTTAAAAATGGGAGCTTCCCTGCACAAACCGTCTTTGCCTGCTGCCATCCACATAAGATGTGACTTGCTCCTCCTTGCCTTCCACCGTGATTATGAGGCCTCCCCAGCCATGTGGAACTGTAAGTCCAATAAACTTCTTTCTTTTGTAAATTGCCCAGTCTCAGGTATGTCCTTATCAGCCACGTGAAAACAGATTAATACACCTTCCTTAAGGATCTCTTGTAAGGCTGGTCTAGATGCAACAAATTCCTTAGCAGTTGCTTATATGGAAAAGATTTTATTTCTTCTTTGCCTTTGAAGTTTAATTTGGTGAGATACAAAATTCTTGGTTGAAATATCTTTTACTTAAGAGTGCTGAAAGTAGGCCCCCAATCCCTTTTGGCTCATAAGGTTTCTGCTGAACGGTCTGCTGTTAGCCTGATGGGGTTCCCTCTGTATATGATCTGGTGCAAAGTTACTTTTCTGAAACTGTACTTTAATAATACAAACTGCAAAGCCACTATTGTTTTTGCTTTCTTCTTTTCCAAGCACTAGTCAGAAAAATGGAGAAAGGAAGGAAAAGAAGGATGCAAGGCTTATGAGCTATAGTGGTGGTTGTCAGCTAGAACTGTTGTCCACCAGCAGGTGGCCTGAGGGCTTATTAAGACACTTAGTAAGTCTTCTGGGGAGATGTAAAGTAAATGCACAGGAAAATAGACTGTGGAGAGTTGAACTGGAAAAAATAGTTTAGTTATTTGAAAGCAAAATTCTATGGTCTTTAGGTACAAAAGTTACTCTTCTAATAAACCACTTAAGGATGGGAAGAAGACATGGTGAAGGCAGGGCAGACCTCTTCTGTGTTAGGCTTCATGGTGCTTATTCCCACAGCTCTCCAAGATGACTCATATTTTTTTCTTCCCCTCCTCTTCTTCCTCTTTTTCTTCCTTGTCCCCTCCCTGTTTTCCCCTTTCTTTTTCTTTTCTTTTAACCATGGAGAAACTGCAGTGCAGAGAGTGTAGATAACCTTCATAGGCCCACACAACTCATGGCTGGCTACTGGCACCAACACCTCTACTTCTTATTCACCATGGAAGCCAGCATGTTGGCTAGTGTCCTGTTTGGCAGCAGAGGCTGGAGTCTCCAACGTTAGTTAACTCCACTTGAGAAACACCTTCTTACATGCCAGTTTGAGACAAAAAAAGAGATAGATAGGGCAGTTCCCCACCACATCCATTTGTGACCGTGGCATGAACACAGACTCAAATGAAAGATGTGTATTTTCATCAGAGGGTAATGAATCATCGACGTGTTTTCACTTTGCTTCAGAGAACCAGTGCTGTATATCAATATTAATGTTCTTTTAGCACATTTTTATACAGATTATTCTTAAAGCAGTCATCTGAGCACTTATATTCCAAACACAATTCCGAATCTTGCCTACTCCCAAGGTCCCCTAAAAACAAAAGTAGTTATCCCTTACTAATGCTCTTGAGAAGACATTCATATTTAAACTTTGATTCAATGAATATACATTATAAAATAATGAACCTGCTAAAGGATCCTTTTACTCAAGCCTTTTGCTCAGCCATTCAACATACATTTTATGGAGCAAGTACCCTGTGTGCAACACTGAATTTCAGACAGTCAACCAAACTGTAGTGAGGTCAAAGGAAAGAAATACAGAAGTGCATGATTTTTTAGGGGAAAAGCTTTGGAAAATCCTGGTCATGAGAAGTGAGATTTAAAAAGTCATTTTCTATAATTTAACTCAAAAACATAGATCTCTATTTGCATTGTGGTTAAGAGCACAAGTATTGGAGCTCATTCATTGATTTATTTAATAAACATTTATAGATAGTCTACTACTTAGTAAGTACTGTGTTAGGCATTGGGGTACATTGCTTACCCAAACCAGGTATCGAACCTGTCTTCACTGAATCTTACATTCTAGTGGGGCAGATAGATTAATCCAATGACCGTATTGAAAAACATCAACCTGCACCTGTGGCAGTGCTATAATGAAGATTGCATAGGAGACTCTTAAGAGCCTATTTATTCCAAAGATATTTAATGTAATTGAGGAATTGAGATGAAATTGCTGGAGGAAGTGACATCTGATCTAAGATATAAGGGATGAGCAGAAGGTGATGAGGCCTGGGGAGGGAAGAAAGAGCCTAGCACGGAGAGCAGCATGCATGGCCTGTCAAGGTGAACAGTAGAATCCCAGGCCTGGAATACTGCCTGTGGGGAGAGAGTGAGTGGCTGTGAGGAAAGCAAGTCTCAAATTGAACCGAGACAGGGAGAGTTTGGCCTTTGTTCTGAATACAGTGGTGAGGCATCCACAAGTTTAAAGCAGGGAGAGTAAATGATCAGGGAGTGGACAGAACAGATACACACTGATCAGCTGGAAACCCACTGAAGTGTCCTAGGATGGAGGTAATGATGCTCAGACTTGTGCAGTGGTATAGAAAAGATGAAGAGGATACATTCAAGATGTATTTCAGAGGTGAGCATCAACAGGACTTGGATAATGGGGGTGTGAGACAGGAAGTATTAAGGATGGCTTGGACAACTGAATAGATAGGGGTGCTTTTCACTAAGATAAGGAAGCTTGAAAAGGATTAGGTTTGGGATTTGGAGATAGCAGGAGAAAGGATGAGAATATTGAGTTGCGTCTTAATGTGTACCATTTTGAGAGGCCTTTGAGAAAGCCAAGAGGAAATGTCAAGTAGCAAGGATATGGGTCAGAACCTCTGAAGTGAGGTTTGAGCGGGAGATTAACATTTGCAGATAGTGTGCACAGAGGTGGCAGTTGAACTCCTGCATCTGGATGTGATTGCTTAGCAAAAGGGTGTTCCAGAAAGGCCTAGACCTAAGACCTGAGAGACTAACACTCAAAGGCTTGGCCAAAGGAGGAAGGGTTTGACCGGAAAGGCAGGAGGAGAGGCAAAGGCCACTGTTTCCCAAGTACGGAGAGAAAAAGGTATAGGAAAAAGAAGTCTCAGTACTGGACAATGCTGAGGGCTCACGTAGGATGGAAAAGGATGGGTCAGATTGAGCGATTGAGGGTGGGGTAGGTGGGAGGTATGGAAGTGGCTGAGAAGTTCAGGGTAGAGAGGGTGAGGACTGGAGGCAGGTGTGGATTTACATGCTTGGTGTGTGTGTATTTGTCTGTGTGTGTGCACGTATGTGTGTGTGTATGTTTTGTAAGTGAGGGCACTTAGTGTTCCAGTGTCAATGGGAAGGATCCTGGTGAGAAGGAGAGGTTGAACTTACCCAAGACAGAAGGGTCATTGAGGTCATAAGGTTTCTGAGACAACTCAAGAGATAGGATTAACCTTGGGTGGGAAGAGGAACGGCTTCTGTAAACTTTGAATTAGTGAGGTATCTCACTTTGGTGGCTTCTATTTTCTCTGTAAAGCATGAGGCCACATCCTCTGTGGGGAGGGCTTGGGGAGGTATGGCAGTTGGGGAAACCTGTATGGGAATATTGAAGGAAGCGGAAGTTCGAAATGGTTCACAGATGGCCGGGTGGTAGTTCATGCCCATAATCCCACTACTTTGGGAGGCCAAGGCAGGAGGATCACTTGAAGCCAAGAGTTCAAGACCAGCCTGGGCAATGTAGTGAGACCCCCATCCATACCAAAAAAAAAATTAGCCAGGCATGGTGGCACACACCTATAGTCCCAGCTACTCAGGAGGTTGAGATGGGAAGATCACTTGAGCCTGGGAGGTTCAGGCTGTAGTAAGCCACAGTTGTGCCATTGAACTCCCGCCTAGGCAACAGGGTGAGACCCCGTCTAAAAAAAATAAAAGAAGAATGAAACAGTCCACTGGGCGCATAGAAAAGCAGGTAAACCAAAGCAAGGGTATAGTGTGGCTGCGAGTGCTGGACCTCTCTGTGCTTGGTGAGCAGGAACCATTTGTGGACACGTTCTGCCTTCATGACAGCCTATGCACACACAGGAAGAGCAGGTAGTGAGGCTCTTCCCGACTGCCATTTTTGCCAAATGATCACAAAGAAAAGACAGATAAATAAAGGGATGTGGAGCATTTGCAAGACAAAAAAAAAAAAAAAAAAAAAAAAGTCAATTTCAGCCTAAGCTGAAGAAAAGGACAATGAAGAAAGAAGATTAATAGGTTGGAGAAATTAGGGGGGCCAGTCCATTGAAGACCCCAATGGGTGCTCACCTGTTGGAAGCAAGTTGGTGAAGACGAGATGGTAGATGTGGTGGGCATGGCCTGAGAGTCACTCTGCAGCATGCTCACCTGGGCAGTAAGGTAGATCCAGAAGCGGCTGGCTCCACAGCTGCAGGCCCAATGGCAGGGATCTCCTGGTTCCACCACTGATAGACTGCATGTACTGGGCAGTCCACCCCCATCTCCAGACCTTGGTGTCCTTGCTGAGATTTGGGGCCAGCTATGCCATCTTTTCAGGTTGGGAGGATTGAATAATGTGATAGAGGTGAAACAGCACAACCCCTGACTCCTGATTGGGAATCTGTCAAAAGTGTCAGCCACTGCTATTTCTTTGTTGTGACACATTTTCTAAACAGATCACAAGTTTTGCTGTTGTTCTTGTTTTACTTTTTTAAATTCTAGGAATCAAGGCAAAAAACAACTCAAATTTTATAGAAATTATGTGATTTGTAAATATATTATTATGTTGACTTAATCTCCTCCCCTGTGACCCTACAACTGAGAGTGGAGAGCAGAAGGCCAGCCATGGGAATGGCAGGATAAGGGTCGAGTGGAGCCAAGAATAGGATGGTTTAGGGGTTTGCCACCTTCAGGTGTCTCTCTTTTTCAGACTAGGACTAATGTAGGTTCTTTTCATAAACCTTGAAATGAAGGTTTCAGGCAGTGAGCGACTTAAGCCACTCAAAGGACTCCTTGTCTCAAAAGAGATGTGAGTAAAAAGTTTACTCATTTAGGTTTATGTACTTGTCTATCACCCACACTCAACAGAGATGGGACTGAATTATATTTATCTTTGTATATACAGACCCACGGCAGGTACTCAGTAATTGTTTGCAGTATGGAGTAGACTGTAATTAGTAAAGTTTTCGGTTCTGTAATGGATTGGTGCAGGATATCTCTATCCCAATGCTATAGACGTTTTGGGTCAGATAATTCCTAATTATTGGAACAGAATATATAGCAGCATCCCTGGTTTCTACCCGCTAGATGCCAGAGGCAACCCTCCCACCCCAAGATGTGACAACCAAAAGTGCTTCTGGATATTGCTGAATATCTCCAGGTTGAAAGGGACAAAATTGCCTCTGGTTGAAAGACCACTGGTTTAGAGGAAATCTTTAATGTGATCTCTTGTGTTGAATTTTTCAAAGTTTATCTATTTATTTGCACAGGAAAAAAAATGAGCTACAATTCAAAATACCTTGCTGGGTATATTTCTGAGAAGTAAGATTCCAAGTATTTTTAATTTCTTTCTATATTCTTCTGGCCTTTTGAAATGTCTCATGTTTCCTACTGTACATGCATTACTCTTATAAGTTGAAAGGGAGAGAATGAAAAAAGTTTAATATTTGAAAATGAGTTTTTGAAAATACATAATTTTTCCTGCTATCCTGACATTCTCGATAATCATATTACTTAAGCTAATGAACATTGTGTTATTTTTATTATTGCAAGTTTTGTTTCATCATCTAATTTTTCAGATACTTTTATTTATTTTAGTATTTCAATCAGCAGTATCATAATCAACTATTAATTCTAGTTCTAGATATTGGTACAAACTCATTGGTTAGCCAGGCACTGGAATTTAGTTTCAAAGACACTTGACCCTTTTCTAGAAAGGCGGAAGCTTACCCAGCATGAAGCGACTTTGAGATAACGACGCTTGTCAAGTGTCACTGTGAGAGGCTTAAGGCCCAGGAAACAGGATGGAAGAGGGTATGCGTGTATCTGTGTGCATAAATTCACTGGCATACTTAATTTTTAAAATATCAGTCAACTAAGAGAATCTGCAAAACTCCAAATAAGAGAAATATCCAAAAGAAAGGATCTAGGGCACTCTTTCCTTACCCTTTCATTTGTATTTGTTTAAATTGGGGGAAACTCAAAAAGTGAAGGCTTTTTTCTTTAGCACAGACATTCAGAAAGGGATTGGGGTAAATAGTCCTTAGAGAATATGTGGGAAGATAAAGAGCTGACTCTAGCATTAAAATGTGGGTGGAGCAGCGTATTTTCTTTTTAAAAGCAGAGAAAATTTTCTTATTTTTCCTTCAGTGTTTTAATCACAGGCAATCTTAGATAGCAACTGTATTAGTCAGCTCAGGCTGCCAAGACAGAATACCACAGTCTGGGTGGCTTTAACAACAGAAATTTACTTTTCACAGTTGTGGAGGCTAGAAGTTCAAGATCACAGTTTGGGGAGGGTAGGTTTGATTCTGGGGCCTCTTCTCTTGGCTTGTAGACTACTACCATCTATCTGTGTGCTCCTGTGACCTCTTCTTTGTATGTGTATGCATGGGGCTGGGGGAGAGAGGGTTGGGGAAGAGGGAGGAAGGGAGGTTGGGGGAGAGAGAAAGGAAGAGAGAGAGTAGGTGCTCTCTGGTGTCTTTTCTTATAGGGCACTAATCCCATCATGAGGGATCCACCCTTATGACCCCATATATCCCCTAATTTCCTTCCCAAATCCTCATCTCCAAAAACCATAGGGGGTTAAGATTTCACCATATGAATTTTGGGGGAACACAGACATTCAATCCACAATACCTAATTAATGATAACATGCAAAAATGGGTGACAAAATTGCTAATTATTTATGAGGCAAAGACTGTCAAAAGTTTTCTCTTGAATAATATTTGTAGTTCAGTGGAATGTAGGCATTTTTGTTGTTGTTGTTTTTTATTTCTCTTAGATGCCTCCTCACATTGCTGCACTATACTTCTTAACAGAAGTGCCGCTCTCCCCCATCAATGTTGCTGTCTTTTACTAGGATCACCAAGTCAGGTTAACAGTCAAAAAATGATCCAGAGGCCAGGTGCAGTGGCTTACGCCTGTAATCCCAGCACTTTGGGAGGCCGAGGCAGGCGGATCATGAGGTCAGGAGATCGAGACCATCCTGGCTAACACAGTGAAACCCCGTCTCTACTAAAAATACAAAAAAGTTAACCGGTCACGGTGGCGGACGCCTATAGTCCCAACTACTCCGGAGGCTGAGGCAGGAGAATGGCGTGAACCCGAGAGGCGGAGCTTGCAGTGAGCCGAGATTGCATCACTGCACTGCAGCTTGGGTGACAGAGCAAGACTCTGTCTCAAAAAAAAAAAAAGAAAAAAAAAAAAAAGATCCAGAAATGGATTTCTAGTATCCTCTAGAATTTTTTTCTGGTATCTCTGTTAAAAATATGTCTAAGTAAGTTATTTTATCTGCATCAATATTGATTAAATCTCATTGTGACATAAATATTCAATCAGTATCCCTGCCCTTCTCTCTCTGTCATTGAACTAGAACATTACACAGATACTTCCCACTCCTTCTTTATCCATTTATCTTAACCTGTTCCAAAGTACGTATTCTCCTGTCTGTGGGTGCAAGAGTTATTTCACCCCCTTATCGTCTCTCCAAGTTATCCTATCAACTTCTTTCTTCCCAGTGCCGATTACTCATCAGGAGCCTACTCCTCCTTTTATTTCCCTGTTCAGAGCAACCAGCACTTTAATACATTAGCCAAACATCTAAATATTCCCTAATATTTATTATTAAGCCTCTTCTATATGATTTCAAATGTCATTATGCAGAAGAACAGAGTAAAATTTTCTAAACCACAATCCTTTAAGCCTGTGTTAACAGAGGCTACAGTTGGTAGCAGTTATGTTGGCTATAGTTACACATTTTGTGTTCTACCAGTTATCTGTTTGCATACTGCAAGCAGAATACCTCACCTGTTAGTAGATGTGAAGCTAATTTAACCTGAGATTTACAGAAATCAAGTTTCTAGTCTTGTATTATACTTCCAAGGGAAGTGCCCTGCACAAATTTCCATGTAGAGCATGGTGGCCTTTTTTAATGAATTTCTCCACTGCAAGAATGAGATGCTTCTTGGGAGAAGATTCTGGAAGATACTGGAGTAGGAATCACTAGGAATCCTCCCTTTGTAGACAATAACTGCACTGGCAGAATCTGTTTGATGCAATTGTTTTGGAACTCCAGAGTCTTGGAGTCTATCAAAGCCTTGCAACTTTCAGAGAAAGACTTGCTTGGACAATAAATAGTGGTTAACATGGTAAACTGCAGTTACTTTCAGTCATTCCACCTCTTATCTTAGCACAGTAGTAGTTACCCATTTCACACTCCCACCCCTGTGGCAGGCAGGTATGCATGCGTTCCTGGAGCAGCTTACACACTGCTTGTGGGAGCAAGGGTGGGCAAGAAGGGTCTTGTCTTCCAAAGGTCAGGCATCTGTGCTCTGACTGCTGATTGCTGCTTCCGATCACAGAAGTGCAAAGAGGTGGTGAGCATTGTTGTCACATCTCCCCGCATTGTTGCAAGCCCCACCAACTGAAGTGACTCAGGGAATATAAAAAGCCAGTGCACTTTTATTTTTTACCCCCTTCCCCTCATTTTTCTCTTTTCTTCTTTTGGGACCAGACATTAAAGACTAAAACATCCAAAAGCAACCATGTGTATGGAGAAGTTAGAAAATGACTATGTATGGCCCGGGAAAGGTGCAGGCCCAGGAAAGACCTAAGGAGACCTTATGTTTACACCTCAGGCTAATCCTTGGCACAGAGACAGCCTACAACAATCAAACAACAACAATTTTAAATATAAAAAATTAGCAAACTCTGGGGAAAGAATCTGATTTCCAGAGTCACTGCATTATTAGATTTAAATGCTCAGTTTTCAATAAGTAATCACAAAACTTACAAGAAACAGGAAAATTTGGCTCATTCAAATGAAAAAAAAATAAGTCAATAAGAAAATGTGCCTGAAAAAGAGCCTGATGAGATTTCCACCAAAGACTTTAAAGCAACTGTCTTCAAGATGTTCAAAGTAGGGGAAGATGTAGAGAAACTCAACAGAACAATGTATTAACAAAATGGAAATATCAATAGAGAAATAGAAAACCGAAAAAGAAACCAAAAAGAAATTTTGAAGCTGAAAAGCACAATAGCTGCAGTGAAAATTTTACTAGAGGGCTTCAAAGGGAGATTTGAGCAGGAAAAAAAACAGAATCAGCAAACTTGAAGATAGGATAGTAGAAATTATTGAGTCTGAGATTCAGCTTATGCGTTGTGAGAATTTCAGAGGATGAAAGAGAGAAAGGGGTATAGAGAATGTTTAAAGAAATAATTGCTGAGAATTTCCAAAATTAGTAGAAGACATGAATATAAACATCCAAGAAGCTCAATGAACTCTAAGAGAAACTCAGAGATCCAAACTGAAACACTAATCATACTTTCAAAAGACAGAGAATGTTGAAAGCAGCAAGAAAGAGGCATCACATACAAGGGATCCTTAAGCTTATCCTCAAATTTCTCGTCAGAAACCTTGGTGGCCAGAGATAATGGGCCAATATTCAGTACTAAAAAACACAAAGATACTGTCAACCAAGAATTTTTCATCCAGAAATACCATCCTTTAAAAGCAAGGGAGATTTTAGTTATTTCCTGCCTTCTGCTAGCTTTTGAATGTGTTTGCTCTTGCTTTTCTAGTTATTTTAATTGTGATGTTAGGGTGTCAATTTTGGATCTTTCCTGCTTTCTCTTGTGGGCATTTAGTGCTATAAATTTCCCTCTACACACTGCTTTGCATGCTCATGGGTAGGAAGAATCAATATTGTGAAAATGGCCATACTGCCCAAGGTAATTTACAGATTCAATGCCATCCCCATCAAGCTACCAATGACTTTCTTCACAGAACTGGAAAAAACTACTTTAAAGTTCATATGGAACCAAAAAAGAGCCCGCATCGCCAAGTCAATCCTAAGCCAAAAGAACAAAGCTGGAGGCATCACACTACCTGACTTCAAACTATACTACAAGGCTACAGTAACCAAAACAGCATGGTACTGGTACCAAAACAGAGATATAGATCAATGGAACAGAACAGAGCCCTCAGAAATAACGCCGCATATCTACAACTATCTGATCTTTGACAAACCTGAGAAAAACAAGCAATGGGGAAAGGATTCCCTATTTAATAAATGGTGCTGGGAAAACTGGCTAGCCATATGTAGAAAGCTGAAACTGGATCCCTTCCTTACACCTTATACAAAATTCAATTCAAGATGGATTAAAGACTTAAACGTTAGACCTAAAGCCATAAAAACCCTAGAAGAAAACCTAGGCATTACCATTCAGGACATAGGCATGGGCAAGGACTTCATGTCTAAAACAGCAAAGCGATGGCAACAAAAGCCAAAATTGACAAATGGGATCTAATTAAACTAAAGAGCTTCTGCACAGCAAAAGAAACTACTATCAGAGTGAACAGGCAACCCAAAAAATGGGAGAAAATTTTCACAACCTACTCATCTGACAAAGGGCTAATATCCAGAATCTACAATGAACTCAAACAAATTTACAAGAAAAAAACAAACAACCCCATCAAAAAGTGGGCGAAGGACATGAACAGACACTTCTCAAAAGAAGACATTTATGCAGCCAAAAAACACATGAAAAAATGCTCATCATCACTAGCCATCAGAGAAATGCAAATCAAAACCACTATGAGATACCATCTCACACCAGTTAGAATGGCAATCATTAAAAAGTCAGGAAACAACAGGTGCTGGAGAGGATGTGGAGAAATAGGAACACTTTTACACTGTTGGTGGGACTGTAAACTAGTTCAACCCTTGTGGAAGTCAGTGTGGCGATTCCTCAGGGATCTAGGACTAGAAATACCATTTCACCCAGCCATCCCATTACTGGGTATATACCCAAAGGACTATAAATCATGCTGCTATAAAGACACATGCACACGTATGTTTATTGCGGCACTATTTACAATAGCAAAGACTTGGAACCAACCCAAATGTCCAACAATGATAGACTGGATTAAGAAAATGTGGCACATATACACCATGGAATACTATGCAGCCATAAGAAATGATGAGTTCATGTCGTTTGTAGGGACAGGGATGAAATTGGAAATCATCATTCTCAGTAAACTATCACAAGAACAAAAAACCAAACACCACATATTCTCACTCATAGGCGGGAATTGAACAATGAGAACACATGGACACAGGAAGGGGAATCACACTCTGGGGTCTGTTGTGGGGTTGGGGGAGGGGGGAGGGATAGCAGTGGGAGATATACCTAATGTTAGATGATGAGTTAGTGGGTGCAGCGCACCAGCATGGCACATGTATACATATGTAACTAACCTGCACATTGTGCACATGTACCCTAAAACTTAAAGTATAATAATAATTTAAAAAAAAAGCGAGGGAGAAATTAAGACATTCCCTTATAAACAAAACTGAGGGAGTTCATAACCACCAGACGTGCCCTGCAAGAAATGCTCAAAGAAGTCCTGCACATTGAAATGAAAAGACACTAGAGAGTGATTCAAAGCCATGTGAAGAAATAAAGATCTCAATAAAGGTAAATACCTTAAACAACTATAATAGCTAGTCTTAGTATAACAATGGTTTGTAACTCCACATTTTTTCACAACTTAACAGACTATGCATTTAAAATAATTAGTTTATGGTTTGGGGCATACAGTGTATAAAGATATAATTTTGGAACATCAACAACCAAAAAGGGTGGGAGCAGAGTTTTTGTGTGTCATCGGACTTAAGCTGATATAAATTTAAAGTGCTGTAACTTTAGTAATCCTATAGCAACCACAAAGAAAACAGCTATAGAATATACACAAAAGAAAGTGGAAAAGGATTTTTTGTAACATTTCATTACAAAAACTCAACTAAACATTAATGAGAGTAATATAGGAAGTAGGAAAACAAAACTAATGTAATTGTAATTACAAGTAATGTAATCGTAATTACAAGTAATGTAATCGTAATTACATGTAATATAATTGTAATGCAATTGTAAGGCACATGAAAAACAGCAAGATGACGTAAGTCTCTATCACTAATTATTTTAGATGTAAACAGATTAAACTCTCCAATCAAAAGACAGAGGTTGGCAGAATAGGTTTAAAAGAAAAACGAGATCCAACTATATGCTGTCTTCAAAAGACTCACTTTAGATCCAAAGACACAAGAGATTAAAAATAAAAAGATGGAAAAGGCATTTCATGCAAATAGTTACCAAAAGAGAGCAGAGGTAGCTATGCTAATACCAGAAGAAAATAGATCATAAAATGTTACAATAGGCAAAGACATTATATATTAATAAAATATTTAATACCACAAAAGGATATAACAATTATAAACATTTGTGCACCTAATAACAGACCATCAAAATATATAAAACAAAAACTGAAAGAATGGAAGGGAGAAGTAGACAGTTATATGGTAATAATGGATGGAAAAATCACACATACATAAGGAAATAGAGGACTTAACACAATGAAGCAGCTATCTAACAGATACATACAGGACACTACCCAACAGCGGCGTACAGTCTTCTTAAGTGCACAAGAAACATTCTCCAGGACAAAACATAGGTTAGGTCACAAATTAAGTCAAAATGAGGCATATACATACAACGGAATATTATTCAGCCTAACAAAGGAAGGCAATTTGCACATATGCTACAAAACGGATGAACTGTGAGATGAAATAAGCCAGTAACAAAAAGACAAATACTTTATGATTCCACTCATATGAGGTACTTATAATAGTCAAAATCATAGAGACAGAAAGTAGAGTGGGGCTTGCCAGGGCTGGGAGGAGGGGAGAATGGAGAATTGTTTACTGGGTCAGAGTTTGAGTTTAACATGTTGAAGAGTTCTAGAGATGGATGGCAGTGATGGTTGCATAACATTATGGATGTATTTAATACCACTGAACTATACACTTAAAATGGTTAAGACGGTAAATATTGTGTGTATTTTACCACAATAAAAAAAAAAACAGGATAAAAAACAAGTCAACAGTACAGTACAAAGGACCCCATGTGCTGATTACCAGCCCCCACAATCACAACCCGTGGTCAGTTCTGCCCTCCCCCGACCTGTATTATTTTGATGCAGATTGTGCGTGTGTGTGTGTGTGTGTGTAACATGTTTCATGAAAACGCAGATTCCGTTCAGTGATATAAAACAGCACATCATAAGCTTTTTTGCACGTAACTTGTTGTTAGTTCTTTTTTTTTTTTTAATTTAAGGCCGAGTGCGGTGGCTCATGCCTGTAATCCCAGCACTTTGGGAGGCCGAGGCAGGCAGATCACGAGATCAGGAGATCGAGACCATCCTGGCCAACGCAGTGAAACCCCGTCTCTACCAAAAATACAAAAAATTAGCCAGGTGTGGTGGCGGGTGCCTATAGTCCCACCTACTGGGGAAGCTGAGGCAGGAGAATTGCTTGAACCTGGGAGGCAGAGATTACAATGAGCTGAGATTGCACCACTGCACTCCAGCCTGGGCAACAGAGCAAGACTCCGTCTCAAAAAAAAAAAGAAAGGAAGAAAAAATGGTGGAAGGGGCGGAGAAATTCCTTTTAATGGGTACAAACCACACAATGCAGGTGACCATTACTCTAAAAGCCCAGGCTTCATCACCATGCAATATATCTGTGTAACAAAACTGTACTTGTGCCTGCTAAATATATGAAATTAAAAAAAAAAAACATGAATCTGATTTGCCTTTGGTCACCAGATGACTGCAGATAGGCACACAGAGTTGTGAGACAGCACTTTCCATTTGCCCTTCATCTCTTGTTCCTCTGCCATTCCCCATGAAGCCGTGCTGGGGCTGACCTGCTGGAGGATGAGACCTGTGAAGCTGAGTCAGCTGCCCTGGTCATCCCAGCCAAGGCCATGTCCTCTCTGCTCAGCCAACAACTGTCCAACAAGCATGTGAATGAGCCCTGCTGAAATCAGAACTGACCAGCCCACTTGAGCCTAAATTCCTGACAAACACATGTGTGAACTAAGTAAATACTTAAAAAAATGAGATGCTGATGGTCCCTGAATTTCTCAAGAGGCAAAGAATGGTCCCACCTAGCAACTTATAAATGTTCAGAAGTTAGACGGCCACAAAGAAGTAGCACCTCATATACATTCTCTTGCTATCTACAATAAGGTGAAGGAAGGCATTTATCTTCTCTGCAACCAGAAAACCTATAACCCAAATGCCCAGGAACACAAGAACACTGTTCACCATTCTGCTGTGCTTATTAGCAGAAGATATATCAGCTCACAAAATCCCCTTTGAAACAGAAACTAAAATAATGCTCAATGATCATTCTACTCCCACGGGGGAGGAGGGAGAGGAGCATAAATCAGGACAAGAGCTGGGTTTAGAACTTGGATCACATGTGGCTTTTCTTAATGACCACAAACCCCAGCTTCCTATAATTAATAATTGGATGTATTAAGTGTTTTGTGGAGCAGTCTAGCCAGAGAGCAACTATAAAATGGAAACATGGACCAGCTTGGTAAAGGGAAAGATGAAATTGTAGAATTAATTTGTTCGTTCATTGAGTATTTCATAACAATAAACTTATTGTATTTATAAAGGGAAAAAACTCTGGGTGTAATTTGGCTGCCTGGTTGTTTATATCCTACAGTGCAGTTTCAGTATGTTTCGTGTTAGTGTGCCTGTTTTAAAATGTTGTACTTCATTATCGTAAGATGTTTTTAATGCAATGAAACTTCAAGCCAGAAAAATCTTAGAAAATTAATGAAATAGGGAGTAGAGAGAAATGGAGATAGCATTAAACTAAATACAAAGAAAAAATTGAAACAAATTTTTTTATTTGACAAAAATTAGCCGGGTGTGGTGGCAGGCGCCTGTAATCCCAGCTACTCAGGAAGCTGAGGTGAGAGAATCGCTCGAACCTGGGAGGTGGAGGCAGTGAGCTGAGATCGTGCCACTGTACATCACCAGCCTGGGCGACAGAGTGAGCCTCCTTCTCCAAAAAAAATAAAAAAGAGTCTCTTCATTAAAATAAACCTAATACTTCACTTGTTTAGTAAAGCAATGCAAATTAATACCTGATGATAAAGTCAGAAGATGTGTATATGTTTGTGTTCCTGCTTTCTTTCATTTCACAGTCTAATTCTCCCAGACTAGGATTTTTGCTAGCTATTTGTTCTATCACCCAGAATTTTGAGAAGGCTTAAAAGCATATTATTGATTTGTGCACTTGGTGCAAAATTCAAAAGGTATAAAGGGGTATCTCTCCCTGAACCTGATCCTCAGCCTTCAGTTTCCTCCCTTGGAATAATCACTGTATACTTCTCTTGTGTGTCTTTCTAAAAATATGTTCTGTTTATTTAAATATATGTGTGTATGTGTATTTACACAAGTGATGGCATACCACATACATTGTTAAACAGTTTCTTCGTGTCCTTTAGCAATAAAATCTGACCAGCAGTTCTTAACACATGGAGCTGCACACTGTAAGTGACCAGTCCCTGCCCATGGCCACCTGGGTGGTTTTCAATGTTGCTGTGTAAAGGAGGCTTAAAAGTGTCTTCTGTAGGTGTCAGCTTGACTGGAAAATAAAAAGTGTCTTTTGTACTCATCACTCATGCTTGTGAGAATCTACAGGATAGATTCTGTATGTGAATCTATCCTATTCTAATCCTTTTCGGCATTTCCTCAGCTACCCTTACTCGTTCATTTTTCCAAATGAACTTTAATATCAGTTTTTCTGGTACAACTTTTTTCCATTCCAGTTGGTTAATTTTTGGATTGCAATAAATTTATGATTTAACTTTTAATTTTACCCTTTATGAACTTGACCATAGTAAGCTGTTCCCATACTCAAATATTTCCTGTCCTGTAATTGCATTTTAAGTTTTCCTTTATGTAGAACTTGCGCCCTTCTTACGAAGTTTATTCCTAAGTGGTTCATCGTTTTTGTTGCTGCAATAAATGGAAGTATTTCTTCCTTGATGTCCTCCACCTAAGAATGTCTGTATGGAAAGATTGTATATTTCTGTGTATTACATTTAATCCTGCCACTGTAATCTCTTCTTATTTGTAATTTTTTTCATGTAATTATTTTGGGTTTCTAGGTAAATAAACATGTCACCTACAAATAATTGTCATTTTACCTATTGAAAGTTCTTTATTCTAATTTTCCCCTGAAACTGAAATATCTTAATTACTTTATAATAGTGTATTTAAGCATACTCCCGGGCAGACAGGGCCAGGGTCCTCTGCGATTGCAGGTGACTATGTCTCCTGTGTGGCCAGCAAGAACCCTCTAATGCCTTCACTTAATTCTACTTTTGCATTAATTTTAGTTTTGTTGGCTGTTCTTTTATTTGCTGATAGAAATTACAGTAATTCAATCCTCATATTTGTTTAGTATTAAAGAACAATGGGTGAGAAGTAGTCATGGTTTCGGTGATTTAAACTTTCACTTTTTAGGTTTCTTTACAAATTCTGTTTAACATTCAGAGAAAGCAAAATAAGTCACAGCAGTTTAAAATTATCCAGTTTAAAAGGTATGGAGTATTATTTTAATATTGAGTCTATTTTACTGTGGTCTTATTATCTGAAAACTGGTAATCTTGTGGGGAACCAAATTAATTCTTTTCTTTCTTCTATAACTTAATTCAGTGGTGACTCCAGTATAACAATGCTCTTAAGTCTCATTAGTATAAACATTAGCTGTGAACTCCCATTCACAATTGCTACAACGAGAATAAAATATCCGGGAATACAACTTACAAGAGTTGTGAAGGACCGCTTCAAGAAGAACTACAAACCACTGCTCAAGGAAATAAGAGAGGACACAAACAAATGGAAAAACATTCCATGCTTATGGATAGGAAGAATCAATATCGTGAAAATGGCCATACTGCCCAAAGTAATTTATGGATTCAATGCTATTCCCATTAAGCTACCATTGACTTTCTTCACAGAATTAGATAAAACTACTTTAAATTTCATATGGAACCAGAAAAGAGCCCATATATCCAAGACAATCCTAAGTAGAAAGAATTAAGCTGGAGGCATCGCGCTGCCTGACTTCAAACTATACTGCAAGGCTACAGTAACTGAAACAGCATGGTACTGTTACCAAAACAGATGTAAGGTCTGATGGAACAGAACAGAGACCTCAGAAATAACAACACACATCTACAACCATTTGATCTTCAACAAACCTGACAAAACAACAATGGGAAAGGATTCCCTATTTAATAAATGGTGCTGGGAAACTGGCTAACCATATGCAAAAAACAGAAACTGGACCCCTTCCTTACACCTTATACAAAAATTAACTCAAGATGGATTAATTAAGACTTAAACGTAAAACCCAAAACCATAAAAACCCTAGAAGAAAACCTGGGCAATACCATTCACGACATATACATGGGCAAAGACTTCATGACTAAAACATCAACAGCAATTGCAACAAAAGCCAAAATTGACAAATGGGATCTAGTCAAACAAAAGAGCTTCTGCACAATGAAAGAAATTATCATCAGAGTGAGTAGGCAACCTACAGAATGGGGGAAGATTTTTGCAAACTACCCATCTAACAAAGGTCTAATATCCAGAATTTACAAGGAACTTAAACAAATTTATGAGAAAAAAACAAACAACCCCATCAAAAAGTGGGCAAAGGATATGAACAGACAGTTCTCTAAAGAAGACATTTCTGCGGACAAGAAACATATGAAAAAAGCTTATCATCACTGGTCATTAGAGAAATGCAAATAAAAACCACAATGAGATACCATCTCATGCCAGTTAGAATGGTGATCATTAAAAAGTCAGGAAACAACAGATGCTGAAGAGGCTGTGGAGAAATAGGAATGTTTTTACACTGTTGGTGGGAGCGTGAATTAGTTCAACCGTTGTGGAAGACAGTGTGGCAATTCCTCAAGGATCAAGAACCAGAAATACCATTCGACCCAGCAATCCCATTACTGGGTTTACACCCAAAGAATTATAAATCATTCTACCATAAAGACACATGCACACATATGTTTATTGCAGCACTATTTACAGTAGCAAAGACTTAGAACCAACCCAAATGTCCATCAATGATAGGCTGGATAAAGAAAATGTGGCACATCTGGACCATGGAATACTATGCACCCATAAAAATGAGTGAGTTCATGTCCTTTGCAGGGACCATGGATGAAGCTGGAAGCCATTATTCTTAGCAAACTAACACGGGAACAGAAAACCAAACACCGCATGTTCTCACTCATAAGTGGGAGTTGAACAATGAGAACACATGGACACAGGGAGGGGAACATCATACAGTAGCACCTGTTGTGGGGGTGGGGTCAAGGGAGGGAGAGCATTAGGACAAATACCTAATGCATGTGGGGCTTAAAACCTAGATAATGAATTGATAGGTGCAGCAAACCACCATGGCACATGTATACCTATGTAAAAACCTGCACGTTCTGCACATGTATCCCAGAACTTAAAGTAAAAAACAAACAAACAAACAAAACACCAGCTGTTTTACTGGTGAGTGGACGTGCAAGTTAATTAAGATTCCTGGTTGCAAGAATATTAATAATCTAGGTTTTATTGTTGTTAAATTTAACATAACATGAGGAAAATTAAGGCAATAAATTGTAGATTTGATCTTAGCTTAGAAACCAATTCGTTATGTGACCTTTGGTAAGCCATTTAACCTCTCTACTTAGATATTTTCAACTTATGAATGTGACTGTTATTAAACATTCAATATTAAAGTAAATGTTAATTAATATTCAATATTCAACCCCTTATGTTTGTAATCATACTCCCAGTCACTATTATAAGTCCTCACTAAACAGCCCATGGTGTTGACAGTGTTACTCAGTGTGGTTATTCTGATCCTCACGTGACATTTTAGATGTTGAAATTGGATAGGTGTTCATGACTTCTTCCTTAGCTCTTCAGCAGATTGAGGGAGTGGCTGGGATTAAAACCCACAGTCGTATGTTTTTAATCAGCTGCTGTCTTTAGCTCACCGTAAGTTCATCAGACTGTCTCCCACAGCTTATTGTCTACCACTTTCTCAGGAAGTTGGTAAAGATTAACTCTTACTTCTTGCTAAAGTCATTGCAAATTGGAAATGTTGAATAATACAAATACAAGTTGACCTCCTGGAGATAAGACACTGGCATTGTAAAACACAGCGATGATATTGTAAAATATTTTAACTAAGGAAAATAACCCCACTTGAAATAATGGTCAAAGGGGCACCCACCTAAATTTTCTTTAAATTCTATATACCAAGCCTTTTCCTTTCTTCTAATCTAGGACACCAGAATTTGTCTTTTGTTCTAACCATACTTTGTTATGATGTCCTATTTTTATATTTCTAAGGCTAAAAGAATGTTCATTGTAGAAAGAATCAATGGGAGGAAAAGACACATGAGAGAAGTCAGTCATATCATGATGAATCTGCCAATTTACTGAGTTTTTGTTCATCTGCAGCTGACGTAGTTTAAGTGATAATGTATGACCAACATTTTTTACCCTAACAGCCATCAGATAGATAGAAGCAAAATATTCACTAAAATTTTAGAACAGGGGTCCCCAACCTACAGGCCATGGACAGGTACTGGCCCAAGGCCTTTTAGGAACCAGGCTGCGCAGCAGGAAGTGAGCAGCAGGCTGGTGAGCATTACTGCCTGAGCCCCACCTCCTGTCAGATCAGCGATGGCATTATATTCTCATAGGAGCGTGAACCCTATTGTGAACTGCACATGCGAGGGATCTAGGCTGCACACTCCATATGGGACTCTAATGCCTGATGACCTGAGGTGCAACAGTTTTATCCCAAAACCACCCCTTGCCCAAGCCCCTGTCTGTGGAAAAAATGTCTTCTACGAATCTGGTCCCTGGTGCCAAAAAGATTGGGAACCACTGTTTTAGAATATAGAGCAGCAGTCCTGAAACTAATCAGCAATACAAAACTACACATAGTAAAGGTCTGGAAGAGTTAAACAGAGTGAATGTTTTTAGAAATGGAGAAAAACTGAAATATATTCACACACAAATGCATTAATCAGACACTGATAGCATGAAAAGGCGTAGGCATGTCTGAAGTTTATGATTTGTTTTGAAAAGATGAGATGAACCTTGGTTTTCATTCGATACGGTGAGGTCTGTGGGGTTTGGGGCCAGTGGATGCCCTGTCTGAATTTAGAGACCTCTCAAAGGAGAGGCAGAGGTGACTCTTCTTAACCAAAAAGAGAGTGTCTTTAAAGTAGATCTTTTTGTGACATTTACCTGGGCGATCAGTGCTGCAGCTATCCAATGGATGCTTAGCTATGTGTTCCAGTTCTGGAATGTCATTTTTCCAGGATGATGTCTTGTTTTGTTTTTACCAGAACCAGGATGCTTGTTTTCTCATGCTCTCTGCAAAATTGTAACTTTACTGAGGAATTTGGAAAGATCTTATCAGTATGATCTCCCTGAGGTGCTGAGAGGAGGTGCTGATGGGAAGTCATGAGTAAACAGGGAAAAGAGAAGCCTCTTGGAAGGGAGGGCTATAAATTATTTTTAAACCCCCTCTGTGATTATTTAGCTAAATGCAGGAGGCGTAGTGAACTTTATTTTCAAGTGTGTAACCTTTTCACAGTCATAAACTGCATACCAGAATGTGCAGTGGTTTTAATTAACCACCCTGTTGTGTGAAACCAAAAACCAAACTGAATATGAGGGTCTTTTTTAATACCCATTGATTTGAGTAATTAGAAAAAAAAGGAAGCATTGTAAGCAGCATTCTGCAGCTGAATTTATCCCTGTCTTTTTACTTTTAACTAGAGTTGGAGAAAAAAATGTAAATTAAACTATTTGGTTTCATTTCTTAGTTTGGAAAAATGAGTATGACCAGCAGTAATTAATTAGCAGAGGCACTATTTATGTAATGGTTTCTTTCAGATAGTGTACCTTGAGGGGGAAAGTAGGCAGTTTGCATATTTTGTGGGCTTTAGTGACTATGATTTAGCAAAACAATATCCTGGAATGTATTAGGAAATAAAAATGACAGATCCATCTTGCTGTATTTTCTGCCCTGAAAAGCTATTTATGTAAGTATAAGTGCTGTATTTGTATTGTAGTACAAAGATAGCTGCAAAAGATGGGCTCCTTAGTCACTGTTTTTGAGATGACAGTAAAACAGGGAAAACCGGGAAACCACCACCTGTGTGGTGATTATCAACTCCATATAAAACATGCATGGATATGCTCTCATTTTAAGAAATTCCAATCGATGACCATCCAAACTTCAAAATGCGTAAGTGAGGGTAGTTGTGAACATTGCAAAAGAATGCTGTCAAAGAAGTAATAAGGCCGGACGTGGTGGCTCACGCCTGTAATCCCAGCACTTTGGGAGGCTGAGGCAGGCGGATCACCTGAGGTCAGGAGTTCAAGACCAGCCTGGCCAACATGGTGAAACCCGGTGTCTACTAAAAATACAAAAATTAGCTGGGTATCTTTATTTTTAATCTTGGTGGGACTTCTTCCAGTGTGGGAAAAGTGATCAAATAAGTCACACAGGTAGGTTTTTTAAAGGAGACTAACAGACTTGTAAAAAGCATAATAGCTATGTATTCGCACAGGCATTTTCTTGCAGTTGAACTGCATTGGGTTCAAATAATAAATCTACCACTGAAACACTGCACGAACTTGGGCAAATTACCTAAGTTTTAAACTTCAGATCCCACTTGGAACATACAGGATAATTGTACTCTTCCCCGCGTGGCTGAAGACAGGTGAGGTGTGAAAGGTACAGCCCCACACAGGCACACAGTTTATTATCACGGTATATGAATACAGTTTTCAGTTACAATTACTTTAAATACCTCTTCCAGGCAACTTTAATAGTTGTAGACTATTAAACTCTCCCCTTCTCTTTACATATTTCCCACAATGTCCGGCATGGTGCTTATCAAAAAGGGGTACTTGATAAATGCTTGTAGCATGTTGAATTATTTGATCCTGATTTATTTACTTTCTCGTTTCATAGAAAGCTAAATTAGTCCACAGGAAATTAGCCATGTATTTCTACACTTTCCACTGGAATGTTCTTCATTCTATCAAAAGGAAAGAAAAGCTGGCTCACTTTCTGCAGATTTTTTACTTTTCCATTTGAGTTTTAAGGACTATTAAAAAATAGGACTTTCTCTTATCTTTCCACGTCATGAATCAGTGCACTCAAATGCAAAGATCATTTTCCACTTTTCTGATCTTTTCCAGTTTTATTATCATCTCCAAAGCTAATGAGAGCCACTGCTCCCTATCTATTCTCTGCTACAGAAGTCAGTATGTCTAGCCACATAAATGATTTCTTTTAAACTCTTAGTATAGCCACGCCTTTACTGGAAAGGAGCAGGAAACAGTGCCCAGGGAGCGACCTCACTGTATTGAGCTCTGCCCTCCTACCAGGCATGCCTTCCTCAGGGCTTTGCATCTGTAATCTCACTTATCCTCGCAGCATCCCACAGGCCCTTGTTTTACCAGTGAGTAACCAGAGGCCTAATGGGATTAAGAAATTTACGCAAGGTCAGGAGGCTCAAAAGTGAGGGTGGGAAGAGTCAAACCCGAGCAGTGTGACTCCAAGGCGGGAATCTTAACCACTGCCTGAGGACTAACAGCAGCACCTCTGCCTTTGTACAGAAGGCACAAATATGTGCTCAGTGATACTTCTTGATACATAAAAGTAAAAAAGAGAAAACATTTTGAAATGCATAAACTTTGGATTTCACTCCTGCCTTACTCGTGGCCGGGTGACCCTAAGCCAAATCAGGTAGACTTTGTGCCTTAATTTTCGCAAATCGACAACAAATTAAAATATACACCTTACAGAGATGTTGTTGGGATTTGATGTGATAATCCTTATAAAGCAAGTAAGTAGCACTATGCTTGGCACACAGGTGGATGATGAAGCTACTGTAAGACTGATTTTTAAAGACCTTTTGAGCAGTGCTAAATTAGAGCATCAACTATAATCTGTTGGCAGTAAGAAATCATTGGATGTCTATAAACTTGTCCCAGAGGTACATGATCAGATTTGTGTTGTTGAAAAAATGACTTTAAAAGCATTGTGGAGGCTGTAGTGAGTGGGAGCAGAATCAGAGATAAGGCACGTGGTCAGAGGTTTCCCTGAGGTCTAGGCAAAAGGAGGTGAAGCTTTGAGCAGAACGGTGGTCATAGACACAGAAGCACAGCTCCTTGAATACTGCAGAGAAGGAACTAAAGGGATTGAGCTGCCATTTGGAGGTAAGGAAATGAAGTGGTTACACATGGCCTTGTAATAGCAGCTGGGCATATGGTGAATATGGTGATGCTATTAACCACAAATAAGAAATACTTGTGGAGAAATAGATTGTACGGTGAAGATCATGAGGCTAATTTGAGAAAGGCTGAATTTTAGATTTCCTACCAAAAATCACAGAGAAAATGTTTATTAGAAATTGGCCCAGGGTACAGAAGTTACATCTGAGACACAGATCAACATTTGGGATTAATAGAGAGAGTGGCAGAAGATGCCTGGTAGTAAATGACTATCAGCAGCATCACCACTACCACACTGGGTGTCCCAGCAGTGCTCAGCACATCTTTGTGGCAGGAGGAGGAGGTAGAAGGGAAGGACTAGAGAGTGTGTGTAATGCCTGAAGAGAAAGTGCCTTGGAGAGGAGAGAGGCAGGGGAGGCAGGAAGAGCTGGCAGGGAGGCTGAGAAACCCGCCCCCCCGCTGCACCAGGAGAACTGGGACCAGAGGTGTGCCATGCAATGGCTTCGATTCTCAACTTACCTCCGTTTGTCTATATTGAAAAAGATTTCACAGAAACCCCAAGGATCAGTGTCTTCCCTTTTGTGCACTCCTCACAAATAGTCTGAATGCTGCATGAATCACTTCCATGCAGGGAGGGCCGCAAAAGGCAGTTGCCCCACTGGAGAGCAGTTCCTGTTGCAGGTTACAAAGGGGAACAGGATGGCACGCTGCGGTGCTTCCAACAGATTGTGTCTGAAAATGAGTGACTCATGGTCTTAGCTCTTTGTCACCTTCAGTCTATTTTTCCATTGTCCTTTTTCTGAATTTCTTCACCAAGCTTTATGCTACCCTTCAGATATATTTATTGGCAGTGCCTCCCACAGCTACATGGAAATGCCCTGAAAAAGGGAAAAAAAGTTTCACCATCCTCTGCATTTCAGTGAGGAGACTTGGGTTCAAGATGTGCCTTTGCCTCTGCAGAGCTCCTCCCCGCCCTCAGCCTGCAGCAGGCTAGCTCCTCTATCCTCACAGCCTGGCCCTGCTGTCAAGGTGCCCACTGAGCACCTCATTGCAAAACCCGAGGACTGTGTCCAGGGCTTCACTTACTTGACCATGGAAAAGCGTTGGGCCCGGTGAGACCATTCCCACCTTCTTGAAGTCTACTTTGGCTTCCCAGACATCATCCTAGACTCAGTTTTCTCCCATCTGGCCTTTCCTTCTTTCTCAGATTCCTTTGCTGCCTCCTCTTTCTCTATCTGACTTCAAATATTATTTCGTGGAGCTCTCTTCTCTCCCAGTCTCTGAGTAATTTCACTCAGTCTTATGGCTAATGGCTTCCAAAGTTCTGTCTCCAGCTCCTATCCCCACCTTGACTTTCCTCTGCTTAGTGAGCACGTCCACTCCAGACATACGAAACTAGTTAGTCCAAACCAAATTTATTATCCTATCTTCCAAGCCTAGATCAGAAAATGGCTCCACCATCTAACCAATTGCTCAAGCCAGTAAGCTAGGAGCGTCCTTGACTCCTCTCCTTCACAAATCGCATATATCCAATTAGAAACCAAACCTATTGATTTTACCTCCAAAGTCTTCTCTCTCTCTCTGCTTTTGCAACCTAGTGCAGGCCCCAAGAGTCTCCCTCACTTTGACTACAGGATGGTGTCTCCTTATCTGGTCTTCCTGTCTCTCTGCTTACTTCCCTACATCTTATTCTCCTCGTTGCAGTTAAAGTGATCTTTCAAATCTAATCATGGCACTGAATGCTGAAATCCCTTCAGCAGCCTCTCCAGCAGCCTCAGGATAACCAGCTTTCTAGGACCTTCATGACCTGGTTCTTGCTCACGTCTCTATCCCCATCTGTCTCCTCTGCCTGCCCTCTCACCTCTTGCCTTTGCACATACTGTTTCCTCTTTTCAGAACCTGCTTTCCCCCTTCTTCTCACCTCCACCCAATACCTGACTATATCACAGCCAGCCCTCTCACCTCAGCCTGGACGTCTCTTCCCTCTTTAGTCTGAGTCATTCCTAGCTCCCCCTCCCTCCATCCTTCCCTACAATATGAAAAGGAGCTTTGCTGGTTAATCTCATAAATCCTATAATCCCTATACTTCTCCCATCATAGCATTTATTATACTCTATTTTAATTATTTAACTGTCTTTCCTGTAGAATGTGAGCTCCATGAGGGCAGGGACCATGTGTGTCTTGTTCCTCCCTATATCTGCATTGCCCACCTTAGGGTCTGGCACACAGTAGGTACTCAAGACACTTCCGAATAAATGATGCACCCTGGGAACACAGAGATGGACAAGAGGACATGCCTCCTGTTTTCAAGGAAACAAACTTTTAAAGAAAGAAACACGAATAATTATCACATCACAAGTACTGTAATAGAAACACACATGATCTAAATTTGTACAGAAAAGGGAGTGGCTAACTTTGTCTGGAAGACATGAGTTGATCTTTAAAAGTGTGAGGAGCCAATATAAGATCCATCTTTGGACTTAGCTCTGCTACTAATTAGCTTTTCATCTTGGGTGAATTAACCTGACTTCTCTGAATTGTAATTTCATTCTCTACAAAAGTAGAGATAATACCTCACTTTACAAAACTGTAGGGAGGATTAAATAGACTAATTTAAATGACATATATGAAACCTGGCACCTAGTAGATGCTCAGTAGATAGTAGCTATTTTATCATTTGATTGAAATTCATTTACACAATGCTTCTTGAACTAATTAATGCACCTGAAGACGAACGAAGAAAAAAGAATACATTTCTTGAATGTGACTAAAATTACAACTTCAGCTGGGTCAACATGAGGGGGTTTCTAAACTACAGTCTAGTATATAATTTATCATTTGCCTCCATTAAACTCTAATGAACTATTGAGAACCAAGGGGACAGTCCTTACACAAAAAGTCTTATTTTACCACAACCTAGGGAATTATTTGCACTGTTGCCTTCATGCTTAGAGTAACTTACTAGCTCTGGGTCATCTTTATTCATCCAGATATTGATTCTACATGATATCACATAATAAGCTCTTGCCTCATCAGCCTAGTATACTTAGGGAGGTATACTTTAATGGTATAAAATCTGTGACTGTCCGTGAAGCAGCAGAAATGCATTTGAAGACATTTGCAATGAATATAATTCTGATTCAAAGCTATAGGTAATATCCATGCATCTCCCTTTGTTTCCTTGGGGAAAGACTAACGCACTATAAGCCTATCTTTTTGATGTTGATGATTAATCCTAAGAGATAATATTATGACATTTCTATCAACCACTTTCACCTCACTTTCAGGATGCCAACAAGTTGATTTCAGTTAGTTTGGGGTCCCTGAGATAATGTTAAGTCATTAATTAACTTGCGTAGCCTCAGGCATCTTTGCTGGAATCCTTGCTGCTGTCTCTTCCTGTGCTAATCAGAATCTTTGCTCTGATTGCTTCCAGACCTTAACTCTTTCAGAGCACAGACATGTCATTGGTTTGACAGTTCCTAAAAATTATCCAGTTGTCTAATAATTCATGCTACTGTTTAGATATTCAGAAGTCATCTGTTTACAAGAAGAACAAATTCCAACTGGCCCTCAGAATTCAGAGTAGAGCGGAAACGGTAGGGCTTTCCCTGTTTTAGAACATTTAAGGAATCACACAGTATGCCCACAGCACACGGAACGTCTTTCACTTCTGGATGTAGCTGATGCCACTAAAGTCTTTAGTACATGGTCAGTGGTAATGGCCATTCTAGAATCTACCAGGCTTTCCGTGGGTAGGAGAAAGGGTTGGTGTCATCCTTTACTTCAGAATTTCCCATGGTTCTAGCCTTTGCAGTGGGGGCTCAGCCCTGCTGTTCATCAGAATCACCCGTGCAGCCTTTGCTCACGTGCACATGCTCAAGCCCCACCTGAGACCAGTTCTGGAAATGGAGCCAAATGTTGGTATATTTTTCACTTTTAGGGGTGATTTGGATAAACAGGTATGGTTGGGAGTCACTGTCCTTGGGGTGGGCAGCCTCGGTTCGACTTTCCAGCTTCCTCTCCTGCTGCACTCAGGACTCTGCCCGATCAATCACTTGCACATCTCCATCTTCATGGTGTCACCTCTACCGTGAGCCTCCTCTTCCTCTCTACTGAAATCCCAAACATTTCTTAAAATAGTGGCTCTTATACCTTACTATGCATAAGAAAAACCCTGTAACATCTGAAAAAGTTCTGTTTCCAGCTTTCCCTGCCCTAGAGGTTCTGCTTCAATGGGGCTGGCATAGGGTGTGCACAGGACATTTTTTTGTAAGCTGTCCAGTCAACTCCAAGGCAATCATGGCTCTGGTCTGAAAACGACTGCTTTCCGCTTTTCTCTGCACAGCCTTCCCCAAATCCAGCTCTCAGAATTAATTGCTCTCATGCTCTGGTTTCTTGTCAGAATGACTAAATCTTTCACCTTTTACTAAAGATTCCCATGGAGAGGGACAGTTGTGAGTTCATAACCAAACTTTTTAAGGCCTTGCTTAGGCAGGGCTAAATGAAAAGTTTAAAAAAAATAAAAGAATTAATTGCTCTTTCCTCTGATCAGAGCACTTCACTCATCGCACTGGTGTGCACTCTCTGCATGATATTATGGGCTGTTACCCAAGGGTCTGCCTCCTCATTTAACGGGCAGTCCTCAAGGGCAGGGACCATGCTATCCTCAATTTTGTGTTCCTGCCCTTAATTCAGTGTCTGGCACAATTCAGAAAATGTATGTCAAATAGACAGTAGTGTTTTGTGACATAATATGTATTTATAATTTAAAATTACAGTGTAAAATCTAGAAAAAGTAAATAAAATTCCACAGCTGCTGCTCTGTGACTCAGCGTCAGTGTCAAGAGGAGACTGTCAATGGAGACTGTTTTCTTCTCGATTTGGGGTGGCTGTGGCGCCAGCATCTCTCACGCTGTCACTGCTTGAGAAGTGTCTCCAGTCAGCAGCAGGCCCAGACTGTCCACTCTCATTTCAACTGCATTTAAATCCATTTTGCATGTTTCTTTCAACATCAGCTTTTGAAATCATTTTCCAAGAAGAAAACAATCTCTGCTGGAGATGCTGAATGCTCGTGGCCATTTTCTTCTTTCTTTTTGCCAGATTTCTGTAATGGGCAGGACCAGCATCCCGTGAAGGGCGTTGTGTTCACCTCATGACCACGGGCTCCAGGGAGATGGTAGGCTTCATCCCTCAGCTCAGGTGGGCCATTTACCACCCCCTCTGCTCTGGGCCATTTACCACTCCCTCTGCTCAGCTCTGCCCTGAGAGGCGGATGGTCAGGAGGCTGTGGTACCCCTGGCCTGGCTGCTTCTCCATGCCCCTTCCCCACAGGCTCTCTCTCCACAGCGTCTTTTCTCTGCCTGCTGCACCCCTGTCCTCTGCCCACCACTTGGCTCTTCACCCTTCAGGTCTCCGTTCAGCTATCATCCTCACCAGGAAAACTTCCCAATCCTCCTAAAACGAAGTCAGGGGCTCCCATGTTCTCCTATTTGTTTATCATAGGTATTGTAGACTTAGCAAATCATGCTATTAGTTAAATCACCTGTTTGCCAGGCATGCAGAGTGGTATAATAGACTTTGGAGACTCAGAGCAGGAGCAGGAAGGGGATAAAGGATAAAAAGCTACATATTGGGTACAATGTGCACTACTCGGTGTGTCTCTTTGCACAGAGACTGAGCTTTGTGCCTCCATTCCTGGCCTTCATGGGCCACAAAGGTGTCTTTGCAGTTTCATTCCTATGAAGAATATTTGAGTTAGAGATACTGAGCTAGTCCCTGTGGAACAATCAAAGGATAAAAACACATGCCCCTTACCTGCAGATTGCTTTCAGAGAAATTAAAGCCATAATCACACAGGTAAGATTACACAGATCAGAGCCAAATGGTGCCTAAGGAGTGACCATTGTAGTTGGTGTCCCAGTATCTGCAGCATGTAGTTCGAAATTCCAGCCGTCTCTCAAAGTCCACCTCCATCTGACCCCTCCCAAAGGCTCCATCCGTGCCCCTGCTGCTCCCCCAGAAGAGTCCTCTTCTCTAAACACATGGTCTGTTCCTTGCCCTCCAGATAAACCATGCCAACCCCACTTCCACACCTTCCAAGCAGTGAAGCTCCACCTGGAGTATTTCCCTTGCTCTGTCTCCTGACATGCCCTGTCCTGTAGTGGAGGCCTGCCCTGACCATCCAGCCAAGCGTTCATCTTCTGCAGTGGTCACAGGACACTCAGTAGAGACTGCACCGAGTTGTGAATTTTTATTTTTATTTTTTATTTTTGAGACAGAGTCTCGCTCTGTCATGCAGGCTGGAGTGCAGTGGTGCGATCTTGGCTCTCTGCAACCTCCGCGTCCCGGATTCAAGCGATTCTCCTGCCTCAGCCTCCTGAGTAGCTGGGACTACAGGTGCATGTCATCATGCCCAGCTAACGTTTTTTGTATTTTTAATAGAGACGGGGTTTCACTGTGTTAGCCAGGATGGTCTCGATCTCCTGACCTCATGATTCTCCTACCTCGACCTCCCAAAGTGCTGGGGTTACAGGCATGAGCCACCGCACCCGGCCATGATTAATTTTTTTGTAAGTGCTTTCTCCCCTCAAGCACCATAGTTTATTTCTTTTTCAATTCCCAGTGCTCGGTGCAAAGAGTACTGGCTCAACAAATATTTGGAGATGGTAGTCACTTCTGGCTGGAGAAGTCAACAAAGATTCCTAGAGGATGTAACATAAAGGAAACGTTGTTCTAGATCCCCCAAAGGCTCCTGGGACCTAAAACTCCAAGTTCCACATTTTTGGTACTGTGATGAGAAGAGTCTCTGGGTTTAGGTCTTATCTCTCGGTGGCACTGAGTGTTGACCATGGCTTGCCATCCACCCCCACCTTCTGCAAGCTTCTCAAACACCATGTCCTTCTGGCTTCCTTCCCACATAACCGCCCCTTCTTCTTCTTGGACTCCGTAACTCAAAATTTGATTACTAGGAACCCTCTCCTTTCTCCAGACCTTATGTCTTCTCTACACAGTCCCTCTGGGGGACATCATCTACTCCATGGCCTCAGTTAGCAGTGTTTGTGCAGAATACTTTGAAATCTACCTGTGTCTTCAGCCCTCATCTCTATCCTGAGCTCCTAACTCACAAATTCAGCTGCTTGCTAGATACTCCATTTGTATGACCCCAAGCACTTCCCTCATCATCTTTCCTCCACGCAAACCTCCCCTTCCTCCCTGATCTCTGGGTCAGTAAAGGCATCCCCTTATATCCACCCACTTCAGTCTACTCCTACTGTGACTGCCTGAATCTAAGCCACCAGGATTTCTCACTTGATTTCTACAAGGGCCAGTCCTCCCACTCTTCCTGTTTCCACCATTGCCCTGTGTAACTAATCCTTTCTTCACACTGCACACCAAAGTGACATTTTTGAAAGTCAGATGTAATCAAGTAATGTTTCTGCTTGAAGCTCGCCAAAGTTTCCCCAATATTCTTGGGGTAAGGTCAAGTTTTCTTAACAAAACCCTTTGTCCTCTATTCCCTTCTAGCTCCTCTTCCCCTATTCACCATCTTCTCTGCTTCCTGCCCCACTCTGAGCTCCAGCCATGTGGACTCTCTGTTCTGTTATTCTAGTCCTCCAGGCTCCTCTCACCTCTGGCTTCTGATCACATGCACACACGCCCCTCACTTTGCCATCCCCTGCTAATCGAGATTTGGATGCCAGTGCAGACTTCACTTACCCTGCAGCCATCTCTGACCTCATGATCTGGATGGGGCACGCTTTTCTTTTCTGCCTGAGCAGCCTCTACTTCTCCTCTCCAGGACCTTACCATTCTGTATTGTAGTTGCTTGCATAATTGTGTGCTCAGTAACAATTTGCCTACAGGATGGATGGATGGACGATCTGTTTCCTGAAAAGGTAGCTTCTATGAAAATCAGGCTTCTTCAAAGAAGAAGGCCCACATTACAGAGAATTCATCAGTGGTAGGTGAAATTTTAAGAGATGGTAGAGAAGTGCCACAAAGTATTTTACTTTAAGGATGCATTATGTCTGTGTAACCATTATCTTTATACAGCACCTTTAAAACTCAGTTTTGTCCCAACAACAGCCCCATATGAGGCAGAAGAAGCAGAAAGAATTGATTTTCATTTACCAAAGAGAAAATCGAGGCCCAGAGTAATGAAGTCTCTGGCCAAAGGTCATACTGGGCTCTTGACCTTGAACTAGAAGAGAAGTCTTCTCATTGCCAGCCACAAACCTCCACAGACCACTTCCCAGGCTGCCTGCCCTCAGAGTGGCTATGAGAAAACGGAGTGACTTTCTTCTCTCTACCAGGAAAGACCTGGTACCAAGAGAAGGAGAAAATAGTTGAGAAAGCATATCACAAGAATAGAACAAATATCAGATCAATCCCTTTTATCACTCAGTCATTCAGCAAATATTTCTGGTTGCCTAATACGTGCCAGATTTGAGGATCATCATAGACAAAACTGGAAGCTATGTCTGCCTCATATGTACAGTAGGAAAGCCAGACTAATCAAAAACATGGCAAATCCTGCAAAATTCGAATTGCAAGACCTCTGAAAGGCAGGCATATGCAGTACTTCAAGAGCAGATGGCAGGGACGTTGGACCAGTCACAGAGGGCCGAGGACGCGCTAAGGAACTTAGGCGTTCACTGGGCAAGGGTGGGGCTAGGGCTGCCAAGGGTATGAGCAGAGTGAGAAGATGGGGAGAGACAGCAGGAATCTATGAGTGTCTTGGAAGTGGAAGGATCAGAAGAAGAGCACAGCTCCTCATCATCATAGAAAAGTGGAGGAAGTATTTAACTGAAAGTTTTTTACACATTGCATTCTGAGTCAGCCCAAGACTGTGTTCCAGCCAATTGTAGCTGACAAGTGAGGGGAAGAGCAAGACAATGCAGGAAGCTGGAAGGAGAGAGAGCTGGCACGGAGAAGGAGCGGGTGAGTCTTCCCTTCACTATGATGTTCTAACTTTAAAAAGCTGCCTCCCATTGCCAGCGGGGCTGGGGTTCACCTGCCAGTGCCTGCCGCCTCTAGGTCCTCATTGCAAGTCAGTCCACACTGAGACATTCCTTCTGGCATCAGAATTGGACCTACAAGGACCCTGCAGTGAGTGACTGGAAGGTTTGATTATTTGTTTCCCCTTAAAAGAGTGAGCCTGTGTTTGAGGGAACCACTTGATCACACTACTCCATCAGGCGAGGAAAACAAAGCCAAGACCTGAGGAACTGTGCTGCGATGGGGACCTCTGGCTGCCCCTTGGAGAAGAGAAATGGGAGAAGCAGAAAGGAGAAGAGAGGAGAGGTGCCAGAAGCAAATTAGAGATGGAACGAGAGACAAGCTTGCACAGAGAGTAAAGGCACAGCATGTTTATAAAAGTGCTCAGATCCACAAGAAACTGCACGTGTTCCCATGGATTCTTACAGGGAGTTTTTGTTCGTTTATTTGTTTGTTTCTTAGAGACAGGGTCTTGCTCTGTGGTGTAGGCTGGAGTGCAATGGCGCAGTCATAGCCCACTGCAGCCCCAAACTCCTGGGCTCAATCGGCTAATTTTTTTTTTTTTAATTTTGTAGAGACAAGGTCTCACTATGTTGCCCAGGCTGGTCTTGAACTCCCAGCCTCAGGTAGTCCTCCAACCTTGTCCTCCCAAAGTGCTGGGATTATAGGCATGAGCCACTGTGCCCAGCCTCTTACAGAGAACTTAATACAGAAAATGCCAGGGCATGCCATCACCACTAATCAAAAGAGAAACATGGTTAATCCTGTTGATTTCTGACAAAACTGACATTAAAATCTGATGTTTGTGTATGCTTTTAAAATTATCTACACCAGAGATTTGAAACCTGCAGTTCTTCTTTATCTCCTTTTTGTTGACTTGCTTGTTTCCTAAGAGATTTTTCTCCTTGTTGATATTTATTTCATCAGTTGGAAAACATAACTATACATCCCTCAGTGCATTTGCTGTGGCCCTCCCTGACAGCTCTGAGGATAACCGTTCCTCCATTCTTCATCTTGATTGTTTTGTGATCTTCACTCCATGTTTTCTGCTTTTCCTCTAATCTGCGTCCAGTTTCTAGATGTTAGCTGTGCCAGGCTTTACAGCACAGGTACCTGAGCTGACTTCTGAAATGTCTCTCCTCCCATCTTCGTAGTCCAGCAGCCCGCAGGTTTAAGGAGTTATTTCAGATTTTATTTTTAAGGAAAACTTGAATTTAATGTGCTTCAAGCCAAAGAACAAAAGAAAAGGTTTCTGTCCAGAAGCAAAGTTTACTACTAATGGGAATCGGAAAAGCAGCCCAGGCCATTGTTTCAATAAACAGTGATGACTTTTCCTTTACTTAAAAATATCCCTTTAACAATGCAACTTCAGCCAAAACTCCTGTCACTTTTTACTATATATTTGCGTTATTACAAGAAACCATGAACATAGGGGAAATAGGCCTCTGTCCTCCATGTCTAATGGGTCTGTTGTATGCCTAAAAGCCACCGTGTTTCCTTTGAGCTGGTCTGATTAATTGCTAGTGACTACTTGCTTGTTGAGGATGGAGAAGTAGTGGAGAGGCACCGAAGGGTATGATATGTCGCTGCCTTCACAAGGGTAAATAAATGCTGGCAACACCTTGGGGTGGAGAGTAGTTCATTTTGAGTAGATTGAGAGAGAAGTAAAAAGCCTTAGTTTCCAGGAAATATTAGAATGGGTAAATAAAAATTCAGATGGGGCTCAGTCAGAATACTGCTCGATTAATACCACAGACTGAGCTTGTCACCTGTCCCCTCCCCTGATTTTCCCTTGAATTCCATAGAACTGTCTATGTCAGGTATCTGTGTACAGAAACTTTGGCCTCACCAGCAAATACTATAATTATTTTGAGGTCATGGGAGGATCCACCTTTATCTCTTGATCCTTTTTTTTTATTGTTTATCTTTCTGAATATGCTATCATGGCTGACAGACTAAATGAGAACTTGTCACATGTCACTTTAGCTTGTCTTCTTGTGTATTTTCAGCCAGCATTAAAAACACATAGAGTGGTAATTAAGTCTTCTTTAGAAATCATTTCTTACTGGTGATGTGCTTTTGGTCCCTTGATGAGACACCATAAGTTGATAAATTATTCTGTTGACAGCAGTAACAACAACAGAGTCTGCATAATTATAAACCCTTCCCATGCCGGCACTTACCAAAGTCATTATCCAGGTTGACTTCCCCACTTTGGAATAAGGAGACCAACATTAGCAGATTATCAGAAATATTCTTGCATTCTGTATTTTGGAAGGCGTCACTGAATCACTTGACAAGTGAAAGGTGATTCTAAAGTCATGGGCATATTAAAGAAATGTTCTTCTTGATGTTTAGCCTTGCCTCATACTGATATTTTATTAAATTTGCTGTCGTAGTGAGGGCTGGTTACGTATAAACCCACAGGGAAGATCCTATGTTTTATTTTGTGAGGAAAGACTTTCTATTTATTTTACTTCCATTTTGCTTTTTTAAAAAAAATAAATAAATAAATTAGACTTCTTCAAGGAAAAAGATGTTATATTATGTAAATAAAAGGAGACAGATGGGTTAAAGCGGGTTGCGGGGAGGATATTTCCATTTTAGCTCAGCTTTGGAAATCTAGGCCAACACTGATAAAAATTGAAGAAACACAGATTGAAACCAGATCTGTCACACAGGAGAAATGTGCAGTATTAATACCGCACATGCAAGTGGTGCTGACTACAGTGATCATTTATGCAGGTGGTGGGGAGGCTCCTTTCCAGTTGTACTTGTTGAGGCTTCATTTTTTTTAATAAGTTGAGTCATCACTGATTAAAAGGAATCACAAACCATTTTTCATGTGAAATTTGGAGGACATTTTGAAGGCACAGCACAGATCCTCTCTGAGCTGCCTGATCCTTCACATTCATCCTGGGTTTCTTATTAGATTAGCAACATTTTAAACTCTAAACTCCAACTTGGTGAGATTTTCATTAGCACTTCTTATTTCATGTTCTGGCTTTTATATTTTAATGCCTGTCTTATCAAGAAAGAGAGAATAGAGGCTTTTTAATCAGAAATGTATTACTTTCAGTTTACCACCTTAAAAAAAAACACTTTGCACCTTGTTGAACATCCAGTCAAAACTAGAATTTAAAAGCATCATGGAAAACACGACAAGGATACAGAAGGCAAACATCGATTTTAAAGAGCCAAAAAAAGACTGGTGATGGAGGGTTAAAGTATGTTTCTTAAAGTCTAGATAAGATGACTAAGGAACTAATGAAATATGATTCTTAAGTCCATAGCTGACTCATAAGAGATAATGGGCAACTTTGTTTGTAGTCTCATTTAAGGCTAAATAGAATAGAACCAAATTAGATTGATTTAAATATCAAAGATGGAAGTTGTGCTAAGAATTCTCGCACACATTTACAGGAAGCCCTTTGTGTCCTTACCCGCAACCACAGAGTCAACCAACTGCTGACTGAAAACATTCAAAACAAGTAAATAAATAAAAGTAATATACAACAATAAAAATAACATAAGTAAAAAACTATACAATACAATATTTGCATTATGTTAGGTATTATTAGTAATCTAGAGATGATTACAGGTATACAGGAGGGTGTGCATAGGTTGTGTGCAGATACACACCATTTTATATAAGGGACTCAAGCATTCTGTCAATGGTATCCAAAGGGGTCCTGGAACCAATTTCCCCATGAATACCAAGGGGCAGTGGTACTAAAACTGGCCTTTAGGACCTTGACTTCTCCGTGGACTTTGGAAGCACAAGCATTGTAATGTGTCGAGTTAGAGAGCCTTGAGTTCCTGGTGGAAACAGGGAAATTCAAGGCTCCTGGGCAGCCTGGACCCAGACCCTCAGGTCTTCACCCAGTCTGTCCTCTGCCGCCTGAGGATGAGAGGCTGGCCTCATCCTGACTGGTCGTTGCTCCTCCAAGGCACATGGTGCTACTAACACCTACCTGTACTGTCAGCCTGAGGCCCCAGCTCCTGGACTCACTCTCTGGCCCTTACGTTTAGGTTGCCATAGACCTCTTGTCCTGCCTGCCCATCTGCCTTTCTGTAACTAAGAATCTTTGCCTGCCAGATGCTCACCTTTCTTGCCACCCCTAGCCAAGGTCATTCTGTCTGAGGTCTGAACCCGCCTTATAGCTCACCCCTCCCAAGGTCTGTGTGGTTCCTCACCACACCTCTGAGCCACTTGTGCCGAACAAGAATCACTGGTATTTATAGCTGGACAATAAGTAATTCCCATCCCACTGAGAGTGTTCAACCCTGAAATGGGTTCCTAAAGGAGGTCTATTGAAGTAGGAGAGGCTCTCCATTTGTCTGAAATGGTTTATGTCAATCCGTCAGACAACACACAGACTGTTGCCTCATTCCTAGACTTAGCAAACATCAGGTTGTATAAAGGCATTGGCAAAAGAAAAGGGCCACATTGTAATAAACAGTACGCAGTTTAGGAATTTATACAAAATCCAAACCCGTGATACTCTGGACTGAATGTTTCTGTTTTCCCAAATTCATGTGTTGAAGCCCTAATCCCCAATGAGGGTAGTAGGAAGTGGGGCCTTCAGGAGGCGTTTAGGTTCAGATTGTGGCCATGAGGGTGAAGCCCCCAGACACGATTATGCCCTTGTAAGAAAAGGAAGAAACATAAGAGCTCTTTCTCCTTCCACACACACACCTAGGAAAGGCCACGTGAGGATACAAGAACTTCCCTCCCATCATCACAGCCTCTCCTCACAGGGCTTCATCAGGTGGTGTTGAAGCCACCAATCTATAGTATTTTGTTGTAGCCCAAATTAAGACACCTGGATAGAAAGTTGTAACATCTCATATTGTTGAGGAGCCCACAGACATCTCTTGTCAGATACAGATCGACCTTCGTTGAGCTGTCACATGCCTCTAGAACAGCAAAAACCAAGCCAAGGCCAAGGTCACAGCCTTCCTGCAGAGGAAGAGTGGGGTCTGTAATTACAGAGCGGAGTGTGGAGGAGGGCTCAGTGTGCTGGGGATGAGGTCTCCCATTCTCACTCTGCAAGGGTAGATCCCCGTGGCCACTTACCATTGGGATCAAAGAAAGGTCATATTTCCTTATGATTTCTCCAGATTAAGCAATGAGATAACAAAAGAAACCACATCTTACAGATCCTCTGGTAAAGCAAAACATAAAACACAACTATCTTAGCATTTTCTTTTGCCTTTTTAATTTGATTTTTGAATAGGTAGCCAGTTCACATGGTACAAAAGTCTCATGTATCCTTGAGTTTCTTTAGGCATAAGCAAGCAAACGTAGTAGATTTTCTTATCCTCACCGTTTTTTAACACAATAAGTAGCATGCTGTATGTACTGTGCTCCCTGGAATTTTTTTCACATAACAGTATATCCTGTGAATTTCAACCCACTCATAAAAAGGGAGCCTCTTCTTAGTGCCTAGAGGGTAGTTCTATAGCTCCATGGTAGTGTTCCACTGGATGGATATATCATTATATTACCACTCCTCCATTGTGGACGTTTGGGTATTTCCAGTCTTCTGTTATTACAAACAATGCTATGGTGAATAACCATGTATATGTGTTATTTTGCACATGTGCTAGTAGGCCTACAGGATAAATTCCCAAAAGTGGAATGGCAGAATGAAACAGAATATACATTTGTTACTTTAATAACCAATCACCCAACATACATAATATATTGATTTACATTCTTTCCTGTAATTATTGAGAACGCTTTTTTCTGAGTACCAATAAAACATGTTATCAAACATTTGAATTTTTTTCCAACAAGGTAAATTGAAAAATTTTATCTTGGTATAAATTTAATTTGCATTTTCTTATCGTGAGTTTTTTTTTAATTACAAGTAAGTTTTTTTCATATGTTTAAGGGTCATTTGTGTTTGATTGGGCAATCTTTCTGTTGCCACGTTAGTTTTTTTCTTAGCAGTTTCTAAGAGCTCTTTATCTTTATGCTTTAGGACACGATTTTTCTCCATGATATGAGTCGCAAATGGTTTTTTTTAAAACCCCATTTTGTTGTCTGGCTTTTGACTTTACTTTTTTTGTGAGTGTTATGTTTGTTTATTTAGTTGGTTGGTTGATTTAGGCTTCACTTGCCCTTGTTTACCAATTTTTTATTTACTCTTGGATTTAATAACAGAGAGAGATCTTTCCCATGCTATGATAGAATTCTGCTATATTTTCTTCAACTTTTTTTATGAGTTTTATTGTTTACATGAAATCTTTTAGCCATTTGGAATTTATCCTGTAATATCATGTCAGCTATGAACCCAACTTAATTTTATTTGTTTTTTGTTCAGAAAGATACCCTGATTCAACACTGTTTACATCATTTCCTTACTAACTTGAGATGCCTCCTTAGCATGTACTAAATTTCCATAAATACTTGGTCTATTTGTGAACTTCCTATTCTGCTCTGTTGGTCTGTCTATGTACTTGTGCCACATTATTTAACTATTGAAGTTTCATAACATGCTTTAATATCTGCTAGATCAGTTGTAGGAGTGAAGAGAATTTTCCTTACTCTCCTTTCTGAAGGTTTGATAATTTGAGCCTATAAAACATCTGGCCCTTATTGGGTTATGGGGTAGTCATTTGCCTGCAATTCCTTCATGCTTATGTACGTTACTAAATTTGTATGCCAGTTTTTTTATATTAGTGAGAAAAATGATGTTTTCTTCTCCTCCCCTTCACACCAGATTTTACTCAATAATATTGCCTTAATGGATGTTTGTCTTTATACTATTAAATTTCTGTGTACTTCTGTTATTTGATTTGTTGGCTTTGTATGATATTCTTTGACTCATAGTTCTTATATATCAAGCAGTCAAGGAACATATTCTGTCTTTGATCTCATGCCTCCCTTTTTTCTCCAGTGTTCTCCATTGTCAGAACGCATGTTCTTGAACTGTTCTGTCCCCTTTGTCTTCTTTGTGTTTTAGACTTATACATACTCAGTGTTCGGCATCAGCCTTCTTGCTGCAGGGCTTCCCCTCTAGAGATATCCTCCAGAAGCACTAATGGGAACCATATTTCTTGAGTTTGTGCGTGTTTAAAACTGTCCGTAACCTGTATATTTGAAGGACAACTTAGACATAAAATTCATTCTTATGCTTTCTTTCCTTGCGTATGTTATAGATGTAGCTTCAGTGTCTTCTGTTTTTTTTTAAAATTATGGTAAAATATACACAATATAAAATTTACCATTTCGAATGCTTATACACTGCTAGTGGGAATGTAAATTAGTTCAGCCATTGTGGAAAGCAGTGTGGCGATTTCTGAAAGAGCTTAAAACATAATTACTTTTCAACCCAGCAATCCCATTTTCAGGTACATACCCAAAGGAACATAAATTTTTCTACCATCAAGATACATGCATGCATATGTTCATCACAGCACTATTCACAATAACGAAAACGTGGAATCAACCTAAATGCCCATCAACAGTAGACTGGATAAAGACGATGTGGTACATATACACCATGGAATACTACATGGCCGTAAAAAAAATGAAGTCACGTCCTTTGCAGAAACATAGATGAAGCGGGACACCATTATCTTAAGTGAACTAACACAGGAACAGAAAACCAAATACCACATGTTCTCACTTATTAGTGGGAGCTAAACATCGAGTTCATATGGACACAAGGAAGAGAACAACAGACAGCAGGGCCTACTTAAGGGTGGAGATAGGAGGAGAGAGAAGATCTAAAAACTACTTATCAGGTACTATGTTTATTATCTGGGTGGTGAAATAATCTGTACCCCAAACCCTCATGACATGCAATTTACCTATATAACAAACCCGTACATGTGCTCCTTTTTGGTGTGTTTGTTTTTTGTGTGTTTTTGAGACAGAGTCTCACTGTGTCGCCCAGGCTGGAGTACAGTGGTGTGATCTCAGCTCACTGCAACCTCCGCCTTCCGGGTTCAAGCGATTCTCCTGCTTCAGCCTTCTGAGTAGCTGGGACTGCACAGGCACAAGCCACAACACCTGGCTAATTTTTGTATTTTTAGTAGAGATGGGGTCTCACCATGTTGGCCAGGCTGGTGTCAAACCCCTGACTTCAAGTTATCTGCCCACCTCAGCCTTCCAAAGTGCTAGGATTACGGGTGTGAGCCACTGTGCCCAGCTGACAAACCCACACACGTACTCCTGAACTAAAAGTAAAAAAAAAAAAAAAAAAAAAAAAAAAAATTTTCATCTTAACCATTTTTATGTGTACAGTTTGGTGGCATTAAGTATATTTTTGTTGTTGTGAGACCAGCATCACCATCCATCTCCAGAAGTTAGTCATCACCTGAAACTGAAACTCTTCACCCGTTAAACAATAATTCCCCATTGCCGCTCCCTGCAGGCCCTGGTAACCACTGTTCTACTCTCTGTCTCTATGAATTTGACTACTCTCACTATCTCATATAAACAGAATCATACAATATTTGTCCTTTTGTGTTCACTTAATGTCATGTCTTCAAGGTTCACCCATGTTGAAGTATGTATCGGAATTTCATTCCTTTTTAAAGGTAAATAATATCCCGTTGGATATATATGACATAATTTATCTGTTCATCTATCAGTGGACATGTTAGGATTTCTTCGGTTTTCTACATGTAAGATCATGTCATCTGTGAAGAGAGATAATTCTCCTTCTTCCTTTTCTATTTGAATGCCTTTCTATGAATTAGAAAGTGTTCCCCCTCTTCGGTTTTCTGTAAAAGTTTGAGAAAAATTGATGATAGTTCTTTAAATATTTGGTAAAATTCACCAGTGAAGCAGTCTAGTCCAGGGCTTATCTTTAACAAGCGGATGTTGATTATTGACTCAATCTCCTAACTAGTTATAGGTCCATTCAGATTTTCTATTTCTTTATGAGTAAGTCATGGTGGGTTTTGTGTTTCTGATAATTTGTCCATATCATCTATGTTATCCAACTTGTTGGCAGACAGTCGTTCACACTACTCTCTTATAATCCTTTTCATTTCTATAGAATCAGTATGAATATCCTCACTTTCATTTGTGATTTTAGTAATTTGAGTATTCGTTTTTTTTCTTAGTCAATCTAACTAAAGTTTTGCCAGCTTTGCTAATTGTTTTTGAAAAATCTACTCTTGGTTTCATTAATTTTCTCTTTTATTTTTCTCCTCTTATTTTATTTTATTTTCTCCACTATAATCTTTAATTCCCTTCATTCTGGAAGCTTTGGGTTTAATTTGTTTTTCTTTTTCTGGGTCCTTCAGGTATAAAGTCAGGTTGTTGGCTTAAAATCTTTCTTCTTTTCTAATGTAAGCATTTACAGCTATAAATCTGCCTCTTATCACTGTTTATGCTGCATCACATAAGTTATGAGGTGTTTTTATGTAAATTTGTCTCTCAATAGTTTCTGATTTCCTTTGTGATTTCCTCTTTGACCCATTGATTATTTAAAAATGTGTTGTTTAATCTCCAGTTTTTCTTCTGTTATTGACTTTTAATTTCACCTAATTGTGGTCAGAGGAGATACATTATATGATATCCATCTTTTTCAATCTATTGAGACATGATTTGTGGCTTAATATATAGTCTATCCTGGAGAATGCCTCATGTGCAATTGAGAATAATATATATTCTGCTGGTTAAAGTGTCCTGTATATGCCTGTTAGCTCTCATTGGTTTATTGTGTCATACAAGTCCTCTGTTTATTTACTTATCTTCTATTTGGTTGGTCTATCCATTATTGAGAGTGAAGTATTGAAGTCATAAGTCATTATTTGAGAATAGTCTATTTATCTTTTCAATTATGTTCATTTTTGTGTCCTATATTCTGAGAGTCCTTTATTAGATGTATGTTTATAATTGTTATATCTTCCTGTTGTATTGTACCTTTTATTAATATATCACGCCCTTCTGTTTCTCTTGTAACCTTTTTTATTTAAAGCCTATTTTGTCTGATAGTAATATAAGTGCCCCATTCTTCTTTGGTTACTGTTTTTGTATGGAATATCCTTTTTTATAGAGATACTATATTTTATATAGTATCTCTATACTATAAATAGAGATACTATATTTTATATAGTATCTCTATAAATAGAGATACTTTTTGCATGGAATATCCTTTTACATCTTTTCCCTTTCAAACTGTTTGTGTCTTTGGATCTAAGATGAGTATGAGTATCTTATAGATAGAATATAAGTGGCTCATTGTTTTTATCCACTCTGCCGATCTTTGTTTTTTGATTAGAGAGTTTAGTTCATTTACATTTAAAGTAATTGCTAAGAAGGAGGGACTTACTGCCTCCATTTTACTGTTTGTTTTCTATATACCATATAGGATTTCTATCCTTCATTTTCTACATTATTGTATTCTTTTGTGTTTAGTGAATTTTTGTTGTGACAATTTGAAATTCCTTTTTCAGTTCTTTTTGTATATACTCTGTACTTATTTTCTTTGTGATGACCATGTAGATTATACACTTAACACCCTAAAATTGTAGCTCTTTAATTTGAATTTCTACCCGTTTCATTTCAATACCATACAAAAATTTTGCTCCTATATAGCTCCATTCTCACTACTTTTCAGTTACTTGTATCACAAATTACATCTTTATGTTTTACGTGTCCAAAAACATAGGCTAATAATTGCTTTTATGCATTAGTCTTTTAAATGATGTAGAAAATAAGAAGCAAAGTGACGAACCAAAATTACAGTAATACTGTTTTTTAAATATTTGTCTGTGTATTTTTGTTTACCAGAGAACTTTATATTCTCATATGCCTTCAAATTAGTGTCTAGAGTCCTTCATTTCAACTTGAAGGACTCCCTTTAGCATTTCTTACAAGGCAGCTCTACTGAAAATGAATGCCCTCAACTTTTGTTTGTCTGGAAATTACTAAGTTTCTCTCAAATTTTGCAAGAGAGTTTGGCTTATATAGAATTCTAGGTTGATGATTTTATTTTTTCTTTCAGCACTTTAAGTATATCATTCTACTGCATTCTGGCCAGCAAAGTTGTGGCTAAGAAATTCTTCGATAACTTTCTTGAAGATTCCTGTAATGATGAGTCACTTTTGTTTTGGTGCTTTCAGGATTCCTTCTTTGTATTTGGCTTTTGAAAGTTCGATTATAGTATGTCTCATTGTGGGTCTTCTTGAGGTTTACTGTACTTGGAGTTTGTTGAGCATCTTAGATTTGTAAATCTGTGACTTTCCTTAAATTTGGGAAGCTTTTAACCATTGTTTCTCCAGATTGTCTCTGTGCTCTTTGCTCCCTCTCTTTTTTCCTTCAGAAACTCCTGCAATGTGTATATTGGTCTGCTTATGCTGTCCTACAGATCCCTTAGACTCTTCACTTTTCTTTAATCTTACTGCTTTATATTCCTCCTACTCAATTTCAATTGTCTTATCTTCAAATTCACTAATTCTTACTTCTACTCAAATCTGCTTTAGAATCCCTCTAGTGAATTTTTCATTTTAGTTATTTTTCTGTTGATTTTTTTCCTTTGAGTGGGTCATACTTTCCTGTTTTCATATACCATGTATTTTTCTGCTGTTGAAACTGACCATTTGAATCTCATAATATAGTATCTCTATTAATCAGATTCCCCACCTTCCCCAGGGTTTGCTGCTTCTGATTTTGGTTTTTGTTTGGGGTTTTTTAATTGTTTTATGGTAGCTCCATGCCAGACATCAGCATGAGGTGTAAATTTAAGGTCTTCTCAGGTCATTTCTGAGCCCACTGCTTTCCTTGGTCGTGCATGGTGACTTACTAAAATTCCCTTGTATATGTTATTGCTTTTAAATGTGCTAATCCTTAAATGTTTGGCTCCCCAGATGGGGAAAACTGGAGGGAAATTTTTTTAAGGCACTTATCTTCGCATACCCTGGAAGCCACTTTAGGCAATGGGGATTGCTATAAAGGCCTCTGGCCTGCACCTTCATAGTCAGTTATGAGGACACAGATCCTCAATATTTGGAGGACAAGGTACTTATTGCCCACCCTGGTTCTTGCAAGCCACATGCAAGTTGCACCCAGATTGTTGGCACAGCTGCCTGTCACAGGGCTGGAGGATGGGAAGTTAGTAGTTGCTACTGTTCTAAGAGCTGAAATTGACCAAAATTAGCCATGATTTACCACCATCTAAGCTGTCCTCTGGAAGCTGCAAGACTCCAGAGTCCCAAAATAGTTCTATCAGTCAGATTCTGCCAGTGCAATTGTTGTCTAGGCAGAGAGACAGAGTCCTGGCACTTCCTACCCACCATCTTCCCTAACATCACTCCTGTCTTTTGTTTTTGAAAGTTTTGAGACAATATGTGATGCTTGACTGGATGCTGTAATGAGTGTTTATCTTTAAGCTCCAAAAACTTTACTAAGATAGGTCTTGTTATTGCATTCCAATTCACTGAATGTGGCACATGGTATGCCCTTATGATATATAGATTCAAGTACATTCACTTATATAGATTTAGGAAAGGGTTGTTTTTATTATATATTTAATTATTTGCTCTGTTTCATTGTTTTGATTTTTCCTCAGACACACTAATTATGTATGTGTTGAATCACCTTCTCTAATGTTTTTTAAGGTCTTTTTAAATTTCAATTTAATTTTGCTTGACTTTCTCATTTTTATCTTTTATGAGTATAATCCTGACTCCGGGTTATGCAAGGTCCATTCTCCCTTTCTGCTCCTTCGAGTTCCATCTTTATTCCTGTAATGGTTTTATTTTTCTCCTCTACTTCTTTCTGGAGTTCTGCATTGCCTTTTATTGACTTGCTGTCTCTTCCTCGAATTGTCACATTTCTACTTTATTTTCTTCATTCCTAGAGATAATTGCCTCACTAAGCTTTATTTTGTGTTTCCAAACACATCAGAATGTCTGATCACTCTTTCGTCTCCTCAGTGGCAATATTTTTATGGATGCATTTTAAAAATGTAATAGATTTTACTGGTCTCATTCACATTTTTCTCATGGCATCTTTATACCAACACCATATCATTTTTTTTCTTTTTCTTCTTTCTTTTTTCTGAGCTCACTCATTACTTAATGAGTTCAATTCTCCTGAACTAACTATTCACAGACATCTGTACTGACAGGAAATGAGGGCTAGGCTTTCCAACTAAAAGGTTTCTCCCTCTTGCCTGACACTGAGACAGAGTGCTTCCTGCAAATATGGCTCCTCTGTACTATTCTTTGTGTAGCCCTGAAAACTCTAACTCCTTGAACCAAACTAAGTCCAGTAGGGCTTCTTTTATACCAACCCTGCTCACTCAAGGTCCTGTCTCCATTTGTACAAGCAAGGAATGTGCCTTTGCATTCTGGCAGTGGCCACCCAGGAGATTGGCCACCACTCAGCCCTTCTTTTCTTCCCTTCCCCTGCATATCTTCTAGCCAATCACAGTTGCTTCTGGCCCTTTTTGCAGATATATTGAATCTAGGGAATTTATCTTCCTTCTAGTTTCACTGAAAATGGAATTTATGGTGTTTCCTTTATTTTCTTTGTTGTTTGTTTTTGTATGATTCTAGGAGGATGAGGAGAAATGCTCACAGCCATATTCCTTGCTGATTAGCATGTTTTAAATGACTTTAATAGAACCACATGTTCTTTTCTTTCATTCCATTCAACACATTTTTATGAAGCACAGCACACTCTGAGGAAGGTAGGGCGTGCTCAGAAGAAAGAGTGAGCCCTTCCTTGGTGGGGGCATAAAGGTGGAAACAGCTATTACAGATACAGGGTAGCATAGGATAAGTGCTGCTTTGCAACCTCAAACCAAGACATTTGGAAGAGGGAAACCAATTGATTCTCTTTGTGGGAATCAGACTTTTTCAGAAGATAGCATCTGAACTAGGCCATAAATAGTGGGTGGAATTTCAATAAATATAAATATGAGAAAAATGTTTCTGCTAGGCAGATTTGAAAATCAAAAGCAGAGAACTAGGACAGCATCCTCAAGGCTCTGTGGCTATCTGGCTGCACTACACCAGGGACACATCTGAGACAGAAAGAAACTTGTGGTGAGGCAGTAGGTGGGACTGTGAGAGTCAGGTGTCTTGGACACCATGCTAAAGAGTGTTCCTTCATCCTCTGCTTAATGAGAGAAAGTTCAGGAATCATCTTAACTGAGTATCTGGTTTGTTTGTCATTTCATTTTGTCTTGACTTTGAGGATAATAACTTGGTTAGATTTATGGCAGAGAAAAATTCTGAGGGCAGGTTGGAGGAGACTTGGAATAGAGGAGCCTGAAGGCAGAGACTATCCCAGGTGACTGCAAGTGGCAGCTGGCCAGGCTGCTGACAGTGAGGACAGAAAGGAGGGGACAGGAACAGACAATGTTGACTTTTACCTGACCCTTGGATCCTGGAAAACAGCAAAGGTTGAGTAATCGCCCCAACCTTTGTGTCCTGGAAAATGGCTGATTGCAAAGAACGCCCCTTCCCCATGTGACTTAGAGAAGTCTGGTGGATCACCCCTTGTCTGCCTCAGACAAGGCCAGACACAGTCCTTCCAAATGCCCTTTCTTTGCCTCATAAATGATTAGCTGACCTCTTTTGCCAAATGGGGACAAAGTACTTGTTAACCACCCTTTGGTTAAGTGACTTCCCTTCCCCCAGGCCCACCCTCAGCCTGAGCAAGCAGACAGCCTTCCTGAAGGGCCCCTCCAGGAAAATAGGTTGTCCTCAGGCAAAACATTCTCTGAGGCTAACAGACCAGGCTTCTTCCACCAGACCTCTCCTTTCCAGCCTTGTTTTCTCCCATCCAGCCACAGAGCCTCTGCAGACACAGCACAGGGGAGGGGGCTTCTCCCTGTTCCTAGTCCCCCTCCCCCTATGGCAGCAGTTTGTTACACCTTTGCAGTAATTCTTTCAGACGAAGTGCCTCTTTTCTTGCCTTTCATTTGACAGTAGCAAGTATTTAGGATGCAGCATCGGCCATACCTGGCCACCTAATGGATGAGAGTTTGGGGCAGGAAGGATCAGGCAGGGCTGAGATTTGGAGCCAGGGTGGCCCTGAGGGAGGAAGCACCATGAAAAACCACGCTGCTGCTGTTTTGTATCTATGGTTTTAGTTTGGTTTGTTGTAGGTAGAGGCTAAATTCTTTATTTTAACTTTTGGAAAGAAAACACAACTGAGGAAAAATATTTGTGGTTCTTATATATCCCCTGATATCCCTGGGGGATTGGTTCCAGGACCCCCATGGATACCAAAAGCAGCTACTCGAGTCCCTGATATAAAGTGGAGTAATACTTACATATAACCCACAAACATCCACCATTATACTTGTGAACTCAAAATATCTGAGACAGGTCTCAACCAATTTAGAAAGTTTATTTTGCCAAGGTTAAGGACATGTTGGTGACACAGCCTCAGGAGGTCCTGAGGACATGTGCCCAAGGTGATCAGGGCACAGCTTGGTTTTATACATTTTAGGAGACATGAGACATCAATCAGTATGTGTAAGATTTACATTGGTTCCGTCTGGAAAGGTGGGACAACTCAAGGTGGGGGAGGGGGCTTCCAGCTAGATAAGAGACAAATGGTTGCATTCTTTTGAGTCTCTGATTAGCTTTTCTTGAAATACACAATTTACATGTGAGAGGAAGGTAGAGGGATAGTCACTTATGCCTTGTTCTGGTTCAGTGAAACAACAGGGCTGAGGAAGCAATCAGATATGCATTTGTCTCATGCATTTGTCAGTGAGGCCCACTGAGATGACTTTGAGTTCTGTCCTTTGTCCACAAGGAATTTCCTGATGGGCAAATTGTGAGGAAGGTGTGTAGCTTTTGAATCTCTGTCACTATTTTGTTTAGGAATAAGATGGGAGGCGAGTTTGCCTGACATAGTTCACAGCTTGAGTGTTCCCAGCTTTACTTTTCCCTTGGTTTAGTGATTTTGGGGACCTGAGATTTATTTTCCTTTCACATACTTAAAATCATCTCTAGATTACTTATACCTAACACAGCGTAAATGCAAAGTACACAGTTATTATGTTAATACTTAATTGCTTTTTTACTTGTAGTGTTTTTACTATTGTAATGTTTTTTATTGTTTAGTTTTTTCCCAAGTATTTTCAACCTGCAATTGGTTGAATCCATGACATGGATACTGAGGCTCAATTGTGCTTCTAAAATGCACCCCTCCTGAGTTAGTCTCCCCACCTCTCTTTTAAATCCCCAAATGAACTGGATCGGGAGTGAAAATAAAACTATTAAGAGCTACTTTTGATATTGGTGATTTTAGCTTCATTTCCTTTGATCCATGTAAGGAATTCATTAATTTAGTATCTAAATAGGGCCTAAGTCCTGCCCCTTATAAAGAAACTCCTGCTGCCCCTCAGTCCCCTGCCCTTCAATGCTCCACTGGTCCACAGCTGACTTTCTGCTGCTTTCTGGATTCACATCATTGTCTTGATGTGCTCACTCTTGGCATCTTCTACATGCTTCATAACCTGCACTGATGGTGTGGTCAGGCCCAGTCTTTTCCCATGGAAAAGCTCCTCTGAGCTTCATGTTAGGGATGATGATGGAGAGAGCAAGCACACTGAGTAGAACCCCAGAGCGCACCTACCATAGCCACAGCTGCTAGAGTGCTGCACACCGGTCCCGTCGTCTGGCCCAGATCGGTGTTTCTTAGCCCAGACCCCCTTTTAACCCTTCTCTTGTTTGGGGGAAAAAAAAAAAAAACGTACAGCTCACTGCCAGCGCTCCATTTTACATAAACACGCTCTTTGAGGCTGAAGCAAATCTTACTGATTTTCAATGTGAAGATGAAATATAAAAACTGTTCTTGGAGTTATTGCTAAACAGAACTAACATCAAGATCGTCTGAATCATCAGAATCATCTATTTCGGAAAAAATCAGATTCATCAAGTGAATCTTTGGCCAACCACTGTTCCAGAACGATGTTAACGTCATGTGTAGGAATGCTACATTTTCTAGGATTTGACATTTTTAGCTGTCGAGAATTACTATATTTTGTAAATGGAAATATCACTAGTTAAAACAGAATGCTATAAATAGAATGATGTCTTTTGTTTCCAAAGTCGATATGCTAGAGTGATGCAAAAATAATAATAAAAGCAAAATATTTGCAGTAAAGTTATCAATACTGCGGCCACACACGCCTCCAGCTGGTGAGTATTCTCAGGGCAAACTGGAAAAGGGTTAATAAACAAAAATCTCCTGCCCTTTTTTCATGCAAATTGAAAACTCAAAATAACAAAAACAGCATTGCTAAGTAGCTGGGATCAATGGACCCAGCTTGGCTTCTCCCTACCAGCCATGCCCTGTAGGGTGGCATTTTCCTGCTAAGTAGTGGGGATCAGTGGACCCAGCCTCACTCCTTCCTGCCAGCCATGCTCTTAGGGTAACATTTTCCTGCCCCTTCTCCTCTGCTGTCATTTTACTGCACGAGTTCTTACAACTCCCAAATCTGTCTTTTGAGTATTCCCTCAGCTCTATTTGCAGAGTTCTGTCTCTCCAGAAGTGCGAAGGCTCATTCTTGGTCGCATGGGTGAAATAATCATCCAAACTTCCCTGAAAACAGAAAGAAAAGAGCAAAGCTAGGTACACATCTAGCTTACTTGAAAGCATCTCCTTCACGATAACCTTGGCTGGATTCAGAGTTCCCACTTTCTTATTTTCACAAATGAAATTGTCATAAATCAGAAAGACTACCTTGTAAATAACTCTTCAAAAATAGCTAGTCTGTAGTATGTTGAATAAGAAAAAAAAAATGGTTCAGGCTTTGGCCCCCGGCATGGCTTCACAGGGCAGTAAACGTGGAGCCCAGCGTCACTGTCACCGTCACCATGCAGGGACACACAATGGCGAGAATGTTCAGATTTAATCAACCCAGGAGCCCACTGCCGTGTTATTTCATAAGTCCTTGATTGCATCTTTACCTTGCAGTATCCCTGCATGGCGTGGTCGCCGCTGTGGAAAGCACAGATGGTGATTGTCAGACCCATGCATCAAACACGTAGCCCTCCTGGACGCACATGTTTCTCTAGCTGGCGCTATGAGTGTGTCTATTTTCCAACCATTTTGAAAATTAGCTTTCAATATACTTTGGAAAAGTCACATTTCTGTATGCATCCTCTTCTAGTAATTATAAAGTCTCACTAAATCAGAATGATGAACAAAAGGGAGGCTTATCTCAGTGCAGAGGGGATAAAACACCCTGAATAATTGTAGAACATTTGTAAAGGCATATAAATGTGTGACATCTAAATGTACAAGATTATGGTTTTTATGTGGAAGAGAAAATTTACAATTTCAAGGGTATTCTTGGGAGCAGAACTGGGACAAAACAATAGAAGTTGAAGGAGACAGTTTTACTTCAGTCTAAGGAGAACCCAGCAAGTATTGGGGCCCCTGCTTGGTGGAGTTGCTTACCTCCTGGAGGTGACCTCTTGGAGGGAACTCTCTGTCGCTGGAGGCAGTCTGGTCCCTATCTTTCCAAGAGAGCAGTACAGTGGCATGGGAGCCAGCATTAGTGGAGACTGAGCCCACCATGCCGGGCTTCAAATCTTACTTTTACTATTAATACTTATTAACTTTGCAACTGTGGGCAACTTTACCCCTCTGTGCCTGCCCCACCTGCTTCCCTCGTAATGGGGCTGATAATTTTGAGATGATATTTGGAAAAATTAGAAGAAGAAGTGGCAGGTACATAGTAAGTGCCATGGAGCATCTAAGGTAAGTAAGGGAAATATTTTCTAAGGTGTCTGAGAGATATCAAAGGTCTTTTTTGAGCACCTGCTTTGTGCTAAGCATTAAATCAGACACTGAAGACATAGCAGTAAGTGAGATGGACACAGGCCCAGCCTCCACGCAGCTCACAGTTGTGCTAAGAAAGACAAAAAGCAGATGCCTGGCCGGTAGAGGCACTTTGGTGACAGGGGATGCCCTGGGTCTGGGGTTCACTGCGCAGTGCCTAGGCTTTCTGGAGGAGGGCTCCAGAGGAAGTACCTGCATGCCCCAGGAGCAGAGGGCCTGGTGGACAGGGAGGTAGATGGTGCAGATTATGTTCCTGGAAGAGAAAGGGGCATGAACCACGAAAGCTGGGTTCCAGCGTCGCCAGTGGCTGCAGGCACTTTGAGGCTCTGGTGATTTTGTTTAGGACCGTTGTTCCTTTGAACCCCTGGCTTATTCATTCATTCCTTCATCTAACTTTACTAACATAATAGAGTCTAAAACTTAGTGCAAAAACATGCATTTTTTTTAACTTTACCCAGAAGGAACTGAATTGTTACAAATTCCATTCCTGTGCTATTTGAATAAAACTATTGGGGAAAATACAGTATTTATTCACATAATACTGTAGGAAATAATGGCTATAACCACAATTCAATTTTTTCATTACTTTTCCTACACAGGCTGAAATAACCAAAATAATTGTATAATGATTATTATTATAGTGCATAATTTTGTAAAATTTTTGCTTGAAGGATCTCTTAGTGGAATTATTTTCTTTGGTGAGCAACAAGTGGTAAAAGTCATTTGGTGTAAATTAACAACTCTGTTTATGCCTAATCCTAAAATAATGGAAAAGAAAAACTTGCTCTAGAAGAGCTTGTCCAGGTTAGCTCATCATATTTTAGTTCAGAAATGAAGAGTGAAATACCAAAAGCTGTTTCACGACCCAGAATAGTGGGCATATGCTCTCTCAATTGAGTAAAATTGTTAAAGCTCTTCTTGGTTTAATTTGCAGAGACCCGCGGCTTGCTCAGTGACACCTAGACAGGCTGTTCTTCAGCCCATTTTCACCTAGCTGTGCTTTGTGCCCAGATTTATCTGGAAAAGTCATTCCATTTGGGAAGAAAGGGTTATTTCTTTGGAAAGAGTTACTTGGAGACATGGATGTCTCTATGGAGAGGTTTATGTGGAAATGTTGCTGTGTAGAAACAGAGGACGGTGTTTATGGGAGGCTTCCTCCCTCCTGACAGATACACATGTGCTCACTTTGGTGCCAGTGCTGGAAAGAGAACAGGCCACGAGGTCACCAGGGCCACCTTTCTTGGAACTTTCAGACATAGCTTGCTGCATAAGATGCTCATTTTTCTCTCAGTCTTGCATTCCACCAACCCATCATCTGCGCCCCCAGGTGATCTTTCTGGAATCGAAATCAGATCGACTTCTCCATTCATGAAACTCTACCTAGCTCCTTGTGTTAGGCTGTTCTTGCATTGCTACTAGGAAATACCAGAGACTGAGTAATTTATAAAGAAAAGAGGTTATATTGGCTCACGGTTCTGCAGGCTGTACAGGAAGCATGGCGACGGCACCTGCGTGGCTTCTGCGGAGGCCTCAGGGAGCTTTTACTCATGGCGGAAGGCGAAGTGGGAGCAGACATGTCACATTACAAAAGCAGGAGCAAGACGGAGAGAGTGGTGGTGGAGGGTGCCACACACTTTTAAATGACCAGATCTCGTGTGAACTCAGAGTGAGAGCTCACTTATCACCAAGGGGATGGCCCAAGCCACTCATGAGGGATCTTCCTCCATAATTCAGACACTTCCCCCCAGGCCCCACCTCCAACACTGGGGATTATATTTCAGCATGAGATTTGGGTGGGGGCAGGCATCCAAACTATATCGCTCCCCATGAGCTTCCAGGAGTTGTTCAAAGTACTTAATGTTCTTGGGGGATTTCCTGGTCTGCACCCACCTCACTCTCCAGCCTCATGCCCCACACTGTCCCCGCATAATGGGGGATATGATAGTGTGGGGCACTCTATCAAACATCGTATCATACTACAGGTTTGATACACCCTGTGACCCAGGCCCCCATAACCAGGCGCCATGTGTACCTCTGCCTGAAAGACCTCAAGCCCCGTCTGCCTAACAGGCTTCTGTCCACCTGAGGGCCCAGCTCAAACCTCCACTCCCGGGGCTCCTCATCATGCCCTACTGTCAGCCTGAACTCAGCACATCGCCCTGTCCTCCTCGCACGTACCTCGTTGCTGCAACCGATTCTTTCCACATATGCCCTTCCTGCTGGACCATGAGTTCATGAGGGTAAAAAATGAGTCTCCTTCATCTTTGTGTCCCAAGCACCTGGTATAATGTTGGATAGATGGATGGATGGATGGATGGATGGATGGATGGATGGATGGATGCACTGGATGGATGTACTGTTGGCCAAAGGCCACAGCCCAGGGCTACACAATAGAGGTTTCTCGGTGAGAGTTGGGGGAAGAGGAGGAGAAGTGTGGGAAATCCCTCCAGGGCAGTGAACATTCACCTCCTGGGGTTGGCTGGGCTCAGCATGTCACTAGGTTCAGCCAGTGTTGATTTTTTTCAGATGACCTGGTATTTTACAGCTGAGCAGGACTCCACAGAACAGAAGTATCTCCCAAACATTCTAATGTGGCTAAACTTTATATATTAACATTTGATTACAGAAATTTTAAAGGTGGGGCTGGCTAATTCTTTGTTCTTTTAAATTCAATTTTTTAAAACTCTTGACACGGCAGCTGTGAATTTTTTGTTATTTTACCTCTAAGATCTTCCTCTTTCCTCGCTCTAGTTATAGAGCAGTGTAAGTGTGAGAATAATTAAACAGGTTACTATTATAGCAGCTTTAGTGTAGACAAAAGATGCCAGGTAGCAAGTGACCAACCTGCCGTGTGACTTGATGGGAGTCATTTAGGGTCAATCAACAGAATGTTTATGTGCCTCTTAAAGGCAAAGCCTTGTTCATCTTGAGGACTGAATAAGAGACAGACTCTTCCCTAAACAACTCATTTGCTTAACATGTATTTATTAAGCCCCTACTGTATGCAAGGCACTGACAAGGCTTACAGTAATGGGAATACAGACAAACTTGCACATACTAAGTACTGACTGTGATAGGAAACATGATGAAAAAGATAGTGTGCTACAGGAGAGAATGAAAGTCATGTATGGGCATGGAAGGAACCTCAATTATATTTGAGGGTCAGCATGGGCCTGTCTGTGGAAGTGCCATTTAATCTGAACTTCTAGGAGTCAGCCAAGCAAAGAGAAGAGGGGTGGGCATTCCAGTAGGAAAGAACAGCAGAGGCTACCAGCAAGATGCATTCAGGGGACCAGGAGGAGGCCTGCTGTGGTCAGGACACGGAAACAAGGTGGACTGGGCAAGAGACGAGATCAGAGAGGTGGGGAGACAGATGAGTGAATCAGAGAGGAAGAAAATGATATTCCAAGCCTAGGCCCTGTGTGCTTTACACATGTATCTCACTTAATCTTCACGACTATCCCTTACTGCTGCTGTCATGTAAAAGGTACCATTGGTAAGTACTGGGACTGAAGAGTAGCCCATCACACACACACACACACACACACACACACACACACACACACACTGCATGAACCCTACTAAAGTTTGAAAGGAATTGCTTCAGGGCTTAGACTTTGTAATAGCTCTCTGGCTGAGCTGATGTCTATATTTGCTAGCTAAGTCTAGATGATGTTTTATAGAGGAAACATGGGACTCAATTACTATCCACGCACATAAGCAAAATTAATATTGATGGCATGTAGAGAGTAGAACACATTCATTCTCTTCATCCCAGCCCTTTTTCATATATATGATACAGACGATTCTGGGTTTGTGACTAAATTCCATTTGTTTGGAGGTGAAATTGTCCACTTTTAGTGAAGTGCAAGAAATTCTTTTCTACAAGTGTTTTCAGTGTATCCTGAAGTCCCCCATGTGAATTAATAACATGCCAAACATTTTCTCTTTGTACTATTGCTTTGTTTGGATTTATTTTGTAAGGAGACATAGATTTCTTTGAGTAAAAGGCCCTCAGAAATCTATATATAACTAGGCACTTAAACAAGAGCAGAGTTATAAAGTAGTTGCCATTTTAGAAGATTTATTTTGTGTGGCAAGTATGGAAAATCGATAGTCCAGCAATACACGTAACCTTCCTGTAGAACAAGATCACCTTTTTATAACCCTACTTTGATCATGTTACTTCCCTGCCCAAAGGCCTTCCCTGGTTCCCCACAGCCAAAGGGAAACAATGCAAGCCCTTCTGAGTGAGTGGCATTCAGAGGCCTCGTTTTGAGCCTGCTTATCTTGAGGATGGACTCTTAGGGATCCCGGAGAGAACGCAAGCTCATCTCATGCCACCTGTCACCTGGTTGTATCTTTGCCCCCTACCAGAGTATAAGGCCCAGTCTACTTGCCTTGTGCCCTCACCCTCTCACCCTCACCTCCAGTGGTGCCTGCCCAGCCCTGCACGTGGCCTGCGAAGGGGACCTTCCAAGTGGGTTCGTTCCCTCAGTTGCTCAGGACCTACCAGAAATGGTGAAAAAAGATGGTGCAGCCTCCAGGAGCAAACAGTCTTATTGTTTGACATGTGAAGTGACTGTGGCCAGTAACATTAGCCTCACCTGAGAGCACATAATAACTGCGGAATCTCAGCTTTCCCCCCCGCCCCAATTCTGCATAAACAAGATTCCCAAGTGATCTGCCTTGCATGGTAGGGCTTGAGAACCTCTTTAAGGCCCACAGAGGGTCAAATTGGGTGGGTGGGTTGGTTGATTGATCAGTTTTTGTTTGCATGTTTGCTCTACAATGGTTTTACATCTATGGATTTAAACTGTCCTTCATTTAGCACACTGCTTTTAAGGGCCTGTTAATGTCATGCCATTAGGTTCTGGAGAGCACAACTAAATTATAAGTAAGCAAATACAGATTTATCTATATGGTTTTAAAAAATAAAACTTTCCACATACTGCTCATGCTGCATTCTGCCAACATTTTTTTATTTATATCTTTTTTCAGGATATTGTGCTAGTTCAGAGGTAGTAAATTAGCATTTTGTAGGCCATGTTTGGTCACATACATGATTGTTTGGACAACACAGTTTTGATAAATTTTTAATTCATTGCAAGCATTTAAAAATCAAGAGGTTTTCACATAGAAAGCAGATTTCTAACTTCTCTTGAAAACCAGGCAGCCCTGGGCCCACATTCCTGATGGCACAGTGGGCTGGAGCTGGGAGATCTCCTAGAAGTGGGGCATGTAGCCTCCAGTTCCCCACAGGCCCCCACCTCTCTGTCTCCATACTGGCCTCATAGAACCTAGGCGAGTAGTGGAAGTTCTCAAAGGTGCACCACTGGATGACTTGGTGGAGTTTGTCTCTTTCTAGTTACCTTCAGGGTCTTAGTATAGAAGCGCTCCTCACAGAAGGAGAGAAGAGAATGAACTGGTGGTAAGGACAAGTTACAGGACTCTAAGCTATGGTGTCTCAACCCTGGTGACAGGGACCTTGTAAAACTACCAGTTCCCACTTTCCATCCACACCCCTAGAAACTCTTTTAATTGGTATGGGCATCGCCAGATGCCCACATCTCCTCAGATGATTCTAATCTGACTTGACAACCCCTGATCTAGCCCACCTATATTACTTACAAAGAAAAGTGAAATGTGTCAAAAGAGTGATTTTTTTAAATGCATATACATACGTACATACATACATTGACTCATTACTCTGGACATTGATAATGTATGATAATTTTGTCTAGTGGCCTAACATTTACGTTACTTATCTACAGAAAAAAGAGTTAGCTAAGCAAATGAGTATTATATGCAAGATTGCTCCAACATGCTTTATAGAAAGTAGATTTTTTTAGTGATTTAAATTCAAACATAGACTTAAGCTAAATATAATTTACATTTTCTATTTGAAAAAACAAAGATTTGGAAGAGATGAGCAAGATCTGAATATATCATACAGGGCCCCTCCAACAATCGTAGAATTGTTTTTATCTCATGATCTGTTATCCCATAGCCTACAATTTTATTTGTATTTTAATTAGCTTGGAATAATTGTTTTGACTGTTGGAATTTAGCTGTGTATGACATAGAAGTATTCATCTAAGAATGACTTTAGAGGGTAACTTTCTGTGATGCTGCAGCTTAAATGGAAAACCACTTCCCTCCCAAGTCCACTGATTTGCTGATGGACTACGTTGTCTTGGCAAGTGAAATCTCTGCCATCTCTGGCAGCTCTTTCTGATTAGGGATCTGACAAGCACCTAAGTAATTCATGCAATGACTTTATGCAAGAAATTTCATTATTTCTAATAACTTACAGTGTTTTAATATTTTAATGTAATTATGCTTAATTATATATTGTAATATGCATTAGCAGAGCTTCATCTCTGGATCTAAGTAAAATACAACTAATGCAAAATTTTCTTCCAGTTTTTTTTTTAAACAGGGAATTAAGTCCTGAAGTGAAACTACATGCAAAGACAGCAAGCAATCTCTTGCCAGAGAAAATATTGGCGTAATAGATTTGAATGTCCTAGTTTATCAGTTCACTTTACTAAATCCCCAAATCATACACTGGTTTAATTTTTTTTTCAGAAGTTGTTTTGCTCACCTTTCCACTAACCTATTTTTAGTAAATTCTCTTTTGTCTTATGAACTTTTACTAAAAGGCAATCTGAGAGAGGGAGACATTGAGAAAGATATATCAAAGAATGTGATTTATGATAATGGCTGCTAAAGGTGGAGAGGGGAGGAGCTGGAACCAGTGCCAAGGTGAGGTTTGGGGATTTATTTATCTGTGTTGCTCGTTGTAGGAGGATGCTAAAGACAGATACAAGTAGCAAGAACTGAAATATAGCTGGCTCCTGTTGAGTGCATCCACACGTGGCCACGGGTCTGTGTGGGGTTTGCGAGCACATTCCCACACTGCTGGGCTTCGCCCCATGGTTGGGGCTGGAGTGAGGGAGGGGACAGTGCAGAGGTGTTAGATTAATGTGAATTTGTGAAGCATTATGTGGCTTTTGAGAAATAAACACATTTTAGAAGATCTTCCGTTCTCTCTTCTTCCTTCATTCCTCTTTTAACTTCATAGCACATTTTCCCTTCCCTAGGGAAGTCAAAAGAAGACGAAAGAAGGGAACAAAATAGGGGCATCAGACCCCTCTCCATCCTGAGCCTCCTACAAGCACTGATGAGGCAGCTGCTCCTTGAGATCGCTGTAGGCTTGGTCGCCTGAGGCTGGGGCAGACCTTCAGGGTCAGCGAAGCAGCAAGATGCAAAGGCACCACAGACAGCTCAGCCATCCCACTGATGGTGGGAGAGACCTGCTTGCTTTTTCATTTGGGAGTTACCTGCTCCCTGGCCTGGAGGAGAAGGGAGAAAACAGAAAAAGGAGTAATTCCTAACATTTGCATAGCACAATCTCATACAAGGGATTTAATTTCCTTAGCAATCCTATGTTAGTAACTGTGAAGCCTCTTAAAAAATGAGGCTATGGGAAGTCAGACGTCTGGATGAAGTTTCACAGCAAAGGCACAGTGTAGTTGGACTCGGGCCCATGCCCACTGCCCAAGCCCCTGTACATTCCTCTAGGCTATTGCATGGAAGGCACAGGCTCACTGGCATCGGTTCCAACCAGACAGACACACTCAGGCAGTTCCCCAATATAGGGAAGGCTCGCTCTGGCACAGAACTATTGGTTTTGTTTTTAGCAGAATTTAACAGTGCCTATTTTGAAATCTTTGCTTAAGGGCACATTTTAAAGTTTAAGAAAAGAAAAATTAACAGCCATCAAAGGCAATGAAGGGAGATGAAAACTCCAAGTTAGAAGCTCCCAAGGAATGTTTATTAAAGATGACCTCATCATATGATGTTGCATGCAAACACTGAAGTATAAACTTCATAGAGACGAAAAAACAGAATATTAAGTTAATGGAAAGAGCAGTGAAATGGAAGTCAGGTTCTGGGTTTGATTCCCACCTCATATCATTTGCTAGCTCTATGGCTTCTGAGGCAATCTGCATATCAGTTTCCTCATTTGAAAATGGGAACATGGTATAATATCTCACAAGACTACTGGGGTCTCAAATACCATCGTATATGAAATGACTTTAAACCTCTAGGTGAAAGGTATTCTCATTCATACATGCTCACTGGTTAGGAGACTGAGGGGAACAAGTCAAAGGCATGCATTCTTTCGGCCTCTCAGCACCTTCTTATTTCATTCTCAGGTAAATCAGCTGCTCCACCAATACAATTTTTGTGGATTGATTGCTTTCTCTGGCCAGGTCACTTTTCATTTCCAGACCTCAGCCAAGACTGCATTCTTGCTCAGCACCCCTGGTTGCTGGTCCTAGACACACCTGCCCAGAGTCATACCTGCAGTTGCCCTCTGACCCTCTACAGCATCCCTCTCCAAGATCCCAACCACAAAATACATCCTTTGAATTAGCTTCTCTCCTGGTCTATTTGTAGCATCATCCCCATCCCTCACTTCTACTGTGTGTGATCTCTGTTTTTTGTCCTCAACTTGAGCTGTCTTTCCCTAGTCTCATGCTCTAAAACCACCCCATAGACATCACACCTTAAGACTTTGCCCTTACTCCCAGGTAGGTAGGTAAATAATTCCCTCAGCATGTCATCTCCCTAAGCCCCTCATCTCCAGACCATTTTTTGCCTATTTGTTAAGAACCTTCCTTTATAACTTAAACATCCTTTGGGAATATAACATAGGGTCCAGAGCACAGACCTGGGAGCCAGGCAGCCTCATTAGGAGTCCTGACTGTGCTACCTTCGGGCAAATTTCTTAGGCAAATTCCATTCCCTTTTTGCGCCTCCTTTTCCTTACTTAAAATCCTTACAACAGTGCCTGGCATGTAGTAAGCACTGCCTGAGTGCTGGGCCATGAAGGACGTGTTCAGGTTTGGTCAGACAAAGGGAAGGAGGACTGGATTTTAGTTACTGGGAACAGAACAAGCAGAGATTTTTGCCCCAATATTTAATAATCTATTCTTTACCTGCAACATTATGTTACCTCCAGGGCTATTCAGGTCAGCCTTAACAAAAATCTGCCTTCCGGTTTCCCACTGATTCCCTAGTATCATCTCTCCCATTCTTGCCTCTGCTTCAATCCATTATGCACTTCTTTACCAGCTTGTGTTTCTCCTTTGTATCTCCACTCATTTGCTAGCACTCTCATTTGAACCTCGAGTAGGTAAGAGCTTTTTTCTTACATTTCAGAGCAGTTTATAAATAGGCTGCTTAGTTTCAGCCAGCAGGTACAAGCTTTCATTAAATTCTTCCTCCTTCCCATAGTGCTGTTATCTGGAGCTCCCAGGAAAAAAAAAATGGAAAAGTTGAGAATTATGTTTTCCTAGTCATTAAGACAGCATAGTTTGAGGCCCAAGCAGCAGTTTTTATTTTCCTTACCAAGAATTGACCAATGATTTTGACCAATAATCTATACCTATAAAAATTTTCCCTTCTGAAAAAAATACTCCTAAAGACACGTAGATCATTAGCTATGATTAAGAAAGCCAAAGTCCAAAAATAATTCAGAAACAACATTCAGATTCACTCTGGATGCAAATTACTCTAGCATATCAATTAATTTTCTCACCAAGAAAGAAATGAGAACATGAGCAGCAAAGCTACCTTTGATAGAAATAATGTATCAAGGTGGGGGAAGGGGGACTCCCTTTTCTGTTTAAAATCTGAAATGGAATTACTTCTGGAATATTTTAAAAACCTTCCCCCCCCAAAAAAATATTCAGTTATCTGAAGAATTTCCTGCATTGTGACAGCAACATAATTAAGTATATTTAACATTTTCTTTGGATTTCTATTCATCTGTCGTCATTTTCAGTTTTGAATAGCATAATGAAAGCCACTAAAAAGAGGAAGCCATTAAAGAGAAATCATTTTTCTGTGGTATATGAAAGTTGTCACCATAGTTTTAAGATGGGAAATATTCTACAATAAAGTATGGCTCAATAGTGGGATTCAGCAATACTATCATACTTCAGAAATGTGGCCACAATCATTTATCCTTGCATTCCTCCGAAGAATTACACCAGTATGTCTTAATAAATTTACACGGCCTTTAAATAAATTTCAGATGGGCAGGGTGCAGTGGCTCATGCTTATAATCCCAGCACTTTGGGAGGCTGAGGCAGGCAGATCACCTGAGGTCAGGAGCTCAAGACCAGCCTGGCCAACATGGTGAAAACCCATCTGTACTAAAAATACAAAACTTACTCAGGCACAGTGATATGCACCTGTAGTCTCAGCTACTTGGGAGGCTGAGGCAGGAGAATTGCTTGAACCTAGCAGACAGAGGATGCAGTGAGCCTAGATTACATAATTGCACTCTAGCCTGGGTGATAGAGGAAGACTCCATCTCAAAAAAAAAAAAAAAAATCAGATGATCTTGCCATTCCCAGGTTAGAATAAAATATGACACAATGAAGCCTCACTGTATCATTGAGGAGTGTTTAGTATGAGGAAATCAGCCTACAGAAAGACTGAAAAATCAGAGGCAGTAAGTTCCCTGAAGAGTCCTGGGCTATTTGGGAAGTGGGAGGGGTCACCTAGCCTCGGAAACTTGCTGTGTCTGGTTTCCATCACTGCCATTGTGTTCCGTCACTCCTCAATCCTGTGCTCAGTGTTTTCCCTTTCAAATGGTTTATTAGAGGCTCTGCAGAATGTTCCTAAATATTACCCATGATAACCAACAGGATCTTGAGAGTGTGCTGACAGCCTACTCGAGTCAGTCTTCTTCAATCGCTAGCTTCAGGAAAGTTGTTCTATTCCCTAACACTGTTTTTTTTTTTAATCCCCACCCACACAAACACACACGTTAGCAGCTTGCCTTTTATAGTTGATAATTAAGAAAAGGGTTGTGTTGGGGTTTCAAGTGTTGGTGTTACCACTGACTTCTCTAATTCACTAGCAGTGATCGGTTATCTATGACTGGGTAGTCTTTAAGCATTTGCTCCTTAAAATGTAACTGTATTCTAGTGACACCACTTCCACAATGGCTATTCCTGAAGTAGAAAGTAGCCGTGTAGAGAAAATTACTGATTCCAAATGCAGTTATTTCCCACAGCAGTGTAAAATAGGTTTGAATACAAGTGTCATTTACTTGAAGAAGAGGCTTACCATATCGTTACAAGTAAGGAGTTTCCTTCATGCTGGAAACGAAGGCCTTAATTTACAAGACTGTGTTTCCTTGTGACGTGAGCAACTTGAGCCTCCCTTAACAAAATTGCATCAGTTTTCATATTACTGTCCATGGTAGGAGTAAAAGACTTAAGGAAATTGTCATCTTTCTGCTGAGGTGATGAAGCCTTCAGCCCGTTTCCTCAATTGCCCCTCAGTTGTTACTGGCATTTCTGATATGATAGCTTTAAACCAGTTACTAAGAAATAATTACTTAGTAGTTATATTTACTAATATGGATAGAAAACATCATTTTCAAATTCTGCATCTTTTGGCATATTCACATAAATGTGAAAACATAGTAAATTAATTAATTTCAGGGTAAATCATATCATCTCTTATCCCTCTTAAGCATATGTGTGATGAATATAGTAGCTTTGATCCAATCTCTGGACTTTTTTAAAATAGCAATGAGATAGATGTCATTTTTGCAAGCTATTATGAGTATAAAATTAGCATCTGAAATGAACTAATTTATAGCACGTTTCTCAGTGTGTATTTTCTGAAAGTATGCCGTTGACTCTGTACGGGGCATTTTCCATGACCTCTGGGAGTCTGTATGAAACCCAGGCTTCTGAATGGCTCTGTCTGTGGTTTCTCTGCTTCTGTGCTTCTGCAAAAAATTCTAATTGAAAGGTGTGAATTTCATGTGACAGAGACCTTGCTTCAGACTAATTGAATGTTCTTGGCTCATATGCTGACCTGTCGTGAGGAAACAACCTCTGGCTGTGTCCACAGCTGGGTAGACCTGGGAAGTCTATTCTGCACTGTAAAGAAAGCCAGCAGCTCAATGAAGAGGCCAGATTGTTTAGGCCGTCTATCAAGTTTAAGAAAAGGGTGGGGTGGCAGGAGGTGGGCCAAAGTGCAGGGGAGTGGGCACCCTGTGTGGGAAGCAGGAGTGCAGGTCTCACTCCGGTGGGAGCTCGTAGCTCCACTAGCGGGACTCTCTTTAAATAGGAGGTTGAAACGCAACATAGAGGGGCTAATTCTATTCCTTCATTATCCCTTTGCTTCATAATTTGTTCTTTAACTTATGCAAGTTACTTGTTCCTGCCATTTAAACATTTCAAGTGTTTTGCTTTATTCTTCCTTTTTTTTCCCCAAAACACACACACACACACACACACACACACACACACACACAGAATATTGAAAGCTTTTTGTTCCTTTGACTGTTGATAAATTGGAAAAAGATATAGTGTCTGTGCATGTTGCATCAGGAGATATTTATTCTAGAAGAGAATAATAGATGACCGAACAGAATAGCTTGTGTGTGACTTGGAACTGGAGTTTCTTTTTTTAAAAAAAAAATTTTTTTTTTGAGATGAGATGTCACTTTGTCCCTCAGCCTGGAGTACAGTGGCACAATCGCAGCTCACTGCAACCTCAAATTCCTGGACTCAAGTGTCTTCGGAGTAGCTGGGACTACAAGCAGGAGCCACCAAGGCTGGCTTTTTTTTTTTTTTTTTTTTTCCTCAAAGAAAGGAGTCTTGCTATGTTACCCAGGCTGGTCTTAAGCTCCTGGTTTCAAGGGATCCTCCTACTTTGGCCTCCCAAAGCACTGGGGTTACAGGTATGAGCCACTGCACCTAGTCCTTGGAACTTAGTTTCCGACAGGACCTGAATCCCATAACGAAGAGCACAGAGCCTTTTGCATGTTTGATCAACCTTCAGTCTTCTTAAAAGTTAGTGTCATTCATTGTTTCTTTTTTCATAATTCTAATAATTTTTAAAGAAAAGACTGAAGTCTATGGAATACCAAGAATACTCATTTCTTTTACTTGTACAACAAAGAACTTTTCATAGTTCTAATAATTTTTAAAGACTGAAGTCTGTGAAATACTAAGAATACTCATTTCTTCTTTTACTTGTGTAACAAAGAAGACTAGCCTTAATTTTATTTTCTATTTGACCCATATATTTTCCAATCATCACAGCCCACTGTGCTTGCTGCCTGTAATTAGCAGAAGGTGAGACCAGGCCAAGGAGCCCAGAGAACACCAAGAGGTCAGTGGTGGGAGAGCATATTTGAGTACACACATTTGATTTGTGTGAACAGAGAGAAACCTGAAAAACAGGCAGGAGGGCCTCCTCAGAAAGCTAAGCAGAGGGAAATTTGGTGTGGGCACAGACACCTGGGCATGCTTCCCCAAGCAGCACAGCCAGCAATTGCCATCCTCCGCCTCACTAGCCTTGGTGTATGCAAGAGGGAACACAAATCAGCCCAGGCAAGGGCGGCTTGAGGAGCAACTCATCCTGTGTGCACCGCTGCTTCTGGCTTCTCTGCAAAGCCAGGAAAATGCTGGAAATATGCACAACTCCTACAAGAAGAAAATAGCCCATGAGCTACTTCTTCATTGAGTTTGCCCAAAAGTGAAATGTGAAAAGAAGTGCACAGGCCGGGCACTGTGGCTCATGCTTGTAATCCCGGCACTTTGGGAGGCCGAGGTGGGCAGATCACCTGAGGTCAGGAGTTCGAGACCAGCCTGGCCAACATGACAAAATCCTGTCTCTACTAAAAATATAAAAATTATCAAGGGGTGGTGGTGCACGCCTGTAATCCCAGCTACTCAGGCAGCTGAGGCAGGAGAATCGCTTGAACCCAGGAGGCAGAGGTTGCAGTGAGCTGAGATCATGCCATTGCAATCCAGCCTGGGCGACAAAAGTAAAACTCCGTCTCAAAAAAAAAAAAAAAAAAAAAAAAGCACAAACTAATTTATTTATACGTTTTCAACAAAAGAATCAAAAGTATACATTATGGTGTACACCTGAGACGGGGATGCTTTGTTTCACTTCCTGGGGGGAAACCTGGGCTCTCACCCTCCCGGAGTGGGTGGGATGACACGTGGCCTTAGGCCTAGGAGAGTTTCTGCTGAGAAGCAGGAAGAGCTGTCTGCAGGGTGCAGGGAGCACATAAGCCTGTGAAAACAGGTGGTTCCCAGAACAAGCCACTTGGCCCTGAGAGCACCCCACAACGCAGACTGACTTTTCTAACTATGTCTGTCAGCACGTCAGCCACTCCATGAGGGGAGCCCTCGGCGGTGCCTGGGAGCCAGCATCTGTGCCTGAGCTCTGTGCCAGGGACAAGGCAGCTTTCTGTGCCAGGGACAAGCAGGGTGAGCAGCAGCCCTGTTTTCCCAGAGAGGTGAGTGTGGCCCCTGGAGGCGACGTGTGCCTTTACTGCCTGCCAGGCAGAGCCCAGGTGGCTGTCATTCCTGTACCCTAAGGTGCTCCTTTGACTAGGTCTCCAAGGGTCCCACGCAGGATCCCTGGAAGCAATGTTTATTTTGAGATAAATCTGACAATACCTCCAGGGACCTGTCTTGAGATTCAGATGCTGAGTATTGCAACACAGAGGCTTACCTTGCTAAAGAAGAGACAACCCTTCTTTTCAGGATTATCTGGCCACACCCTGCCCCCAAAGTGTGACTTCTGCCTGTCACCTTCTAAACAGGAATGTACAGGCAGTGTGAGAAATAACCCACTATTGAAGGATTGGAGGAAAAGAATGCCCCTGGTGTGGTAGGCTCTGGGATCAGCACCCCAGCTCCACCCTGGGCTGCTGAATCACTTTTGTCAAGTTACATTGTGTCTCTGAGACTGCTGTGTTATCTGTCAGAGAGGGCTAATAGCACCATCCTTCATGAAGTCACTTGGAGTGAATAAAGCAGCTGATTAAGAGGGGCCCAGCACAGGCTTGTTCCCTGGCCTCTGGCAGGGATCATTCCATTTGATCCCAGCCTTGTCATTCTGATTGTACACTCCTGGATAACAGGCACGGTGCTGTGCCCTGGGCTGGCTGTGTGTCCACATGAGCCTGGGAACCTTGGAGACACACTGGACCTCAAGAGTTTTTTCAGTCAGGGGTCTCTCCGTTCAAGTTGACCCCTGCGGACCCTCTGCTCAAATGGTGTGCCCAGGGGTTGGGAATGGGGCACATTCCCAGAGAAAAGGGAGGCACAATCCATGAGGCATTCATTCATAGCATGCACAGAGTGAGGGGAGCTCCAGGCTTTCCTTCATCCAAGAAGGATCCACTCTTTTGCCCCTTCCCAAGAGTTATTCCTGCCCCGCTGGTTGTCAGCAAACAGCTATTGAGCACCTCTGTGTACCAGGTGCTATGCCGGGCGGTGGAGGTTACAAAAACAAATAGAATATGGTGTCTGCCCTCCCAGAGGTAGGTCATGCTCAGATTTTAAGGCTGATAACTTATATTCGTTCCCCTGCCCCTCCCGTTGTGGGAGTTGAGAGAGCAGCACGCAGACCTGCTCAGGCTTTTGGACTGGTTGCACTGCCCTGCACCGTAGGCCTGGGTGCCCATACAACCGAAGCCAGGGCTAACTTCTACATCCATTAGCTCCTCACAACCAGTGCTACATCTACTGTTGGAATTAAAGTACAATTAAACTATGTCCTCAGGCACTGCAATGGCTTATTTTGTGTCCTACTCACAGATGTATAAGGGAGTAGGGCCTTTCAGTTTTGTGCATGCCCAACCCAGCAGGGCTTGTTGCTCAGTATCTGCATGTGGAGAGCAGGGTAGGAAGTGACCAGGCAGGAGGATGCCTAAAAAGAAGAAACTTCAAAATAAGAGCCACTCCAGTCTCCTGGTCAGGTTGATGCTGGTGTTCATTCAGTTATGGTGTCTCCTCTGCCAGTAAAGGTCTAAAAATACATGCTGGGTGATTGGGGTGTAGTATCGATCAAAATAAGTTAATTAATGATGTCTCAAGCTGTGTGAAGCAGATAATAAACTAAAAGATTGCTCTCTAGCCATCAAAAAATAAGCTGCATGGAGGTCTTGTATTGGATGACTAACCTATCAAAAGTTACTATGGATTTTCCTGCACTTTTGTGAAGATGACCCCAGGGCTATCTGCTGCTCGTGTATGAAATTGAGGAGTGAGTGAGATTTCATGTCACAAACAATTCCCAGCCTTTTCAGCAATGAGTATATTTGACAAGTAAGACACCACAGGATAAAAACTCACTGTTTTCACTGGTGCAGAATAAGTCAGCATTTGCCACTGCCTTATCTATCCCTGCAGTACAATTCCTCTGAAGGCGCCACAGTCCCATTATGTGTTAGGCACCCCTGCCACACTGCACCATGTGTCAGGTTCACGCTCTGCCATGCAACTCTGGGGTTGAATTGGAAATGGCTGCCCTTGACTTCTTACTCTGCTCATGGGGGCTGAAAAAATAAATGGACAATTTCCATAAAGGGTAGCCAGTGGCAGGGTACCCAGGGGCAGCCTTGGGGAGGCAGGACTTACCTCCTCCTGGGCTGAGGGATGCCACAGAGGGTGATGAGGCCTGAGGGTGGCAAGGAGTCTGTGCCCCAGCCCAAGTGCTCTGGACAGGGCCTGTGCACCTGGAACCCCAAACCTCTGCGTCTAGAGAACCCTAAAGATAGACTTCTGGGATTGGGGATCCCTTGAAAGAGTGCTTGTTGGAATAGTATCAACAGCAGGAACTCAAACCCTGCCCTCAGGAATGAAAGCTGGAGGCTGAGCTCCTTCCTAGAGTCGTGACTGCCTCCTGCTCTAGGAAGTGTCTTATCTGCCACTTCCCTGCATATTAAGTGACTTATTCCCTCAGGATGCTACTGTGTTTGCCAATCAGCCCCTTGCAAGAGCCCGTATTGGGGCAGCAAGGCACAGGGAGCCTGATGCCCCAGGCCAGTCAGCCTGGGTGGGAGAAGCACAGAGGACAGGGGAGGCCATGGCAGCCCCTTGGGGAGGGAGGGAGCCGACTCAGTTCCTGGATGGAACCAAGGAAGGAGACAGAGATGTGCAGAGGTGAATGGAAGAGTCTGGGGCCTAGTTTGGGTAGCCACTGAGGAAACCATGAGGAGACGGAGGCCTGCCTGGAGGAACAGCCGCAGCTTGCAGGGAGGAGCTGGGCACCACAGGGCACATGCCCGCCTGGGAGGAGGGGCCTCTCAGTCCTCAGAGATGCCACTGTGTGGAGCAGGCAGCGGGGCTGAGGCTGGCCTGAGTGCAGAGGGACCACTTCTCCCTGGATGAGGGAGCAGGACTGAGGTGGGAAGGTTACCCATTGAGAGCTGTTGTAAAGCCTGACAGCCGGAGCCCCAAGGATCTGGCTGTCCCCTGGAGGTTGGAGAGGAATGCCTGAAAGATGCCCTCCGGAGTCCAGAGACTCCTAAACTCGGTTCCCTCAGTCCACCCTGCCAGGACACAAGCCCTGGTAAGGAAACAGCAGCTGGGTCGCCACACACTCCTTTAGCATTGAGTGATTTGGGGTTGGGCAGCGACACTTTTAGAGAAAGTGGCTCTAACTCTGAACAGTTCCTAACCTAGTTTTGAAAGTCATTCTTTGCTTTTGTAGTAAATGAAAAATATCCCTGCCTTCTGGCCTGCGTGCGTTCATTCAGCCTTCATTCATCCACTCAACAGGTATTTGTTGAGCATCAGTTATAAGCCAGACAAACACATGGCTCAGAGTCTCAGGGCAAATGAACCATGGAACCAACACAAGCACCCAAGTCATCCCCCAGACAGACTCTTCCGCTCCTCTAGACTGTCCATGACCTCCTGTCTTCATGCCTTCTGTTATTGGATTTCTGGGGCAGGGTGTAATCCAGGCTACTCAAGCCCTGTTATCATTACTCCACAAGAGTCATGTTAATTGGATCCAGCCACCCAGCCTCTTCCTGCACCCAGGGTGGGTCTGGAGAGAGGCCATGGGCTCAGCACTCTTCTGGACACACACCATCCCAGCAGAAGCAGAATGCTGGCTACTTACAGAGTTTGAAAGTTTCTACTGGCCGTATTTAACGTAATCAGAAGAAACAAGTAAAATTAGTTTTGACGACATATTCTATTTCACCCAATAGATCCAAAACATCATTTCAACATGTAAATCAAGATTCAAAAAATTATTAAGGAGATATTTTACATTCTGCTTTTTCTACTAAGTGATCAAAATACAGGAGGTACTATAGCACATCTCAGTTTGCACGCTTCACATTTCAGGTGCTCTGTAGTGTGGCTAGTGGCTACTGTTATTGGATAGTACACAGGTGTGGGGCATCCAAGGCTCTTCATTCAGCTTCTAACCCTCTCGATAGCCCACTAAGCAGTGGACAATCTCTGACTCTTGTGTGCTTCATCTCCCATATTTATATAAAATTGGTTAAGAGACTGCTTGTGATGAGGGAAGACCAATAGCTAAAATTAGAAAACTGCAGATATTCGTTTATGAATTCTGGATAATAAGGGTATGAGAAACAGAAGACAGTGCAGCAGACAGGCCATGCCCATGTCTGAGGAGCAATATGACTTGGCATCTAAGAAACAGCATGTGCTGAGTGCCTGCTGTCAGAGAGAGGAGCGTTCCTGAGGAGCTCCTGTTCCCATACGGAAATAGACAGTTGTCCTGCACATCATGGTGAAGCCTCTCTTCTTCTGCTTTTTACTTTTGTTTTGTGGATAAAGAAATGGAAATGAAGGGGAAGGAGTAGACTCAGAAGCATCAAAATCAAGAGAAGAAAGTGCAGCTGAGAAATGATAGCTTCAAGCACGTTCAGTACGCAGGGCATGAGAACAGGTGATCGTGGGAAGAAAACAACATTCCCAGCTGAAAAGCCATCTCTGAACATTTCCTTGCTTCTCCAGCAGAAGTCACTATGGAAGCACAGGGCCTGGGTGGAGTAACTTCTCAGTCAGTGCCAGATGAATTGATGGGACTTGGTCGGTGACTGTCACAGATTACACAGTGGGTGAGAGCAATCACATAATTGGATTTGGGGACCGACTGCATTTTTTTTATTTCCTCCTTTTTGCAGCAGAGAACACAGTAGAACTGCTACCCCTTTCATTGAAGAGAAGGTTACTTGTGAAACGGGTCTCCGTTTTTAGTGGGATTAAAAATAACTCAAGGCCCAGTCATGCAGACTGTGGTTTACCATTTATGACTCACTTGCTTCAGTTTTGTTTTGTGAGGCTTTTGTGAAGAAACAGCCATATTTTTAAAGAACATTTCCATAAAGGATTTTCCTTCTCGTTTGTCAGGGTAGAGCAGAGGTGGGAAGGATGAGTGAGAGGGCAGAGAAGAAATCAGGGACCTACCATTATGTTATTTTCAGACAAAATTAAATCCTTTAGTTTCTAAAAACTATTCTTCCTCTTTTAAAAAAAAAAAATAGAGACAGGGTCTCTCTGTCACCCAAACTGGGATGCAGCGGTGCGATCATAACTCATTGCAGCTTTGACTTCCTGAACTCAAGTGATCCTCCTGCCTCAGCCTCCCAAGTAGCCAAGACTACAGGTGCATGTCACCATGCCCAGCTAATTTTTTCTTTTTTGTAGAGACAGGGTCTCACCATGTTGTCAAGTCTGGTCTTGAACTCCTGGCCTCAAGCAATCCTCCCACCTTGGCCTCCCAAAGTGCTGAAATTACAAGTGTGAGCCACTGCACCTGGCTGAATACTTTTCTTTTTAATCTGTGGAATGGGAAGCAGACGGTGCTCTGCCTTGTGTCGCAAGTCTGTTTGGTCGTTTCACTGGAAAGGCAGCCCTAGGTCACACGCTGTCCACAACTGGCAGGTCTGGCTGTCTCAGGCACTCTGGAAAAATTGGCTTTCCCCTGGCTGTGGCATTCTCACTTTTAAAGGCAGATAGACTTACCAGTGGACTTGCATCTCATCAAGGAATCAACCAGATTCCAGTGTGTTGTTTATTGCCTCTGTAGGAAGGGCAAGCAATGACTTTTCTTTGGAGATGGGTTACTCCTCTCTGAGTGCTGCTAGACTCAAGATCCATGGCCAAGTCTTCCAGTGCTGTGGTCCAGGGCCTCTTGGGACCCTGCAGCTGGACACAGAGCTGAACATATCTGAACATATTGGCCTTGGAAACTTGAGGGTGCAGTATATCTGTAAGCACCTTGAATGAAATCTTTAAGCTCTTCATCATATATTTTTTTAAAGGCCATAAAATCCAAAAGAAACACCCATAGCAAGGAAAATGGTAGCAAAACAATTCTTTCAACCAAATCCCCCAATGACAAACCACTGACGTTACAAGTTTTATGTATTCTGTCTTCTAGAAGGAGAAGGCATCCTACACGTAAGGATATCTTTATTTATTGTCACATTGGTGTTAGAGGCAAAGGCAGTATTACATATACATTTCATTTTCTGGTGCAGGGAACATTTTGATTAATTAAAATGTTAAAACCTCCAGTAGGAGGGCTGCTTTTGCAGGCTGAATTTCCTTGGCTGACTTTTAGGGGAGCTGGATAGGAGTCATGATGGCAGTGAGGTCGTGCAACTGGGAAGCATCTCATGTCCTTCAGCTGTGTTAGGTGGAAACAGGGCTGTGATGCCAGCTCTGGTGGATGAAGTACACAAGTGACCCTTCTGCCCTGTCATTGTGGCAAATATCCTTATCAAATCTGGAAGGCTCCATTTACCCAAAGTGCCCAAGATAGAAGAATCTGATCCGTCTGATTTGATGAGAATGGTTTCTGGAAATGGTCTATGCCTTCATCATCAGCTTATGTTCTTTAATTTATTAACAACTTTTTAGTGAGTATCTGATGTGACATAAATCGTGCTGGGCTTTGTAAAAAAAGTTAAAATCAGTATATTCGCATATTACAAAAATTTATGCAAATTTTAAGTGGATATTTTCAAAAGTGTAATTTTATGCACAGAATTTAAAAGAATGCAAATCACCCTAAATTTTAAAAGCCTGTCAACAGTCACATAATTTCTAAGCTGGCAGGCCAAGAGCATTTTAGCATCTGACACGGTTGCCACACATCGGCAACAGGCTGCCTGAGAAGCAGATGTCCACCCTGCAGTGGCAGATCTCACTTCCTTCCACTAGCACTTCTGCAAATGATTTCAGTGGCCACTGCACTGTCATTCCAGGACCACTCAGGTGTGAAATCTGAACACGGCCCTCAAGACCCTGAATCTCAGTCCGGATTTCACATTTTGTAAGTTTCAGGCACATTAGCCACACTGGCTTTGGAAGTGGTGTATGTCCCCACATTCACTATCATTACAACTTAAAATACCTTTATAACTTGTAACAGTAACATAATATCTGACATGTATTGAACACGTTATGTACCAGGGGCTGTCCAAATCACAACTCAGTGAGGTATAAGTTTTGCTCTTACTCCATTCTATTCTATTCTATTCTATTCTATTCTATTCTATTCTATTCTATTCTATTCTATTCTATTCTATTCTATTCTATTATTTTTTGTCCCCCTCCTATTACCCCATTTTAGAGTTAGAAAACCTTGATATGTAGAAATTAAGTACCTAATCCCAGGTCACTCAGCTATTATGTAGGGAGATCACTAGGCCACAGAGCTCCTGAGGCAAGTACACACAAGCATTTTTTCAGCTAGAGCTGACTATCCCTCCCCAAAATCATCAGCTGTAGAAGACATTAGACCTGCTAAAGGGTACAAAAAAGGCAAAACAGCCCCCGCAAAACACTCCCCAAATGCAAATTAGTCTTGCTTTGTGTTAATTTAGAATCAGGCCACTTCCCTTTCTCAATCCTGACCTCAAGAGGTTTGCAAATCGCAGTTAAAGTAGTACCTGCCACTGAGTATTCACAACACGCTGGGGACCTTGCCAAGCACCTTCTGCAACTTCTCCTTTTTCCTCACACCAGCCCTGCATGACAGACACTGTCACCTCCAGGCATGTCTTAGAGATGACAGAATAGTTATTCCAGATTCCCTATCCAGGGACTCCCTCCTAGACCAACTCAGGTCTTTATGAGTTTTCAAAAGCTCAACTTTCAAACTTTCTGTCTCATGATGTACAATTGATACGGTAAAATTGATAATAGTAAAACATTATCTGTGTTCAACATATAACAGATTCTGGCAAGCATTTCCCAGAACTTGAGGTTGCCTGTAAACAGACACAAGCCCTTATGCCTAGTGAAAACTCTGAACCCCAGGTAGGGGATCCACAGCTCAGCAAGTGCCTGTAGGTCTTTCCCCAGTGCCCATGCAGGACTCCCTTTGGCATATAGAGCCTATTCCCCACAGCTTTCCTGCACTCCCAAATTCAGTTTTATTCAGGCTTCCCTTCAAATAGTTTGATTTAATAGGGACACAGGTAACTGTATTCAAGAGCCATAGATAATATAAAGCCAACCTGAGTTCAAATGCACAGCATAAAGCTAGAACTCCATCTCTTTCGTTGTGACCTAAAGGCCATCTTGCTACTTGGACTAACTGAATTCCGCATCTGTCATCTTCCAGAGCCCAGAACCAGCCCTGAGAGTGGCAAGCAGTGGACTGAGGAGCCCCTGGACTGTTCAGCCACACATTAGGTGTCTTTCCAAGAGTCTGCCCCAGCACCCAAAGCAGATAATTTGCTTCCAGAATTATGGTGTGGGAAATTTTCCTGCTGGGGAGCACACAGCTTTCTGGTTTTTGTGTGTCTTTTTTTCTTTTACATTTTTAATGACTTCAGCTTTCCTTTGGGAATCACAGAAATCTAATCACCATCCCTTGACATATTTGTTCTTCCAATATATAAGATTCATTCACTGTGTCTTTTCAGAGTCCTGTATATTTTGGGAACTATGCATGATTAATTTACCCAGGGCATGAGTTTGAGATACATATATGTTGAGTTTAAGTCCACACTATTTCAGCAAAAACAACATATTGAGTGATGTGGTTATTCTTTTCCAGAATACAGCCCAGTTTTGGCCCAGGTCTTAATCCCTAAGAGTGCAGGGCTTTAACTCCTGGCTTCCCAGCAAGGTCTTGATCATTTCTGTGTCACTGCAACTGCAGACTGACCCTGTGACTTTCCCACTCCGGGTTTCAAGGGCTTGTTTTGTACATGCCCCTTGTCCAGCCTGACAACTTCATTAAAAAACATTCACATTTGCCAACATACTGCCTTTTCAAGGAAGATGTGAAGTTTCCTTTCAGAACCTGCAGGCTTACATGCTGTTGGCTGAACTACACAGAAGAGATAACCTATTTACATACTAAAAAGGTCAGTGTTGGACAATCAGCAGTTAGAGATGAATTTGCTGCTGCTTGCACCTGGAGCATAAGAATTGGGGAGAAGCTGGCAATTTTGCTGTCTCTTTATCTGTGTAGACAGCAAGCACTGTTAAATATGAGGATGTCTGTTCCGATCCACGAGAGTGGTATTGCACAGAGAAGCCCAGTGATGGACAAGCTCGCTCATAGTTTAGAACCTTTCTGATTACTAATGAGTATATGTGACTGTGATCATGCAGGTCAGCCTCACCTACTAAAAGCTGTAATTAATTTGAGGTGGAAATATTTGCATAATGGTTTTTCAGATTCTGTTAGTAAAACAAAAACCATCATAATAGACCTTAAATTATGTGGCTACCGCTTATTTAACCTTCTCTTTGCATTATAAAAGGTAGACTTCTGGAGGGCTTAAAACATTTCCTTTTGTGGTCCTTTCAAAGTCTCTTCTAATATCAGCAGTTTTATTTTGCTAATGTGTGTTGACATCTTAAAGGACATCTTAAAGGACATCTTAAAAGATGTCCTTATAAAGGCATTGGTTTTCTCTGAAATCTCTATAATATTTTTGCTCCTTATCCATTTGTAGATTTAAACTAAATAATTAGGGAATTGAGACCTTTTCCTTAAATGTTGGGATGTAACATAAGAGTAAAGTCACTTTTGAAGACAGGAAACCAGCACAGAAGGCTGTTGATAAGTGTGGGGCTGAAGTGCATGGAGATCCCGTTGAAGTCTCACTCCTTGGTTGTAGCAGCCAATCTTGTGCAAACAAACAGACATTGTCCTTTGTACTTTATAACCATGGTACATTCAGAGCTGCTCAGAAAAGAGCACCCCATCTAAGAGTGCCTGTGTTAGGGAGGTCATGTCTCAGCTTCCGCTGCTTTCCAAAGTCCCTGGCTGCCAGAGGATGTCACCCCAGGTGAGGTCATGGTGCGCTGCTGGGGATCTGCAGCAGCAGCAGCTGATATCACCCAGCTTCTCCTGGGGACCCTTGCTACATGTCATGTTCAGTATCACTCAGGGGATTTATGAAGCCAGATGTGGACTGAGGCTCATTCTGTCTTTAGAGACTCATGAGGCTGTTTCCAGGAAGAAATTATTCTTTGTGTACATACACATCCCAGATGGTTTGGTGTGCCAATCTGCTTAGTAGTCAAATTCTGCATGGTTCCTTGATTCCTCTGACTCCTGATTTAAGGAGAGAGAAGCCAGTGGCAGTGACAAGCGAGCCCTTCATTGGCCATCAAACAGCATCTCATAGAGATTATTTGAATGTGGCTGGCACACAGCCACAGTCTTCTGGGCATGGGTAACATCTGTCTTCTATGACCACTGCTCAAAAACAGACTGGTGGCATAGGGTATGCTTGGGGGTGATGCTGTACGATCAGAAGACGCGGGTTCTGGTGGTGCCTGCACTTTCCCTCCCCTGACTTGGGCCCTCTGGACTGCGGGGCTGACGCAGCAGTGCTTGCTCACTGGGAGCCTGAGCCTCACCCCACCCCACCTCTCTTACAGAATACTCAGCAGAGCAGGCGCAGCAGGTGCTTCACCAGTCAGTGTTCATGTCCACGGTGTCAGCTCACCCTTTTCGGGACCTTCCCCTTGGCAGGGAGCAACACTGCAAGTTGCTTCCAGGCGTGGCTGACATCCGGGCCAGCCAAGTGGCACGTTGGACTGTGGATGAGGTGAGTGGAGCTGCTGGGGGCCAGGGCTGGGGTGTGCCTGCTGCTGAGAAATAGACGGAAGGTGCCCACTGACCATTCTTTGATGTCTGGGACAGCGCCCTTTTTCTCTTAGGCATCGCATCTGCCATGTAAACTTTAGAACCCAAATTAGAGGGAGAAGCCAGATATGATTCTGAGGAGATGAGGAAAGCCCACCACTTGCCCAGATGGTTTTGCACCTCCCCTCCGCAGCCTTATTCCAGTGCCCCCCGAGGCCCAGAGCTATCAGGTGGGGCTAATTCAAGCAGAGGGGCTTAAGCCTCCAATTCCATATCAGAGATTTAATTTGGGCAAGCACAAATGTGCAAGCATCTGAGGCTTGCATCCTAGCCACGTGTGCTCTGGGAAAGGTGCCCAGCCCAGGACATCCTGCACCTCAAGGATCCATTTGCCAGTTGCCCTGTGGTCTTATGGGATCCAGGCACACTCATGGCAGAGCAGGCCCCTGCTGCAGGTTTGCTCATCTAAAGCTACAAGATGAGCAGGCCCACCTTCGCTTCATTTATAAAGTATATTTGGTCACAACATTGTATGAGAAGCTGCACAGAGGGGACAAGTTGGATCAGATTTCATTATAAACATGCCTTACAATATTGGTTATTTTACATTTTATTTTATTTTATTTAGAGACAAGGTCTTGCTCTGTTACCCAGGCTGGAGGGTAGTGGCATGATCATAGCTCACTGCAGCCTTGAACTCCTGGACTCTAGTGATCCTCCCACTTCAACCTCCTGAGTAGCTAGGACTATAGGCATGTGCCACCACACCTAGCTAATTTTTTTTGTTTTGTGGATACGGGGTCTCATTATGTTGCCCATGCTAGTCTCGAACTCCTGGCCTCAAGCAGTTCTCCCACCTCAGCCTCCCAAAGCACTGGGATTACGTGCAGGAGCCACCTTGCCTAGCTTCAATATTGATTATTAATAAGGAACAGTTAAGCCCCATTGCTTTACAATAATGCTGTAGAAATGCTTCATATTTAAAATGTATTATTTAAGGAATGTACCACTTACCTGTAATTCCTTTTGATAAAGATACTGTTTTTTACTAGTCAGGCCTTAGAGAAACTGTTTTTTAAGTGAAGGAAAACCCTGGGTCACTCTGAGGGCAAGATTAGAGCTACAGCTGCGGTTAAATTAGTCACACAATGTTCCTGGAGCACTTACTTCAGTCAGCTTAATCTTGGTTTAAGTCCGCCTTCCCAGCCTTGGGCCAAGGAACAGGCAGGCCAAAGCCCACCGAGAAATTGGAGACACTGAGTGTGTCTCCTCTGCATTCTTTGTCGCTGGGCTCATGGTCCCTGGCATCATGGCCCCAGTTCCACTCCCACCTGTGTGTGCAGAGCAACAGAGTCCAGATCGTGAGGAACGTGGTGGAGAAGGCAGAATTCTGGGCATGTCTCTGCCCAGCTTACAACAATCCCTGGCTCCCCCTGGCGCCCTTCACAAGCCGTGAAGTCCCCTTTTCCGCCCTTGCTTGTCCTGCCATTCTTGCCCTCCCCTCCTGCCCCAGGGAGTCCTGCTGCCCCGGCCTGTTCTTACACTCAAAGAGTCCTGCCTTCTCCCACTCTGCCCACTGCCAGCAGCAGCCTGGGGCTCCATGCTCACTTCCAACTCTTGCGGATCCTCGGTCTGAGCCAGAGGTCACCTCTGGCAGGGCATCTGCACTCTGGCCTGACCTCGCACTCACTTGGCATGACATCTTGAGAACCCCTCACTACACTCTGCACTTAATAAGCACCCGGTAAATGTGTGTTGAATGAATGTTGAATGACAAGGAAATCAATTGTGAACTGAATTTTGAAAAAAAAATGGAATGTATCTAATGAGAAACAAAGAAGGGAAGCCATTTCAGTTGATGGGGAAACAGAGGCGGTTGCATGGAAATGAGTTTCACAGACTTAGTGATGGCAGACGTGCACCACGCCCTGTGCAGGCATTAATCATGATAAACCAGCTATATGAATATAATGACAGTAAGGCAGATACTCGCTTTCCCATTTTACTCATGGGGAAGTTGAGATACCCAGAGACGAAGTGACTTGCATCAGGCCACAGTCAGAACCAGGCCATGAGCTGACTTCCTGCCCACCATGCTCATTGTGGCCCCGGGCACAGACGAAAGTGACCCAGGACCGGGAGATGGGCCTGGTGTGAAAGGCCTCAGAGGCAGGGGAGAGGGTGTGCACAGCCCACAGTCTGCTGGACAGAGCCGTTCTGGGTTCTTATGCGGAAAGTCACTTTGTGAAGATGGCGTTTCAGGAAGATGAGAATTGCACAGATCTGTAGAGAATAAGGTGAGAAGAGGTGGAGGAGAAGGAGACACCCAGGAAGTGGAACCATCAGGGCCTTGGTGGGGCGCTGCCAGGAAAAGAACTCAGATTCAATAGACATTTCAAAGGCACAGGCAGTAGCACAGGGAGGTAGATCAGACATAGAAAAAGAAAAAGTGAGATGCACCAAATGTGATTCCATTTATAGTCTCGGCACTAAACGGTTTAGTACTTAATTGGGGTAATAATATGTGAGAGCTGAAAGACCCAAAGAGTTCATCTGAAGGAATGGGGAAAGAGTGGTGCCATTAGAAGTGAAATTTGGGGCACAGTCCAGTTTGGGGCCAGGAGGATAACATGATGACTTCATTATTGGACACGTGACTCATGGTTAGCAGTCCCTGTGAATCACAGTAGTGGATATAGAGATGTCCCAGTGGACATAAACTCAAGATGGGTGCCCTTAAAGGCTGCAGGCAGAGGTTACCAAGGTGCATTTCCCAAGGGTGTGAGTGTCCAGAGATAGGGTGAGGATGGGTCGGCAGGGCCCCAGTTAGAAAGAGGAAAGAGGAGCTGCAAAGGGGCACTGACTTCCAAGGAGTCCCTGGAAGCCAGGTGTCAGGGGAAGATGAAACCAGAGTGTGCGGTGCAGCAGGACAGGTGTCAGAGCTGGTCGGGTTTTGAGGCTGGGTTCCTGGAGTTGTGCCTCAGGGAATTTGGAAAAATTGTGTACAGTATATGCATTTTTAATGGATAAGGGCCAGAGCTTTTATTAACTTCTCAGGGGTGCCATTATGCAATAAGAATAGACACCACTGTTAGGGGCATTAGCAGTGACTAGGAAATGGGAGCTATGATTGGACAGATTTCAAGTGTGGCACTTAACAGAAACAGAATCACGAGATTGGGAGGTGATTCAAGGGAAGTAGCTGGTCTAGGTGAAAGTGTCATTAGGACAGAGAAGATCTCAGAAGGACAACCAGAGAAAGAGAAGCTGTTAGGAAGATGAGAGCCCCGGTCTTTAGTTCTCTGTTGTGGGTACAGGTAGAATCTCAGCCCTTGCTGCTGGGAGAGGCCTTAGAGCTTTTCTAGATTTAAAATATGAGCCATGGGAAAGTCTAAGTGCCTCGCATACAATGCTCCTGCACCTGTTGCTTCCATGACCCTGACTTCCGTCAGGGATGCACTCCAGGGAAAACCATTTTCATTATTCCCTACTGTTGAGCATATCTTAGTCTTGCTGTCTCCCCAACTAGATGCCCTGAGGACAAGGACCACATCCTGAATTTCCTTCCATGTCCTCACACTCTACAGCACATTTCCCAGTACCAACATAGGTCCTCAGGAATAGTCTCTGATGGGTTGAAAATGGGGGCTTTGTGATTGCTGTATTTGTATCTTTGAAAATAAGGGAGCCACTTAGGGGCCCCCAGTGAGTACCCACCCACAGCAGAGTGTGGGGCTGCTTAGAGAGGCCACAGTAAAAATGACGAGCAGGGCAGCAATGATGTGAATGGCGAATGGCAGTTCAGGGCTGAGGTGGACTGGTGGGGGCTCAGGGGTGCTTTTGCGCTTTGTCAGCACTGGGTGTTTCGGAGAGGAGCCTCCGCAGCCAGGGATGGGGCGTGTTGGAATGAACTGGGCATCCTTCGGGAAGACTTAAAACAGCGTGTCTGCAGCAGAAGGTGACGTGAAAGCACAGCCTCTTTATCTGCCTTCCTGGCCTGGGAGGAAGACCTCTGCTGTGCTTATGCCACCTGTGAAGAGAGGCTAGCGCAGGGCCTTTGTAACACTCCACAGAGCTGTGAGCTGCCTCTTAACTCCTTTGTTACTATGGCTGTCTCTCTTAGAGCAGTGTTTTTCAAAGTGTAGGTAGGCTTTGAAGTCAACTTCGTGGTTATAAAATGAAAGACCAGACGAGATGAGAGCACTTCATAGGTTATAAGGATTGTTGCTTTGCTAAACTTTGGTGAGGGATGTGTGTGGGTGTGCGCATGTGATAAGTTGTGGAGGTGTAAAGTATGTGTCTTACTCTGGGTCATGAAAATATCTTGTACAGGACTATAAGCTTTTATGAGTAGGGACTAATATAGTTTCATATATTTTGATATCTTTTAATCTTTTGCTATCTTATTGCAAAGCATCTGGCACAGAAGAGGTGTTTGACAAATGTTCGAGTGAGTAGATGAGTTCATGAATGAATAGGCAGGTGGGTTTTATGTAGTCTGTTCCCGCTGATTCTGCCAGGTATATATGTCTAGGCACACGCGGGCAGGCAGGGCATGATATGTGGTGTGCACATTTACCACCCTAGGTATGACTCAGGTATGCTTGGTGCACGTATGGGTACTTTTATTTCTCTTATTAAAAAACACTTCTTAAAGCACCACATATAAATTGCCCTAGCCTCAACCAAGTGCTCCCTAAATGTTCATTAACTTTGAAAGATGGCAGTCACTTCAAAAGCAGCCTTTACACAGGAAGGGGTGATTTGAAAACTTCGGGGTATTGCTAATAAGCAGAGCAGCCTTATACAACTGGGCCCTTAGAAAAAAAAAGGGCAAATAAACTCTGCTGTTAAAAAATAAGACCCAGGCTGGAAACATGGTCCCCAGTGGACGATTAGCCAGTAGAGTCAGGCACATATCTACAGGCTCAGCGAGATAGAGAACACCAGCATTTGGAAAGATTTAAAGCAGCGGCAGCCCCACGGAAGAACATGAGTCCTGCTGAGCTCCAGCGATCATGCCAGGGAAAGTAGGTCGTGGGGGAAGTGAGGTCGGCTGGCAGGATGGGCTCCTCTCAGAGCCTGGGCAGTGTCATCCCTCCCAGTCTCCCCAAACTGCTGTCTCATACTTAGAATTAACTTTCTCAGTGTCCTTCCAAAACAAAACAGGGATTTTAGCTGTAGGACACTGCGTGCCTGAGAATGTGGGAAGTGCTGGTGTGTCAGTGGTCACAGCACTGTGGGGGACACCTCCCAGAGCCAAGGCCAAGGGGAGACACCCACGTGGCAGCCCCCATGCCACCGGGCGCTGCCCAGAGCCAAAGCCAAGGCCCAGGCCACCCACTGGGCTCCAACAGCATGATCACCCCCTTTGAAAAAGGGGATGACCCCACTGCCATGGCTTCTGTGGGTGCAGGGCAAGTGGATGGTCGTTTCCTCTTCTGCAGAGGTCATGCCCCTCTGGACAGCTGTCCACATTTTACCACAAACTTGAAGAAAAAAAATCTCTCTCTTTTAAAGGGAGAATGAGAGGGAAACTTCTTGATATTACTCTATTCTATGCTAAAGCTCACCACTTTCATTGAGAAAATCTGTGGCAGAACTTTCTATGAAAGCTCAAAATACAATTTATTTGTAGGGGAAGTAACTACCGACTAATAATACTGAATCAAGGCCTTTGCATATTTTAAAATTCTTGACCAGAGAAGTCTGCTTAATACAGTTCATGGAACTTTTTCCTTACTTTGGAAAAAGACAGATAGGCAGAATCAAATGGGAATCTCTTTCCAAAATGGCAGAGCCTTTCAGAGGAGTGTGAAGCCGAGGAGGGTGGCCAGGTGGAGGATGAGGTGGAGGCGGCAGGTGCTGCTTGCGGGCCAGGTGGAGGCCACCACGGGGCAGGGCCGCGTCTGCTCTGTTGACGCTTTGGTTTAACACAGTATTTATTCCCTTTAAAAAATTCCAGTCTACCTTTCAGACATTGACAATGATTTCTTGGCTAATGATACTGAGAAGGGAGACTGTGGTCCTTTTTTTGTTTGCCCAGAAAAGGACAGTTTAACATAGGCAAACCATCAAAGCAACTTGCAACACTTCTGCTGTGAACAGTCCTTTGGGCAAGTATGGAAAAGAGACCATGTTTCTAACCAACCACTTCTTTCCCTACCAGTGGGGAAGCCACTGTCCCTGTGCTGACTTGGCTTTCCCACTGCAGTGAGTGGTTGACATCCGACAAAACATGGGTCGTTAGCTAGTTACTGGTCCCTCGTCTCTATTTCTATTATTTCCTCCTATGACACTATGAAAAAGTGAGCCCAGCAGAAGAACTGGGGCAATGTTGCCCCCCAGGGGCATTTGGCAATATCTGGGCATATTTTTGGTTGTTACAACTGAGAAGGGGACTTTCCTACTGGCACGTAGTGAGTAGAGGGCAGGGATACCGTTAAACATCCCACCCTACCCAGGACAGCCCTCACAGCAAAGAATTACCTGGCCCGAGGTGTCAGTATTGAGGTTGAGGAACTTGGCTTTACAGCATTTTCCTGCGCTCGTCTTTGATTCCTGCCCTGCCTAGCCCTGAGGCTCAGCATGAGTCTGTACAGACCCTGCTGGACCATTTCTCTAGCTTCCTGCAGCGCTATGGTCCTTGGCCCTCAGTGCACACTGGAACCAACTGGGAAGCTCTAAAAATATCTACCCAGTGCTTGGACCCAATCCAACTCCATTAATTTATCATCTGTGTGGCGTGAAAGCTCTGCAGAGGATTCCAGCGTCCCGCCAGGGTGGAGTGCCAAGGCTCAGGGCTCCCCGCTGCTGTGGAGGAAGTACAGACCCACACCTGGAACCACGTGGCCCTCCCCTCTTCCCACCACTCCCTGTCTACTCCAGCTCAGCCAAACTGCATTTCTCCTGCTGCTCACACCCACCCTTTGGCCCTGTGTTGTCCTGCTTTGGGGTTTGCTGGGATTCTCTATGCCTAGAATTTCTTCCCCGTACATCCACCCCAAATTGCCGTGGTGGAAATACTGTGAATCCAACAGTGAACCTCTCACGGACCCCCTTCTTCCTGATGTCCTTCCTGAAGTCCCACCTAAAGTCCCACCTAAGATTTGTGCAGTCCCTTCCTAACACCCATAGCCTTCCTACCTCTCTCAAGGGTGTTAGCACGTTTGAACACATGTTGTAGTCGGTGATAAGCTTTCCTGTCCCCCCTGTTCCCCTCAATCCTCCACCACTAATCAAATCAACTCATTGAAAATTCAAGCACAACCAGCTCCTAGGGCAGCTCTTCAGCAGCCAGCATGAGGCCTCACACATAGACAGGGTTGGAGTATATATGGCCAGCACAGTTGTCTGAGGAATGACGGAGCCAGGCCACCCTCAGTGTCCTGGGCCCCAGCCATCTGCCACCAACAGCACTGCCACTGCCATCACCTGCCCCAGTTGCCCTGTCTCTGCAGCTTGACCAGCGGCATTCCACAGCTTTCACTAGCTCCCAGCAAATACTGAGCACATGCTCTACATGCTTCCTTCTCACCTAGAACAAGAAAACTGTATTAGCCCAACAAACAGACTCGGCTTCCTCTGCCTGAACTGCCAGAGTGTCAGGTTCTCAGGTGAATTAGCTCGTAATACTAAGAGCCCGGGCCAGCAGAAGCACTCACTAGCACAGATGCTCCTGGAGCTTGGAGGTGTCCTTGCATGACAACAATATGGCTGGTGTGGAAGGTTTGTTTGTTTGTTTGTTTTAATCCTTATCACTCCAAACTTTAGATGAAGATTGTAAAATGACTCATGAATGTATTTGTAGCACCAGGGGTGAGTAAAGCAGACATGGACATGCTGATCACCCCTAAAAAAAGATATTCTGAACTCTTCACATTTGCACAGACTAAATATAGCTGTGAGACCACAGGGGACAGAGCTCAGGAGGGGGCACAGGTGTCCAGCCCTAGGGTACGCCCTGAGGGAGTTGGCCCTGACTGCTCTGTCACCTGGGATCAGCAAACACCTGGTGCTGTCTCCTGCACCGTCAGGGGCAGCGTCTGCTGACTTCTCCTGGAGAGGCTTGGAGGGAGCCTGTGCTCACAGAGCTCTCTGAGGGTGGGATGTGTTGATAACTGTGCTCTCCAGCCTCGAGAACCTTCCCCATGAAACCAGGGAGAGGAGAAGGGCCAGCACACACAATTCGGTTGACGCAAGAGGCAGAGAGCCAAAAAGAATAAAGCAAGCAAAACAGTTCCCAGAGAAGTATCACCTCCCGAGATTACATTTACTGTTGTACTTCAGCCTGCCTTTCATCCCCTACTGCGACAGGACTGGAGCTAGCCAGTAGTGCAGACCACTCAGTTGTCATTTCTCCTGTTGGGAGTCTACCGTTTATCAGGTCTGTTCAATCGGCTTCCCAAAGGTATCTATTAGGAACACTCAGTGGCTTCCCGAGCTGATAGCCAGATCTTTGCCTGAGCTCTCTCTTATTAAAAGGATATCTGGGGGCATTTGGGAGCATGGTGAGGGTGGGAAGTTGAAATGAAGAGACTGATTCTCCAGAACTTAGGGCCTAGAGATAGCAAACCTGAATTCCAAAATGTCTCTGCTACTTATCAACCGTATGTGGCCTTGGGTAAGTACTGAACCTCTTTGGGCTTTAGCTTCATCATTTATGTGGGAATTCAGCTCCACATAGATTCTCTGATCTCCTGTGATTCACCATGCTCCAGGTAAGGGACTGGGCCACAGAGATGAGCAGGAGAAGGCCTTGCCTTCGGGTCTGCCTTTTAAAGGCAAGTGAGCAGGTCCTCACTTCTGTTGGTCGCTGTGATGACTGCTGCACAAGACCACTGGCCTCGCCCTCACTGACCCCATGGGGGAGTCAGGAGAATCAGATGCAGAAGCTTGCAGAATGCCAGAGCTTCACATATGGAGGCTATTACTGTCATCATTATAACCATAACCCTATGCAGGTCAGCCCGGTAATAAGAGGAACAGAAAAAATACTGGGGGCTGGTCTAATTTCTGAGTTGACAAATGCTAATGCAACTTGATAGTTACTATTTAATTCCCAAGAGTTTGAGAGATTTTAAGTATATTTTACTTAAACGTTGGATTACTGCAACCCCCAAATTATTTCAGGTGCATGTATTAAATTAGGCTTTTCATCTTGCACTGTAGGTGGCTGAGTTTGTACAGTCTCTTCTGGGCTGTGAAGAGCATGCCAAGTGCTTTAAGAAAGAGGTAAGAGATGCAAAAATTATATAAATATATATATATGTGTATATGTATATGTGTGTGTGTATATATATATGTATATATATATATATATATATGTATTTCTATACTTCTAGACCCAGAAGTGTTTTGTTTTCATTTACTTAAGTGCAAATAAGTACAATTTGGGGGCAGCAAGAGAAAGGAGATCCAGCAGGAATAGAGCCCAATTATGGAGTGTGAGACCAAGCTGGGTCAGTCTCTGCTTTCAGTCCTCTTACATTTTGCTAGGTTTTGTTGCAGAATGCCATGGTGCTTGGTGCATGCAGCATGCTCAGTACATATACTATTTGCTGGAAGAGTAAATGAACAAGATAATTAATTAATACCTATCAGTGTCATGAGGACTCTCCATTGGTGGCTTGAAGCCATTTGCGGGAAGGCAGGAATCCTCCCTTGGGATTGCACCTGGGAAAGATTGGGGATTTTTCTACTCCAAAGTCAGCATGGGACCCTCCTATCTATCCCTGCCCTGCATTTGCTTCCAGAGAAGCCCCAAATCCTTCTACGGGGTTCCTATCTCCCGTCCCCTCTTGGTTGGGAATGTACTGAACCGCTTCGCATATTTCCTGGAATTAGTATCCATAGCTATAGGGGCCCTGGAAGAGACTGGACCAGCTACAGAGTGATGCGCATAGTAATCCCAGTGATTGTGTATCAGGGGCTTGCCATGTGCCAGGCGTGGTGCTAAGCATTTTACAACCATTATCCTTTGATCCTTGTGACAACTCTACAATGGCAGCTTACCGATGAAGAAGCTCAGGCCCAGGAAGGTGAGGCAGAGCAAGAAAAGGGCAAGAAAAGTCAGATTCCAGCTCATATCCATCTGAGAGCTCAGAGTCTCCATCGCTGCTCTAGAACTTTCCAAGAAAACCATCCTCATAGAAACTGAAAGGCAGCACATACCTCTCCCTCTCTCAGGTTCAGAGCATGCATGAGTTAAGGAAGTGCTGAGTTTTGGGTTCTGGACCCCTCCGAGCACAGTAGAGGAACCAGCATCAAGGTCAGATAGCCTCAGTCTGGGTAGCTGCTACATGTGGGGTTCGCCTGGCTCTGCCTGAGCTCAGCATGGCTTGGGCATAGTTGGCCACGTTCGCACATACAGTCCACTCTGCAGGTAGCGATGATCAAGGCTTGCTTTGTCCTCAAGTCTGTCCATGTGGGGTAAGAGGGAGTGGCTTTTTGCAGGTTGAATTGCTTATATTTGGCACTCACTGACCAGTACTGTCACTTTAGGCAGATTGCTGAACCCCTCTTATCCCTCCTCTCTGAAACACAGATTTACGAGAGGGTCCCTTAAAGATTAGGGTGAGCATGTTTGAAGCACCGAGCCCTGTTCTTGTCCCAAAGTAGGGGCTTAATAAAGGCAGCAGTATATAGCAGAGGGTCTCCTCTGGGCTCCAACAAGCTCTGCCAGAAATCCCAACTTTGCCCCTTAGAAGCTGCATGAGCTTGGGCAAGTCATTAAGCTTGCAATTCCAGGTTTCCTCACCTATATTACAGGGTTATCAGGAGGATCAAACCCATATAATAGATTACTGTAGCTCCATAAATGTTAGCTGTTGTCACCATCACGACCTTATTCTTAGGACAATGGGGTATTTGGACAGCAATTTTTGCCTGAAAATGCTGGAGCTTAGCCAGGTCAGGGTATGGATGTAGGCTCATTCTCCTCTGCCTTGGGGAAAATGCCTTTTCTGAGGGAAAAAGTGTTTCCTCCTCTAGATGGATGAGTCCTTATCAGACAATATATCATAAATGCACAGGAAGGTTTTACAAACTTTTTTAAATATTATAACTTTAAAATGCTACCCTTGGGGTCCCAAGGTAATTCTATCAGTGAGACATTGACACTACAGGATTTTTCTTCCTCTTCTTCTTCTTCTTCTTCTTCTTCTTCTTCTTCTTCTTCTTCTTCTTCTTCTTCTTCTCCTTCTCCTTCTCCTTCTCCTCCTCCTCCTCCTCCTCCTCCTTCTCCTTCCTTCTTTTTCCTTCTTTTTCCCTTCTTTTTTTTTTTTTGAGGTGGAGTCTCTATCTGTTGCCCAGGCTGGAATGCATTGGGATGATCTTGTCTCACTGCAACCTCAGCCTCCCGAGTTCAAGCAATTCTCCTGCCTGAGTAGCTGGGACTACAGGCGCATGCCACTACGCCTGGCTAATTTTTGTATTTTCAGTAGAGATGGAGCGGGCGGGGTGGGGGGGTCTCACCATGTTGGCCAGGCTGGTCTCAAACTCGTGACCTCAATTGATCTGCCCACCTCGGCCTCCCAAAGTGCTGGGATTACAGACATGAGCCACCATGACTGGCTGGGGTTTGTATTATTAAATTTGAAAAGGTTTAGAACCACAGTTCTAAGTTCGTGGAAGAATGTTTCCATAGAAAACCCTTCCATTCCTGCCTTCTTGGTTCTGGAGCCAGGAATCATCTGAGCCAGGCTGTGTCAATCAGAGACACTGCAGCAGTCCCAGGAGTTGTGCTGAGGTCACTGGGGCATCCAGAAGCTGGGGAAAGCAGCCTACACGGTGGCCACTGCCATCCTGTGAGTCTCGGGGAAGCTATTACTTTCATGCTGTAATATCTTTTTAATTTAAAAATATTTAATTGTCAAAACAAGATTGAATATATTCAAAGTGTATAATGTGATGATTTGATATACATATACAACACGTGATGATTACCAGAGTCAAATTCACTCTTTCCATTACCACCCATGCCATACATCAGAGCCCCAGATCTTGTTCATCTGGAGCCAGGAATCATTCTGTGCAAGTTTTGAAAGATATTTTTAAAGTTTAATAAATAAAACATTTATTTTATATGTATTTTTGCTTATAATGGTATGTATTCTTTAAAAAATTTAAATACAGGAAAGTTGAAAGAATTAAATAAAAACTAACCACTCTTCTACATCCAAAGATAATTTCAGTTAACATTTGGTTTAAAGACTTCAAAATATTTTAAATATGCATATGTATACATGCAGCCATGCATGTTTAATTGTACAAAGTAAAACTGAAATCTTTCTCTATCATATACCATGTTCTGTTGTTTACTGATCTACAACAAAAAAAAATTCCTAAATCATTAAATGTTTCAAGAGAGTTGATTTTGGGTGACTGCATAGTAGCCCACTCTGACTATAGTATTATTTACTTCTGATATTATTGGGAACACTGGGTTGCTTTCAAGATTTCAGTATTATAAATAATACTAGCGTATACACATTGCACATTATTCTCTTGGGAAAAATTCCTGGAGATTTACTTGGTTTTAAGGCTCTTGATACAAATTCAAGCCAACCTTTTTAAAAGACAACAAAGGAAATGTAGCCTGGGAACAGTTCGTGTATATTGAATTCGTATTTAACAGCATGAGCACCTTTTTAATTTAACTTCAAAGTTCTAGAAGAAAGAATTGGAGTGGAGCAATGGTTGTAACTAAGCTGAGTGAGAGCTACCATCATTCTCTCTCACTGGTGAGCTCAACACGGAGGCTATGACGGGTTCCACGTCACACTCAGAACCAAAGTGTTACTGGCGAGTAAACAGGCTTCCGTGACAAAACATTTTTATTTGTGTCTATTTATGTATTTGCAGCAGATCGATGGCAAAGCCTTTCTGCTTCTGACACAGACGGACATTGTCAAAGTGATGAAGATCAAACTGGGCCCAGCACTGAAGATTTACAACTCTATCCTGATGTTCAGGCATTCCCAGGAACTCCCTGAAGAAGATATTGCCTCAGGCCAAGAAGTCAGGGGATGAATGGGCTCCCTGAACTTCCTCTGGCACCAAGACCTGCGCTCTTTCAGCAATAAAAGTGGAGCACATTAATTTGATGTGAATGTCCCCATGGCCGTATCCACATTGAATCTGGACTTTTTAAAGTGTCTGTGATTTGTTTACATGTTTAGAGGATTTTGATGACTGATCCAGTGCCAATGACTCAGAGGCTTAGGCCCATCTGTGGGTTTGGTTTACGAACATTGTTATCTTTGGTGGGATCCGTTCAGCTCTAATTTGTTTGCAAGACAGACCAAAGAAGCCCACACATCCACCTTTATTCTTCTCCGTCACCAGAAAAGAAACCATTTTCCATTTTACAAGCATAACACTCTCAAGTGGTGAAATATTAGGAAAGCAGTGTTCATGAATACATCGTTAATGTTTTTACCAGAACAACATCGAGCTTGGCTCAGATCCGCCATGGAGCACAGCTAGTCTAAGAGCTAGAGGCCTGGTGCTTTCAAAAGACTTCATGTGAGATTTTTGTGTACTTTACTCAGGAAAGTCTGAATCTCTAAAAAATAATAATAATAAGCACATGTTTTCATGATTCATTAATTCTCCTTTTTGTTCCATTAACCATTTCTTGGTTGTGCTCCCAAGCTTTCCTGGAGCCTCCACAAAGGAGAGTGGCCAGGAGTAACGAGAGGACGGTCAGGTGGGCACTTCCAAAAGCTGGAGAGACCCTTCTGAGGACCCTCCACCATCAGTGGGGCCTCAGGGGACCCTGTCCTAACACTGGTGTGGCTGCTGGGCCAGACGCTCACCTGCACAGAACTCCTCCCTGCTCCCACTCTGAAGGGCGTTTCAGAATTCACTCATTTCCACTGCAGTCTGCCAGAACCCCTGTAATAAGGAGTTGTGTTATATTACATCTGGGGCTGTGTGCATCTTTACAAATGGAGACACACTATTCAAAGGGAAGATCTCTAAAGTAGGGAGCGTGGTACTTATTCTTTGTTTGAAACATTCCGATTTGTTGTCAGGCCTTATTTGTTTTTTGTAAGTGATTGTATCGGAGGCTTAAGTTGTGTGGAATCAGTCCCACAGTGTTGAAAGACAAGTACCTCTTTTCTGACACTTCTTACCACTTTTACAGGTAGTAACAGCTACAAATACTCTCCCAGAAGTGGAGAGACACCATTTGTGGGTGCGGAGAAAGAGGGAGAAGTTCTATGTCCACTTGTTTCATTAAGAATGTTAAGGTTTAAGAAAGTTGATTCTGCTTGGAGAATTTCTCAAGCTTTACATTTTTTTTTCACTGAAGAAAATAAACAAACTCTAAGAGGTGTGCATATATAACATTTCTTTAGATCTTTACCTAAATGGAATTTTAATATATTATTGGTTGATGTAAATTTTGTTTCTGTGGAGTTTTGTTTGTTGTTTTGCTTTTTGTAGACTTCCATGTGCAAGCAAAATTCCTGCTTCTGCCATGTTAAAATTTTAATATATTTTAAATGATAATAAACAGAGAAAACAAAATTTATACCTCACTACCTTAATTCATATGTTGTTATGACCTGTGCCCATGCCACAGCATGGAGTCTGTTTTTTGTCAGCCATGGAAGAACAGAGATAACGGCCCACATTAGCTAGCAAGAAAGTCAGCCACTTTTGAGTGCTGTCTTTCTTGGGATATATTTCCCAAGGGAAGCAGGTTTAGGTGTTAATAATTTGAGAGATTAAATGGGAGTTTTTAAAATTAATAAAAACCTCAAAATTGCTTATTGTATAGGTTCCATGGAAGACCTGAGATTTGTGGTTTGTATATCTAACACATGTCATTTCAGCAGTAGGGCCTCGAACAGGTTGCATAATACTAAATCAAATGGAGTTGAACTATTGTGTTCCTAGGAGACAGTGTGATCAGACAGAAAGGGATCGATCCAGGTATCTAGCTGCCTGCCAGACACCCCCACGTTGTCACTCAAGCACCTCAACCTTGAGGTATTCAACAGGGAGCTTTGATCCCTCCATTCTAATACTCCTTACCAAGTGAACGACGCCATCATCAGAGCAGCTGCTCAGCCAGCCTGGAAACTCAAATCACCTGCCTTTTTGTCCCTTTCTGTGGTAGAATTCTTCTTCTACCAACACAAAATCACTGGAGTTAGGAGGAGATGTGCAGACAGCACTGGAGAGCTGGCCCAGGCAGGCCCTGGCACACTGCAGACATCACAACCCAGCCAGTGCCCACCTTTTAGACATCTTCTGTTCCTGTCCACATCCAGGCTGGATTTGCACTGAGCTTCTTTATTTCTCCAAACTCACCCTGCTCCCAGGCCCCACTTTGAATTTGTGGGTCCTCTGCCTGAGGCCATCTCACCCCTCCTCTTCCCACTTCTCACTAGTCTTTCTGGACTCCATCACTATTCGGTTCCTGACTCACTTAAGAGCCCCACAGCAGCCTGCTCCTCCCCATTGCATTGCTGTTCACTGTTGTTATTACTTGTCTCTCATCCTTAGCCTAGAAGATCTGAGGGGACAAAGACTGGGTCTGGCATGCACGTCATTTATTCTAAGCACCTAGCATAGGATCTGGCACTTACTTGGCACACAGTAAGTGATTTCTTGTATCGATGAACAAAGCGAGCCAACCCAAATCAATGCAAATCTCAGCTCTGCAACAACTTCCTAAATAGGTGTAACCTCTCTATAAATGAGAAAATAATACCTTCTCCAGGGTTTTGTAAAATTTTATTTTGGGGATGTCTGCATGGATGTGAGTGTAAACAGCACATATAAGGTGCTGACACCTGACAGCAGCCATTAAATAGGCGTCAGGAAAACAACAGGAACAAAAATCCATTCCTTTAAGTCAACAGAAGACCAGACTTCCAGGAATCTCCTGGAACAAACCCCTTACGTTTGCATCAAGCCTGACACAGCCTTCAAGGACCCCACAGGGCCCACTCTTCTAGGTGTCACTCATGTTTGGAGGAGCCCCTGGGACGCTGTCAAGGGGCCCCAATTGCCTTGGACCACCTACATCCAGCTTCGTCCACCTAGCTCCCTTCCCCTTCTCCTGATGCTCTGCAGGAAGGTTTGCAACATAAGAGTTGAGATTGTTCACTCTGCCAGGAGGACCCCCACCACTCAGGGGCCAAGCAGCACCCAGAAATGGCACAGGTGGCTTGAAGACCTTGCTGCTCGTGGACACAGCCTCAGCCTCTAACTCTGCTCCTCTTTTCCTGATCCCCTGGAATGTGAATTGAGTCAGGGACAAAGGAAAAAATTATCAACAGGGCTTCAAGAAATACGAACTTCCAGGTTATTAGAAAGAGTTCCCCCCAAGGACCATTTGTACATCACAATCATAAGTACACACCATGATGCTGGAAATTAGATCATTAGCATGAATCCTAAGGGAGCTTAGGACTTCTGAGACTAGAGTCTTTGAAAGCCTGTAATTTTAGATAACTCTTGCAAAAAAAAAATAATAAATTTCTCTCACTTCCAGCAGCCCTAGGATATTAAAAAAGAAAAACTATCATTCACAATCTTTGAACACTGCTTCTCCCCTGTGATTAGAATTCCTGACCTTGTAGAACCCACATACCAAAGCATTTCTAAGAGTGACAGCAAAAGAGATTGACTCATTGTTAACACAGGATTCCAAGTCATGACAGCTTTCCTTTGCTCAGCACTGACTTTCAAATACACCTGGGATTTCTTGGACAAGTCATCTTTGTCCAAAGAATCTCCATCTTTTGAGTAAGAGTTGGAGGAAGTGAAGGATGGTGGAAAGTGCTGGGGCTTTGGAGTGAGGCCCAGGGTTGAACCCTGAGTCCTACACCTTGTCTTGTTGTAGAATGTCAGTCTTAACCACCCAGCACATGACTGACTTGCCATATTTACTTATTTCTTTTGGAATGTTGAATTTTGCTTCATTTTAAGGAATATTCAGTTTGTCTCTGCAATTCCTAAGGCTGAAGAATGTGTTCTAGACTATGAAGTGTTCCTATGAATATATTCTTAATATTTGAGAATATATTCTTTGTGAATATTTTCTCTTGTAAATATTCCTCTTAAAAACACTCTTATAAATATATTCATGAAGAATATAATTGTTAATTGATTCTTAAATATTCAGAATTCTTATATATTCTTCCTATGAGTAACTATATTAATGAATAATATATTCATAAGAAATCTTTCTTCAAAAATACATTCTTGCTAAACTCTCTCAGTCTCTGTTTCTCTCTACCCTTCAGTTTCCAGCTGCAACAGGAGCTGGGACAGCTCAATGTCTCTGCAGTGATGCTGTGAAGACAAAACAAAAACCGATTAACTGAAACTCAAGAGTTGCCAAATAAATTTGCTGACTGAGTTAACAAGTAAATCCGCTGACTGAGCCATTTGGTGAATTGGCGATCAACAATTTGGTTTCTCAGTGAAATTGCCTGCTTCCAGTCTTCGCACCGTATATTCCTTTCAGGCAGACAATGGACTTCGAATCTAGTGATCAATAAAACACACCCCTGATGCCACTGACAGGCTGGGATGTACAGGTGTGTCCAGAGAGTGGTTAAGAGGCTGTGAAGGCTCAGATCTTGAACGATGAGAGCAGAGGACCAAGCCAGCACGCTAACAGCAGGTGTCTCCCTCCCTTGGGCCCACAGTGTGCTGAGGGACAAAGCTGCAGATACCCCAATCACTGTGTGTGATGCTGGCACACAGGAATGACAGGAAAATCGAGGCAGGTCAGAGAGAAGGGTGGCAGGGTAATAAAGTTTAAGAACAACCTTTAAAAGGAAATGAAAAGCAAAAGGTGGCAGAAATGGGACTTTGAGTTTAAAATACTGAGTTTATTTTTCTCCATATAGTTTTATTTCATGGGATCAGACTAGTTGCTTTGTGCTTTGTTTTGCCTACAAGGCAATACCCATCAATTCCTCGTTTACTTCAGTTTGAAATTAGATTACGTTCCCTTTGATTTAGGAATCTAGGCATCAAGGCAAATTGATGCATGAAGAACACAAAGTGCTGAGAAATCCCGGGTTAAACTTAGATATTCCTACAATACACTGAACTGCAACCATCGAACTGCAACTAATGGCTGTTGTATTAAATATGCATGGGGATTATTTGGATATGCAGGAGCCTGTATTTTACTGTGAAATGCTGGGGCCTGAAAGGTCTTTCAGTAGGAAAAAAAAAAACCCATCAAGAATTATTAGCTAATATTAACTCAATTTCATTTAAAAAATAAATAAGGTGTTTTTACAGGATCTCTACCTGAAAACGCACAGGTGTCTCCACCAGCTAGTTATGTGCATGGGTCAGATTTGTGTGGCATCTGGCTTCCGTGGAGGCAGTTGTTTATAAATTGTTTCATGATTTGAGGTTAGGAGCTTCTCTGATAATTTGCCTCAGAAGGGAGTGAAGGTTTTGTTTTGTTTTGTTTCCAAGAAGAAGCAATTTGAATTTAATTTGGTCTGGCTTCTCCAATAAGAGTCAACAAGCCAATCAAAAATTCTTTTATTAAAGAAAAACTCACTCAGACAGGTTACTTGGTGCTGGTAATTGAATTCTTCTTTCATTCATTTTCTTTTTCAACCAATTTGCAAAGTTATCCTCCAGAGCAGCCAGCTTTTCTTTAAAAAAAATTTTTTTTAAATGTCTTTCACAAGCCCCTGTTAACTATCAATTTAAAACCAGATGTTGTCCTTCCAGGACCTTCAAAGAGATTTAGCCCTGTGTCTTTTAGGCTGGGAAAATTAAATATAAGAATAGAAGAAAAAATATCATCTATATACATCCATATTGATTCTGAAGTTTCCTTCAAACACATCAGCAAATTCACCTGAACAGATGTCCCCATCTGTCCATTGTGGAAATGGTTAAATTCATTCATTCAGCAAATATTTATTGCGAGTCCACTGTGTGCCAGGGTCTGTTGGCATTTGGGATATATCTGTCAACAAATCACATAAAAATCCCTCCTTTCATGAAGCTTAAATTCAAGTGGGTGGAAATGGAGAATAAATAATAAGCATAAAAATATGAGGGTGAATAGAGGAAGAATAAATATGGCCTTATGTGATGAGGATATGACCTTGCCGGTCCACAGATCTCACAGAAAATATGGTTAGGTGGTGCCGTTCAGTGCAAACCCTTGGCGTCTAGGTTTGCGATTCACCCGGCACATAACTGCACATCCCCGGATGTTGCTGTGGTTCTCTCTAGGTCTTGTGCATGCCCTGCAGTTTGTGAACTGTGGAGATGTTCTCCTATCTCCCCAGAGGGCCTAGAACAATCCTTCACACAGAGGTGCCTCTCAGCACATATTGCTAACCAACTGGCTCATGGGTGTGGATATTATTATTTTATTTTTATTTTTATTTTATTTTATTTTTTTGAGACGGAGTCTCACTCTGTCGCCCAGGCTGGAGTGCAGTGGCGCCGTCTCAGCTCACTGTAAGCTCCGCCTTCCGGGTTCACGCCATTCTCCTGCCTCAGCCTCCTGAGTAGCTGGGACTACAGGCACCTGCCACCACTCCCGGCTAATTTTTTGTACTTTTAGTAGAGATGGGGTTTCACCGTTGTTAGCCAGGATGGTCTCGATCTCCTGACCTCGTGATCCGCCCGCCTCAGCCTCCCAAAGGGCTGGGATTACAGGCGTGAGCCACCGCGCCCGGCTCGGGTGTGAATATTATTTTAAATACCAGTTTGAATGTTAGGAATTAAGCAACCTGTTAACCTGGAAATTTCTAGATCTTTTTCCCCCTGGATTGTAAGTAGTAATTAACAAGAAGTAATCAGACAGACTTCTAATGTGATTAACTAAAATTGTCATCAGGCAGGTAATTTTAAATACTGCCATGCTTCAAACACAGACTCATTAATTTTAGCTCAGTGGTGTTCTAATATTTATTAAGCATACATAAGAATTTTAAGTATGCATATGTTTTCACATAGCTGTGCTTGGTAATCCTGCCACCCCCAGAAATTATCCAACACTTGATTCTCACAGCCCTCCAATAGGGTAGCTACAGATTAATGATATGATTTGAGAGTGGATATGATACTGAACTAAAAAGGATAACATCTTGACAATGTCTGGTTCAAGAAGGTGAGAAGACTGACCCTTTATGTGAGTCAACAGTAAGTACCTAGAACAGGTCCTGCCTTATAATTCTTTTCAATGTACCCCACAGGACAGACTTTTCAGATTAGTCATGTTGGTGCATGTTAATTTGAAAATTGCTTTCCCTTACAGGACACACAATGTTAGTCAAAGCAAGTTATTTGTTTTAAATTTATTTTGCTCTAGGAAAGTCCTCTTAAGTGGAAAAGTCTGTTAAGTCATAACCCTTTGTTAAGATCTGAGCTAGGAGCAGACTTCTAGTCATAATCTTTTGAGAAAAAGACCAATTTTGCAAGTCTGGGTAGTTGTTTGAAATTTGAGAAGTCATTTGGAATTTGTGACAACTCTTAGTAGAGTTGGGTTGACAGAAACTTATTTCACAATTCAATCTATGTTATGTGCAGACAATTGGAATGTCTGCCTTCAGGAGGAAACAAGAGATAACAAAAGAAATAAGACACTGAAAAATTTTAAGCTCCAAATTATATACTTCACTTTTTACTGGTTTTAAGCTGGTTTTTCTTCCATTTCTCCATAGACAATAAATCATTACACACATCCTCCTCAGAAGAAACTTCATAGCATTCTCAACCCTGATGAAGATCTGAACATAAAGTAATAGATGAACATGACTGGAATCGTTGACTCCTGTGGTTATACTCATTTTCATTATGCCATTTCCAAAAATTCCCCAGGAAAAGCAATTACATGAGCTCCTCCAGGGACTCATTCAATGTAGCCCCTTGAAGAGAAAGATTATGTCTTATAAAATTTTCCACCCTTGTAAGTGCTAGCACAGTGCATTGCACAAGCTGGGTAAATAGAATTTTATAATTAACAACAGTGTGGTACAGAAGAGGCACTCAATAAATAGTTATTGAATAAACAAAAAAGAAATAAAGATGCACTTTTTCCTATCCAGTTTCTATTCTTCAAACTTCTGCTTAACATGTAAAACAGCTGGTCTCTCCTATTCCTATAAAATCATCTTTTATATTTTTTGAAGACCCTAATGAAATCATCACTTAGTCTTCTCTTTTCTAGACTAAATCCTCTTTTTATCGTTTAGTATGGGTTTGTTTGTTTGTTTTGTTTTGTTTTTAATTCTAAAATTTTCAAGTTTTGCCTCTACTATTATTTTTACTTTTTTTCTAATCCTCATCTCACTTATCTTCACAGCTGTTTGCTCCATTAGAAAGCCCTCTCCCTATCTCCTGGTCCTTTGGAGGCCAGTTGTTGTCACTCTGACCGGTGTCTTGTTTTCTGCCAACAATGCCATAGATATTTTCACTCTTTCAGTCCAACTCTTGCAAAGGTGTAATCAGTGGGACAGGAGATGGAAACAGCCCAGAAAGCCACTGAGACATGCAGCGATGAACATACTAAGCCTGCTAATGCTCAAAGACAAATCCCAGAGACTGTTATGTTGCTAAAGGTTTGTGGAATGTTGCACCAAACAAGCCCCTTAATGAAGAGGCTTTAGGCAAATTAGAATAAATTAGAATGCAGCTTTTAGGCATTAAGGATGTTACCTGAGAGCTTCTGCATTGCCTGTGTTTGGTGTCCTACGTGTCTAGCTATTTGAAGACTTTTCCACTGGACTCATTTCATATTTTTTCCTGCCCAATCTGAACGTCTTTCTCACTTATCATTAGTATTGCATGATCTAAGCACCTCTGATACTTTTAAAATATTTCCTGCAGCACCTTGCCGGAGGCTGAGAACATAGTAACTCAATAAGTAATAGCTGAGTTACATAAAGTTGGTTATGTAGAGAATTAAAATGATTTTTTAAGACCTGACTTTCAATCTTGGAACTGTTAATAAAATAACTTGCTTTAAATAAAGCTAACCCATGTCAGCCAAATTATTTATGGTTCTATCTTTTTTGAATGACTTATGTCATGGCAAGGCACCCAGGCCAATGTGACCTGTGATAACATGGACATCACCAGAATCTGCATGGCCTAATCCAAACCAAGCAGACACCTCACTTGGATGAGTGCATTAGCAAAGGAGAAAGTCCTGCCTTGGTTGTCACTGAACTTAGGATGAGCATCTAAGTATTTTTGGTTGATTCTACTCAAAGTAATTATTTAATTAGGAGCTTGGGGATACGTGAGAAGAAAAACTAGTTTATAAAAATAATCTAGGGAAAACTAGGCAAAGCACTATTTATTAAGTAATTTAATCATTCACTCATTCATCCATCACACACTGAGCATTTACGTACATCAGTTATTATGCTTATCAGATAAGCACAAGTAATTGCATGTAATTTTCTACCTTTGACTACGTAATGAATAAATAATTGAATCATCAAATACGTGAACAAAAGTCAGAATTACAATATAACTTTTAAACAGTAAAAAGCCTTTAATAGTTCACACAAATTCTGATAAAATGTCTCAGAAAGTCTGAAAGATCTGAATCACTTAAGGTAGGGGTTTTCCAATGTTTTGGATGACATCCCCCGGAAAGAGACATGTCTTAAACACAGCAGGCATGCACAAGTTTCTGCTCAATTGCGTTGGTTTCAGTTGTTGTTGTTTGTTTGTTTTTAACTCTGGTCCCAAGCCATTAAGTTGATTTCCTAACCAAAGGGTTGTGACCAAAAGTTGGAAAATGCTGCCATGGGTTACTTTACAGTGGTGGCTCTCGGCCCTGGCTCCACATCAGAATCAGTGAGAACTTTTGTAAAAAATGCCATTGCCTGGGCCCTAACACAGCCAAATTGAATCAGAATCTGGAGGCGAGTGCTGAGACCTGGTGTCTTTCCAAAGCTCCCTGTATGATTCTAATGAGCAGAGAGGGTTACAAATCAGTACTCAATATAGTGGAAATGTTCTTTTAAAATAACTACTATTTTTAATCACATAAGTAATATTTGCACCTGTGGAAAAATTCAAATAGCATAGATGAGTATAACATGAAAATACATCTTTGGCTCAAGCCTTTACCCCTCACTTCCACTGCTAAGAGGTGAATATTATAAACAGCTTCTTGTGTATCCTCCCCAATATTACTGGGTTATTAATGGATTATTGGGTACGGGAGTCTATGGAGTTTCCTCAAACTTATGTTTCCAAGTAACTTTAATACTTTATCAAGTTATAAAAGTGCCTGTTGGCATTTTGATGAGGATTAAATTGGATCTATGGATTTAATTTAGGGTAAACTGATGCATTTACAGTATTGAATCTTCCCACCCAAGAATATGATAGGTCTTTGACAGGTCTTTCTATTTATTATTTTTTATTTTTTATGTCCTTCAAGAAGCGTTACAGGTTGTTGTTTTATTTAATAGCCCCCCATTTATTTTTAGAGATAGGGTCTCACTCTGTCACCCAGGCTGGAGTGCAGTGGCACAATCAGGTCTCTACAGCCTCAAACTCCTGGGCTCAAACAATCCTCCTGCCTCAGCCTCCACAGTAGCTGAGATGACAGGCATGCACACCATGCCGAGCTAATTTTATTTTTTTGTAGAGTTGGGGTCTCACGGTCTCAAACTCTTGGGTTCAAGCAATCCTCCAGCCCTCCAGAGTCTTGAGATTATGGGCATGAGCCAACATACCTAGCCTATATTTTTAATTAAATTTATGTCTAGGCACATTATCTTTTTTATGCTATTATAAATGAGATAATTTGCTCCATTATATTTTATAGCTGAATACTATTTGTTTACTGAAATGCCACTGAATGTGGATATTCATTTTGAAACCAATCCACCTAACTGAATTATCTTCTGTTGGTAACAGAATTCCTCCAGTTGATTCTTTTGCAGTTTCTAGGTAAATAACTATGTTGTTTGAAAACAGTAAAAATTTTGCCTCCGTGGTTGAAGTATTTATGTCTCATTTTTTCCCTTATGTAATTGCATTGATTAGTACTTTCAGAACAATGGGTTTTAATTTGAGAGGCTTGCAGAAAATAGCATCTATTATAAAAATGACTTACAGCTAAGAATTATGTACATAATAGATATAGGCATGTTAAGACTGAGAAAAAATACAAAAAACTTGGTAAAATCACTGTTGATAATTTCTTCAACTGCCTTTTTTCTCTAAAAAGTCTGTCGATTTTAAAGAAAATATCATTCCCCCATGTTTGTGAATATCACAGTAAGATTTTATCATGAATATTCACCACTGTTTTGCCCACATTTTTTAACTCTCCTTGTCAGGTTTGACTTCAGTCTTTGTAGCTTTATAAAAATGTCTTAGAAGCTGTTTTTTTATGCTTTGGAATTATTTAAATAGAGTTGAAAATATTGCTTGAATATAATTCATACATTTTACCTGAAACTTCTGATCTTGATGTTTTTAAAGCTTTTGACAAGTTCCTATTGTTTCTCCACAATAATTTATCTGTTTTAATAGATCGGCCAGTTAAAATGCAGGATTTCCAATTAAATTTGAATTTCAGAATAACAACCAATGACTTTTTTTTTTTTAGTAAAAGTATGTCCTAACTATTGCATAAGACATACTAAAAAATTATTTATCTAAAATTCAAATTTCTATATACTAATTCTGGCAATTCTAGTAGTAGACTCTCTTGTAGAGTAAACCTTGGTCATAAATATTTTACTGGAAAAATTTAATTGGTATTTAGGTTTTCAAAAGTTTCAACATAGCATTGAGCAGAGTGGTCTCTTGAAACATTTTCTCATTCCTAATTTCATGACTGCTCCCATTTTCTTTATTGGGTCAGTTAAGTGTTTGTTATTTTATTGGTTAAATGAAAAGCAACTCTTGGAATCATTATCTGTTCTTTCTACTTTTCTAATTAACAAAATAAAAATACCTAGGTTTATGTCTATTTTTTCCTTCCTTGTACATTCTTTAGGTTAATTTTGCCATACCTAGGAGAGATTCCAGATAGAGACAAAATTCTGGAGTTCCCAGAGAGTGGTTTATACTGTGCTGAGGAAGTAGGGGGTGAGAAGAGAAGACGACTCAACTGTGTAACATTCCTTAAAAAATTCTAACATTTACAGACGTGGTAAGAGAAGAATGAACTCAAAAGGAAGCCTGAAGGAGTAGCCAGCAAGGCAGATAGATCCAGGAGAATATTAAATCCCTCCAGCACTTTAAGTCTGGGCTCATTCATTCATAAAATGGGAATAATATTATCTGCATGCAAAGTATTAAATGCATGCAAAATTCCCAACATATAGCAGATGTTCGAGCGTCATCATTAACTGCCAGTCCCTCTGCTGTTGGGATAAGGTCCTCTGCTGCCCATGCCCAGGTCTAAGTCCTGTCGGTTTTCTCCACTCATCTTGCTTATGGTCTCAGGGGCTCTCTGCCTGCCCTCTGCATTAACTTCCTGCTCCGTCATTGTTCTCAGAGCCTGCCACTCATAACTTGGAGACTTCATTGCTGCCGCTGCTACTGCTGCAGTTTCTGCCCTGCTCTTGGCTGCCTGCCCATTTCTCCTCAGAGCTTGGTTTCCTGCAGGCTTATTTTCATCTGCTGTCCTCTCATCTCTCCTCGAGGCTTCCCTTTTTCTTTGGTCTTTTGACTCAGGACAGCTACTGAGCCTCTAGTACCTACAAAGAACCCCTACCAGGAGCATGGCCACATTGGCGACTCCTTTCTGCATTACACTGATCAAGAACCACAGCCCTGGGACCAGTCCAGTGTTCACCCAACACCAGCTCCCATCTACTCTGTCTCTTCAGGCTTTAGGGTGACTCGTGGATCTGACATCTAAACAAACCCCATGATCATCACCTCAAAAGCCTAGAAGAAATTATTATCTTTCCCTTTGACTTTAGACTTGAAGGAAGAGCTTCCAGGTAGAAATATTATTTACTTTAGGAGACAATATATTTTTTGAAATGTGATCTTGATCTCATTCCTCTTTTAAAAAAAGTAGACTGAGCTAGGCATGGTGGTTCATGCCTGTAATCCCAACACTTTGGGAGGTTGAGGCAGGAGGATCATGTGAGGCCAGGAGTTCAAGATCACCCTGGGCAACATAGCAAGACTCCATCTCTAAAAAAAAATTGAAAAGAAATAAAGTAGACTGCTACTCCCATGGCTGAAAGATGAGACGGAAAATGGTCATCCCAAATATTCAAAAAACATCATTGCCACTGACACATAAACTGCTCCTGTGGAAGGGGAACATCACTCTTCAGAACTTTTAGGCTCTTCCTTTTCCATCTTATCTGTGTGATGCATTCAGTCAACATCTGTGGATGCTACTTACAGTTTGTTTTGCTATTGCTCTCATGCACCTGCCAATACCGTAGCCACAGACCACATGTGGCCATTTAAATTTAAATTAACAGTGAAGTTAACTCAGTTCCACAGTCACAGCAGCCCCACTTCCAGCACTCAATAGCCACGTGTGGCTCGTGGCTGCCAGATGTGCAGCACAGATTAGAGAAGGCTTCCATTATCACAGAAAGTTCTGTTGGGCAGCACTGCCCTCAGCTATTACTGTGGATGCAGAGCCAAAGAGCTTTATGCTGTCACCCTTGGAGAGCAAAATCAGGCAGATTAACCCCCTGAGTCTTGCCATCCTTATTTCCAGAAATGACAGCAGTTTGCTGCTACTGGAGATTGAAAAAGCCCGTAAGTGTCAACCCAGAAAACAGATCTTTTATTCAAAATTTTTCCATGTGGAAAGGAAAATGTCATACAGTGTCATCTGAACTTTGGTTTCAGAGTTCCTTTTATATTTTAAAAAGAAAACAAAAGAGACAATGATTCTTGTTTTCCTTTCTATTTTTTTCCTTCTTAGTCTTTAAGCAGTGAAGCAGACTTAAGAACAATGCTCTTTTCTCTGCATCCAGCCTACTTCCCAGCTTCTGGGATCAGAGGAGAAGAACAGGTGAAAAAAACACGAAGTCACCTTGTCCCTTATGAAATACTTATGTAACATTGCATGGATCCAATGTACATAGCAGGGCAGTGTTCAAATGCAGCCTGCTCTGTGAATGCCAAGATGGAAGGAGGAAGCAAGCATCTTCCCCCTTCTCCCCTCTCCTCTCAGTTCTTTTCTCATGCAAATGGAAGCTGGCAAATCCTCCTGCTCCTTCTCCTCTGAGCACTGAAGTCTTTTGCTCAATCCAAACATCATCACTGCACTGCAGTGAGGGGCCACATGGAACGGAGCCACCATCTGCCTTGTGCCTGGGGAGGGTTCCCTCTGTGGAGGCAGCATTTTATGGTAGCAGGGAGAGTTCTGCGGAAAGGTTTGGCTCTGTAGACGGGAGAGGTGGAAATCAGAGATGTGACCTCCTGGAGTTTTACAAGATCATCTGTCTTCTCTTGGAAATTCTCAGGTTGGAATGTGAGGCTTGGCAGCTGCTGCCACTGCTGCTTACAGTGATAATAACATCAATAATACGAATATTCACCACCTTTTCACCCACCAACTTACTTCATTCTCACAGCAACTCTACGAGGTAGGTCCTTTTACCACCCTCACTTTACAGATGCGGAACTTGGCACAGGCAGCTCATATCACCTGCTCAAGATCACACAGGTAGGGAGCAGGATTTGAACCCAGGTATTCTGGATGTACAGGCCACACAAACCACTATGCTGGTAGCATGGCAGCAAATGGTGCTGAACAAAACCCTGAGAAAAATAGCCAAATTTGCCACCATTCCTCATTCTGCATTTCAAGTTGTTTTCTAATGATCTGGCCCAGCTAGTTGCTAACAAATCCCGTAGGGCCAGTCAGCTTTGTACAGGGTAAACTTTGCAAAGACACATCACACGGTGCACTCCCAACCTCCCTGTCCTAGTCTGTTTGTGCCGCTGTAACAAAATGCCACAGACTCAGTAATTTATAAAGAATAGAAATTTATTTCTTATGGTTCTGGAGGCTCTGAAGTCCAAGATGAAGGCACCAGCAGATTCAGAGCCTGTTGAGGGCCTGGGCCTTTTTGCTATATCCTCATGTGCTGAAGAGGCAAAAAGGGATGCATGTTGTGTTTTCACAGCAGAAGAGATGGGAAGGCCAGGCCAGGCTATTGTCTGAAACTTTTTTTGTGTGTGTGTGCGTGTGTGACAAGGTCTCATACTGTTGCCTAGGCCGAAGTGCGGTGGTGCGATCATAGCTCACTGCAGCCTCAACCTCCCGGGCTCAAGTGATCCTCCTGCCTCAGCTTCCAAAGTAGCTGAGACTACAGGTGCACCGCACCATGCCCAGCTAATTTTTTACTTTTCATAGAGACAGGGTCTCGTTATGTTGCCCAGGCTAGTTTTGAAATCCTGGGCTCAATGATCCTCTCATCTCAGCCTGTCAAAGTACTGGGATTACACGCATAAGCCACTGCACCTGGCCTGAAGCTTCTTTTATAAAAGCACTAATCACATTCATGATGGTAGAGGCCTCGTGACTTACTCACTTCCCGAAAGTCCCTACCTCTTAATACCACCACAATGGGCGTTAAGTGTCAACATGAATTTTGGAGGGACACAAATAGTCAAACCATCACCCTTGCCCAGCAAAATCACCCTGAACCATGCATTTATGGTGTACAGAGAGAGTCAAGAAAGAGTGTGGATGGTGCAGTCCAAACCCTTGTGCTCGTTGGGGAACAAAAAGTGCACAGCTGATGAACAGTCCAATGTTTGGTTACAGGAAAGACATCCAGGTTTATTCCTTTATTGCACAACATTGATTGAGGGCTCAGGACGTGCTAGTTGTGGTGTTACGCTCTGTGAGGTAGCATGTCCATTGTCAAGTGATCAGGCCCTGGGTCAGCCTTCTTTCAGCCTCCTGGATGCCTACACATCAGGGGTCACATCCAACTGGGCACTCCTCTGGTGGTTCTTCCTTAATACAACCTCTTCAAGTTCCTCCCCTAGATGACAGCATGTTGAGCTCAGCTGCAGCAGCAGTGAATTATACAGGGTGGGTGCTCACTGAACAATTTCTAAATGACTGAGTGAAGAAGTGAAGACAGCTGTGTCCTGGATGCCTCCACTGAGACAAAAGGTATCCTGGGGCTTTTGAGACCAACTTCAGTGGCCTCTATGCCCCTGCCTTTTCCCTCACACAGGAAACTCACATGGCTGAGCCTCTGGATCCTGGCTTTGAGAACTGCTTCTCAGAGCTTCTCATCTGCACGTTGCACCCCCTGCCAGCCAAGGGCGCCGAAGTCTGTCTTTAAGGAGCTGAACATCTGGTCAATCATGGGCCCAAGAAGCAGGTGCATGGCCCGCAGCTGCAAGATCATGTGGCTGCTTAGGGCCTGAAGCTGCAAGTCTAGCTCCATCTATGTGCCCACCACCTTCCCAGCACAGCACTCCTCCTTGCTTCTCTGGGCCTGCATCGGTTGGCAATGGGCAGTCTGAAAGCAAAAGCCCATGATGGTTTTCAGCCACAGGATCTCAGCAAGGCTTTCTTCCCACCACGGCGTGGCTGGTGTTCTGAGCCCGCTAGGCATTCTGCAAACACTGCTGCAGTAAAATCTAGGATGCAAGCAGAGGTCGTGCTGTCCCCCCAGGGAGTCTCCTCTTCCCCAAGGGGCTCAAACTGTTGCTGCTCACTTTTCTATTAAAACTCTATAATCCACTGAGAGATTTTATAACATAAAGTTAGGAAATAATTCTATATGTTACAAGCAGTAATAAAATTAATACTGTGAAAATGTGTTTGCCTCAAATATAACTGCAAAGAGGTTATGATATAGAAATATGTCTTCAAAATGAATAACATCATGGTTAATCTAACAGACTATCAGGCAATGGACATAAATAACATAAGCAAAATTACACATAGCCGTAAGAGGAAATATTTACTATTACTAGTAATCAAATAAATGTCAAAGGTTCAAATAATAAAACACCATATATATGTATAAATATATATAAATATATACATATTTTATATATATATATATATTTTTTTTTTTTTGAGACAGAGTCTTGCTCTGTTACCAAGGCTAGAGTGCAGTGGCGTGATCTCGGCTCACTGCAACCTCTGCCTCCCAGGTTCAAGTGATTTTTCTGTCTCAGTTTCCTGAGTAGCTGGGACTACAGGCATGCACCACCATGCCCGGCTAATTTTTGTATTTTAGTAAATACAAAATACAAAATACATGGTTTCACCATGTTAGCCAGGCTGGTCTCGAACTCCTGACCTCGGGCAATCAGCCCGCCTCGGCCTCCCAAAGTGCTGGGATTCCAGGAGTGAGCCACCGTGCTTGGCTAAAACACTGTATTTTATGCTGAAACATTTGTCAAATGATGCAAAGGCTATGAGGCCAGTGGACAGGGAGGCAGACACACTCACACTCCATCCTCTGGCCCTTAGAAGGACAAACTTCTTGAAAGACTTGTCGAACTTTGTCTTTCTTTCCTGACCCCAATAACACAAGTCAACACCTAGCATGATGGTGCCTTCCTCCACCTTTCCTAGCATCTGTGCTACCAAAAATGACCACTAAGCACCTTCTTAAATCCAATGGAGACTTTTCCACTATCATTTGAAGTGATTTGTCAACCACAGTGTCACTGATATCCAACTCTGTACTTTTATACCTTCACACCATGGACTTCTGTGGCCTCACTGCAGCCCTCCTGGGCTGACTTCTCCTTTGTAAGCTTCCCGGCCTTTGTCCGTGTCTGCTGGCCTCCCTGGCTCTGTGTCACCTCATAGGGCCATCTCAGTGGCCTGTGTGGTGGGATGTATCTGAGGCAGGTGCTGCAGGAGGGCTGACCCTTTGGCGACCCTTCCAACAAAATAATCTGTAACTAATTGCTCAACCTGTATTCAAGGCCAAAGCTTGCAAAGCTTCCCAGAAAAGCCAATGCCCCTAGAGCTGATCAGACACCCTCCCCAGAGGAAGACTTTTGATTCTCTGTCCTTGATGGTCTCACCGCCTCACCCCAAATGACAGACCAGAACATTTCTCCCTGAGGGAAGGTCTTGAGAACATAATTGTCTCTTGTTGGTGCTTTTTAGCCCCCTTTCTAGGTTAGGTGCTGGGTCACAGTTGCTGGCCTGCTCCTCGCTCCATCTCAGTGCAGATCAATGACTCCCAACCTATTGTCTTCATCCTGTAGTTCCCCCTGCCCCCTAGCTCCAGACCTGTAGCTACAAGAGCTCACTGCCTCCCCTTGAATTTCCCCTTCAAATGCGGTAGATTCAAAGTGAAACAAACTTGACTCACTAAGCACCTGCTCTCTGCACACCTCCAGCCAGCTCCTGTGCCTGTGTGCCCTCTCTGCCTGCCTGGGGCCACCACCCACCCAGTCATACACATAGGACAAGCTCAAGAGCCCTCCAACTCACTTAGCCACTTCCCCCAAATCAGATGTGACTGAATCCTATCGATTTTGCTTCCTAAATAGCCTGGGAACAGCCCCTCTCCACTCTGGCTGCCATTTTCCTGTGGAAATGACAGTGTTTCTCACCTAGATTACTTTCACCACCTCCCACATAGCCTCCCTGCCTCCAGCCTTCTCCCTTCTTGGGTATGCACCAAAGTGACCTTTATCTAACACCCAGGATTAATCACTTCCCACTCCTACTGAGAACATTTCAATGGCTCCTTATTGCCCCCCAGTTTCTCAAATGCCTTAGATCAGTGGTCACCAGCCATTTTGGCACAAGGGACCAGTTTCATGGAAGACAATTTTGCCACAGACCAGGGGTTGCGGGGAGATAGTTTCGGGATGAAACTATTCCACCTCAGATCATCAGGCATTACATTCTCATAAGGAGCATGCACCCTAGATCCCCTGTGTGCACAGTTCACAATAGTGTTTGCGCATCTGTGAGTCTAATGCCACTGCTGATCTGACAGGAGGCAGAGGTCAGGCGGCAAGGCTCGCTCATCTGCTGCTCACCTCCTGCTGTGGGCCCAGTTCCTAATAGGCCACAAACTGGTACTGATCTGTGTCTCGGGGGTTGGGGAACCCTGCCTTAGATGATACTAATAATACGGCCTAGTTTGTCTCTGCAAACTCCTTTCTCTAACACCTTACTATTCAGTATTATTGTGCTCCTTTCAGTAACTTGAATTGCCCTGTATTTTCTCTCAAAAATCCTTGTACATCCCCTTTGGACAGACTGCCCGGGCACCCTGTCTCCTCCTGCTCCCCTCGGCTCCTGCATACTCTCCTCAGGCCTCAGCCTGGATGTCCTTTCTTCAGCAGCATCAGAGCCCCCCGTTTCAGGGGCAGGCGTTCTAGTTCTTCTGCTAGTGCTGTCTGACAACACCAGGGGCTTCACACATCTCGCACCCAAATGAGGCACCCTATTGTAAGTGCTTCTAACCTTTCTCTGTTTCCTGCAGACCTGTGAGCTACAGAGGTCAAGCAGTCCTGCCTCTTTCCTCTCTAGCTACAGGGCCCAGGACCCTGTATAGTCTGGGCATTACTATCAACCCACATTCACCAAGATAAAGAAAGGAATACACTATGAACTTCTAAAATGTACATGCCCTAAGAGTCTGTCCAAGAAAGTCATTAGAAATATGAACCAAAGTTTTCTGTACAAATATGTTTAAAAATCATTTATAATAGAAACATACTGGTAATAACATAAATGTAAAACAGAAAAAGAACATCCAAGTGAATGAGATGCATCTATGTAGAAAAATGCTGTAAGTAACCAGTATAATATTATCTGTCACAAAATAGGGAAAAAATTAGGATGCACAGTTGTATACGACAATTTAGTAATATTTTACATCTGTATAGGAAAAGACAGGAAAGGAACAAGCCAAAATATGAATAAGTTTTACTTGTAAGTAATGCGATCATGGATCATTTTCTTTTTATTTCTATGCACTTTTCTGTATTTCCCAAACTTTCTTAATTGAACTTTGATAAGCAATACTTTTCTAATTGCAAATACGCATGTGTGCATGCTCATGAGCACACACAGGCACATGTCCTTGGACTTCACAGCATCTAAAGATCAGACTCAATGGGCAGGGCTTTGGGTCCCTCTTTGAGAGTGACTGTGCTGGGGACAAGCTGTGAGGTTCTAGAAGGATGTGCCCATCACATCACAATCCGGCTGCACGCCTCTTCTGCTTCCTTATTAAGTTCAGATGCCACTGTGAATACCAATCATCCTTCCTTCTGTACATCCACACTTAGGGACCCCTGTCCTTCAGCACAGAACTCTTCTCTACCTTTTAAGTCAGCCTCATCCAACATGCATGCTGATGTTCCCCAAGTTCTTGAATTGCTCCTGAACCAAATGCACCTTTTTGTCAGATTTTTATCTTTTCTTTGTTTAATAATGCAGACAACCACTAGCCCTGAAACTACTAAGCAGCTAGCTGTGCTGCTGACTCGGGGAAGGTGGATGCTTACAGCTGAAAGGTATGTTCTGCATCATCAGTATCTGTCCCTTATTTCATAAATGAGAGAACTAAGGGCACACATAGCAAGAAAGAACGAAGCTTAAAGCAGATGGTATGTCTGTGGGTTGTATCTGCTATATATATATATGTATATATATATACACATATATATATATACATATATATATATATATTTTTAGAGATGGAGTCTTGCTCTCTCACCCAGGCCGGAGTGCAGTATCATAATCTCAGCTCACTGCAACCTCTGCCTCCCGAGTTCAAGCAATTCTCCTGCCTCAGCCTCCCGAGTAGCTGGGATTACAGGTGTGCGCCACCACACCTGGCTAATTTTTGTACTTTTAGTACAGACGGGGTTTCACCATGTTGGCCAGGCTGGTCTTGAACTCCTGACCTCGTGATCTGCCCACCTCAGCCTTCCAAAGTTCCAGGATTACAGGCGTGAGCCACCTCGCCCGACCCATCTGCTATATATTATGTGATGGTCTAACATGGCCTCTAACCTATGTTTTCCTTTAAAAAAAAGTGTCTAATTCTTTTAAGAACCAAACCTTTAACATGCTGATTAACTTCAAGTCATTTACCCAGGGTGGGCCTGAGAGAAAAATGGAGCATTTGGGCCACTCATACTGAGTTTACATTCTACAGAGATACTCATAAAAATGATATAAATGGGAAGGCTGAAAAGCAAGATCAGCGAATTACTCAGGGGTCTCAACCATTCTCCTACCCTCTAGAGCTCTCCTGGATATTCCCAATGAGTTCTCTTGGCTATTCTGTTTTATTAAGTTCTGTTCTAGAGCACCGGCCATTTGGCTCCTCCCTGGCTCCAGCCTCCATCATTGCTGACACTAAAGCCATCAGTTATACTTCTAGTGCTTGCCAAAGTTGCAGACTGCCAACCACAGCTTGTACTGTCCAGGGCCTGCCCTGAGCACACTGACATCTGCCCGCGCTGAAGATGCAAAGCCTGTTGCAGCAGGAGCTGCTGGCGCCAGCCCTGATCATTCCCTCCTTTTGCAATGCCTCAGCTCTTTTATTTCCACCTGTTGTTCTATGATAGGCTGCTCTCCCCACGTTTCTGATGTGAGTCCATGTGACCCAGGCTCAGGGACAATGCAGAGGTGGATATTTACACTCTTCAGATACCTCCACCCCTCTAAAATACCCTCTTCAGATACCTCCATCCCTCTAAAATACCTCTAGACGGATGGAGGTAAGATACCTGCCATGACCTCAATCAAATGTATCCTGCTCAAGGACCCTTTCTCTCTGTCTGCCTTCTTTTCCAAGGTTTTCCTTGGTTCCTCATACAAATAAGTCCTGAGCAGTCCTACCCTGCTCCAGGATTCCAGTCACACCCAGACACGGCTAAATCCTGAGGCGATTCAGTTGAGAATTCTCACCACATCTTGATACCTGTGATGGGTCAAAAACTCTGAACGTACGAGTATCCCTGGCATCCCTCCCTGTCCAGTCAGGTTCCCCTCTCTACCTGCACTCGGGAACAATCTGCTTCACTAGCTTCGTTCTTAGGCTTGCATGATGCAGACTCAGGAGAATTAAGAGGGAAAGAAAGAGGCACCCAGATCAGAACTGGGAAGAACTTACTGATGGTTGCAAAAACGAGAAACAGGAAGAGTGGCTGCCGGCCACCTGAGTAATTTTTTAATTTGTTTGTTTGTTCTCATGGTGTGCTTCTTTTTTCTAGGCAATCTCTCTTACGTTGGATTATGTGTGGTTCACGTGAATCTTGGCTTCAATAGAACGACATATTATTTGTTGGAAATGTACTAGTGACTACTGGAAATGATTTACCCCTATTTTCCTCCATAATGTATATGTCAAGAAAGCAAAATAATATGCCACGTCTACAATGTTACTTGGATTTGGGGGCAACATGTTAGATATCTGGATGAAATAAATAATGTTCTAAAGAAAACCACTACCACTTTTGTGTATTGAACATCCTAGAAATGCTACAGAATAGTCAGAGAATTAAACTTCAGACTGGGCGTGGTGGCTCACACCTGTAATCCCAACACTTTGAAAGGCTGAGGTGGGTGGATCACCTGAGATCTGGAGTTTGAGACCAGCCTGGTCAACCTGGAGAAACCCCGTCTTTACTAAAAATACAAAAATTAGCCAGGTGTGGTGGTGGGTACCTGTAATCCCAGCTGCTCGGGTGGCTGAGGCAGGAAAATTGCTTGAACCCGGGAGGCAGAGTTTGCAGTGAGCCAAGATCATGCTACTGTGCTCCAGCCTGGGTGACAGAGCAAGACTCCGTCTCAAAACAAACAAACACACTAACTAACAAACAAAAAAACCCTTCAATGCCAGCACTCGGGACCAGAGTGTGAAACATTAGACTCAATAGCAATCTTGCTTTTCTCATCAGACAAGAGGATATAAGTCACTACAATACTGTACAGAACTTTAGAGTTTCCAAGTAATTTCTTACATATTAGCTAATCTGCATGTTCATAACAGCCTGGGAAGAGATGGAATATACAATTAACTTAACTTGAAGATGAAAATGCTGAGGTTCAGAAAGATGTTAAATGACTTAGTCAAGGTCACATGGCCAGAAGGAGCTGCTGCTGATGATGGAAAAGTTGTTCAGAATCCAGATGAGCCAAACATCCCTGAAGCCCTGATGAAATTCTGTTGAATGACTCAAGTGCCTTTGATACTGTCAGAAGAGTGGGAGTACTTATTAGTTGATTGGGAATGGAGAGATTGAGATTAATGTAGATGTTCAGACATGAAAGTGAAGAAAATAAGGTTGCTCTTAGTTTAACGACTTCACACAGCGATTATGTAATACTCTGGGCTCCCCATGCCCCATGCTGACAGCTCCATCAATAGGACATGGGAAAGTGTGCAAATTCCTGCAGTAACTTTGCATTTTGATAATAATTTATAATGATTGAGTGAAATTTCTGAACTTATCAACCAGACTGGAGGAGGAGGCTGAAAATTCTCAATCCAGGAACTTTGCAAATTTGCTGACAATAGATTTTACAGCCAAACTGTCTTTTTACATCAAAGTCATTTGAGTCTGCATTGGCAAGAAGAGGGGAAAACTGTCCTAAAAATTTATTTAGTTGATTGATACAAAAATACAGGCCAAAAAATGCTATGAGGGCGGTGGCTGATGTTTTCTGACCTGAACAGCATGACAGAACCATTCTCCAGTTGGTTATTGGGTTTCACGTGCATAACAGTGTGTAGCAAGGGAAACCCAGGTTTATCTCTTTTGGTATAAATTGTAATCTCACAATTACTTGGAAAAAACTGTCCCATTAAATACATTAACAGTCAGAGTCCTGGGTAAAATCTACATATCTTAGGAATGACCTTGACCTACGTCCATGCTAACTTGCAGCATGATCTTGGAGATGTCCTAAAAATCTAACTGCTCTTCACTTAGCCTGCCTAACACATGGACTCCTCCTCCTCTTTGGAGAGAGGAGAAAAGAGTCTGTGAACTAGTGGTCATTTTGAGGATGTCGAAGGACATGATAAGATGAAAAGCAAGAGATGACTATCTGCATTCCCTGGGCACATTGACTACCCTCCTCACTAGGTGGCTGTGAGCCCATCTCCATGACTTTCCAGGGAACCCCATAGGCGAGGAAGCACTAAACTGGCTACTCCACTCCCTTTCTCTATATTTTAAGAACATCTACTCACCTACCACTTCCTCCTTCTGAAAGCTTTTCCACTCCCCAAAATGATCTTTTCATGTTTACCCCTCTCTGATTTTACAACTCACAACTCTTTACCTCTAATTTAGAATATTTCTTATGACACATCTTGAATTTTCATCCTTTATTGGTGGCAGAAGCACATGGAATCATAGGAATTTACCAAGTTTTTCTTCTTTACCTTCTAATGAGGGTGGGTCTCCCATGAGATCCTTGTTTTGCCAAACTCTCAAGAACATCTGAAGAAATGGGAACACAGAGCTCACATGAGGCATGAGAGGGAAGGTTAAAGAAAAAAGGGACAGAGGGAAAGGAAAGAGAAGAGACAAGAAGCATGCTATGGGAGAAATAATTTGGGGGAAGAGAAAAATATTCAAAGAGGATTTTTAGAAAGTTTGGCTGCATAATGTGAGATGTAACTTCCTTCCTCGTCTCCTGGTATTCACCCTTCAGAAACCTTTAATCAGAATCTTCAATAGGTTCTCTGTGTGTGTGTGTGTGTGTGTGTGTGTGTGTGTATTTTGATGCGATGATGTGCTGAGACTGAAGTTAAGGGAAAAACATGACAGCCTGGATACAATCAAATTCTACACTGTTATATATTTTCTTATGTAACTTTTCATGTGTGCATGTTTTGCATCTCTCTCTAAATTACACACTTATTGAAGATAATAATTTGAGGCTAGACAATTATTCTCTGTATCTAACATATTGCCTATCACCATGCCTTACATGTGAAAAATACACATTAAATATTTTATTCCTTGATTGACAAGAAAAGCATGTTTGGTAAGAATTATGATTTGGTATAGTAGGAGCCAACAATAGGAAATCAAAAACTTCTGCAAAAGAACACACTTGTGTTGAGATCTTTTCAAAAAGATCCTCTAATGTCAAGGCATAATTGTATTCATAATAACCTGGAATAAAAACCTTAATACTTAGTCTTATGCTAAGAGAAACATAAATGCCTATAAGCCTCTGAATCCAACTGGTGTCATTACCTCCCAGTCAAATTGTGCACTGCAAACAGAGCAGTCTCTGAGACGACCCTGCTTCAGGCTGTGGCAGGTTGTCTGAGGGGAAATTAACTGTGGACTGAGTATTCTGAGCAGTGGAATGCTGGTAACTCTTTAACAACTGGCTTTTCAGAGGGAAAAAAAGCCCTAGTCTATAGCATTTGCCAATTTCCATGGTGAAAATACTCGTCATGGCTGATTTCAAGCTCCCAATATGGCATCACTGAATATTAGACTTGGAAAAAGATACCCCAAGCCAGCTCTTCCAAGCCAGTGTAAGTTAGCTCCAGCACACCACTGATTCTAAGGCTGTCCTTTTGTGGACATCCAAAAAACAAGTATGCAAACTGCAGAGGAAGATGGGCTCATGTGTGTGTGTGCACACATGCTTCTTTCAGAAACATGAGGCCAAGATTTAGAAAAGTGACACGAAGCACTAAGAATTATTTGTAAAGCATGAGAGAAGGAAAAAAATATACACAAATATAAGGCTAGTCAATCAGCTAATAAAATATATCCACTTTTGGTACTATATTTGCAAAACCTTCTTAAGTTCCATTAGCCAGCCAGGCTGATGTGATTGTATCAGGAGAGCCAGAACCCCAGAATTATAGACCATTAATCCCTCAGGGGTCATTCAACTAGCTCCTGCAAGGTGTGAGATTTTATTAAGATAGGTATAGAATGAGAAATGTGCCAGTATCTGAACTTGGGTCAAACACCTGAAGATTTGTCTTTTGCTTGGTCCAAATCCTTTTGCATTGGATACTCCATTGTTCTTTGTTGTGCTTTGTTTCCCCAGGACCTAACTACGAAGTGCAAACATGTGCAGGTCTGGTGACCCACAACACTGGGAACAAGCTTAAAACAATTGAGAGCTTGTTGCGAGTCAATTGAGTTTGTCTTTTAAAACAATCTCTTTCTGGTAGGTGTATTGCAAGTGGTGTGCATGCATGTGTGTGTGTGTGTGTGTGTGTGTGTGTGTGTGTGTGCAGGCACATACCTGGACATCTGTACTATTTCACCAAGGCCCTGCCACTCCCTCCTCCCCAGCCTAATCCCTGTACCTACATCAGAGAGAAGAGGCATGGATGGGGGCTCACTAAGCGTTCTCATTCATCATGAGAAGGCTGGCCTTTTAAATTTAATTAATTGAAAGACCTACTCTGAAAGGTTATATGTACCTCATTGGTAGGACTTATGCACAATAATAATCCTAACAAAAGCTACAAAAAAAGCTCCCAGGTTTGAGTGTGTCAGCCTGGTAAGAAAAGGTGCACAATAGGCTCTTTCCATGTCAGACAAAAGAGGCCATCAACTGTGCTGTGTGAGGGGTACTGTATCCCTGCTTCCACGTATTTCTGTTATCCTGACTCCAGAATGTCTGTCTTTAACCCAGAACTTGTTGGGCTTTCAGAATTCAGCCTCTCAGAAAAGACAGCTGGATTCATAATAACAATACCAAAAGGTCTGTCTTAGTCTTTTTGGGCTGCTATAACAAAATACCACATACTGAGTAGCTTATAAACAAAAGAAACATTTCTCACAGTTCTGGAGGCTGGGAAGTCCAAGATCAGGACATCAGTAGATTCAGTGTCTGTTGAGGGCCTGCTTCCTAGGTGGCAGTCTTTTCACTATAAACTCACATGGCAGAAGGAAAGACCCAGCTCTCTGGGCTCCATTTGATTAGGGCACTGATATTAATCACAAGGGCTCAGCCCTCATAACCTAATCACTTTGCAAAGGCTCCATCTCCTAATACTATCACCTTGGGGATTAGAATTTCAACATAATAATTTTGACGTGAACACAAACAATCAGACCACAGCAAGGTCATTTTGAATAAACCTTTGCAGTTCACATACTTTCATTGTAAATTAGATGACATAATGAATGTATGTTGTGTCAGAAAAATAATCTACAACAACCTGCTGCTCCTGACGTTGGAACAAATAGATATGTTATAGAAGAGCTTGGTCACTCTCTTTAATTCTAACCCTAAAGGTTAAGAATATACACACAAAACTTTCTTAATAACAAATTTGGTTTTGTATTTCGTTTATCTAACTAAAAATTTTAGACAATACTAATTTTTTCAGCCAAGATGAACCATGTCAGCCAAATTTTAACTCTACATATAAATAAAACAATTTCCTAAATCTAGCTTTTAAAATTTCAAGGGAGTGCTTAGCCAAGAGTTTAATACAATTTATTAAATTGAATAAAACTAAAGCTCATGAACATAGTTTTATAAATGCTAATCATGTCTGTTTTTCAGCCCTAATTTCTATATCAAAAAGTTCACAATTGCTACAGCTTCTTATCTGATTATATATTTTATCACTGTTTTGCTGTTAATAATTTTCCCCTTAAATTCTATTTGCCTCATATTAATGCTGCTACATCAGCTATATTTTAAAATTTGGTTAGTATTATTTACCTAGTATATCTTTTTTCTCTACATATCTGTATCATTTTGTTTTACATGTCCTTTTAAAGTAGCATATGGTTGGATTTTGTTTTTAATTCATTCCCATAGTCTTTATCTTAAGCTAATGGATAGAGATAATCCATCATTGTAATTCCTCTTATATATGAATTTATACCTACATTTCACATTGTTTTTTCTATTATCATCCTTTTCATCTGCTTCTTCACTTCCCCATTCCTGCCTTCTGTTGAATTGATAGGATTTTCTGTATCCCCAACTTTTGTCTTCCATGGAAAGTATGGAAACTAGAGTTATATTTATATTATTTTTAACTTTTTATTTGGAGATAATTATAGATCTACATGGACTTGTAAGAAATAATACAGAGAGATCCTGTAAACACTTAATTTTCCTCAGTGGTAGTATCTTTCATAACTGTAAGGATAATATCACAACCAGGATATCAACATTGTTAAAATCCAGTGACCTTATTCAGATTTCATCGTTTTTACATGCATTCGTGTGTATGTGTTCACTTCTGTGTGATATTATCCCATGTGCAGATTCATGTATTTTTGTAATGACTTTAAATGTATAACATACACACCAAACTATAAACTTGCATATTTGACTAATTAGAGTTAGGGTTCTTTTGCTTTACTGAAATCATATGCTGTAGTTATTTGTACTATATAATCTATTGTTAATTACATTTACTAGCGTATTTTATTAATTCCTATGTTTATTGCCTTTTTTCTGTCACTTGGATTTCCTTTCTTCTTGAATAGATACAACCTTTAACAGTGAAGGTCTGTGCTTGGTTAACTCTCCTTTTATTATGCATAAAAATGTCTCTATTATTTTGCATTCAATCTTGAATGATAATTTAGATGGGTATAAAATTCATGATTGAAAATGATATCCCTTAGTATTTTGAAGTTTTAAATCCAGTTTTCTGGCATTTATCATTGATGATAAATCTCTCTTTGTATCATATCTTTGCCAATAATCTGTCTTAAAGGTTTATCCCTGTGTAACTCACATACCAATGATAGATCATTTCCATCACAGCAGAAAGTTTTATTCTGCTGTGTGCAGTTGACTCTGCCCCCACCTCCTGCTCTCAACAAGCACTGATCTGCTGTCACTGTAGATAACTTGTTCTAGAATGCCATATAAATGAACTCATATAGCATGTACTCATTTGCGTCTGCCTTATTTTACTCAGCATAATGCTTTTGGGATTCATGATGTTGTTATATATATCAGTAGCTTGCACCTTTTTTAAATTGCTGAGTAGTTATTCGTTATATGGATGTATCACATTTTATTTATCCATTCATCAGTTGATGGATATTTGGGGTTAATATTAATAAAGCTGCCATAAATAGTCACATACAAAAAAAATAATCTTTTTTTTCTCCCTGGTAGTTTCTAGGATTTTATTTTTTATTTCTGATTGTCTACATGTTCATTCTGACGTTAAGTTATAGATTTATTTTAGTTTATCTTTATTAGCATTTAATAAGTACTTTCAATTTGTGGACACATTTCTTAAAATCTGGAAAGGTTTTAGCTATTACCTCTTTCAATATTGTTTTCTGCCATTCCCTCTTGCTTCTCTTCTGAAATTTCAGCTGACATTTGTTGGAGACTATCAGTCTATCCACCGTGTATCTGAACCTCTCTTTCATATTTTACTCCGGGCTCTCTATGCTTCATTCCAGGGTAATTCTTTCAGCACTACTCTCCAGTTCATTGATTCTTTATTTGTGTCCAGCCTGTTGTTTAAATTGTTTATTACATTTAAAAATGTTAATAACATTTTTTATGTCCAGAATTTCAAACTGAATGTTAGTATAGCTAGATGACCTAGTTTTTATTTTTGCCTCTTTTTCTTTCACATATTGTTCTTTTTATGAGTATTATGGGCATACTAAATATACCTATTTTAATATATTTCTCAGACTGATAGACTGTTTTAACTTCTGGACTTAATTCATGTTAATTATCAATTTTTTTGTTGTTAGCATCAAATGTCTGTGAATTTTACAAACCAAAAAGTCTTTTGAAAGATTTGCAGGATTATTTCGAAGTTTTAGTTTGGTTGTTTTGTTTTGATTTCTCCCTTCCTCTGTGCTCCAAACTTCCTGTCTAGAAGTTTAGGAGTTACCCTCATCCACCTGTCTGAGCCACAGCCCAAAGTTAGGTCTTATATTATTATCCAGACCTGCTTTTCAGTATAATTATCTTCATTTCTGTCTCCTGGTCAACAGGACATTTCATGAGGCTCCGTGTTGCCCCACTATGCCTGCAATCCCCCTTGGTTACGTAAGCTGTAGATGTTAGCAACAGTTTTTTACAGCTTCTCCTCCAGAGAAATGGGTTAGCATCCAGGCTTCAAACACTGACATTGGTGCTAGACCCCACCTCAGGTGAAGGGCTTTGGTCTCCCTTATTCTGCAGGAACCAGACTGCACCTACCCCTGCCTGCTTCCAATCCCAAAAGCAGTGAACCCACATCTCCAACCTAACTGCTGTTTTACATTGTTATTCCATTTCTGGTCTCGGGAAATTTCATAGGGAATTGTAAGCCAGCTGTGGTTATTTGCCTTTTCCTTTTATTGTTTTATTTTATTTATTTATTTTGGAAACAAGGTCTCTCTATGTTGCCCAGGCTGGCTTCCAACTCCTGGGTTCAAGAAATCCTCCCACCTCAGCCTCTAGAGTAACTGGAACTACAAAAGTGCACCACTGCATCCTTCTTCTATTTTATCTTCTATTTTATCAATCATTTCTGTATGCTTAGAGCACAGAGAATACTTCAAAGTCTGAGTTTACTGCACCATCCTACTCATTTACAACAATGAAAATTAACATTTGCTCAACATTTGTGTGCCAGGCATTCTTCTTAGTCTTTTTATATCTTACTTCACTTAATACTTAAAACTCTTCTGTGAGACAGGTGCTCTCCTATATCAACATTTAAATGAGAGTAAATAAATACTCTCCAGAATTTAAATAACTTGTTTTATATAAGTATTCTGGCAAGTGGAAAAATGGGCTTCAAGTCCAGGATGTCAGACTCCAAAGCCTTAATATAATAAAGACATGATAATGTCTCCTCTTAATAACCTGAAATTACTGGCTTTATGGCCCTATAGAAGAATCTACAGGAGTAGGAATGGCATGAGCTGTGAATCTGCATTACTGGTTTCTAGTTAGAGTTTGATGTTCCTGCCCAAATCTCATGTTGAAATGTAATCCCCAGTGTTGGAAGTGGGGGCTGTAGAAGCTGATTGGATCATGGAGGTGGATTCCTCATGAATGATGTCATATCATCTCCTTGGTGCTGTCCTCAAAATAGCGAGTTCGTGTGAGATCTGGTCATTTAAAAGTGTGTGGCACCCTCCCCCTCTCTCTTGCCATGTGACATGCCTGCTCCCTCTTCACCGTCCACCATGATTGTCAGTTTCCTGAGGCCTCCCCAGAAGCCAAGCAGATACCAGCATCATGCTTCCTGTACAGTCTGCAGAACCATTAGCCAATTAAACCTCTTTTCTTTATAAATTACCCATTGTTCGGTATTTCTTTATAGAAGTATAGCCTAACACAGTGTTATTTTACTAACTACCAGATGGGAAAGTCACTGAAGCAACTTGCGTCTTTACTTTTTTATAAAATGGGGTTAGTAACAAGTAATTTTTCTCCCTGATTCCTTATGAAGGTCAAAAAATAATGAATTTAAAACATCTTTTAAAAATATGCAATATATTCATAATGTTTTACATCGATGTCAAGCTTTTATTCCTGTATTGAAACCAAGAGATGTCATCAGCAAAGCTTATATTATTTTGTCCGACTATATTGCCTTGCAGTTGCCCACACCATAGCTCATTTGCTGCTTCTCTACCCACTCAGGAAATCTCATGAGATCTTACTATGGTTTATCCCTGTCAGTTTGACATTTCACTTCCATCTTTAATTTTGGAGATCTCACTGTATACTCTCCAATCCAAATCACTTATAAAACAATTAAACGAACTCTTAAAATTTTTCTGTCTGGAGAAACAATCTTTTTTTTCTACCTTTGGTTTCCTATTAAGCAAATTCTTTATCTATAGCAAAATAAATACCACTCCCACATCACTCCCTGGCTGGTGGTTAATATCTCGACTATTCCACAGATTTTTTGTTTCAGCATTCCTTTCCTCATCAAGGGGGAACATCATAGGAAAGACCAGACTATGGAGTCAAATCCACCTGCTCTGTCATCATCTAGTGGCCTGACCAGGGCCAGGCACTTAGCATCCTCAAGCTTTAGTTTTTTTCATCTATAAGGTGAAGATAATATGTCAATCCTAAAGGAAGGATGCAATGGTTTTGTAAGGCAAAGTATACCAAGTGTCACATAGAGTATCTGGCACATAGTAGGTTTTTTATAAATAAAACCCATCCTTATCAGAATCGGAAGCCCGAAAGCATTGACTTGATGCAAATGTTGAAAAAGCATGTGTTGACTACATTAACCATACTCCAGTGATGCAAATAACTTGCTTCTTTTTTTCACTTTTATTGTACTGCCAGGTTCAATAATGCAACAACATAGTCTAATTTTCAATGTTGATAGATGATGATGACTCATTTCAAACTCCAACAAACATGTAGGCCTCATTTTCCAGATAGGCAGTGGTTCTTTTCAAGCTACTTTGATGTCTTTGAAGGGAAAGAAGTGTAGGATCTTGAGTAATGATTGTGAGTGTGATGAAGCCTGCAGAAGTGTCCATTCTGAGCCTGGGGACCACGAGTGCTGTCCTTTACAAACCATGTACAAGCTGTTGATTCATTGGTGGCTAGAATGTGCTGTCCAGCCAAATGCAAATCTCTCCTTGAAGAATCACTGACCTTCTCCATTCAGACATGGCATTTATTTATTTATTTATTTTTATTTTATTTTGAGACTGAGTCTTACTCTGTCACCCAGGCTGGAGTGCAGTGGTGTGATCTTGGCTCACTGCAAGCTCCACCTCCCGGGTTCATGCCATTCTCCTGCCTCAGCCTCCCGAGTAGCTGGGACTACAGGCGCCCACCACCACGCCCAGCTAATTTTTTTATATTTTTAGTAGAGATGGGGTTTCACCGTGTTAGCCAGGATGGTCTCAATCTCCTGACCTCGTGATATGCCCCCCTCAGCCTCCCAAAGTGTTGGGATTACAGGTGTGAGCCACTGTGCCTGGCCCAGACATAGCATTTTATTTGAAATGAGCCTCACATTTTTTTGTGATCATTTTCATAACCTCCATGAGTACAAGACAGAAAGAGTTTCAGCCTGAATAGAACTTTAAACCTTTGGCCTAAGCTTTCCTAGACTGAGCAAATACAGGTGCATGTGTATGTGTGTGTGTGTGTGTGTGTGAGAGAGAGAGAGAGAGAGACAGAGAGAGAAAGAGAGAGAGAGAAACTACTCAGGGAAAAAGGAACTAACTCGGGGGAGGGGAAAGAGACAAGGGAAGCAGGAGAAAGGAGAGGAAAGCACAGAGAGTTTCATCACTGTCTCCCTTTATCTTCCTCTTAAAGAAATGTCCCCACCACCACATATGTGTTACCTTGTTAACTGCATATTTCCAGAAAGATGCTCTGTAAAGCAGCAACATACCCTAATTTTCAACACTGATAGATCATGATGACTCATTGCAAACTGCAACCAACACGTAGGCTTCATTTCCCACATAAGCAATGGTCCCTTTCAATGTTAACTTGTTAGCAGCATATTTCCAGAAAGTTGTACAGATTACCGTTGCCATCACATACTATAGGAAGTAGAATTATTTCTTCCTAGAGGAAAGGAGATATAATTGCCCCTTGTTTTTTCATAACTATCTATATTTGTTTGCTCAGTAGATTTCTCTCCAAGTCCCTGAGTCATATCTTCCCAGAACACAAAACTTAAACCTTCTTTGCTTTTTATCAGAAGACTGACATTCTCATATAACATTTCATAATAGCATATTCAAAGGACACATTTAAAATATATGAAATGTATATGAAATAAACTTGCTGAAAACTAAAGATATTACAAGCCTCAAGCTATCTTAATAAAGAACCACATTAGCTTGCAGAATCAAAATTCAGACTAAAGCCCAGGATGAAGTCCCTTTTCCACTTCTCATACAGTTGGGTTTCAATATTTTCAGGTGATGCCCCAGAAGATGATTTTTAATCAGATTACTTCAAATCTGTTTTCCCCTACTTAAATAAAAATGTGCTATGTGGAAAAAAAATGTGCTATGTGGAATAATACAATCAAATTTAAAATATGATGACTTCATAGCTGCCATTTATATTCCTCTGAGCTTGGCATCAAACTGAAAATTCCAATAACTTCTGAAAGACTAACATCTCTCTGCTCACCACTTACAGCTATTTCTCAAATGTTTGTGAAACCATTATCCTATCATATTTTAGGGAATTTTCTTCAGTAAAACTAAATTTATGTTTCTATTATTTCTGAACATATGTACAGGTAGGAATTTTATAAAACTATAGTGAAAAATGTTGTGGTATTGATGTGCAGCATTGAAGACCATCTGTCTTCCATATAAAGACGTGTATAACAATAAGATAAAAGCTATGGCTTCCCAATTAAATATTACCCTCAGCTGAAAACCAACAGCTTTCAGTATCAGAATACACTAAAATAAGTCCTTCACTACATCTTCCCACCCACGACCCCCGGAGGCTTCTAAGGAGCCATAATCCAGATATCACTGTGACTTCGTGGCCTCTGTAAGAACTGTATTGGATTAGATTGAGGTCCCTGTGCACCTCCAAGGGCTTGTATTCTCACGGCCACTTTTCCCCTTGTTTTGCTAAACAGACATGAAATTCAGGTCCTTTCTTGGTTTACACACACCCATACCCATACACAATTATGCAAAGCCAACTGTATTGAAGGTTGGAGGACCATTAGGGAAGGTCACATATTCAGTGTATTTCCAACAACTTAGTATCCCACAGTATGTATTCCTGTCCTTAAATATCCTTTGTCCACCCTTTCTCCACCCTCTCCTATCAAGGAGGTTTCTCACTGACCCCTTACCCATGCATTACCTAGCTTCTTCTCCTCATTCCCACCTCTTATACTTCTTGTGCCACCCTTCAAATTCTTTCCCCCAGTTCTTCCTGCAGGTTTGCAGAGCAGTTCCACTCATTCCAGGTCCTGCTCCCTAATGCACTGAAGTGCTCCACGCACAATAGCACCACTGGATCACAGGGACACACTCCCTTAGAAAGACCATGAGGTTATACACATCATTTTCCCATTCTACAGTATGCATTTCTCCTAAGTTTTGGATTTTTCAAATCATTTTATTTTTCTACAGCTTTTTCATTTTTTTTGTCAGAGACATCAAATCTTTTTGCAGTTTATAAGAGTTCAGTCTCACATTCTATTGACATAACAAATAAACTTATTTGCTCCCCAAATGGAAATTTTAGAGAATGATACATTTTGTCTCACAAGTTGACTGATAGTTAAATTGCCTGCAGTGAGACTGATAGTAAATTTTCTCTTTTTTATAGGTCCTATTTGTGTTGCCATGACACTTTCTTAAGTCTTGATAAACAAATGCAGAGTCTCCTGTGACTTTGAGAAGCTTAGGAAAACAAATTCTCTCATATCCAAGGAGCAAGGAACTACCGTTAATCAATGCCTGACTCTAAACTAGGTGTTTGCGTCATTACCACATTAAAGTCAGTATGTAGTTTTGGGAAATGTTCCAGAAATGTATAATGAACAACTGTCTCAGCATACACTAGTGTCATCTTTTTGTATCATGTAGCATTTTAAAAAATATAGTGCCCCCATGTAATAGTTATTTTCCTTTCATGACGGAATTCATCCTTTTCACAAACTTTCAGGTATCAGGACCACATTTTAACATCAAAAACTTTCATAGACCACTGTTAATTGGAAAAAACATTCCAAATGACTGCAACCAATTATGACTTTGGCAGCATTTTCAAATTAATTTTCATTTTATTAGTCACAATGTTACTTACATTAGCTACCCAGTCCCTGTAGATGGGATTGTTAGGAGAGGACTCTCTGTGGAGCTGACGTCTGAGCTGAGAAGTGAAGGAGCTGTCATGGGAAGATCAGAGAAGTATCAAGTGCAAAGGTCTGGAGGTGAGTATAGGCCTGGGACATTCAGAAAAGAGGAAGAGGCCAGTGTAGCTGGATGTAATCAGCCAGGATCAGCATTCAGGAGGCTGGTATGGACCCGACACTGCAGGGCTTTGAAGCTGTTGTAGTCCTTTGAGGGTACTATAACAAAGTACTATAGACTAAGTGGCTTTTAAGCAACAAACATTTGTTTCTCACAGTGCTGGAGGCTGGAGACTAAGATCGGGTCCCAGCATGGTCAGGTTCCAGTGAGGGCTTTCTTCCAGGTTGTAGACTGTCATCTTCTTGTTGTAGTCTCACATGGCAGAAACAGAAGCATGGGAGATCTCTGGACTCTTATTTATGAGGGCACTAATCCCATTCATGAGGTCTCCACCCTCACGACCTATTCAACCCCCAAAGGCCCCATCCATCTCCTAATACCTTCACACTGGGGGTTAGGTTTCAACATAGGAATTCTGGGGGGACATAAATGATCAGTTCATAACAGAAGTCAAGGTAAGAAGAAGAAACTTTACTGTAAGGGAAATGAAAAATCATGATAGGATTGAAGCAGAAGAGTGGCATTGATCTGATTTAAGTTTTTACAAGATCACTCTGGCTGCTGCTAGGAGAGACTGTTGGGGGCAAGGGAGAAGGCAGATCTATCAGGGGTTCACTGCCTTAGCCCAGGGGAGAAATGATGGGGCTTGGCCTAGAGTGGGAGCTTCTGAAGGGAGAGAGGAGGGTGTAATGGGGGTATAGGGCATGCACGTGTGTGGCACACAGCATGTGGATCAAGTGTGCACTGTGATGATGATGCTGCTGCACGGACAGCGGGAAGCAGCATCCACTTGACATATTCATATGTATGGTTACATAGGTGCCTTTTGATAGCACCAGGTCCCTCTTGAGAACCACTGCTTTAATATACCACAGTAGGTGTGGCAAGAGACACATTTCCTCCTTTCCATCATCAGGTGAACTTTCTGAAGTACTGCATGAACTATTTTCATCTGCAGAATATTGAAGGTAATTCTTTCACATCAGTGCCTAATGAGGATTAATTAGCGAATGCTTACAGGGTGGTTTAAAATGAAAAATGAAAAAGTATTTAAATGTCAGCTATAGCTCTCACTGTATCATAAGCACTGAGCTCTGATGCTTGCTGAGAATTCCCCTTTCCACAGCTATGCTCACAAGGTGGTAGGAAAGCAGGAGCAGGTTTTTCTAACTGCAACAAACCATCCCTCTATCACTCCACACCATTTTCAAGGAAGAAAACAGGAATCAAGTCCCACAGACAGATTCTTCATTATCTTCTAGAAAACTACATAAAATGGTCATTTTTTCCTTTTTGTGAGTCTCACTCTTTTGCCCAGACTAGAGTGCAGTGGCACAGACATAGCTCACTGCAGCCTCGATATCCCGGGCTCAAGTGAGCTGGGACCTGTAGTCCCAGCTACTCAGGAGGCTAAGGTGGGAGGGTCATCAAGGAAAACTGTAGCTTTCCTTGGCTCATGACTTCCTTCCATCTTTAAAACCAGCAGTGTAACATCTTCAAGCCTCGATCTGACTCTGACACTCTGCTTTTGTCATTACTTCTCTTTCTCTGACTTCTTTAGAGACCCTTGTGATGACATTGAGTCCTTGTGATGACACTAGGACCACCAGAGAATCCAGGACAACCTCCCGATCTCAGGTCTTTCACCACGTCTGCCTTGCCAGGGATCCCATTCCAGATTGGGGCGGGGGCGGGGATTAGGATGCAGATGTCATTGGAATTATTCTACCTGCCACACTCACAATCACCAAGCATGAGACTCTTCAGTATTGTGTTGGACATGGAAACAGGTAGTTTATAATTTTTTAAAACATTGCCCAATTCCTTAGAGCTCAAAAGGAACCAACAATCTAAACCACTTAAGGAAAGTGGAGTGATCTCTCTGTTTAAGTAAGGATTCATCTGTACTTCCTGTCAGGGCGTAGGGACTCAGAGGGCTCTCTTACTTCCACTACACCCAGAGAGGCCCATTGAGGAGACTCCTCCCTACCCAAGTGGCTACAGTGCTGTCTGAGTGGATCCTGGTGGCAAGCTTGACTACACTGCAGAGACTGCTGTGTGCTGGGCATGAGCTCTGTCCTCCATATGATCAGCTGGCTAGAGGCACCTACATTCAAATTCCATCTGGCTCATTGTTTTACCTGTATGAAATACAGAGGTAGAATGTGTATTCCTGTGTTAATAATCTCTGTTAACTGCATAGCAGCATTATTCTAAAACTTGGTTAATTGAATTAAAAAGTATTTCAGATTTACACTGAAAAAGAAAAAAAATTATCAAGCCACACAAATCCAGAACTACACTTTCATTCAGTCACATATTTGTATGGAGCACACTGTGTGCTGGGGAAATAGAAATGAACAAGAGAGATGAAGTCTCAGCCCTTCATGTGATTGGTAGTTGGCATCAGAACCACGAAGTACATCAGAACGCTGGGGTTGCCTGCTAGTTGAACTTCAGGGAAGGCCTCTCTAAGTCAGCACAGCTACTCTGAGCTCTGAAAGATCAAAAGGCAACCATGTGAAGAGTCAGGCAGACCGCTCTAGACAGTTCTAGACCATTCTAAGTAACAGATGCAAAGATCCTGAGGCAGAAAAGACATGAGGATGTTGAAGGAATAATTTAAAAACTCAGTTTGGTGGAGGATGGTGGGCAACAGGGGAAGAGGAAGAAACAACAGGACCAATCAAACAGAGCCTGATCATTTCAGTTTTATTTGAAGATAAATAAGAAATCATTAAAGTTTCAAGCAGAGGAATGACATGGAGAGACTGACATTTGTCTACGACCGTTCTGGCTGCTGTATGGAGATGAGCTTGGACACGAGCAAGGGTGGAGACAGGAAGATCCCCTAGGTGGCCAGCACAATCCCCCAGGCAAGACGGCCGATAGTGCCCATGGAGACGACCCGACGGGGACATAGCCAGCATCCTAGTCTGAAGGTGGAATGGACAGGGAGTGCTCCTGGATTACATGTGGTGGGTAGGACAGATGAAGACTTCAGAATGAGTTTTAAGTTTTGGCTTATCAACATGGCAGATGGTAGTCTCATTTATGAAGAAGAGGAAGATCCGGGCCAAACAGATTTGCGGGAGAAAGTTAACTCTTCTCTTTTGGATGTTTATTATTAAGAAGCCTGTTAGACACAGAGGTTGAAATGTCAAATAGATTGCTGAATAGACAGTCAGGACAGTAGGACACCAAATGCAAAACTAACATTGTTTCGGCACAGAGTTCCACCTTCCCTGGGCATCACTCTGTCGCCATAGGAGATTTGTTTGTTTGTTTGAGATGGAGGTTCGCTCTTGTTGCCCAGGCTGGAGTGCAATGGAGCAGTTTCAGCTCACCGCAACCTCTGCCTCCAGGGTTCAAGTGATTCTCCTGCCTCAGCCTCCCGAGTAGCTGGGATTATAGGCACCCACTACCACGCCCAGCTATTTCTTTTTGGTTTTTTTTTGTATTTTTAGTAGAGACCGGGTTTCACCATGTTGGCCAGGCTGGTCTTGAACTCCTGACCTCAGATGATCCACCTGCTTTGGCCTCCCAAAGTACTGGGATTACAAGTGTGAGCCACCGAGCCTGGCCCATAGGAGTTTCTAACAAATTTATCCCACTTCTGGGGATGACCCAGGTTTGCTAGTTGATGAAGGAGACACCCCTGAGTATTACAAATCTGTTTGACCCTTAGGCCTCAGAGCCATCAGTATGAAGTCACTAGTACTGAATATCCAAAACTGTCTTTGGGTACTTGTATATATTTAGTATGTGACTGGAACAAAGTTTCTAGCACAAGAAGGTACACAAAGGTTTGTTGAATGAATGGTTTCCTTTAATTGCCTTATTTTTTATTGGAGTGAGAATGAGATTAGCAAGTATGAATCTAACTTTCCATCAAACAAGAAAAGTGGCTGGGCATGGTGGCTCATGCCTGTAATCCCTGCAACTCCGGAGGCTGAGGCAGGAGGATCGCTTGAGCCCAGGAGTTTCAGGCTGCAGTGAGCTATGATCACGCCACTGCACTGGGGCCTGTGTGACTGAGAGAGACGCTGTTTCAAAAAAGACAAGTGACTTACGAATCTGCAGGATAGGCCAGTGCTTCTGAGACCTTAATGCACAATCACTGGGGATCTTGTTGAAATGCAGATTCTGACTCAGTCAGTCCTGGGTCGTGCTTGAGATTCTGCAGGTCTAACAGGCTCCCAGGTGTTGCTGAAGTTGCTAGCTCTCAAATCACACTCAAGTAGCAAGGGAATATGACTTACCCCACCATTCTCCCATTTCATCAGGCAACCTTTTGTGAAACAAACAACATTCAGTGGGCAAGGCTTCCACAACCAAATATGACCCCAGACTGCTGTTGCCTGTGGACTTCCACAGCAACTGTTTCTGATGCTATCATTTGACATTCAACATTTATTGCCTTATATTTTTAATTGTCATCCCATGCCTATATGTCTTATTTTCCAAACAAAACTAAAAGTGTCTAGAGATCAAGGACAAAGCTCTGTGATTTTTTTGTGTACCTAGCTCCAAGCCTCCATTTTCATACCTTGCACAAGGCGACTCCCCAAGGAATATTTGTTGACTGACTAATGATGAATTCCTCTGGTAGGGACTGTGGATCCATGAACATTAGTTAGACTCATGCAGAAATAGAAATATGACTTTGGCCATAAAACTTAAACTTTAAATCTGATAGATTTTAGTTATCCCCACATGCAATAAAGAGATAAAAAGTGTATGTCTATGTGGAATAATTGGCATTAGCTGTAAAACAGGAGTCTTCTAAATATTGGGTAATTGAAAAAAAGAAAGTATTTCAGAGCACTTGGACCTCTAATTCCTTCTTAATTACAAAAGGATTACATAAAGCTATACATTCATATTAAAAACACATTAAATAATAATCATGAATATAATCTAAAATAATAAAGTAACTGTAAGTAGGTGCTTGATGTGAATTATCTGTAACATTTTCGTGATTATTCCTTAATTTATTGCTCCATAATATGGAAGCTTTTCTGCCTTTCAGTATGCATGGCAGTCTAATCTTATATTTCCTTCCCCTGAACTCACTCACAGCTGAACAGTTTGCTCATATACCATGGCAATGAAAAGAACATTGAGTTATGTGGGAAAACAACCTCAGTGTGGCTGCCACTTGGAACCTAGTGCTGAATTACATACTGCAATTAAGATGAAGACCATTGTCGGAGTGACTGGCATCTCTCCAGGGCCCAGCACTTTCCTTCTGTGCTCCCTGGGAAGGAGTTCCTGGCACTGAACTCAGGATGGTCAGCTTCGGTCTTGGTCCATCTGCGTATGTTAGAGGGGCTACTCCTAACGGTAGCTGAGTCCCAGTAACAGCAGAGGGGAAGCAACCACACCTGACTTTTCTCCCCACATTTTAGGCGTGTCACTTACCCAGTCATTCTTTAACAGCATTTTGAAAGGATCTCTTCTGGGTATAGTGCTGTGCTAGGCTCTACGTGAGATACAGGGATGGGATCTCCCTCTCTAGGAGCTCAGAGTCTACCAAAATGAGCTCTGAGGAGGCTGGGGTCTCACCTGGCTTGGTCACACTGTATCCCCAAATCCCGGAAGGTGCTTGGCTCACAACAGGTGTTCAAAAATATTTATCAAATGAATAAATGAATAAGACAATGGATGAATAAGTTTAGTGGGTAGCTCAGATATATAAACGATCAGCTTCTGCTTAATAGAGTGCTTATGCAAAATAATACCAAACCTACAATTTGTGGAGCCCTCACTAAGCTGCATGCCACATACTGTTCTACGGACTTTGCACATTATCTATTTTCATCCTTACAACTACCTCGGAGTAGTTGTGATTTTTACACCATTGCACATGTGAGCGGATGGTGTGAAGAGATGGCAAGCATTGTGCCCAAGCTCTCACGGTTAGTGATAAAGTGATAACTCAGATTTAGGTCTGCTGATGCTTGAGATCCTAACCAATGCACTCTATTGCTCTCTCCAGACTTTATTAATAGCCAGAGATTCCAAGTTGAGGATCCCAGTTTAAGAAGGAAAAGCAGTGGGTAATTTTTAGCCATGGGACATGATAACGAAAACAATCTTTATCCTGCTGTTAGATCATCCTGCTTTCCACAGGGCTTCCCACAGTCCGAGTCCAAGGAAGATGCAGAGAAGAGGCCCTGAGCTGACTCATCCACTGGTCAGAAGATTCTAGATGACAGAGCTTTCCTCAGAGAATTTCAATTTTCATTAGTAGGCAGAAGACAGGTGGTACTCCTTCAAGACAGGCTACAACAGAATACCTTGCTTTGAGCACTTTTAAATATGAGAATCTCCTAATGACAGCAGAATTAAAGAGTGGGGACAAAAATAGTCAAGGTTTTTTAAAAAGTAAACTTTTTTCAGTGCACTAATTTCTATATAATGTAACAGATATTTCTATATCATATGACAAAGGAAGCTGTCATATACACCATGAATATTTGATATAAATCACAGACTTATAAATTCTAAGATTATAATCCGATTACTTAACCAGCATTTACTTGGGGCATGACTGCAGAGCTAGCTGCAGATGCAATGGTGCAGGTCTGACTGGAGAGCAGGAGTTGGGGACATTGCAGAGTCAGAGAATCCCCAGAGTCCCCAGCATCTGGGATGGGAACAGCTTAGAATGAGAGGTGGGACAACACCCAAAACAAATGTTACTTCCCTTACAGTTGTGCCCATTAGATGTTTTGGAATATCCTTTCTCTACACTGAGCCACTGCCTCACGTTTTTAGACTCCGCAGCTTCGCTCCCTGGAGGGGAACATTGTAGGTTGAGGGGTGGTGCCTCTCTCTCGGCATTGTGTGATAGTCCAGGACAGTTGGGCCCGTGGAATTGTATTAAATCAGTGGAAGGAGGGTTTACTACACTTAGCTTAGCAAATGGCTTACGTGGTTCTCAAAGTCATCCCCACATCAGCAGCATCAGTTAAGCCAGGGGTCTGCAATTTTTTCTTTAACAGTCTAGAGAATAAATACTTTAGGTTTTGTGGGCCAAGAAACAAAATTGAGCATCTTATCTGGGTATTTATTATATAACAAGGGAGAAAAACAAAATTCCACTAAGTTTTCATTGATGAAATTCAAACTGTAATATTGGGTACAATTTTTGTGTAATGCAGGTCTACTAATGAAAAGAATGTAATTGTGAGGGGGGACAGAATTTTGCTTATTTGGGGTTCAAAATTAGTGTTGCCTATCACGGAATCATTTGCAAAGGTTCATCTGTAAAAACTACTATTAATTTGCAGACCTTACAAAAACAGGTGAAAACATGGATTTGGCCCTAGGGCTAGACCTGGGAACTGGTTAGAAATGCAAATTATAAGGCCCACTCCAGATCTACTAAATTAGAAAGTCTGGGGGTGGGGCTGGTAACTTGTTTCTTAACAAGCCCTCCAGGGTATTCCGATGCACGCTACTATTTGAGAACTACTGGTTTAAAATAAATGTGGAAGGGCCAGAGTTAGCCTTGCCCACCCTGTTATTACCATGGTAACGTGCATTTCTCAATCACGGTCTTCAGCTCAATCTTCCCATTACCATTATTTCAATGAGTTTGGGTGTATATTTACATTTTTAAAAATAACCTTTTGGGTCTTAGGCAACTTAAGAAACATGGCACGCCCACACCCACTCTGCAATTTCTAAACAGAGAAGCAGGAACTCCTCTGGGAAGTGGCTCAAAGCCAGCAAGGAGAAAGCACTTCTCACCAATGCTGGGAGCATAAGCTCTCAGGCAAGTCGTCCTCAGTAGGTATCCCTAGATATCCGTAATAGAAGTTGTGACTTCTCACCTTTACAATTGTTACCTCAGCACTACCTCTGGCCAGTGAAAAATAAATGGAGCTACAACATAAAGGCTGTTTCTTGATTGAATTGGTGGGCTCAGTGCTATCACCATTTCAAATGATTTATAAATAATATTTTTGTAGCAAACTCAGAGGGAAGAACTATAGAGACTGTCCCCTGGGTTAATTCCCTTCCCACTCTGACTCATGTTTTTCTCTCTAAACCTCTGCCTCAATTTCTCCATGTGTATGATGGAAACAATCAATAAAACCTCATTGACAGGTTTGTCTTGAGAATAAAATTAGGTTTGGGAAGGTCTCAGCAGTTGATGAATGCTGAGAATTATTCTTATATATGATCTTCCTAACAGACTGACAAGCTGATGTTGACATTGACAAAAAGCGGGTACAGAACCTATTATCCATGCAGTATCTCTCCTGTGGCTAAACACACCACTTCCTTCTCCATCTGGCATCTTTTAGGCATATAGAATTTTTTTTGCCAAAAAATTCAAATAGGTCTTTCGACCCATTGGGCAGGAAGCCGGTGCAAACATTTCAAATAGGTTCCCCACCGGCCTGACCCCACCACTACTCACTCTGAAATTCCGATCCCTTGAGTCACTTGGGGGTTAGATAACAAAAGGAGAAGGTGGAGGCCATTGTCTGTGGGAGAGCTTGGCAAGTCTTCTAGGAGCAGCTTCCAGAAGATTCCTCTTAATATAATTAATTGATCAAATTACCTGGATAACACCTAAGAAGTCCTATAGAGTCAGACCCAAGTGGATGAGAGGTGGGATTTTTACTATTCTTGTTTTAGAATTATGGGGTAAAACCGGGAAGGCTGCAGACATTAGAGGAGAGCTCTATATTCTCCTACTTTAAAATGTTGCCTAAGACAAGCAACAAACTCAATGTACTTTGCCCTCTGAGAGAGCTCAGAATCCTTGTCCTCAGGAATCAGGCAATCAATGCAAAGGTAAGACATAAACCCCCAAGTAGGCAATGTCTAAGTGAGGGTTGATGGAGGTGCTTTTAACAGGAGGTGGAAACTGAGGAGGTGGAGGAGAATTTGGAAAATGTATCCTGAGGCAAAAATTTAGCTCTGCATCTACTTAAAAAATCAAACTAGCTAGAGTACAACTTCTTTTAACTGGCACTGAAACTGAAGAAAACAAGAAGGAGAAATAATAATGATTTGAAGAAAATTAAGCTGTGAAAAGAACTCCATAGAACAGGACTATAAAATACTTCTTTAAAAAAAAAAGGATATACTGGAATTATGGGTGAATCCATAATTGTCTCAAAATGTTTTGTCTTAATAGATGACACTGTTAATTATTATTTTTGAATTCCCACTTCATGCTAAGCTTGGTACTGAGGTTTTATTCATGGTGTATATTTGTTATCTTCGATTCTTTTATTATGAAACTGAGATGAAGCAGGGACCCCTGCTTTCAAAGGAAAATCTTGAGTTCCTTCAAGGGAAATTCCAGGCACCCAGCTATTCCTAAGAAGTAAATGAGCAACTTGATAAGTGAGAAGGTAACAGTAGCTTAAAACAATAGCCAAGGAAGCTAGAATCAGGAGATATTCGTTCCCTCTAGAAAGTGAAGATAATGTTGTAATATATGTCCCTGAGTTTTCAGAAACTCAGACCCCCACCAAATGGACCCACTGGCACAGAGACCTCAGATGAGGGGGGGCTGTGGACTGAACTCTGACTGCCATGCGTTGTTCGAAGTTTCTTTCTGAGGGGCGTGGAGGAAGCAACCACCACGAGTCAGATCTCATATTCTTTTCTGCTGATTCCAAGTCTTTAGACAAAGATTCCCTTCTTTAACCAATTGCAAATCAGAAAATCTTTGAATCTGTCTATGACCTGTAAGCCCCCACTTCAAGATATTCTGCCTTTTTAGGCCAAACCAATGTATAACTTCCATATATTGATTTATGATTTTGCCTATAACTTGTTTTCCTGAAATGTATTCCTTCTGTTAAAAACCCTTACCTGCAAGCCACTGGGGAGTTTGAGTCTTAAGTGTGAGCTGCTGTATTCTCCTTGCTTGGCACTCTGCAAATAAAACACCCTCTTTTCTCCCACTGCATAAACTCAGTGTGCATGTTTGGCCTTACTGCACTGGGCAAGCAGGCCCCAGTTAGCCTGGGTAACAAAAGCCAAGAATTTTAAAACAGAAAGTACCTCAGTCTATTCCCAGAAATAATTCAGGTGGCTTTTAGATGTCAACTTATTCAGGCCTGTATTAGTCTATTTGTACACTACTATAAAGAACTACCTGAGACTGGGTTATTTATATAGAAAAGAGATTTAATTGACTCACAGTTCCACAGGCTTATCAGGAAGCACAACTGGGAGGCCTCAGGAAACTTACAATCATGGCAGAAAGCAAAGGGGAAGCAGGCACCTTCTTCACATGGCAGCAGGAGAGAGGAAGAGAGAGCGAAGATGGAAGTGCCACAAAAGTTTTAAACCCTAAGATCTTTGAGAACTCAGTCACTATCATGAGAACAGCAAGAGGGAAATCTGCCCCCATGATCCAATCACCTCCCACCAGGCCCCTCCTCTAATTCGACATGAGATTTGGGTGGGGACACAAATCCAAACCATATCAAGGCCTGATTGTATCAGGAGCTAACTGGTTCCGAGAATCCTCTAATCCTGAGCCTCTGGTAAAGCAATGAACATTGACCACTGACGACAAACAATGCTTTTGTTCTAATTTGTTTCCTAACTTGCAAGCAAGTAGTGATAAGAGGGAATGAACAAAAATGGAGTTTTCAAAAGTGAATTCTAGCCACGGGCTAAGTAAGCCTTGCTTCCTCCCCAGCTTCAGAATCCTGAAATGACTTTGGCTAAACTGCAAAGTTTCATGTGGCTCCGTTTCTTTATTTGTAAATGGCTTTGGTATTTTATATTTTGCAGTTATATATTAATTATCTTGTAGTTAGCTTGAGTTCTCACTGTTCTTAGTAACATTTTCTTTTTTATTATAATTACAAAAGGTATCTATGGCCTCTTTAATAATGTTTGACAATAAAAGAAAAATACACAAAGAAATTTTAAAAATATTACCCATGAAGTCCCATCACCCAAGATATATATGCCATGCAATTTTTAAATGGGTTTCTTTACTGTCTCTTTGATTCTGAGTTCTAGCAAATGGAAAACTAAAGTTCTGAGAAGCCAGAGCTTGTCTGATGCAACAGTGTGAATGTGGAATTCCCCTTCTATTTTGTTTGAGTTAAGGAATGCATTTGGATGCAAGTTACCAACAAAAACCCTATCAATAATGACTTAATCAAAGAAGGGAGGGTTGCTTCTCACATAATAAGAAATTGGAAATCGGCGGGGCAGGATTGAGACACTGGCACAGGGATGCACCAGGAACTCAGGCTCTTTTCTGTGCTGTATTGTTCTAAGCAAGCTGGAATTTATTCCCAGGCTAGAAGGTTAAATTTAAATAATAAATACAAGTTTTCTCAGAAGCCATCCCCTGCAGACTTCTGCTTCCAACATATAGTCAGAACTGGGCCACAGAGCTCAGTGATGTGATGTGAGATAATGTGGATATCTGGCTTCCCAACCTGTAGAGCAGAAGACAAGGAAAGGTTTAGCAGCAACTTTTAGGTAGGCAAACAGCAGTATCTGTTGCACACACCTATCAGTTTCCAATTTCCAAAATCATTTACATTTGAATTATACATTTTTTAATTCTAATATTCTTTTTTCACTTAGTATATCATGAACATTTCATGTCAACATTATATGTAGTTACTCTACAGCAGCGATCAGCAAGCTATGACCTATAAGGCAAAGCCATCCCATTGCCTGTTTTTGCAAATAAACGTATTGAAACACACCCACACATCACTCATTCTTACACATTGTCCATGGCTGCTTTTGCACTACAGTGGCAGAGTTGAATATTCTGATAGAGACCATAGGGTGGGCAAAGCCTAAAATAGTTACTGTCTGTTTTTTTTTGCAGAAACAGTTTGCTGACCTTAACTCTACAGCATTGTTTTTAATGGATGCTGACTTTTTCATACAATAGATGGATAGAGATGGATAGCTTATAAATGATCTAACCAATTCTCTACTTTTCAAAATTGAAGTTTTTCTAGTTTTCACCATTTTCAAGAAAGTAATGATGAACATCAATGTACATAAATTTTTGCATGTCTAATTGTTTTTATAGGAAACAAGGGAATATAGTTCAGTTGTTAAAAATGTGTTCTCTAGAGTTTGGCTGTTACGTTCAAATCCTGACTCTACCAATTTGTTAGCTGTGACCTTGGGTAAATGATTTAACTTCTATGAACCTCAGTTTTCTCTTTTGCTGTTCTATTGGGAATATAGAAATAGCTCGCCAACATCTTAATTTGCATTTTCCTAATGGCTAGTGATGTTGAACATCTTTTCATAGACTTATGTGTCATCTATAAATCCTCTTTGATAAAATGTTCATTTTATAGCCCATTTTCCTTTCAGATTGTTTTTTCTTTTACTGTTGAGGTTTAAAGGTTCTTTATATATTCTAAATAAGAGCCAGACATGCGGTTTACAAATATTTTCTCATGGTCTGTAACTTATCTTTTGATTCTCTTAACAGGGTCTCCTGCAAAGCAAACGTTTTAAATTTTGATAACGCTCAACTTATCAATTATTTTTTCATTTATGGATTGTGCTTTTGGTGTCATGTTGAAGAACTCTTCAAGCCCCATGTCCCACAGATTTTTTCCCATGTTCTAAACATTTTATAGTTTTATTTTGCTTTTAAATCTGATTCATTTTGGGTTGTTTAAACAGTGAGGTTTTTTGTCTAGATTGGTTTGCTCACTATTGCTGAAAAAAAAAAAAGACTGTCGAGGACAGAGAGCTTTATTTTCTTAAAAAATGTCTGCAGACTGGGGAGGCACAGCTTTCAATACAAGTGAAAATGTGCTCGCCTAAGAACAAAGGGAGGGTCTGGCTTAAACAGGGAAAGTTTCTCACCCCGATTCTCAATCAGGTCCACGTATGCAAATGAAAGATTTAAACTTGTGCCAGTCTGATTGGGTGGCTTCCAAGCCCCAAACTAGAAGTTTTTGTAAGATAGTTCTTTGGCCAGGTGGTGGGGAGAGGGTGTTTCTGGCCACAGTTTATCTAGGCACCATCAGAAACTGGTTTGGCTTGATCATACAAAGGGAGGTCCTGTGACACTTTTGCAACACCTTTCTGAGAACACTGACTATATGACCACCACCCCCTCACCCAGCCATGGCAGACTGGTTCTGTTTTAACTTTCAGCACCTCTGTTGGTTACAGAGAATCTGTTTTATCTGTTGGCCAGGAACCTACCTAACTCTAATATGGACTCATGGATTCTTATTTTATTGCATTGCTGTTATTATTCATTTTGTGTACACCTTTAATCCAGAAATTCTCCTTCTAAGACTTTTCCCAAAGGTAATAATTAGTATCCCATCACTACTTTTTTTTTCTCTAAAAGTGCCTTGGCTACTCATACCTCTCTATTCTTACACATAATCTTTAAAATATTCTATTTTACTTTGTTAAGACATGATTTACATAGCACAAAATTCATCAGTTTTAAGTATACAATTCAATGGACTTTGGTGTATTTAAAGACTTGTGTAACCATCATCATGGTTTCACTTCAGAACATTTTCATCACTCCCCTCACCAAAAAAAAATGGGGAAGAACCTTTTGTCTGCACTTGCAGTCACTCCTCAATCCCACTCCAACCCCCAGGCAACTACTAATCTAGTTCTATTGCTCTAGATTTGCCTTTTCTAGACTTTCACTACAAATGGAGTGATACATTCCAATATGTAGTTTTTTGTGTCTGGTTTATTTCACTGAGCATAATGCTTTTGAAATCATCCATGTTGTGGCAAGTAATTGTATTCCATTTCTTTTTATTGTTGAGTAATATTCCATTGCATGGATATGTCACATTTTGATGATCCATTCACTAGCTGATGGGTATTTGCATTGGTTCTACTTTTTAAGCTACCATGAATAATGCTGTTATGAATATTCACCTACAAGTTTTATGTGAAAATTTGTTTTCACGTCTCTTGAGTAGATCCCTAGAATAATGTTGATAAGTTAAAAAGACAAATCCAGTCAGATATTGATTGGAATTGCATTAAACAAAAGGAATAATTGACATATTTATAATATTGGTTTTCTATTCAGAAATAAGGCATTTTCCTGTATTTATTCAACAGTTAAAACCTCCTTCTAGTTCTTCTTACTTATATAGGCTACTTGATTAACAGGTTGCTGTCTAATAATTTTAATGCATTTTTGGAGACTCCCTTTTGCCCACCAATCTGTTCACTGTCCAGTACATGGAAGGAGTGCAATAGATATTGGCCAGTCACCTTCTTTGGTGTTAAGGATGCAGCAGTGAACAAGATGATGTAGCTGCTCTTATTGAGCTTACTTTCTAGCTGACTAAAGGAAGAATTTGCCTGAAATCTTAAAATAGGTGAAGAGTGCTGAAGCAGTGGAAGTAGTTAGTGAATGAGAATGAGAAATGGTGGAATTCTAGGTTCTAGGTAGGGGCCAGGGCCATCTTTGCAATCTAGAATGTCTCTGAGATACAAATCACCCACATTTTTTTAGACTAGCATGCAACTAAGGTTTTGTCCAGCTCTTCAAGCACACAGTACTAGGAAGATCTATGACAAAGATCTATGCAGTCTTTGCTAATTGTAGGACAGGAGGGAAGATGGGTGAGCCACACTCTCAGAAATAAAGTTAACTGCAATAAAGCCAATGTCACTTCTATTTACAACCTCATCAGTTGGTAAGATCTTGTAATCCCTGTAATTCCTCAGGTGTATTATTTACATTATGCAAGCTACTGGCTCATGAGATTGACAGCAAAACTCTAAAAAATGTTATTGCATTTAGTTGGAGGATATGAGAAAAGTGGTAGCCTAGCCAGGAAAATGCCCACAGGGGAGAGTAGAAGCTAGCAGAGTTCCTAGAAGATGAAAAGGAACACCCAGAGAGGCTGCGTAGATGAACAGTAGGGTCTCGCATGGGAAGAAGTGCTTCCTCCAGAGGCACAGGGTTGATAACCCTTCTGCCTGAGAATCCTACCAAGAGAGGGGGCTGCAGGAAGAAGAGCCTCCAAAGCCTCCTAGAGAGTTTTGCAAACAGCTAGTCCATCATGATCAGTCTCACACAGAGATACTGTATTGAAAAAGTTAGGCAATCTATCGAATGAACACTAATGATAAAATGCTGAAGACAGAAGTACAATAGAAGTGTTTGAACTAGATGTAAGCATATCACCTGGCTTAGGTAGAGAAATATTTCATAGAATGTTTCTTCAAAAATAGACTCAAAGTGGGTTAACCTCTTTCTCTGTCTTGAAACAATACAGGGCCCTAGGTACTTGTCCCTCTGTGGATAATGAGATCTTGAATACAGATAACTAGAAGATGAATTCCCCTGGTGATCCTGAGCTTCTGCGGGTTCACTAACGATCAGGAGAAGGTAGTAAACAGAACCCTAACAAATGGTGAGACAAAACAAAGAAGGTGTCATAGACACTGGAAGGATAGAGAAATGATAGCAAAGGGTTTGTTTTCCTTGGATGAAGAAAATGCCGTAGGATAAACTAAGTGACATTCAGCTAGGAAAAAAATGCCAACTAATACCTCTGGGGTATTGTCTAGAGAAACAAGGTAGTTAATGAGCTAAATAAACCTGAACAGCCATGTTGCTGAAAGAAGGTAGAAAGAGCAGTGAATAAGAAAGCAGGTAGGTGTTTACAGTGTGATTGCAAAGGTCAATATGTTAAGTGGCAAAACCAAAAATAATGGCCGAAGACAGAGATTCTTAGTACCTAACCATTCAATAGCTAAGACCATGTTTTTTAAAATTATATTCTTTGAGAAATACTGGTTTTCCATAACTAGGTCAAGATATCCCATGGCTCAAATAGAATGAGTGTGTTCTTTTCCAATTTTTAGGAAAAATAATGTTATCAGACAAAGGTTCATAGCTTTAAGGTTTTCTTCTATAAGTATTCCTTACATATTTGATGTCTAACATATTTCTATGTAAGAATCAAATGTCAGATGGTTTCGTGATAGATACAATCAAAATCGTATGTGAATTTATTTTAAGTTTGATATTTCATAATATTCCGGGAAGCACTCTGAGATTTTCAAATGTCCCACCTCCTGAAGAGATTTGCGAATCACAACTCCAACTGGGGACAAAGTACAAACCCAAACCAGTAGCTTCTGTGTGTTGTGGGAATTGTAATTTTACCACGTTTTTGTATAAACCAATGTTTCTGGTTGCACAAGAGAAGCAGAAAAAGTGGGCTAATGAGCGTTGCCTGAAGGACCTATCCCTAGTTTCCACAGCTTTAAGTGAGAATATGAGGGCTCAGAGAACAGGAAGGAATCTTAAAAGCCATCTAGTACTTTGTTAAACTACATCATTTGATACCAACTATTCAACATTATGCACCATTTAAATAGTGCATTAATATGTATTGGGTCCAACAGGTTATGCAATATGCCCTTGAGATTTTCATGGCTGAAAAAGCAACGAAGGAATGAAATTATCTAGTTTGAGTTTCTGCATCCTTTAAATAAATAGGACATTTCAAGTCTCCACCTCACCTATGAGGTGAAGAGAGCATCCAGGGAAAAGATTCAATACTTTGACATGGTTTAGAACCTGTCTTGCTTAGAGACAGAAACTAGCTGACATTTTGATATCTCCGCAGGCCAATAGAGACAGGAACAGAAAATCGGAGCACTAGCTCCATTGATGAAATCCTGTAGTCTTGTAACTTCCTCAGAGGTGAGCAGCATGGCCCCCTGACCCCAGTCCAGCTGGGATTCCTCACCTCACCTTCCGCTGCGATAGGCTGCAGGGCAATTCCTTTACTGCTTACAAAACGAAGCTGCAGAAATTCTGAGTTCCCACATTTCTAGAATAAGCCATTAAACCTATCTGTGTTCTGATGAGTAAGCTCTTGAGGTAACTGCTGTAAATTACGATCTTTTCTCATTCTCCTCCCTTGGGTTGTGGATTCTTAGCCTTGATCATATACATATTTATCTCTGTAAATGGAAAAAGCATTTCTTAACCCCTCCCTGCTCTGAAAAAAGTGGAGCTATAACACTGATTGGTATCAAATTTCTAGAAAGTATAATCTTTCTATCATTGCATTAATATTAATGTCATCAAAAGTCAGAAGCTGTAGGTGATTGGGAGGAATTTGGAGGAAATCTGTGACACAGCCTCTTTGTAAGGTGAATATATTAAGTTCTTACACAATTTGCTGTCAATACTTACCTCTCTCTCTCCCTCCCTCTGTAAATTTTTCAGTAATCAAGCCCTGATCCTTGTGGGGCATGGCTTTGGAAAATAATGAAATTCAGACATATTTTGAAATATTATCTCTGATTTTTCTGCATATCATTTTCCAATACACCATACCATTATTTTGCCTCTATAGAAAGCTATGTAATCACTTTGCTTTGCCTGTCAGGAAGTGATGTTGGCATCTTTCTCACTAGAAAAGAAATATTTGTGATGCTTTTCTGATGTATTGATACTTTAATCTTCTTTAGTGTAAAGAAGCCAGCTCAGATTGTAAGAGTTTATCTTCTTTAGTATGAAGAAGCCAGCTCAGTTTGTAAGATTTTACAGAAATTCAGGACTAAATTTAGTGTGACAAATGTTGTGTGCATTTTTCCTTCTGAGAATATACACATATATGTGTGTGTGTGTGTGTGTGTATGTATACACACATACTATTTATTACTTTAGTGCATTTTAAACATTTAACATATCTTTTATGGTTGGGATAAGATCATAAGAGTTTCATTGGATAAAAACACATCATCAGTGTTGATTTATTGATTTTATAGATTAGACATATATATGCTTTGTGACGATAATTTGAGGGAGGCAGTTTTCACTTTCACTATGACTCTGCATTTACACCCCTAAAGAATATAAATGTGTTACAGATGTTGCCATGGGGTCATCTGAAAGTTGTGTGCAAAAAGAATGGTTGGCACTGCTTCAAATGTGAAATTTCATGCCACAGTGTGACCCTTTGCTCCCTTACACGTTAAGTTACATGTTTAATAACTCAGTAGTGGAGATTTCCAAACACTGTGGGGATACTAGAGGCCGCCCCTGATTCCTAAATGGTGGGACTCACAGGATGTTCCAATGGCATGGGTCTGAGATTTAAGGAAACCTAAGCCTATTGCAAAACACAATTGCTCTCAGAGGGTGAGGCTCAGAAGATAAGGAGGTGAGAGAGTGGAGACCAGGAAGCCACTGCCGCCTGGCTGGGACTCATTCAGAACTACAAAGCATTCTGGGGAACCATCGTGTATCTTTCAGATCTGACCCAAACTTCACAGGTAACACTTGACCTTGACTGCATCTCCAGTACCCAGCACAGTGCCCAATAGGGAATGGCCACTCTGTAACTATTCACCATCATCATCACACCACCATTAACATCTAAATAATACTTTACAGGCCTCATCGTCCATACCCCAAGCAACATCTGTAGTGGCAGCTCCATGATTTCTGTATGGAATAGGCTTAGGGACAGTGATATATACCTAGCCAGTACTCATCTTTTTCTTCCATCTATTCACTTGGTGGGGCCCTGGAGGGACAGTGGAGATGAGGCAGGACCAGACTTCCCCTTCTCCACAAATAACTGATGCTGCCACTGCCACTGATGATCTCATTTCTTCCTCACAACTACCCTGAAAAAGAGTTACAAGTCACCCTCATAGACAATACAACTATATGCAGAGACTTAAGTGACCTGCTCAAGGTCATACGACTGGAAGGGGCTTAATTACTCGGGTACAAATGGTCTAAATCCAAAGAGTAATCCCAAAGTAGAGTAAATGTGATCTCCCGGAAAGCTGAATTAAGGCCCCAAATTCACCAAGTCTGTTTCCTAAACAGATGCATAGATCTGAAAAAGCCACCAAATTTTAACTTTCCTCTTCTACTCTAGCTAAAAAAAACATGCTGCTGCCCTATGTAAGAAACATACATTTAGCCACAGGTGTCACAGACCTCCAGGTTCACTATTTGAAATACATATTTAAAAGCAAAATATTCTCTTTCTTACACACACACACACGCTCCACAAGCCTAGGATGGTAAAGATGGGGATCATTTAAATTCTGTTACCCTATCCCTAAAATGAGAAGATTGGAATACAGCAGTGGTTCTTGAGGTTTAACATGCATGCAAATCACCTGAGCATCTTGTGAAAATGAAGATTTGGAATCATCAGGTTTGCAATGGACCCCAAGATTCTATACTGCTAACCACCTCCCAGGTGGCACTGATGCTGCTGGCTCTTGGATTATAATTTGAGCTTTAAGTACCTTAAGGCCCCTTCCCACTCTATGTTTCTTACCATCTCTGTCAATGGCACACTTAGCTGCCTGCTACCTAGGCCATCATTTCTTCCCTGCCACCTTGTGTGGCCCTGTACACCAATCAAAGAAGTTATGCCCCATCCTATCCCTTTCCTCCACTCACCCAAGTCCATGCCAGGTCAAGCCGGGGGGATCCAGACTCATGAAGTATTCCCTAACTAATTGTCTCCCTCAATGATCTTTTTCTTCTTTTTTTCCTAAGGTGTACTGATGAATCTAATTAGATTATATGATAATAACACTGTGTCCTTTATTATTTTTTCCCCAGGAATACTTTCAAATGATCGACTCCTTTTCAGCTTTCAGTTCTCAGTGGAATGACACTCCTTGGAGAAGCCTTCCCTGAATTCCCAATCTAAATTGTTCTCTCTTGCTGCCCGTGTGACCAGTCACAGCAACCTCTTTTAATTTCTTCGTACCGCTCACCAAGATTTGAAATTTTCTCACTTGTTTATTTACTTGTTTTTTATCTCAAACTCCCGCCACTGAGAGTGACTGTGTTTGCACAGATCACCACTACTTTATCCCTAGTGCCTAGAACGATAATGATAACACAATAGACACTCAGTAAATATTTGTTGAGTGAATGATGCAAGAATCATAGGGTGGGGTACACAGAGGTGCTTAAGAAAATCCTTACTGGATGAATCAGAGCTCTGCCACCCAAGTAGCAATCCAGGAATTGCTACTTGGAATTCTTGGGTTTCTTTCTTTACGTTTGAAAACTAGTTCTTTATCTGTGTGTATCCTTTTTCCTGTGGTGTATACACAGCAGCTCATATCACCATTAATTTTGAAGGCAGATCAGACATGTGAGCAATTAGCTCTCAGTAGGACAAGTCATCTCTCCATAGCGCTTGTAGATTATACAAAATGATATGAATGACATTAGTGTGGACATTTAGGATATGTTTTGGGAACACAGGGCACATTTAGCTGTGGGTCTCATCTTGGCTGCTCCATTGATGGAGCCCTCCCTGCAAAGTTTTTTCCAAGCTCAGCTTTGATCTGCTTTCAGGCCTGCCAACAAACTCTAGTTTCTCATCTCAGACCTCAATTATTTCGTAAGAATCGCACAGAATCCAGCTTTGATGGTGTACATGAAAAATGGTAGAAAATTCAGGCTATTGGGGAAAACTGAATGTATAAAAATGAACCCCACTTATTAGAGACACCACCCCTGATAGGTCTGTCACTGAGAAAGGCAAATGAACGGGGCTGAAGACAGAGATAGAAGCTGTCATTGCTACATGCTATTGACCTGGAATGGAGGCAGCAGAATCTGCCTGATGTGTTCTAAGGAAGGCTCTTTAGATCTTGCACCATTTCTTTTTTCCACTGTTTCTGCGGTGGAAGTGTTCGGGCTTGAACTTCTTTGATTCCTCTCAGAAATACAAGAAATGAGCTTGATCTTGACCTTGACACTAGCATGAGTTTATCCTTGGTTTCAAAGCCGAAGTTCTTGAAAGTGAGTTGAGCTCTATCTCTTCAGAAGTTCATTTGTGGCACCCTGGGGACTGCATGCAGGAGCAACTGCCTGTCCCTCTAGCATGGCAGTGTTCCATAGGAAAGGGCTAGAAACACAAACCATGCAACCTCTAACTAAGAGAAACCCCAAGGCTAAGCCCAGCCCAGCTTGGAAACACTATCCTCAGGCTTTGAAGTTCTGTTGTTCCATCCAGGCTTTGCTTGTTTTTATTTTTCTGCTTATTCTCTTCTAAAATAAATTTAATGTTGCATTTCATGTTTTCTGTCTTATCAGGCTCTTTTGTCCTTTGCATGTTCCATGAGAAAATTGAGAGGCTATCAGGTACACCGTGGTGGGGCTGCAAATAACATATAGGATGCCTAGTTAAATCCGAATTTTAGGTAAACAACAAAGAGTTTTTAGTGGAAGTATATCCCACGCAATAGTTTTATTTGCTAAATCTAGTGACTCTAGTTGTATGCTTATTGTTTTATTTTGTCATGCTTTTTTGTCATTTTGTTTTTTATTGGCAGAGGTATGAAAAGGGTAAGGAAGGAATGAAGAGAAGGAGTTATTTTGTATCCTGTTTTTGATCTGGGGTTGACCGTTTCTGTCTTCTTATATAGAGATGTCCTACCAAGGTTTGAAGGTTCTTTCTATGAAATCTTCCAACTTCTGGTCTGAAGAATGTCTCTTGGTTGTGTTTTTGCAAATTTCTAATTTGACTACAGTGTGTCATGAGTTTGAAATCTGAGTTATTGAGCAAATTGAAATTAAAGGGTCCTGGTTAATTGCAAAATGAGCAAAGTTGCAATGGAGAAAAGTGTTTTGATTCTCATATGGAGCAAGCTTTCTGGAGTGGCATTGGACCTATGTCATCTGGGTAGGGGTAGTTCAATCACAACAGCTGATCCTGCAAGCCTACTTCAGAGATAATAAGTACAGATACAATTCCATGTGGATCCCAGAAAATATGAATGGAACAGGAGAGTGAGGGTATCAAGCTGGGAGATGTTAGGACCAATAAGGTGATAGCTAAGTTTAATGAGTGCTTACTACGTGCTAAGCATTAGCCTACACTGACTACACTCTTTTAATCTTTACTACAATGTTATGAATAGGGTATCAGTGTCATTATCCCCATTACAGATGGGGAAATTGAGGCAGACAAGATTAAGTAATTTAGTTGGTGGAGGAGATAAACTGGCTCCAGAACTCACAACACTAAACTACTTATTTCTGCAGCCTGCACTATCTGTGAGAGAAAGGTGTGTGCAGAGGCAGGAGATGCTGAGCTGTTGGTATAAGCAGACTTCCCTTCTCTGGCACACTCCTGGAGACCAAGAAGGTCCTGTGTGTGCCCATGACGCTGTCTTCCCCTACGCAGCCCTGGGAGCCCAGGCAGGCGAGTCAAGCACACCAGGCTAGGTTGGTGAAATGATCCAGGAAGTAAATGAGTTGTGAATAAATTATGAGACTGAATAAATTATATAAGGATTTTTTTTTTTTAAGATAGAGCAAATGAAGGGTTGCAGGTCAGAATTTGATCCAACTAAACTAAGCTAATCTTCATCCTCATCTCTTATTTTCCCAGGGCCTTCATTATGTTCCCTGCTACAAGGTCAGAAGGCTGTGCTGAGCTCCAAAATCTGGAGACACTAGTGAATTATTAAGACTAGGTAGCTGTAGCCTTTCAGTCCTTAGCATGGTGAAAGTGGGGTCTCACAGTCTCGGAAATCATCCAAACTGAAATGGCCAGTGAGATTAGAAGGAAAATAACTCCAGAAGGGCCAAGAGTATCCTTGTTCTTTTAAAAATAACTCTAATAACTTGAAAGCCCCTGGGAATGTATGTTGATTCTGTATTACAGAGGGGATAAAGGACTCTGCTGGAAACAGATGTGATCTGCATGATTTCCTCTGATACCATGAGCTGAAAACAAAGAAAATTACTGAACGTGATAACATTCAGGTTAAACAGTTCAAAGTTCCAAAAAGCGCAGTTTGGAAGGAAGCCTTTGAGTAATAAGCCATAAATTTTGTTGCAATCATCAACATAAGAAAAAACTAGCTATGTCCCAAGGCCCTTTGTCTAGAAAAGAATTCTTTTCGTCTCCAAATCCCTCAAATGAGTTTTAAATGTGCAAATGATGGCTATAATTTACACAGAAACTTGAAACTATTAGCAGTTTAATCCACCTAAAATCCTAATGAAGTTCTGCAGTATTATTCCTGTTTGCACAGCCCAGCAAACAGAGCACAGGAACTGCCACCCATAGACTCTGGCAGCTAGCTGTGCAATGAAGTGAGACTGTAGGCCCAATCTTTGTAAAAAAATACCAGATTATTACTGGGATTCAGGAGATCTGGAAGTTCAGAGCCAAAAAGGCTTTAGAAAACGACAGCTAGATCTTATTATTTCTCCTTTGCAGTGATTTCTCTAAAAGGAAACAACCCAATGTGGGATTTAAAAGTTTCCCTTCATTATGGTTTGTTTTCTAATAGCCTGAATCTGAGCATGAATAGGTAGGGGGAAGGCGGTGGGTTCCGGACACCCTGATCATCATTCAGATTCGTTATTTGCTTGAAAAGGGTGACAGAGGCCACCTTTCCAACAGGTGAATGCAGGGTTGCCTTTTAGAAAACACTTCTGCTTCGTTCCCTCCTGTCCCCCACCGTCTCTATCCCCATCTCTTAGATCACTGTTCACATTTATATCATTGAACTTGTAAATTGGTTGTCTTTATTGTTCTTTTTGAAAAGTGTCTGCTCTAGATTTAAGCACAAGTGAATGCTGTGTATGTGGGGAACAATCTTGTAACAGGAGCTGTGGGCAGCAGAGCCCTCCTGTGTGGGTTTTGTGGACCCCTAAGCAGCAAAACTCAGAATATATAACACCCACCACCACCAAAATATTTGTCTGGATCCAAAATTTCAGACAGCACTTGCTTCATCTGCTCTTCTGTTCCTTTCTTCCTGAATCCTGGCTGCCTCATTTCAATAGATAAATGAAATCTTTCTCACTTTCTCAATACTCTTTGGGGAAATTCCACTTTGAAATTGTCTTTTCCCTGTCATTTTTACTTTACAGTTGAGAAGACAGGGATGAACTAGGAAACAGGATCTCGATCTCTTTCTCTTTCTCTCTCTCTCTCTCTCTCTCTCTCTCTCTCTCTCTCTCTCTCGCCTTCTCTCTTTTTTAAATGACGTAGGGAGTTTGGACATCCTCCCTACCCCCACCTCCCCTCTTTGATTCTAACCCTGATTCCTGATTCCTGGAGAATTATAGTTTTCCTTTTAATGCTTGCTGATCACCGCACCGGGGAGGAGCAGGAGGGGCTGCCCAAGGAAGAGCCCCGGAGCCCATTCTGATCTCCGAGGAGCCCCAGCTGCCGGGTCCCGGTCAGGCTGGTCACAAAGCCCGGCGAAGCGCGAGCACATCTGACAGAGGCTTCCAAGCGTCCCGCGGTGCGCCCGTCTCGGCGGGGGCGGCTCCACTCCGCCCGGGCCCGAGTTCGCTGGGGGACAACTTACTGTGCTCGCCGAGCGTCCACACTGCAAACTCCCAAGCGGGAGGGGGAAAAGAGCCCAGGCTGTGCCGTGCCGAGGAGTAGAGGCAACAAAAGACAGAGGCACGAGGGGAGGGAGGCAGGCACGGAGGGACCGCGGACTCTGGCCCCTAGCTCCCCGAGAGCGCCCCTCGGATGCTGCTGGGGAGACCCTCCGGGCCTCTCTTTGGGGCCTCTGGGGCCCGCGGCTCAGACAGGTAGTTGGAAGAAAGAAGAACAAAGCTGCCCGCGGAGGCAGGCGGCGGTCTCGGGGCGCCCCGGGGCGGGGAGAGCCGAGGCCGAGGAGGCTCCCCGCGCCCCCTGCCCCGCGGCCCGAGCGCCCCGCGCCGGCTACCTCCGCCGCCTCCCCTCACGCCTCCTCCTCCCCGAGGAATCGGCGCTTCCGAAGGGACGGGCGGCGGGCGGCGGAGGACGCGGGGGAGCGGGGAAGGCCGGCGGCGTGGGGGGGCGCCGGAGGGGGGGGTGGGGCGGGGGGCGGGGGCGGGGGCGCCCCCCAACTCCGCCGAGCCGGGCGGGCCCCGACCGCCACCCTGCCGCAATTTCCCTGTGTCATGGCTCCGGTCTCTTAGCAACAGCCGCCAGTCCGGCCGCCCCGAGCCGCCGCCGCGGGCTCAACTCCACCCGGCGGAGCCCGGCGCGCCGCAGCCACACAAAAGAGGCGCGAGGGCCGGCGGCGCGGCCGCAGGGGCCCACCCGGGAGCGCCGCGCTAGGGGACGCCGGGAGCTGGAGGATGAGCGGCGGAGAGGAGGGCTCCGAGGCGGGATGCGGGATGCGGAGGACCTGACACTTCTTGGAAACTCTTGGAAATGGCTCCTGCCACAGCGCCGGCGGGGACTGCGAGCCTGGGGCGGGCGCTCGCCCCCGCGGGGCTGCTGAGCCGCGCTAGGATGCAGGGCCCCGGGGCGCTGTCCCTGCGCTCCGCCGTCGGCTCGGGCTGAAAAAGTTTCTCCATGGTTCCTTTGTGTCGCCCGAGCGCCCGTTCGCCGGCCCCGACCTCCCTCGGTCTCCCCGGGTAAGTGAGCGATCTTGTGTGCGGAGAGTGCTGCCATTTTGAGCAATTCTGCCAGTCCCCAGCCCTTGGGGGCCCCTCCCCGCCCCTCGGGTCCCCGAGCCCCCGCGCCCCGGGCTGGTGTTCGGTGAGAGGCTTTTGCCTGGGCTGGCTACACGGGATGCGCTGCCCAGAAAAAGCTAGTTCAGGATTGCCCTCACTTGGCTCCTGCCTGTCTTCTTTCCAGAGGCGGACTCCCAGCTGCTGCACTCATGTGACTCCAGCTAACATCAATAAGCAGACCAAAGCCAGGGGCCAGGGGGTCGCCGCCCTGCCAGTGAGGGGCCGGGGGTCGAGGACCTGGGTTGGGTACCGGGCACAGCACAGCGCTCCCAGCCTGTGGGCTCCGAGCCTCCGAGCCTCAGAGTGGGGCTTAATCCATCATGAGCGGAGAACTTGAATGTCTCTCTTGGAAGCAGTTGTATTTTTAGACATCCCTCCTTTGCTTCCCCCATCCTCCATTCTTTAGCCACGGTAAGACCAGCTCCAGGCAGTAAATTGCGAGGGCAGCCAAGCTTGACTACTAAGTTTGTTTTCTTTCATTAGGTATAAAGGAAAACCTCAAAGGTGGGTCTCCCGTGGCATCTGACCTTTGTCTGTATTTCGTGTCAGATGATGATACATTAAAAGGGAGTACAGCCTTCAACAGAGCTGAAGGAATAATAAACGAGGGAGTTAATTACTAGCTATTAAACTCATTTTAAAGATGTGCGGTAAAGGACTGTTGAAATCCATTCCAACCTTCCTTACATTCTACCGGAGCCAAAGCTGCCTTGCTGAGGAGAAATCCAAGTGGGTTTCCCCCTCCCCCAAGGCATCCAGCCTCCCGGTGCACCTGATCAATGCCCAACAAAACATGTAGCCTTTCTGCGGTGGGAGAGCCACCCTGCCAACTGAGTCTGAGTTCGCTTCTAAAAAATGTCTGGTCCTTAAAGCCTTCTTAAGATAACCACGGATCTCCAGATTATTTAAGATGCTGGACTCCAAGGATCACTTAAAACAACAGTCTCTATGTTACAACCACATAATAAATGTGCTTACTTATTTGGGATTAGAGATAGACAGTAAGCTCTTTTTTTTGTTTGTTTCAATCTGTACTTACTGGTGCAGCTTAAAGGTTTATAGATGTATTCTCTATACTGACCCCTCTCTTATCTACCTGGTGCTTCTCTTTACTGAAACCCAGCGAAGTCCCAAAGAGATATTGATTTGCAAATATTGCAAAGAGCTGATTACCATTTGCATTCCCACTGATGGAGAAAAGATCCTGCCTATATTGATATAATGGAGGAACTCAAGGGCCAAAGCCTTTCACCCAATCACCAATTAAAAGCAAAATTCTACCTACCACACATTTTCAAGGGGGAATTTATTCTAAAACATGAATTATCTGATAAAGGATAGAAGAGCAAAAGGCTTGGGAGTGATATCTAAGTCTTTCAGTTCATACAATGTCCTTGATTTTAGCATCTCATAGGAGGGAAGACAACTAATGGGACAGAAAATGTTCTACTCTGGAGATACAGCAAGACTGTAATTTTTAGAGGCTGCCGAATAACCACAAATATGCATTTGTGAATTTACCTACCCAGGCTTTATTACAAACAACTAAATAAACTTCCTAAGAGTAGTGCATTGATTGTTGCCACCCTCCCTTCCTAAATGACCTCATGAGAAAGGGATAAGGGGGAAAAACAAAACAAAACAAAACAAAACAAAACAGTTTTGGCTTGGGGGAAATATCATTCTACAAATCATCATATTATGTAGACTGCTTTACCTAGTTAGTTGCCTACTCATTTGAATACTGGGACTCTGTAGCATGCTCTTGGCACCTTAATAAGGGGTCAGAAAGCTATTATGGCAGAGTGTTAGTTTTTTTAATTGTAATTTTCCCATATGAGAAAAAGATCTTTCTCTTGGAGATTCCAGGGGACTTCTCAAATTCCCGGATGAAATCTGACACATGATACCTTTAAGGGAGTTCCTCTGAGGGAGGAAAGAAGGCCAGAAGGAAGAGCTCAGTTACATAAGCAGTTACCTAAAACTAAATATTCCACCCCAAGAAGCTGTCCAGATGTTGCTGAGAGGAGAGAAGGCTGTGCAAGGGATCTGCCTGCACATAGCTGTAGGAACAGGCATAGGTGGGAGACAACTTTGTGAAGGGATTTATTGTCAGAGTATTGCAATATCTCTGCTGCTTCCCCAGTGATGAACTCTCTATTAATTATCTGAAGTAAATAAACCGCCTGCCTGCCATTATATGACCTTTGATTTTCATCCAGTGAAATAAATTCCTTTGTCTTTATACAGTAGTAACTTTCCTGACTGTTTTAGTGACTTTGGGCCACACATTGACAGATTCCCCAGCTTAGAGAGGCTTGAAACTCCTGTGACAGCTCCCTTGAAAAATCTTCCAATTCCTGAAGGACTGAGGGAAAGAATCTTGCCAGGGAAGTCCTTAACCACTACTTTGAGTCCCTACATTTAGGTTTTACTAATGGTTGGAACTGCATTGTTCATTTCAAACCCTCATATTACCGTGGAGTGTGTGGGGGAGATGGGTGGGGAGCGAGGAGAAGAAGGCATATTCTCAGATGGTTTTATCACCACATATTAGTTATTGCAATGTTTTATAACCACCTATTGTTGCAACAACGTTTCCCTTCCCTAATGTCTACCTGGCCCCAGCCTCTGTACACGGCCTTGTTTCAGTTAGTGGATAAAGGCCCTGGGGTGGGGGGCACACACGGAGTGGGATCTGGGAGTAGGGCAGCTGCAGCGTGAGATGTCACTGCAGCCAAGCTGACACCCTCTGACTGTCTTCCTCTGCTTTGCAGCAGGAGGAGGTAGCTGAGCAGCTAGTGGGCAGTTGGCGCCCTCCCTGTGCAAGCCTCCATCCCAGAGGCTAGTCCTGCAATCCAGGAGTTCGCCATGATCGCCACCGGCGGCCTGCTAAGGATTTCCGCCAGAAAGCAGGATCCACTCCGCCCCCCAAGCCAGATACCCAAGCGCAAGCGGAAAGCCAAGAAGAGGCGCAAGAACGACGTGGTGGTGGTGAAAGGCAAGCTGAAGCTGTGCTCCATCTCAGGGCTCATCGCCCTCTGTGGGATCCTGGTGCTGCTGGTGGGCATAGCCATGGCGGTGGTGGGCTACTGGCCCAAGGCCACCGGGGCCAATCGGGAGGGGGGTAAGCAGCTGCCGCCTGCGGGCAGCAGCCACCGCGTCCCAACCACGGCCAACAGCAGCAGCAGTGGCAGCAAAAACCGGTCCAGGAGCCACCCTAGGGCTCCAGGGGGTGTCAACTCCAGTTCCGCGGGCGCGCCCAGGAGCACGCCTCCAGCACGAGCCGCCTCCCCTTCCTCCTCCTCCACGTCCGTGGGCTTCTTCTTCCGCATCTTCTCTGGCTACCTGCACTCTGACAAGCTCAAGGTCTTCGGGCCCCTCATCATGGGCATCGGCATCTTCCTCTTCATCTGCGCAAACGCGGTCCTCCACGAGAACCGGGACAAGAAGACCAAAATCATCAACCTGCGGGACCTCTACTCCACCGTCATCGACGTGCACAGCCTCCGCGCCAAAGACCTGGCGGCCGCCGCGGCCGCCGCCGCGGCCGCAGCCGCCTCTTCCTCGTCGTCTGCCCCCGCCGCGGCGCCCCCCGGGGCCATACCGCTCAATGGCTTCCTCAGCTACGTGCAGTCGCGGGGCCTGGAGCTGAAGCCCGGGAGCTGCGGTGGCGCCGGGGACGCCTTCGGAGCGGCGGCGATGCTGGCCAAGGGCTCGTGGCCGCCTCACCCCGCGGCGCTGAGCGGCGGCCGCCCTCGGGGCGCCGCGTCCCCGCCGGACCTGGCCTCTTCCCCGCGCTGTCCGCGGGAGCCCCCGAGCCTGGCCGAGGCCGTGTACAGCGTCTACCGCGAGCGCTCGGGCGTGGCAGGCCGTCGCCGGGCCGCCGCTGCCACCGCCGCCGCAGCCGCTAGCAGCTGCAGCAGTCCGGCGCCCTGCAGCCCACCCGAGAGCTGGGGGCGCCAGAGCACCGCCAGCTCCTTCGTGGACTCCTCGCTGAGCGCCTTCGCGCTGCTGCCCTTGCAAGGGGACCGCGATAGGGACGGGGACGCGGAGGGCGCGAGCTGCAGCTGGCAGAGGCCTCCGGGGGAACGCGGCTCCCTGGAGATCCCGAGGGGCGAGCTCGACCTGAGCATGACCAACCTCCGCGGAGCAGAGGGCAGCATGCGCGGGGCGCGCCAGGAGCTGGAGGAGCCCGAGGGCGCGGTAGCGGCGCGCGCCGCCAGGGGGCAGGGCGGCCGCCTGCCCAGGACCGGCAGGTACGCGGCCTTGCGGCGCCGCAGCACCAGCGGGCTCCCGGACTACCGGGCGCCGCCGTCCCCCGAGCCCCCGCCCTCCCCGGGGAGTGCGGACCCGGACTCCAGCCCTCTGGCCAAAGCCGCCTCCCCCTCGCCACCCCTGCGGCTGGAGGGCTTGCCCCCCACCAGGCGGGACTCCGGGAGCTCCCAGTCGGATGACCCATCCAGCAGCAATAAGGGCTACACACCCCTGCGGGAGGCCGGCACCTCCACCGAGTCGGTCTTGGACGCAGTAGCTGGTCAAACGCGAGACTCTGTGGCCGCCCCCGTTCTGGGTGCGGAGCAGAGCTCGCCGGAGGGTGCCAGCCAGGAGCCACCCACGGCCGAGCAACCTCAGCCGGTGCAGAGGCAGTTTACAAACAAGGAGAAACTCATCATGATTTCCAGGTCTCATGCCATAGGGGTAGAAGAAGAACTGGAAAGCACAGGCATTTAGAGAAAGGGGTGGGTTGGGGAGGAGGAAAGAGAAAATGGGAGAAACGCCCACTTGAATCAGTGCATTAACAGGTCCCTGTTTCTTTTGTGGACTGATCCGAGGACATCATTCAATATCCAAAGAGCTGCAGAATGTTATCCTTGAATTGCGTCCACAAGATTCCTGTAGATAACTCCAAGGATTTTTTTTTTTAAGCAAACTAGTCTTTTTATGTCCGATGGTGATTGTATGTTCAATGAAAACCAAATGTATTAAAAGGTCAGCAATCTAGTCCATTAGATAAAATCTTTTAATTTTCTTAGGATCAAAATAATATATTTTTGACAGTAACTGTGCACTTTACTCCAATTTTTTTTTAATCCCTAATTTCCCGACCCCTGTACTCTGCGCTGGTTTTGCCCATAGCTGCTTGCGAATGGCAGGCTTTTTTCTCCCTCCCTTTGCGGAACATAGAAGAGTTTGTCTCAGTTCTCTTAGAATTGATGTTACTAACTGAAGTCAAAGCCAAAAGCATGAATAATTCAGGAAAGAGCACTTTCCTTGCCCCACCCCACTGTGCTCACCCAATGCCCAAAAGCTTCTTCATTTTTAAACGGGTGTGTACGTTTTGCTACTAGGGTATGTGGTGGGGACTGGAGGGGACCAGGAACTAGATGGACTGTTACATTCCGAAATTTATATCAAGTACACCATGCTTTATTGAGTGTTATCACACCTGTATTGAAAATAGCATTAATATTTAAAATCTTTTTTAATAAAAGAAGTTTCCGAACAAACAGTTACACATAATATTGCCTCATTTGCCTTGGAGCTAGCTCATCTGGTACCTCTGAAATATTTTGCTGTGACACTGCTACCAGGACTGTTGTGATCTTCCCCCAAAGTACTCAGCACCATTGTCGCATGTCCAGCGTATTTTTAAGCTTAAAATGTAGGGTAGTATTTAACAGTTGGGAACTTCTCTTTCAAATAGAATGAAACGTTAAGTAAGTAGTAATATGCCTATGATACTTCTCATTTACCTGCAAGTATTAATTTGCAGAGCACCAGGCTTAATATTCTCTTCCCATCCTCTTGGATATCACTGATTATAAGTTAATGGTCTTGATCCATGGCCTACACAGACAAAAAGATAATGTTTTAATAATTTGGTAGATTGTTTACACTTGATGTCATTAAAAGTGAATTAGTTAATTTTCAAGACCAGGAGACAAGATGTGGTCATTTTGGTCTCCTTGGGCAAAGCACTAGTCCTGTAGACAGAGTGCAGATTCAGAGCTGAGATTGGACCCAGCTGTTGGCATCTCCTAGCTGTGAGGCCTTGTACAAGTCACAAACTCTGAGTCTCAGTCATCTTTCTGTAAAATGAGAACCAGACATATCTCATGGAGCTATGAGAGGAATAGAACAGGGTCAGGGTCAGAGGAGGGTTTATATGTGTGGAGTTTACCAGAACCCTTGGCCCACAGGATGTATGCAATAGATGGGGGTTATTGTAATTATTATTACCATTATAATATATTGCTGAATGCATAGTGTAGAAGAATGGACCTTCCTTGAACTTGAGCTCAAGAAAGTCTAGTCTGAAATCTGGGATATCCACCTATTATCTGTATAACCTTAGACAAATCACTTAATCCCTCTGGGCCTCTGGTGGATGATATAATCTCTGTGATCTTCAGCTCTAAAATCCTTACTTAAATTCAGGCTCTTGTCCTAGATGTAATCATATCACATTTGTACCGACAACTTGGCAAAGAGTGAATATACGTCATCAACTACCATTAGCTCAACATTCTGTAATACACTTTAAAAGGGCCTAATTTATTCTCAGATTGGATCTGCATGAAACCAGTAACTCACTTTAAGGCTGTAGATTAATGTATTGGGCTCTTCTATAAAGCAAAAGTGTGTTTGCACTAAGGAGTGACATGCAAGTGTAATAAGACCTCAAGGTAGTGTTAAATTTCAACAGTCTCAATTGCTTTATCACACTCCAAAGTAAATGTCAAACTTCCTTAGGTTTTCTTCTCCGTTACCTTGGGTACTGGGTAATTTATATACTGAGACAGCGTGTTACTTCAAGGGGAAAACAGGTTCTGGTGTTCTACAATACTGTTTCCAGTCCTCGGAGAATGCACTATAAATGCTACATTTATCAAATGCTACATTTATCAAATGCTAAGTGACATTTAGCAAATAATAAAGCTAATACCTCTTAGCTTAACTAAGGAGGGGTGGACAGAATACTGTTTATATCTCACAAACTTAGTTCCGTATCAGATAATATCTAACTTAACCGTTGAACAATTTAACTAGATTTTTTTTCTGAAGATAGAAAAAGATGAGCTCAATTTTCCAAATCTTGGGAGGAGCCTGTGATTTCTTTAGACTTCAGAGGAAGTGTATAAGTGTAGTAATTCACAATCGTAACTTTCATAGGAGCAGAAATCTGCAATAATGCTAATTTTCACTCAGTACTTACTGTGGGTTCAGTACTATTGTAGGAGCTTTGTACACATTATCTCAGTGAATCCTCACAGCAACTCTGTTGAAGTAGGATCATTCTTACCGCTGTTTTGCAGAGAAAGACACTGAGGTCAGAAAGATGGAATCGTTGTCCAGGGTTACACAGCTGGTAAATGGTGGATCCAGGATTTACACAGAGTTTGGAAGATTAGGTAGACCTGTCGGCAGATGCTGAGTTGAAATTGGCATTTCTGGAGACCATCAAAATACTTTATATATTCTTTATTTCCTGCCAGATCCCTTTCCAGACCATTCTTAGAGAAATGCAGAAAATTGTCAGAATGCACAGTCAGATAAAAAGCTGGAGTTCGTAAATCTTCAGACGGGCATGAACAAGTTTTTTTGTAAGTGACTTTTCAGGGGTTTTTGTACACAATAAATAAGAGTATTTGAACGGGCCTTATAGATGATAGAATCCCCCCACCTTTAATTTATAAATGAGGTTTCTAAGATTTAGAAAGATGGAACAATTTATTCTGAGACAAACAGCAGTGGCAGGACTCGAATGTTAAATTAAAATAATTGCAACAATTGGTGTGATGGTATTTTTTCCCTGAATTTCTGTCACGTACCAGCTGGGTGACCATGGACAAGTTACATAGTCTCTCTGTGTCTCAATTTCCTTTTCCACACTATGGGAATAATAATGTCCCTATCTTACAGGACTGGAGTAAAGATTAAATGAACTAATATTTGTGTAAAGTGCTTATAATGGGCTTGGAACATAGAGAGTATTATACAAAGGTTTGTTCCTTTTATTTAAAATAGAATCAACTGCTAAACAATTACTTCATATGGCCTTCCTTTTTATTAATAAAATAATTTCAGGCTTAAAAATCTAAAGTATAAGGCAACATAGCATAGTGGCTCAAAGTGTGACTTAGGGGGTTATATAACATTATAACTTCACATCTTCACATCTAGTAAATGGAGATAATAAATAGAATTTGACACATAGAATTAATTATTTAAATGAGGACTAAATAAACTAATATAATTAAATGACTTAGAACAACTCCTGGCACATAAAATATTCAGTAAATGTTAACTACTATTATTAAGGCAAAATACAGAAAAGCAATTAGTAGGCTAAATTTACTACTCAGTAGTTAGGGACAACCATAAACTTAATGTACTAAAAAGTGTTTAAAATTTAGGTATATCAGAAAGAAAAATTAGACCTTACAACATGAGGGCTTATGCTGCTGCAATGCCTCCTGATAGAACATAGAACTATCAAGAGCTAGACATATGCTCCTTATGGTCCCAGGATCATAATATTATATAAAAATGAATGAACGCCCAAACTGGCACACTTGGCTATATTTAGCCACAATTATTGCATTTCCATTTATTGAGGCTGGCCGTATCAGAAAGGCCAGTGAAGTCCTTGAGGTCTCAGCCCCCTATTAGGCTTCAAGTAAAGATCAGGTGCTCTATTGAGTTATTTAAATTGTCTAGACAAAAGTCTTTTCTATATTAATTTTTTCTTCAGTAATTTTGAGCTCTTTAAGATGCAGTTTTGATTTTTTTTGAGCTAGAGAACTTAAGAAAAACCCTCTGACACATAAAATTAGTACAGACTAAGTAAATGGACTTGTATTTGGATTAGGATAGTATTTTTGCCACGATATAAAAATACATTTTATAAATAAGATCTTCTTGTATTAAGGGTTGCAGTTTAAGATTGATATTTTTCTTACTTATAACAAAGAATAGGTTGATGTTTACGGAGTTTGTTTTCCATAAACCCAGACTATTTTAAAATTTTTATTGTTATTTGGAAGGGAGGAGTAAAACTCATTGGGTGAATATTTAGACTAAATTTTTGAATGACTAACTCTGAAAAACAATCTAAGACACCCCACCCTACCCCAGGGAAGTTATCTTTGGGGTTTTTTTCTTCAAAAAGGAGTGAGATTCTTCTTTATATTGATAAGAAAATTTAATGTTTTATCTATTAAGCCACCACCAGTTAAGGAGTCCAACTTTAGTCAAACTACCTGCAACTCTGCCAAGACCTGAGGAGCTCCTTATTTTCTGTATGCCATCCGTTCATCTATGACATCAGAAAAGCACTGTGCTAGTGCTGAGCCCACATGGGTGTGAACTACAGTAGGAGTTACAAATGCCAGCCATCCTAAGGACTTAGCCTTCATCCCAGAGCCAGAAGCATTTCAGGATTTCCACCACCTGGAAAGATATTGTTATTCCACTTGAAATGGGCTCTTAGCTGTTGCCCCTTTAATAATGCCAGCTATGACATGGACATGGGCTGATTCGTTAGTAAGATAACATACTGTCATTGCTGGTGAAAAGACTGAAAAAGATTATGCAGATTCTCCTGGAGTGTTACAAAGTATGGGCCTGTCTCAATAACCTGTGCTTTCTGATCCTACATTGTGACCAAGTCCCACGAAGGCTGACTGTCAATAACAAGGGAGGAAAATAGGCAGGCCCAGTGGTGGAAGAAAAAGAGCATCCTGCCAAAAGAGAAAAAAAGATAGGCCAGAATCACTAGGGAAGCTTTTTGTTTCATAAAAGAGCATTTGGTTACTCTTGTTTATAGATCATTTTGTATGTAAAGTGTCTTAAAAATTGCAATAACTTTTATTCCTTAGCAAATATTCTTTTTGCAAATGCATGGCTAGACATTAATTCATATATTTTTTAATATTTAAGAAATTCAACACAACATTGTATTATTGATGCAAACCCACTTGATACTAGTAAATGCTAAACACCTAATAATGTTTAATAATTGAAAAGAAATTTATGGGCAAATTTATGAACAATTTATTTTAAGTTGAGAAACTCCAGTATCTTTAAACTATGTCTATATGTCTAAAGAAAAAAAATCTAAAAGTTATTAACGACTGATATAACTAGGTCAATCAAAGCAAACCAGATCAGAAAATGACTTTGTCTCAGTGGAGGACTTTTGATATTGTTTTATGTGGCTAATTGCCTTTTCACTCCCTTTTGTATAGACACAACCTAAAAAACACCCGATTTCACCTGTAGTAGTAAGCAGCTGTGTTTCAAGCTTCTGCCCTTTTGGTAAAATACACAAATTGCTTTCAGATGAGTTTCAGATATATTATACTCTGCCTATCATGAGTCAGATAGGCACTGTGGTAGGTAGAAAGGACAAAAATATCCTTTTTGTGTCTGTGAAAGACACAATTTCTGACCACAGAATCTTGTAATAGTATTGTTTCTGAGACAGGCACATAAACCGTAATTTTACTATAATGTGAATATTACAAGAGAGTTATGGTACAAATCTTCCAGCTGAGCCTTGAGAAATGAAGAAAATGTCAGATAAGTACAAAAAGCTGGGAAAGGTGTGTTGGCCATTGGGGCCAGCATGAGCAAATGCAGAACACAAAACACAATTTAAAAAGCCAGATTTTCATAAGGTAATTGATATTTAATTATTACCTAGTATCTCCATAGCATAGAGGTGTTTATTTTGGAAAAAGACAACAAAAACAAAACAAAAAACTATATATCTCTGATCTATAGATATAGATAAATAGATGTCTCCTTTATAAGTAGCAGAAGGATATTCGAAATTAAAATTATGATGGTTTGGCATTAAAATGCTCAAAATATATATACCTACATTCTATATTTAATGATTCATTTTTAACTGACCTTCACTAGCAGGGCTTCTTAACTGAGAAGTATCAGTACATAGAACTAACAAACTAAATTCTTATTGGACCTAAGCTATCTTTATGAGCAAGAATGATTTTTGCTGAATTATACATTGCTTAAAAATTACCATTAAATTTGAGATTTCAGATTCTGGAAATCATTTCCCTAGACGTGTGTATAAGGAGATAAAACTGAGAGGAGAATCTGTCACTTGGCAACACTGTTTGGATCATGGATCAAGTGTGTTGATCCATGTACCGTGAAGACTGGAGACAGCATAAACTTGGGGGTTGTTCTATCAAGCCACAGGTCATTTTTCAGAATCTAGACATGATAACTGAATATATTTCTACAGATTTCTACGTAAATTTTGCAGCATTATTTATATCAGGAAACATAAATAATTTATCTTTGTTAATAATAAACATCCGTTTTTTTGTTCCTCACGTATGTGTTCATAGCAAAAGGAAAGGTTAAGACCCAGACATACAGTCGCAAATGTGTATGAGTATTATTTGTGGACTGGCGCCAAAAACACTATGCCTTTTGATTTTTAAACAGCCAGTCATTTTGAGATAGTCACTGAAAACAGATTTGGCCAGAATAACAAAGTATAGATGCAGCTTAATACTTCATTTATGCACAAAGCTGCAAACAAAAAGATATAGGCAAAAAACCTGCTTTTCAATACAAATATTCTATTAAAGTAAAAAACATAATTTTATTAACAAAAGTATAATTTTGTTAGTTTGAATTCCTCACATAATTACTTGATTTCTTCAAAATCTTTTTAGTGCATAAACACAGTCAAGGCAAACATATAAAATGTGTTTTCTAATCCATGAAAGTGAGAATTCTGCAAAACCACTTTGCATTATAGATAAAATTTCATAGATATCATCAGTTATGGTTTACTGTCAGAGCCACTAATAATTCTTCCATAAGGTTATATCTATTGGTAAGAAGTTTAAAAATGGGAAATGCTGGTAGATAAAGTGCTGTGGTTAATATGTCATGGTAAATGATATCAGGAAGCACATAGAATTCTTGATAAAGAGCAAGAAAATTCAAAAGACTAATTTGGTGACCTAAATACTAATCCTTCTGCTTATGTAACCATTGCAGGTTAATGTGTTTGGAGCACTAAATACGACTTGAGTGCTCGCTCATTTGATTGTACAATTTATTCTATTTGTATTTCTAGTTTTACTTCAGCTTCATGCCTGAGAACATCTCTTGATTTATTAGTCTTGCTCGGGATTACTACTTTAAAAAAAAAACGAATGCATTTATAGTGATAGTAATAGTAATAATAATAATAGTCTTAAAAAAGACCAAAAAGTAATTTGAGCACTAATAATAAGTAATTGTTTGTGTCCCAATTTTTTATATCTTCTCAAATAGAGAGTAAATTGACTGATATCTTCTGGAAACATGTGCCGCTGAAAAGCCAAAACACAGTTAAAGTGCATGTTTGCAATCTCCTCATTCCTCAAATCCCATGGATGTCCAACACGAGAACCTTTCTTTGATTCATGTAGGATATTCTAAGTCAGAAAGATGCTGGTGAATGCTTTCCAAGATTTCTTTTATTATAAAGTGAATGGAAAGGACATTTAATAATGCTATACCTGCCTGAAAAAAATGCCAGCTTTCATTAAGTCAGTGGCAATTAAATGCAACAAATAAATTTAACAAAGCATCTGGCTAGCCTGTAAGTATGAATCATCTTCAATGGAAGTACCAAATTATAGTAAAAAAAAATAAAGGGATATAAAAAGGAGAATAAAATTCAGACATGATTAGGGCCATGAGTAAAAATAATCCAAATTGATATGTGGCAACTTGTAATGCAGCATAATTTTAGAAAATTATTTAGTGATTGTATAAATGTGACATGCCTGAAAAATGTTAATTAAACTGGTTTACGCAATGGTGGAGATGTATAATTATTTAGACATGCTCCCACAGTCCTTTGGAAGAAAACTGTAAATTCCAGCTCTAAAAGGCTGTTTGGATTATAACCCCTGGTGCTGAGGGTTGAATGCAAAGCCTTTTCATCCACTGAAAATGATGAGATCCCGGAAGTGTCACAGGCTTGCCTCACTCTTCTCTGATTTCATTCACGCAGATTAGAAAGGGCAACTTGAACAACAAGGAGCATCTATATCTTTAATGCTTTCTCTTTTACCAACATCTTTCAGCACATTTTAGTCATGGAGGAAAGACAGCAAAAAGATACTAGGTTGGGTCTCATAAGGAGTAATCCATCCATTGTATCTTTTAATTTATAGGCACTCCTTATAATCTTAAAGACAGAAGAAGGGGGAAGATTGTCTATTAAAATCCGGAACATTCTTCCATCATGTCTAAAACTGATATGCCTGCCTGAGATTGATTTCTGAGTCTTGGCCTGAATTACAGATTTGGGAATCAGGCTGTTGCAATAAAAATTAGAATTGATGATAGAAATATTAGTGGAAGGATACCTGGGACTTTGAGTTGCGAATGTTATGGGCTGAAGGAGATCCTGGAGGTGTGATTAGTGTTCATGTATGTGCACACACACATGTGCAGCAATGAACGAACTGTTGAAACTTAAAGCAAGTCAACTTTGTAACTTACTGATTTTGAAGTCTGAACAAAAATAAATACTTTTGAGAATAAATCATCACATGCCATAGCAAGAAAACCTTTGCTTCAAGCAGATAATAGGACTGACAAGCTATGTATGCCATAGTTCTAATGACATAGGCTGTGACCTTGAGAAAAATTGAAAAATTCCAAAACAAAATTTATATGTCATAGAATTTGGTCATGGCCCAGGCTTAGGAAGAAACTTGGTCATATTTATACTAGCGAAGCGATACATAAGACTTGATGAATTCCATGGAGAGTTTTTATATTATATTTTGGTCTTCATGTGAAATTGTTTGGATTCTCATTATGCCCACCATAATCAGAATTATGAGCCTAAGTGAAGACTGAAGTATTTTGGAGCTCTGGTCCTTGTTACATGGGTTTAATTAGACAAGAAAATGCCCTGAAAGTGAGGTGAACCAAACAAATGTCAACTTTACAGGCATTGAAATTGATTTCAAAATGTTTGCATCATTAAATTAAAATAATAACAATTCATTACCCAATTACATTGCTCAATTTGAATATACAGGATTTTTCCTCCTAGATTCAAATAAAAAATTCAGAGATGGTCAAAATAATTTTGAAAGAGCTTATGTTTGTTCTGATGCCAGGTGGGGGTCTTCTGAGGGAGGATTTGCTATGAAGAGTGTTCCAAGAACACTCCAAGTGTAAAGCCATAAACATTCATTTGTGGAGATGTCATACACTTGAAGATAACTCGATTTTCTCTAGTTTGGTCTTCATAAAACTAGACTGTGACTTTCTCCTTGCACTCCAAAGCAGAATATAATCCTTGTTTACAAAATAAGCAAAACATACCTTTATAGCAATACACATTTTACCTTATCACACTATATTATACCTAGGGAATTTCAATTAAATGGTACCATTAGTTTTCCCTTCAATTTTGGTTTTCTTTAGACCACAAAGTGTTCAAGGCTGGGTCTAATTGGCATAAATGTGGTGGGAATTTTACCACTAAAGAGCAAATCTGTTATTATTATTATTATTTTTGAGACGGATTCTTGCTCTGTCACCCAGGCTGGAATGCAGTGGCGTAATCTCGGCTCACTGCAACCTCTGCCTCCCGGGTTCAAGCAATTCTCCTGCCTCAGCCTCCCAAATATCTGGGATTACAGAGGCCTGCCACCATGCCCAGCTAAATTTTGTATTTTTAGTAGAGACAGGGTTTCACCATGTTCGCCAGGCTGGCCTTGAACTCCTGACCTCAGGTGATCCACCCACCTTGACCTCCCAAAGTGCTGGGATTACAGACATGAGCTACCACACCTGGCCCAAATCTGCTGATTTAGGTTTAAAAACAACGTATCCTACTCTATCCTTATTGAAAACCTATACTGATTATTGCCCAATTTTCCCTTAAGTGTGTGCTAGAATGCTAGGGCTCTACTGAGAAATTTCAAAAACCATTTTATTTTTTTATTCATATAAATTTGAAGAGTACAAGTGCAATTTTGATACATGGATATCTTGAATAATGATGAAGTCTGAGCTTTTACTGTGTCCATCACCTGAATAATGTACATGGTACCCATTAAGTAATTTCTCATCACCCATTCCCTCTCACCCTCCCACTCTTTCAAGTATCCAATTCAAAACTATTTTAAGTTAAGGAGTTAGTATTTAAAATATATCAATAGCCCATTTCAGACGGCTTTGTGTCAAATCACTTTCCCATGCTTTTATCCCTAGATGACTCAGTTGTCTTCACATTTTTTGTCCAGTGTAAAATTTTAGATTTCCCTGCATCTTGCTCCCCCTACTGCCAAGTAGGTGTATGTGCTCCTTAAAGTAAAAACAAATGCAACATTCCAAAGTACTTTTTGAAACGCTTTTTCTATAAAATGCATGCCCTTCCCTGTTGTCCCCGACCTCCCACCAAAATGTGAAGTGATCTGGATAATAACATTTTCTTTTCATCACCATTGTTCCCATTAATAGCGTATGCTTACTCTGTATTCTTTCTGAATTCTTTTATGTAGCTAGGCTCCCATCCCGGAAATGTGAACAAATGTCGGTTGCAAGACTCACTGCCAGTTTTCTTTAACCAGAAGTACTAATGCCGGCCACACTTCTCACCACTGTTCCTTCTATTCATCAATTTCTTTAGCAAACATTTATCATAGACCTTCTAATTTTCAGACCCTGCCTTTAAGAATGAAGATATCAAAAATATGTACTTTTTGACCTTGAAATGTCATATTCTAGTAGAGGACACTGATATGTAAACAAATAATTTCAATGTGTGACATGTAGAGGAGCATTTTATGAAAATAGCATAGTCAAGAGTGTACATTTTCAGCACTGAGCTAGCTCTAAAAACTTTCTCACCTGCAAAATAGGACAAGTACCTACCTCAGCAGGTTTTTGTGAGGATTAAATGGCACAAGGCATATAAGGCTGTGTGTCTGGCATATGGTGGGTGCTCAGTAAATGCCGGCTACTATTATTACTAGTTAATAATGACATGATAATAACCAGCAATTATTTGGTTTCCAGGAGTAGGAACTATTCTCTCAATCACTCACCACTTGGAAGTTTCTTCCCCTGGTGTGATACAGCATTTTGAATCTTTCAGGGTTCACTCAGAAAGCAGAGGCACTGTGAGCTATCTATGGCACAAGGGATTTAGTTCAAGAATGGGACGTTGTCTGGTCATAGGAGGATCTGGGGAAAGTGATGTTCCAGGAAGGAATTTGGAGTTTCGGAGAAGTCACCAACCTGAGAAGTTAAGCACGTCCAAGCACCGAAATAAGGCTGCAAACTGAAGACACGGGGAAGCCATCGGAAACTGTGCTTCTGTATCGCTACCACCTCTGCGGATCTGCCACCTGGAGTGAGGTGGGGGCCCTGGGGCTGCTCTTATTCCAGGTGGTCATCCTTCAGAAGAAGAGCTGGCTGCGGAGAGGGGGAGAGTAAGGACAGGCTGGAGCCCACCGGTGCCACTGCATCTGCTGTAACCTCATCGAACGCAATGACCCCCAAGGGCAACAACTACTGTGTTACTTCCACCTTCTTCAAATTGGTCTTCTGGCTGACTCTAACTCAGAATCCTACAGAGCGGTATATTCTAAGAAAATAGGTCTAACCTAACCAAGTCCACATGGTTAAAAAACACCAGAGTCCATCTGTTGTCAGTTTGGCATCCATATGCACCTCTTTAACCATATTTAATTTCTAAATAAGGACATAAGCAACATCCTGCTTCTACCTAATGTGATGTAGCTGTCTCTCACACACCTGAAAACACAGCAAAACTCTCTACAAAAAAGAGTACAAACTCAGTCTTCTTTAGTGATGCTCATTCTTGTGGCTAGTTCACCCCCAACCCTTTGCCACCCTGTAGTTTAAATATTGAGGTATATAATCAAGTGAACTACTATTAACATATCATAAGTTAGACAAAAGAAGAGTCAGACCAAGGAAGAAAGAAATAAGTTTTCATATTTTCTATTCTCTTCACTTTGAGAAAGCACATTGGCTGGTTGTGATTCCCTTTCTGGCAGGTGACCCAAGCCTTCCTTCTTGAAAGGTCTGTGCCCAGAGCTGCTCTGCCTATATGGGGTTGGTGTAGTTTTTCCTTACAGGACATAGTAATTCTAACAGGCACTATCAGGATCTCCTGCATTCCGGACAGCCTCCTTACCCACACTGTGGAGTAGCAAACCAATTTCCACTTGATAGTTAGAATAGTCACATCAGCTAGTACAGGCACTCCTTTCTTTGCCCAGATGACAATCTCAACTTCCAGTTTAATGGAACCAACACTTTGTGCTTCATGGAGGCATCCCTGTCTTGGGAACTAAGATCTTTAGACTAGCATAGCCCAGAATTGTAGCTACTGGAAGCAAAAATTTCACATAAGAGTGAAATTCACTTACTAGTCATTAGAGGTAACAGTGGGAGGAATCACTTCCATTTCTACCCCTTCATCATTAGACACGTGAATCATAACTATGGGAAAGGCATCAAGGCATACTGTTTGCTGACTTAGAGAATATACCACATTCTAGAGAATGTTACCCCAGCCTGCAAAGTGTTGCCACACAGCTGGTGTTATAACTAAGTCTTCAAAAGGCCATTCCATCATTCCTTCAGGGTAGTTGTTTAGATGACTGAAACTGGTGAATTTCATGAACATGAGCCCATTGACAAACCACATTTACTGTAAAATTAGTTCTATTGGCAGAATCAGAACTATGTGGAATATCATGATGATGAAAAAGACATTCTGGAATCCACAGATGGTGGTTTTGGCAGAAGCATTTCAGTAGGGAAGGCAAATCTATATCCAGGGTAGGTGTCTATGCCAGTGAGAATAACACACTCTCCCTCCCATGATGAGAGTGGTCCAATGTGATCAACCTGCCACTCATACTGGGGGCTTATTATTGTCTCTGCTGCCATGGCAACTTTGTTCATGAGCCCACTGGGAAAAAATACAGTATGCATATACCCATGTTCATAACAGCATTATTCATAATAGCTAAAAGGTAGAAACAACCCAGGTGTCCATAGATAGATGCATGAATAAACATAATGTGGGATATACCCACAGTGGAATATTATTCAGCCTTAAAAAAGGAAGGAAACTCTGACACATGCTGCAACATCGATGAACCTTAAAGACATTCTGCTAAGTGAAATAAGCCAGTCACAGAAGGACAAACACTGTATTATTCCAGTTATATGATGTCACTAGAGAAGGCAAATTTATGTAGACACAGAGTAAATTAGAAATTACCAGGAGTTGGGGGAAGGAAGGAATGGGAAGTTGTTTAATGAGTACAAAGTTTCAGTTGGAAAAGATTGAAAAGTTCTGCAGACAGGCGGTGGTGATAGTTGCATAGCAATGTGAATGTAATTATGCCACAGAACTGTACACATAAAAGTGGCTAATAAGGTAAATTTTATGTAATGTACATTTTACTAAAAATCTAGAGATTAGGTCTTACTCTGTCATGCCCAGGCTGGAGTGCAGTGGCACGGTCATAACTTGCTGTAGCCTCGAACTCCTAGGCTCAAGTGATCCTCTTGCTTCAGTCGCCCAAGTCACTGAGGCTACAGGTGCAAGCCACTGTATCCAGCTGTTTTACCAAAATGTAAAAAATAATTTAAAAATACAGTAAACAAAGGGCTGTCAGTTATTCACTCCTCAGTATGAATTAAGCCAGATACATTCGTGTAAATACCTGTGCTTTAGGAATGAGGGTTATGACTAAATAGGAGAAAACAAAGGTTGTAAGTCTGGCACCTGTGGTGCTACTCTCGGAGAGCACATTAAGAGGGGGATAAAGTGGAAGGTGATGCTTAATTTATCAAAGATTAATTTATCAAAGTCTTTCAGAGTAAAATGGCAGAGGGTGTAGTAAATGCCACTTGAGACAGCTGCCTGACTTGGCAGTTCCTTCGTCCTTCTGTTCACACCTGGCCATAGCTAACTGACCCAGGTATTGACACCAGACCTGAGCTTGGCCAGTCACATTTTCTTTCCCATACGTTTAACATGTGGAGGAAGGAGAACCAGAGACCAAGAGCCCTTCAGGTTGGGTCTCATTGTGTTAACCACAGTGCTCCAAATAGTAGGTCCCCAAAATCTTATCACTGAGGTTCCTGAAGCTGCCCTGGCTCCTGCGAGGGTAAGCCTGATTTTGCTGTCATTGCTGTTGTTGTTAGACATAACAGATTATTCCAGTTCTCCTTCCTCTCAATTTGTTTTCTTTTGTTTTTGCTTATTAGCTAGAGTTGGCTATTGTGCTTACAATGAAAATACCTGAAACTTACAAGGAAGCACAGGAGATTCCTTATGCCAGAGTTTAAAGGGTATCTCTCTCCTCCTCACATTGCCCTTGGTATTCAATGTCAGGCGTGCAAGTGAGTGGCAAGTACACTCAGCACCCAATTGACAAGAATATTTTATTTATTAATTTTTATTGGGGTAAAATACACATATATACTTTACTATTTTAACCATTTTAAGTGTGCAGTTCACTGGTAATAAATACAATTATATTCCTTTGTTCCAGGAATTTTTGACAAATTGATACCACTTGCTCTCATAACAAAGACTAAACATTTATTGAGTATCTTCACACACGCAAGAATACTCCCAAGTCACAGTCAATGGTCACTCAAATAATAATTGATAAAACTCTTCTAGAACAAACTACTTTGAACTGTCCCTTCAATTTTACTGTAAGAAGATTCGACACTGCTAGCCCTTTTTTTGTTCCTGTGGCTCAAGATAAGTTCAGTGCTTCTAATTTGAGGAATAGAAACTCTATGTAAATTGAATTATCATAATTAGCTTACAGATCACTGTAGTACTTACACACTTTTCTTCCCTTTGAGGGTTTTTTAAGAGAAAGTCACACAATAAGGAAAAAAACCAATAAAATTTAAATAGTATGTTTGTTGTTCATTTGCGTTAAAGACAAATGCTTGCTAAATGGAATTTTTTAGAATGTCTTTTTACTGGATAGAGTTGGCCTCCTCAGCAGCTTCATCTGAGGAAAAATTTAATCACAGCAGCATACCTTTTTCTGAAACTCTCTAAGACAACATTTACCCCAACCTAGGCCTAATTTAAAATGCACGTACCACACACACACACACACACACACACACACACATACACCCCTATTCTGTCTGCTGTGGTGAGTAAAGGTGGTTAGAGCTGGAGCCAGAGAATTGTGAACAAATAATGTTTCCTTGTGTTCCATTGCCCTAGGTGATGGTTCTAGAAATACTTGAAACAGCAGCACCAGCATCACCTGGGAGTTTGTTCAAAATGCAGCTTCTCAGGCCTACCCCTAGGACTGTTGAATCAGAAACTCTGGAGGTGGGACCCAGCAATCTGTGTTCTAACAAGTTTAACAAATGCTCCAGGTGATTCTGATACATGCTCAAGATTAGGAACCATGACACTAGACTACCATGAATGCTGATCAGTCATTTTTCAAAAATGTTATGTTTTGGTTCCAAAAACTCTGACAAGGGAATATGCATGGATGAGGAGATAGGTCACTCTGAGTGGACAAAAACATCAACAACAAAACTGAATGTGTAACACCTTCTTGGGGGCATGGGAGGGCAGGGAAAGAGGAGGGAGAAGCTGTCATCAGAATCACCTTAATTCCAATGCTCCTTTTGATTCCATCACAATGACTGATGGGGAAAACTCAGACTTACCTCAACTGCCAGGGTGCTAAAGGGTTTTCAGAATCATGTAGTTCATCTCTGCCTTCTTGGTTCAAGGTTAAGATAGCCTCATCACAGCCCCTGTGGGTGACTTTCTTCCCACTGATCCCATCCCCTTGAGTGCAAATATAAAGTAGAGCATACCCAGTGCATTAGTCTGCTAGGGATGCATAACAAAATACCGCAGGGTAAGTGGCTTAAACAACAGAAATTTATTATTTTTTTTTCATAGTTCTGGAGGCTAGAAACCCAAGACAAAGCATCTGGCAGGTTTGTTTTCTCCTGGGCTTCTCTCCGCAGCTTGCAGGTGGCCATCTTCTCCCTGTGTCTTCATATGGTCTCACAGAGGCATGGTCTCTGTCTCTATGTCCAAATTTCCCCTTCATATAAGGACACTGGTCAGATTGGATTAGGACCCATCCTAATTACCCCACTTCAACTTAATCAACCCTTTAAAGGCCCTATCTCCAAATGCGTTCACATTCTAAAGTCCTGGGGGTTAGGACTTCAGCATGTGAATTTTGGGGAGATGCAATTCAGCCCATAACACCCAGAAAGAAATAAGTTCTGCTGGGGCAGCCTTCCATGAAGCCTCCTGCTTAGCTACCTTCTCACTGAAGACACCAAAACCTTCCCTGTCCCTGTCACTTGTTTATAACAATACCTGAAGGAGTTCTTTAACTCAGGGCTTTATAAAGACAATAAAAAGATTGAAAATGATTGATCAAATTTCATGGTATGAGAATGAAACAGACTTTCCAGTTTTCATAAGTATAGTTATACTTACATGTACACACATAAAAGTGTTATGCAGTGCAATGCCAGTATAAATATAACTTAATAAAAATTGGGGAAATTCTAAACTGTCAATCTAAAATGAGTGACAGAGACCAACTCTTCAAAGCAAAGAGTTCATTCAGGAAGAGCAAGGGATTGCAATGGAAGATATGTGTGCTATGGCAGACCATAGGCACATCAAAGGGGAATGGGGAAAGTGAAAGCTCTTAAGACAAAAAGGAGTCCGCAGAAGCTGTTTTGAAACAAACGATTGGTTACAGGGGCTTGTTGCAGGAGCTGGCATTAGCTCATGGGTGGAGGCAGCTGTTGTGAGGAAAGTTTCTTTGTGCAACTGGCTTATCTGGAATGCTGCAGCTTTGAGGAATTCCTTGCACAATTGCCATCATAGGCAGGCGTGCAGGAGGTCTCTCCTTCATGGCCTCCTGGCTTCATGTATTAAGATTTGACATCGGTGACTCCACTTGGATACTGATAATTTTCCCAAAACTCTTTGTGGCTAAGTAAATTGTTTCTCTCTGAATTCTTTTTTCATCATCCAGATGTAGTGTCCAGAGCTCTCATCACCTTTTCTGTGCCTTTCTGCGCCCTGCAGGAGGGTCTCCACTACCAATGGCAAAAAGGACTTTGCCTTTGGTCTTATAATTGCTTCAAGCACGTAATGCAAATCCCCACACTCATTCACTGCTAAAAATTTTGCTTCTTTCAGGGAACTCTGCTTCTTCCAGTAGACAGCATGCAAAATGCCTGCTGTCAGTTGCTTATTACCCAGGAAGTGGGCCTCTCTGTCTGGGTGTAAATCAACTGCTTTCTCTATCTTTGTTGTGCTGTAGGGGTGGGAGGGTGATATAGTCCACAGCTTTTGGTTGGTGGAGTGACAATCTTCATCTTGGTAACCCATTGAAAACAGAGCCTGAGACATGGATTTGCATGGAGATTGTTCATCACCTTCTTCTACAACTGCCTTCCTCTACAACTGCCTTCCTGACCAAGAGTTGAGAGCTGATAGTGTGAATGCCCTAACCTGCTGGTTTGGATCAAATAGCCTCAACTAGCTAAAGGCTAGACTCCTTACCTGCTCGAAAAGCACATAGTGCAAAACTGAAGCCCACACTTCACTGAAAGATCAGGGCCTCTGAATTGGCCTGGAGATCTTTAAGTGTTAACTTAATTTTAATCAACATATTTTCATTGGCATAGGTCCTTGAGTTCTCCAAGTATTATAATGGTATGTGAGTTTTGAGGAGCCACTTTTAACCCCTTTGACCTCACACTCATATATTACAGCTGGGGTGAATGGCATGTGGGTGCAGCACAGAACCCCTGAGAAGGTAAAGAGCACCTGTTTAGCAATTTCAGTTCTCCAGCATGCTGTGTCCCATGGGAGTTAAGAACCTAAACCAATATGTACTGAAAATAAAGTTTTAAATCATATGCACCAGAACTTCTGAAAACCAAAGCAAATACTGCCTAAATAGACTAATACTGAAAGAAAAAAACCAGAGGTGAGCACATAGTATATGGACAGAATGGAAAACCTAGATTTGGAGATAATTCCAGGTACAAGGAAGCAGAGAGATGAACCCACAGGAAGAGTTGAAAAAGCCTGCAGTTTTCAAAGGGAAGTTCTTATTTTCTGTAACTATTTCTATAGCTGCTGCTTTTCTGCTGTTGTGATTATTTATAGACAGTCAAAAGAGTCTCTCTTTTTCATGTGTACGTTCCAATTAAAATCTGGCAGCAATTCATCAGACCTGTGAAGGCAATGCTGTAACTGTGTCAGCATCACAGATAACTTGTGCAACCTAGTGCCAGCTCCTCAAATTCAGTTTCTCTCTCAGTAAAAAATAAATATTTGGAGCCTTTATTGATAAGGTAAGCAGTGAAAGGGCTTGGCCATGGGACAAAATATTTTGACAAAGTCTTCATGGTGGTTTTCATTGTTGGTCTCTCCATGTGTGTTCAGTTCCATAAACAAAATTTCTACCCCAATGTTGTGCTCCCGCTTTGAACAAAAATATTATTTCTGTGGAATATAAATTTTCTCTCAGCTTCTCACAGTTCAATGATTCCTGGCAACATCAAAGAACTGAGACAACAAAATGAGATGCTTTCTGAACACAAAGAAGCCGGGTCCTTCAGTTTCTTTCAAGAAATAATGGTGTCAGCAATACCTCTCAGCTGAGATTATCATCATCATAAATGGCCCTAACCAACCGGAGAAATGCCGAGTGGTTATAGCATGGGCAGACATGACATTTTCAAGCCAGAGCACATCTAGCATTTGAAGATATTAAGATTTCTTGTTATTTTGTAATGATTACTGCATCTTACATACTTGGGAGAGAAGAGCAATGAAGTATAAGAAAAATCTAAAAATGAATAATTGTTGGGAAGAATGATTTGTTTAAATAATAAAAAGCATCCATGGGGAATGCTGTTCCACAAATATTACCCCAAAACTGTGTGACTTGAGGAATGGCACAGGAGATGGATTTTTCTTTTGTGTGTGAACAAAAGCGAGATAAATCCCAACAAATTGCACAATGCCTCTTCCATTCTCATCCACATATGTAGCCTCGTTTTCTTCTCTTTGGAACTGACCACCATGACCATGTCCTGGCCTCATGGAGCCAGATACAAGTCAGTAAATGTAACTTTGGGAAACAAAACAAGAAAAGTTGACTGCTTCCTAAGGCTCACGCGTGTCCACATTCAGTGACGAGGGATGGACTTCCTGTTCCTCAGCAGAGAAGTATGGAGTCCATCCACAAGTTGGTATGTGAACTTATTATTCAGCCAAGTAAGTTAATCCACGTGGGGATATAAATTTATTCAAGCAGATTTGAGTCAGTGTTGATCTGAAAAGGTAGGTGTTGATACCAAGTACCAGAGTTCCCACCTAAAATAAATCCACACTTATCACAGATCAGCGGTTCTCAATGAGGGGTGATTTTTTGGTCCCCCAGGGAACACTTGGCAATGTCTGGAGACATTTTTGGTTGTCACAGCTGGTGAGTGTGTGTGCAAGTGTGCATGCGTGCACTTGCTCATGCTTCTGGTATCTAATTGGTAGAGGCCAGGGGTGTTGTTAAATACCCCATAATACACAGGACAGCCCTCTCCCCTCCACCCAACAAAGAATTATTTGGCCCCAAAATGTCAACTGGTGTTCAGGATAAGAAATGCTGTGATATGTTAAAGATAGCCACAAATGTTTTTCAGCCTCTTTCATCAGGAATGGAATTTATTCCTGCCTGTGACTTGTCCTGACTACTAGAATGCAGTGGGTGTCATGTTCAAATGCCAGAGCTGAAATCTCAAGGGGCCTTTTAGCTTCTGCTTTTGCCCCTTGGGGATGCTGCCCTGAGACCATCATACCAGAAAGAAGCCCAAGATGAAAGTCCAGGAGATTAAAAGACCCATTTGTCCCAGATACACCTACAAGGTCAGCAGACTGAATCCCCAGCCAACCCACAGCATAGTGAGAAATAATACATGACTGTCTTAAGCCAACAAAATGTGGGCCGTCATGCTATACAGCAATAGATAACTGAAACAGTTCTAATAAAAGATAACTTGAGTGTGGATAGAGCTTAATTTCCCCAGTGTTTCCTAAGCAATGGGTCATCAGATATTTCTAATAGGCCCAATGGAAGTGGCCCCCAAGAATGCAGCATGTAAAGCAATTGCTCCTTTTCCTCCATTGACACAACCAATCACATTGTGTGGGGATTTCTGGGAAAATCTCTCTTCACTAGTGAAAATATTCTAACTACCACTGGGTCTTGCTTTCACTTCTTCCTCTTTGTCTTGAGTCAGCAGTGACTGGGATGTCTTTAGGGGAAGAGAAGAGGATAGAAAAGCATCACAGTGAAGAATGGAAATCCCTGGTAAGTCATTTTGTGGTTGTATCCTTCTTGCATTCCACATTCAGTCCTTGGGAGAACCCCAAAGAGATTGTGATTCCACCCAAAAGCACTAGAAGACGGTCCTTTGCAGTCGCTCACACCCCTGTGAGCTGTAAACTCAGCAAGATGCCAAGGACCCGCTCGAATGTGGCCTGAAGGACATTGGGAGTGAAGAGGAGCACAGATATCTTCTGCACTCTTGTCGGGCAGAGGATTCCCAGCCCTGCAGGGGCTGACAAAGCTCTCTCCTCTCCTCTCTGCCTCCTGAGAAGCTCTAGTTCTCTACTCCGGCCCACAATTGTGCAGCGTAAGAAATCAGGTGCAGAGCTTCCTCCACCCCAACGTCCTGTCCCACAAGAGCAGAACCTTTTTGAAAGCTGGCTGCGGGGAATCTGGGGCTGAGGTGCTTCATCATCAACAATGAGCGTCCTCCGGGATGGGGCTGACTGCAGTATGGAATAAGGAGGCCTCTGTGTTGTGAGGCAATCGCTTTGCAGAACAGCTGAATGAACCACGATTGACTGTAGCCTCAAGCACCTCTGCTCCAGCCCTGCTCTGTTCTTCAGGGGTGGGTGGAGGAGGCAGGGCAGTCAGTGTCTTTCCCAGGTAAGTCTACCAAGTGGGGAAGGAGGCTCACTGATGTGAGTACGGAGCAGGAGGCACATGGAGAGTCGCCGGCAGTTGAACCAGATCTTTGAGGGAATGAAAGAGACCAGCATGGCCCCTGCCAATTACGCATGGCGCCTGCGGTCAGGTCGCTTTCAGTTCCCTCATGCGTCAGGGATTCTCAACCCTGGCTGCACATTAGAATAGTCTGGAATTTTTTTTTTTTTTTCTCTAGACCCATCTCTAGAGAATCTGATAAAAATGATCTGAGCTGAGATCCTGGCTTCAGTAGCTCCTAATGTGCACATATTTGTTTGTTACTTTGTTTGGGTATGGAAAACAACTATTCTTTCATTCTGTGTTCTGGATTAAGGCTCTTGCCTTCTTCAGACCTTGGACAGCTCACAGAGGGTTACACCCTCGGCCTTAGTGCCAGACAAAAACTCACAAGAGTCCTACTGCGCCCTCTTGTGTCAGCCATGATACCGTACAGTTCCTAAGGAAAACATTTTATTACACAAGTTACCGCCAGAGAAGAAAAATATACAAAAAAGAAAAAAAATACAAGTAACCTGTAATCCTCACTGTTAGACAACATATGTATATCTTTGCAGAATTTTTGATAAATTTTGTTCTTTACAAAAATAGAAGGTTGTGTACGCTGTCTTGTTAACATTTTACCTAATACCCATGAATATGTTTTCATGTAAATGAATTTAAATCCTATATTATTTTAATTGCTTGTGCAACTGAATAGTATTTCACATGCAATGGTAGTAAAAATATTTAACGTTTATTGGGCACTTACTACATGCCAGTAACTGTAGTTAGTACTTGGCATAGATAATCTCATTGTATATGCACAGCATCCATATGAAGTAGGTATTAAAATTATTCCCATTTTATAGATAAGGACATCGATGTTAATTTCCCTAAGTGGTATAACCAGAATGCAACATAAGCATTTTACTCTATATTACCAGGTACATTCAATCTATCCCTTACTGTCGTCGTATTGTTGCTTCCTTTGGAAATTGTCTTCTTTTCTTTCTCTCTCTTTCTCTCTCTCTCTCTCTCTCTCACACACACACACACACACACACACACACACGCGCCATAGGACTGTTTCCTTATTCCTTATGCTAGACTCTTGGATGGATTCATGGATTAAAGGTATGAATTTTAATGGTTTTACATCTCTTACCAAAATTTCTCAAAAAATGACACATTACATTCTCAGCAGAAGGCTAATGGAATGTATGTTGTGTATTCTTGTGTTTTAAAAAGTATCAGCTTTAATTTCTAACATAGTATGGGATATACTAGTATATACTAAATTGGAATACACTATTTTACATACACGTAAACAAATGCGATTTAGGGTCTAAGTAATTTTTAAGAGTGTAAAAGATTTCTGATGCCAAAAACTTAGAGCACTGCTGCCCTAGGAAGAGAAGCCAGAGTCCATTTGTATGCCCGCCACCTGCCCATCAACACCCTCTTCTCCTACTCCTCTCTTTTTGGTCCATAGACTCACCTTGGCTGTAGGAGCCACTCTTTCCTGTCAAAAAGGCCTTTTTAATTATTTGCATTTTTATGTCCATCCCTCACTTGTGTCAATAGGTGTAGCAACCATGCAGCCCTACATTTTCAGACACAGTTTTGTTCTTCTATTACTCTCTCTTAGCCTTCCAAGAATGCTGAGATAGGATCAGCCTGTGTCCAAGGAGGAGCAACATGGTGCTGTGGAAAGAGAATTGGGTGTGAATAGCACTTCTATTAGTGACCAGTTTGGAAACTATGGGTAGGTTACTTAATCGCTTTAATCTAGGTTTCCTTATCCGTAAAAATGAGAACATTATCTACATTTTTAGGATAGAGAAAATTAAATGAATTAGATATTTAGTACCAAGCTAGGCAGAGAAGAAGAATTGGACAATGTCTAGTATTTGCCTGAGTCTGTATTCGTCCCTTTATTTTCAACTTTTTAAAATGCCTTTGTGTTTTACATATGGCTCTTGTAAATATCATATAGCTGGATTTTTAAAACATCCAACCTGACAATCTCAGTATAACTGGAGAGTTTTATTCATTAACTTGCTTTTCTTTTTCATTTTATCACCTACTCATGTATGCTTCTTCAATGTATTGTTTAGTCTTGGTTTTTTGAATTTACAAAATTGCCATCACACTAAATTGACTCCTCTGTGAATTTGCTTCTTGCACTCCCCATTATGTTTTCAGATCATGCATACTATTGTGTGAAGCCATAGTTTATTCAATTTCTTCAGTGTGTAGCTCATTCTGTGACTATATCAAAATGTATCTCTCTTTTGTGTTGAGTTAGATATCTGGATTACCTCTGGTAGCATTATATATATATATATATTATATATATACACACACACATATATACACACACATACACACGTGTGTGTATATATATACTCATGTATATGTATACACACATACACACACACACACACACACACATATTCATTCATTCATGCTGGTATGATAAATATCCCCCTGAGAATGTCTCCCAGTGCATATGTGCAGGACTTTCTAGAAGTGAAATTGCAGACCCCAGGGTAGACATATGTTCTATTTACCAGGCAATGCTACACTGTTTTTTTTTCTTTTTTACCTCTGTGACATACAATGATTTTGTGTAACAATTATAATTATTAATGATAACATACACTAAATCATATCAGAATTATAGGAGTTTCCCATTATTTTGGAACACATACCGGTAACATATTTATACAAATCAGCTCAAAGAAAGCCAAACACCATTTCATATTTGACAATGCTTCCTGTGTGATCTTTATACCAAATAAGCCAAATTTCACCCTTTGCATTAGTGTGCTATTAATGTCAACCCGAATTCTTAATAACACCTTATAGACAAATCTATCCAATCTTAATCAGTTTGACCATAAGGTAAGATTCTCATAAACCTTTTATAACCGGTTACAATTTTCATTAAAGAGCAGATCAGTGTTCTAAGAAAAACCCTTTATTTTTATTTATTTATTATTATAATTATTTATTACGATATATATTTTAATATTATATACCATATAATATGATATAATATTGTATTATATTAATATGATATATTATATCTTATTATTTATTTTATTATTTTATTGTTTATTATTAATTAATAATTAATTTTATTTATCTTATTTTATATTTGCTTTTATTTTAATATTCAATTTACAGAAAAAGTGAGTAATACCCCTTTAACTTTAGCAAATATGTTCACACACAGAATCTTTTACAATTAATTCTTTATAAACCTTCCACAACTTGTTCAAATGTTTAGATATTTTCTATCTCACTTAAAACAATCCTTTAACTCTCTAAACTTAAGCAAGAAATGCACATTCCCTTGGCTTCTTATAGTCTTTTACTAAAAGTATATTCTGCTTTCCTTACATGTCTTGTGTGTAGAACTGTTTCTCTAGTAGTCTCAGATACATGTTACAGTGTTAACTCTTAGCAACGTTTACTTTTGGTGAAAAATCTGGTTAGTAAGCAATTGTGTGAAGCCTAGGACATCAGACAAAAGTGCAGATAAGGCCTGACTCTTTCCAACATGCTAGGGGGTATGGCTAACTCCACATGTCCCCAGGCCTTATCTAGAATCTAATACTCCAAAGTAGGTAAACTGAACAATTTTTAAAACTTAAAGAAGCAGTTTATGACCTTAAAGCATTTAGGACACCTAATATCTGACCTGCCAACTTTTTGACCAAATATCTAAATTTCGAAGACATTTTACTTTTACCAATAACCTTTAAAACTGTCTTTATTTCCCAAAGCTTACTAAAGTCAGATGAACCAAAATGCACTGTAGTTTTTCTTTGTCTGACAAAATATGTGATTTAAGCTCTTATTACTTTTAAACCAATTAATCAAAACTCTTTCACATATAAACAGCACACACACAACACATACAAATAGACAGACAGAAGAGGATCCAGTAGTTGTATAATTTTTCATTCACCAGTTTCTTTCTTTTTGTTTTAATTAATTCTAGGGTACATGTGCATAACGTGCAGGTTTGTTACATAGGTATACATGTGCCATGTTGGTTTGCTGCACCCATCAACTCGTCATTTACATTATATATTTCTCCTAATGCTATCCCTCCCCCAGCTCCCCACCCCCCAACAGGCCCCATGTGTGATGTTCCACACCCTGTGTCCAAGTGTTCTCCTTGTTCAGTTCCCACCTATGAGTGAAAACATCCAGTGTTTGGTTTTTTGTCCTTGCAATAGTTTGCCGAGAATGATGGTTTCCAGCTTTATCCATGTTCCTGCGAAGGACGTGAACTCATCCTTTTTTTATGGCTGCATAGTATACCATGGTGTATATGTGCCATATTTTCTTAATCCAGTCTATCATTGACGGACATTTGGGTTGGTTCCAAGTCTTTGCTATTGTGAATAGTCCTACAATAAACATACGTGTGCGTGTGTCTTTATAGTGGCATGATTTATAATCCTTTGGGTATATACCCAGTAATAGGATCGCTGGGTCAAATGGTATTTCTAGTTCTAGATTCTTGAGGAATCGCCACTGTCTTCCACAATGGTTGAACTAATTTACACTCCCACCAACAGTGTAAAAGCGTTCCTATTTCTCCACATCCTCTCCAGCATCTGTTGTTTCCTGACTTTTTAATGATCACCATTCTAACTGGCGTGAGATGGTATCTCATTGTCGTTTTGATTTGCATTTCTCTGATGACGAGTGATGATGAGCATTTTTTCATGTGTCTGTTGGCTGCGTAAATATCTTCTTTTGAGAAGTGTCTGTTCATATTCTTTGCCCACATTTTGACGGGGTTGTTTGTTTTTTTCTTGTAAATTTGTTTAAGTTCTTTGTAGATTCTGGATATTCGCCCTTTGTCAAGTGGGTAGATTGCAAAAATTTTCTCCCATTCTGTAGGTTGCCTGTTCACTCTGATGGTGGTTTCTTTTGCTGTGCAGAAGTTCTTTAGTTTAATTAGATCCCATTTGTCTATTTGGCTTTTGTTGCCATTGCTTTTGGTATTTTAGTCATGAAATCTTTGCCCATGCCTATGTCCTGAATGGTATTGCCTAGGTTTTCTTCTAGGGTTTTTATGGTTTTAGATCTTACATTTAGGTCTTTAATCCAGTTGAGTTAATTTTTGCATAAGGTGTAAGGAAGGGATCCAGTTTCAGCTTTCTACATATGGCTAGCCAGTTTTCCCAGCACCATTTATTAAATAGGGAATCCTTTCCCCATTTCTTGTTTTGGTCAGGTTTGTCAAAGATCAGATGGTTGTAGATGTGTGGTGTCATTTCTGAGGGCTCTGTTCTGTTCTATTGGTCTGTATATCTGTTTTGGTACCAGTACCATGCTGTTTTGGTACCAGTACCATGCTGTTTTGGTTACTGTAGCCTTGTAGTATAGTTTGAAGTCAGGTAGTGTGATATCTCCAGCTTTGTTCTTTTTGCTTAGAATTGTCTTGGCTATGTGGGCTCTTTTTTGGTTCTATATGAACTTTAAAGTAGTTTTTTCCAATTCTGAAGAAAGTCATTGGTGGCTTGATGGGGATAGCATTGAATCTATAAGTTATCTTGGGCAGTATGGCCGTTTTCACGATATTGATTCTTCCTATCCAGGAGTGTGGAACATTCTTCCATTTGTTTATGTCCTCTTTTATTTCGTTGAGCAGTGGTTTATAGTTCTCCTTGAAGAGATCCTTCACATCCCTGTAAGTTGGATTCCTAGGTATTTTATTCTCTTTGTAGCAATTGTGAATGGGAGTTCACTCATGATTGGGTTCTCTGTTTGTCTGTTATTGGTGTGTAGGAATGCTTGTGATTTTTGCACATTGATTTTGTATCCTGAGACATTGCTGAAGTTGCTTATCAGCTTAAGGAGATTTTGGGCTGAGATAATGGGGTTTTCTAAATATACAATCATGTCATCTGCAGACAGGGACAATTTGACTTCCTCTTTTCCTAAGTGAATACTCTTTATTTCTTTCTCTTGCCTGATAGCCCTGGCCAGAACTTACAACACTATGTTGAATAGGAGTGGTGAGAGAGGGCATCCTTGTCTTGTGCTGGTTTCCAAAGGAAATGCTTCCAGTTTTTGCCCATTCAGTTACGATATTGGCTGTGGGTTTCCCATAAATAGCTCTTATTATTTTGAGATATGTTCCATCAATACCTAGTTTATTGAGAGTTTTTAGCATGAAGGGCTGTTGAATTTTGTCGAAGGTCTTTTCTGCATCTACTGAGATAATCATGGTTTTTGTCGTTGGTTCTGTTTATGTGATGGATTATGTTTATTGATTTCCATATGTTGAACCAGCCTTGCATCCCAGGGATGAAGCCAACTTCATTGTGGTGGATAAGCTTTTTGATGTGCTGTTGGATTTGGTTTGCCAGTTTCTTAACTGAATTACTAGCTTCAGGGCAGAGCCCTTGGAGGAACAGGGCCAGGAAAGCATGCATTTCCTATGGCCTAATAAGCAGACACAGCCAAAGCCAGTCAATTGGTGTTGCATGCAGATGATTTTCCTTTGGGTCAGAGGTATCTTCAATATAATCCCCTCGTGGTTTGCCAGAAAAATGTTACTGGAAAGGGGTCCTGATCCAGACCCCAAAAGAGGGTTCTTGGATCTCACACAAGAAAGAATTCGATGCTGAGCATGGTGGCTCACACCTGTAATCCCGGCACTTTGGAAGGCCGAGGCAGGCGGATCATGAGGTCAGGAGTTTGAGACCAGCCTGGCCAAGAGACCAGCCTGGCCAATATGGTGAAACCCTGTCTCTACTAAGGCATGGTGGCTGGTGCCTATAATCCCAGCTACTTGGAAGGCTGAGGTGGGAGAATTGCTTGAACCCAGGAGGCAGAGGTTGCAGTGAGCTGAGATTGCTCCATTGTACTCCAGCATGGACAACAGACTGAGACTCCTACTCAAAAAAAAAAAAAAAGAAAAAAGAAAAGAAAGAATTCGAGGCAAATCAATACAGTAAAGTGAAAGCAAGTTTATTAAGAAAGTAAATGAATAAACAATGGCTACTCCATAAGGCAGAGCAGTCTGCATTGTTTTCCAAAATGATTATACAAATGTACACTCCTATTATAAACTGATGAAAGTTCCTTTTGCTCCATATCCTCACCAATACTTGATATCTGGGTTTTAATTATCTTTGTCAGTCTGAAGGATGAGAAATAAAATAATATTGTGGTAAGAATTCTAATTTCTCAGATTAATAATAAAGTTGAGTGTCTTGTTATTTGCCTATAATCTTTTGTATTTCTATTTCTGTGAAATGCATTTTCATGTTCTTCGTCCATCCTTTTAGGTAGGAGTTAAGCATTCTGGATAAAATTTTCTCATCTATTATGTGTGTGGCAAATTTCTTTTTAGAGTCTGTGATTGGTATTTTCACTCCCTTTTTGATATATTTTTATAACCATGAGTTCATAGTATCAAAAGAGTCAAGCTTTTCTTTTCAGTTTGTGTCTTGTATAAGAAATTCTTCCCTATTTCAAGACATAAAAAGTCATTAAAATATTTTTCCATATTATCTTCTCAAAATTGCATAGTTTTGATTTGTACGTGTTACTCTTAATCTATGTGGAAATTGTTTTGTGTTTGGTGAAAGTAGGAATCCAATTTCTTCTTTTGTCTATGTAGATAACCAGTTTTCTTAACACTATTTTTAAACAATTTTAAATTTTGTGAGTATTAATAATACCTAGGAGGTATTAACATTTATGAGGTACATGAGCTGTTTTGATGAGGGCATACAGTGCATAATAATCACATCATGGAAAATGGGGGTCATCCATTCCCTCAGGCACTTATCCCTTGTGTTACAAACAATCCAGTTGTACACTTTTAGTTATTTAAAAACGTACAATTAAATTATTTTGACTATAGTCACCCTGTTGTGCTATCAAACACTAGGTCTTACTGTTTTTTTTCTAATTATTTTTTGTAGCATTAACCATCCTCACCTCCCCCTGGTCTCCCACTACCCTTCCCAGCCTCTGGTAACTAACCTTCTACTGTCTATCTCCATGAGTTCCATTATTTTAATTTTTAGATCCCACAAATAAGTGAGAACATTCAATATTTATCTTTCTGTTCCTGGCTTATTTCACTTAACAATAATGACCTCCAGTCTTATTCATGTTGTTGCAAAGGACAGGACCTCGTTCTTTTTTATGTCTGAATAGTACTCCATTGTGTGTATGTACCACATTTTCTTTATCCATTCATCTGATGATGCACACTTACGTTGCTTTCAAATCTTGGCTGCTGTGAACAGAGCTGTAACAAATATGAGAGTGTGAATACCTCTTTGATATATTGATTTCCTTTCTTTTGGGTATATATCCAGCAGAAGGATTGCTGGATCACATTGTAGCTCTATGTTTAGTTTTTTGAGGAACCTCCAAACTGTTCTCCATAGTGGTGATACTAATTTACATTTCCACCAACAGTGTACAAGGGCTCCCTTTTCTCCACATCTTGCCAGCATTTGTTATTGCCTGTTTTTTGGATGTAAGCCATTTTAACCATGGTGAGATGATATCTCATTGCTGTTTTGATTTTACATTTCTCTGATGATCCATTAGTGATGTTGAGCACTTTTTCATATGCCTGTTTGCCATTTGTTTGTATTATTTTGAGAAATGCCTATTCAAAGCTTTTGCCCATTTTTAAATTGGATTATTAGATTCTTTTCCTATAGAGTTGCTTGAGCTCCTTACATATTCTGGTTATTAATCCCTTGTCAGATGAGTAGTTTGCAAATATTTTATCCCATTCTGTGGGTTGTCTCTTCACTTTGCTAGTTGTTTCCTTTGCTGTGCAGAAGCTTTTTAACTTGGTATGATCTCTATTCATGTATTGAATAACTCATCCTGATTGGAAAAAAAAGTCTTCATTATGTAGGCTATCTTTAACATTTTCCAATAAAAAGTTTTATACTTTTCTCCATGTACTACTTACACATATTTTATTAGACTAATGCAAAGTAATTTAATCTTACTGTTATGAATGATATATTTTATAGTTTAATTTTCTAACGGATTGTTGCTTGTATGTAGAAATACAATTAACTTTCATATATGGAGTTTGCATTCAGAAACCTTCCTACGCTTTTATTAATTACAGCCACTTCTGTAGATTAATTGAATTTTCAATGCTATCATCTCTAAATAATGAGTTTTGTATTTTCATTTCCAAACACATACTTTTTTTTTTTTTGCTTACCTCATTGTATTCACTAGACTCTCCTATATAATGTCAAACATATGATAGAGGGCATCTTTGTCTTGTTATTGGCTGCAAAGGGAATCTTTTCAATATGCCATTTTATTATTATTATTATACTTTAAGTTATAGGGTACATGTGCAGAATGGAAATTATAGCAAACAGTCTCTCAGACCACAGTGCAATCAAATTAGATCTCAGGAATAAGAAACTCACTCAAAACCCCTCAACTACATGGAAACTGAACAACCTGCTCCTGAATGACTACTGGGTAAATAACGAAATGAAGGCAGAAATAAAGATGTTCTTTGAAACCAATGAGAACAAAGACACAACGTACCACAATTTCTGGGACACATTTAAAGCAGTGTGTAGAGGGAAATTTATAGCACTAAATGCCCACAAGAGAAAGCAGGAAAGATCTAAAATCAACACCCTAACGTCAAAATTAAAAGAATTAGAGAAGCAAGAGCAAACAAACTCAAAAGCTAGCAGAAGTCAAGAGATAACTAAGATCAGAGCAGAACAGAAGGAGATAGAGACACGAAAAACTGTTCAAAAAATCAATGAATCGAGGAGCTGGTTTTTTGAAAAGATCAATAAAATAGACAGACCGCTAGTCAGACTAATAAAGAAAAGAGAGAAGAATCAAATAGACGCAATAAAAATGATAAAGGGGATATCACCACTGATCCCACAGAAATACAAATTACCGTCAGAGAATACTACAAACACCTCTATGCAAATAAACTAGAAAATCTAGAAGAAATGGATAAATTCCTGGACACAAACACCCTCCCAAGACTAAACAGGAAGAAGTCAAATCCCTGAATAGACCAATAACAAGTTCTGAAATTGACACAATAATTAACAGCCTACCAACCAAAAAAAGTCCAGGACCAGATGGATTCACAGCTGAATTCTACCAGAGGTACAAAGAGGAGCTGTTACCGTTCCTTCTGAAACTGTTTCAATATGCCATTATTAAGAATGATGCTTGCTATAGGGTTTCTCCTTTTTAAAAAAATGTCCTCTGTCAGATTATGGAACACTTGCAGAACTTCTCATCATGAAAAGAGATTTTTCACTGACTGCTTTTTCCCCATCTATTGAGACGGTGACATGATTTTCTTCCTTTAAACTGTTAATTCAATTAGTTCAGTGAATTGTTTTCCTAATGTTAAACCAATCCTTTGATTCCTGAGACAAACATTCCTAGGTGATAATATATTATTATTTTTTTAAGGACACTGCTTGATTCAGTTTGCTGATATTTTATCTAGTTTTTTTTTTTGGTTTTATGTTTTTCCCCACTTTCTTGTTTGGTTTTGGTATTAAGACTACACTGGCCGTTATTCTCTGGAAGAGTTTGTGTAAACTTGAAATTAATTGTTCCTTGAATTTTCCTGTAAAGTCCAATGGGCCTGAAGATTTTTTTTTGTGTGTGGTTCTGTTGATGGATCCAATTTTGTTAATACTTATAAAAATTTGCAGATTTTCTATTCCTTCTAAAATTAGTGTAGAAAGTTGTATTTTCAAAATTATGCCATTATGTCTAAATTTTCAAATTAACGGGCTTAAAATTGGCTATAGTACATTCTTACCTATTACATTTCTGATGTATTGATAGTTAAGTACTTTTTTATCCTAATACTTCTCGTCTTTTCTCTCTTTCCTCTTAACCTTTTGAGAGTCTTGTCTGTTTTATTCATCTTTTCCAAACAACCAACTTTTGTCCTTTGTTCTCTCATTTATGTTTATTTTCTCTTGCATTAATTGTGGCTTTTTTCTATATGATTACCTTCCTTCATTCTACTTCCTTTGGACTTAATTTGCTGGGTTTTTTTCTAGCTTCTTATGTAGGATGATTAATGCCTGATGACCTTTTTGATCCTTTTTCTTTTAAATGAAAGCATTAACAATTATTAAATTTCCCTACAAGTACCATAGCATTTCACAAGTTTGACATAGTATTTTGCTTCTCCTTTGATCCGTGAGTTATTTAGTAGTTTTGAAATTTCCAAATATATGGAATTTATTTCTAGTTTTGTTTTAATTCATTCTTAGCTTAATTGCGTTTTGCCCAGAGAACGTTTCTGAGCTGTTTGTTTCTGTTGAGGCTAGCTTTATGACCTCACAGGTGATCAACTCTTGAAAATGTCCCCACCTACTTGAAGAATGTGCATTCACTAGCTGCTGTGTGCAATGCTGCATGTATCTAAACTTGCAAATTGTACTGTTAAATCTTCTATATCATTATTCATGTTTTCTCTGCTTGAACCATTAATTTCTGAGAGAGGTGTGTTCAAATATTCAACTATGTATTTGTTTTCTCCTCTTGCAGTTCTATTTTCTGAAAATTAAATTATGCTTTTAGGTGAAATTTTAGAACTCCATATCTTCCTAATGAATTGAACCTTCTATCATTCTGAAGTGAAACTCCACCACTTGTAATGCTTTTTTTCCCTTTTAAAAAACTTTTTCATCAGATATTACCTAGCTATGCCTAGTCTTTTCTGGCATACTTGATTAATATTTTCTTTTTGGTTAATGATTTCCATTCTGCATTAGTCTTTGAGTTCTTATGATTTGGGTATAAGTAGCATATAGCTGGATTTAAAAATATTCACTTAAGTGGATTTTTAAGAATTTCTTTCAGCAAAGCTTCTGGCTAGCAAATCCAGAAAATCACCAGTTTCTATTTATCTTATTTTGCCTTCATTCTTAGAAAATGCTCTCTGAGTATAGAATTCCAGATTGTCAGTTCTCATCACCCCAAAGCTACTAGTCCACTGTCTTCTGGCTTCCATTGCTGTCCTTGAGAAGTCAGACATTAATCTAAATGCCAGTTCTTCCTTGGTCTAAGTCCATCTTTTCTCTCTGGCCTCTAAAATCTTCTCTATTTGGCATTCTGAAGCCTCATTATATGTCTATATTTTTTAAAAAGCCCACTATCTATTCTGCTGTTCACTGGGTTTCTTGGATCTGATATTTTCTCCCCAAATTTTGTCTCTGTTTGTTTTTATCTCCCTCTGAAACCTCAGTTAACCATGTTAAATTTCACTCAACTCTCCTTGTGTCAACCTTTATTTTGTCTTTTTCATCTCTATCTCTGTACTACATTCTGAATAGATTGATCTGTCTCACTCATTCACTGATTTTCTCAGTAGCGTAATTTGTTTAATGTGTCCAAGTTGTAAATTTTTAATTATTATAACTTTCAGTTCTAGAAGTTTGTTTAGTTCTCTTTCAAATCTGCGTGGGCCTTCTTAATAGACTGTTTTCTGTTCCTATTTCAATCTTCTCTTTTATTTCCTTAAATGTATTGAAGTTCTCATGTAATCTGGATAATCTCTTCCCATTGTCTGTTGATTCTGTCCTCCTCATTCGCACATGTTCCTTTTGGGTGAAAGCTGCTCACTTTCTTAGAACTAGGTTGCTAGGAATTCTCTGAGGTGCGAGTTGAGGTTCAGTTCTTCCGGAGAACATTTGTTTGCTTCTCTCTGCTGCTTTAGGATTCCGCTAACACTGTTCTGTTCTAAATGATCAGTTTGAAGTCTTTTTGGAACATTTTGCTAATAGAACCTTAGACCAAAAACCTGCATGAGGACAAATTTATGAACATGAATCCTCAGGGAAGATTTCCTCCCTTTACCCAGCACCGAGGGCAAGACAGTCTGTTTCACTGTGGGCCTGTCACTAACCTTGAAGCTAAGGATGTAGCTCTGTGAGATCACAAATTTATGCAGACTGCTTCTATTAAATTTTTCCACCTTGAGCAGGCCGTGGGATCTTATGATTAACTCCTGTGTGGTGGCCAAAGGGTGGGGGTGATGTGCTGCCTAAGCTCTCCAGGTCCAGCAGAAACCCTCTGGGTAAAATCTGGCTTTGGTGTATCCATGTCTTTCTGGATTCCTGCTTTCACTTAACTTTGGGGATCTATGGATTTATTAATCTTATACCATCTCATATTCCATATTCTGTGCATTTAAATAATTTATTTTTGTCTTATCCAAACTTCTACTAATTTGTATTGAGAAGGTCATCTCAGGTATCAAATCATTTATAAATACAAAAATTAGTAGGGCGTGGTGGTGGGTGCCTGTAGTCCCAGCTACTTGGGAGGCTGAGGCAGGAGAATCACTTGAACCTGGGAGGTGGAGGTTGCAGTGAGCTGAGATGGTGCCACTGCGCTCCAGCCTGGGAAACAGAGAAAGACTCTGTCTCAAAAATAAAAAATAGATAAATAAATAAATATCATTTATACAGCCAGAAATAGAAATCCTAGACTTGACCCAAGCTTCTTGCTTTGTGCCTTCTATTTGTCCTCCATTTTCCATGATTTTTTTGTTTTTTTTTTTCAATTTTTTTGTTTTTATTTTTCCCTTTCTCCTTGTACTGATTTGTGATTCATTGTTTCTGTGTTTTTAGTATTTACCCTCAAAATGTTACCTGCATCTCTACTTTAACCTTGCTTCTGAACAATAACAAGGCTTAGAAGATTAAATCCAATTACCCCTCTTTCAATTTACATGGTATTTTAAAAAAAATCAGTATCTTAGCTCGTTATTTAATTTCACAATTTAAATATTTTAATTTTCTATACAATAATTTTTTCAGGCTGGGTGCGGTGGCTCACGTCTGTAATCCCAGCACTTTGGGAGGCCGAGGTGGGAGGATCACTTGAGAGAAGGAGTTTGAGACCAGCCTGCCCAATATGGTGAAATTCTGTCTCTACTTAAAACACAAAAATGTGCCAGATGTGGTGGCTGGCACCTTGGGAGGCTGAGGCAAGAGAATCGCTTGAACCCAGGAGGCACAGCAGGTATGTAGTTATGAGTTGCCAGTTGTTTTTTTCTTAGCACTTTGAAGGTGTTATTATCCAGTCTTTTAGCTTCTATTATTTCTGCTGTGACCCCCACAATTTGTTTTTCTCCTCTATCCGCCCCCCTATGTTCTGCGCTTTTTCTTCTCAAATACTGATGACATTTATGTTTCAGCCTTCTCATTGTGTCCTCCACATAATCTTTTTTCTTTAACTCCTTATCTCCTGGCTGCCTTCTGGGTAACTTGGATTTATCTTGATGTTTATTATTTTTTCCCTTCTTTCAGGAGGTGCAGGACTTCCTATTAAATTGAATGATAAATTCAGCGATTTAATGATTAAATTGTATGATATTAATTCTCTCTTCATCTGTGCATAACATGTTGCCTAGAACATTTCAAGAATTATACTTTTTATTTCATCTGCATTTTTGAGAGTCCTTAGTTCCTGCTTATTTTTAAAAATTCTATTTTGGATTGTAATAGTTCTTTCCTATTTCAAATCTGATCATGCCAATCATCTGAAGTCTTTGTTCAGAAAGTAAAATACTCTATACTGATGAATTGCTTTTGCAAACTCTCACTCTGCTGGTTTGTTTCCTTAGGTATACGAAGATTGTGTGTTTGACTATGTTTGACCACACAATCCACGAGAGTTCTGTGTTCTTGGGTTGCTTTCCTCCACAGATAATGTGCCTACAAGGAACTCCTAACATTTCAACTTTATCCACTTTCGGAGGTGGGTCCCAGGTCCAAATCTACTCCTGGTGTGGGCGTCTGCCCCCAGGAAAAATCCAGCTTCTTGCTATGCTCAAGTCCAGTCTTAGCCCCCTGTTATGTTCTCTTGTTTGCAGTTGTTTTTGTTTGCTTGTTTTGGCCTTGAAAACTCTGCGTTTGCTTATGAGGTCAGCAATGCTTGAAAAATCGTGCTTTTTATAATCTATTCAGAATCTATCGGTACTTTAGCTAATCGACTCTTCATAATGTCTAGTCTGCCAGATTGTTAGATGTCAGAAGTCTAATAAATGACAGTTATTATTGATTCAGAAAATACAGCTTTTATATCACGGGGCCATGTGGGATCCAGTCTTGGAGTGTTGAGAAATTAATAAACAGTTATTCAAAGAGGTTGACAAATATAATTGATTGTTGCTGAGTTACACAGATTTTTGAATCAGCATTTTCGAAATTGGAATTAGGTCTTCATAATGTAAATTTGTTTTGACACAGCTGCCATTTCAGATTCCAATGACAGAATTTGGTCTGGAGGAAGCAGCATACACTATTCAGTTGTTCAACAAGGCAGTACTGATGCCACTGATAACACGGCTTCCTGCGGCAAGTCTTTCTGCCAGTTCACATCAAAATATGCATCTAGCATGACGGAAAAAGTGACCTTTTGGATCCCCAAGTTCATTTTCTTATTGTCTCCTTCTCTCCCTTTTCTCCTCTTGCTGGCTGGCAAAACTACATCTAGATCTTAAGTTTAAACCCCAAAGGGGAGCAAACCATTAAGAATCGAATGGGTGCTTGTCCGAGAATCTTAGGCCCTCCAACATCAGAAATTTACAAGACAGAAAATAAAAGAATGTGCGTTTTCAGTGGGAATGAAGATGGTTGTGTAGTGTATCCTGTGTGCTAGAATAACTAATCTAGTTGATGTCTTCATAATAAGATGCACCCTTCTATTTTCACTCATCTCAGATATGAATTATTAAAGACTGTCTTATTGTTCCTCTGAAAGTTCTGCATATAATGTCGAAGTCATCTTGAAAAAAAGGAAAAACTGGAAGTAACAGAAAGAAAAATAATGCATCTGGAGCTTATGACTCCCGCCCATCATTAAATCACTTCTTGTACTTTTGTACCAAAACATTTTCCCCATTTTATTTCCATCTTGTGCAGAAGGTAATTACCCTTCAGAGACACCTGCAGGGAGAGGCTACGAGGATGTCTGATAATTTTTAATGTGTTTGTCTCTACATTTTCTTTCCAACATTCTACTAAGTCAAGCACATCTGCTGTGAAGCATCAGTGGAGGATGACTTCATTAAATATTAAATACTGTTTTCTGCCTTTACAAGTGTGTGTCCTATACAAAATCCTCAGATGGTAGGGGCAAGCAGGAGGGTCACAAAAATCTTCATGAACCTCAAACTGCCCCTTGCAATAGGCCACCCGCTGAGATGCTGTTCGTTTCTTACAAGCAGTTAACCACCTGCTGCTTTTCCCAGTAGAACAACTGTTATAATAATATCTCTACATAATCATTTTAATGATAACTTGAGACAATATATTTGTTGACTAGAAACAATCTTTAGGATGTGTAAAACTTATTTGTACCACAGCCGATCATTCAAAATGAAAAAAAAAGTAGACATAAGCCTTATATTGCTTTTCCCAAAATCTATTTCTTTGCCTTTACATATATAATCAGAAATATAGATTTCAATCTATTTTATATTCACTTTGGAATCTTCCCGTTCTATAATTTTAAGCCCTAGGAAAATCTGAGACTGTTAGTTTTCCTTTTAGTGCCATCTGCTGGTCTAGTTATTCTGACTGGGTTCTAGTTTGTTCACTAGAGAAACTCAGGGTTTTCATACAATGAAAAATTTTCACGCAGAAATCTTGCTAAAAGATTTTTATTTCACATGAACCTACTATTTGTTATATTTGAATTTGGAGATCTTTTTTACTTAATCCCCAAAGTTATAATTATCATGACTTAAAGTCATTTTTTATGTATATCCATATCTATGTTATTTTATATTACATGTTATTACAATGTATTGAGTCTGACAAGCTGACTTTTCTATTTCCCTTGATAGTTACAAAAGTTTGGAAAGTTAACATTAATGTTTAATTACTTAATTTCAAATAATGAAATTTTAAGGCTACAGAAAAAAATTGATAACTTGAACATTTTATATGATTTCAGTGAACTGTTTCTAACCTCAGAAAAAAACATTTACACTTAACCTTATACACTATTAAAAATGTGGGTTTTGAACTGGCGAGTCTTGGATACTTTCTGCATTATCATATTTAGTTATGAGAAATTTTGTTCTGGTTTTCTGTAGTCTATGACTGACACCTACCAAAATCCCAGATGTTCATTTATTGTATTGTTTCAAATAGATGTCTACCCACAATTTGCAATCCATATGGCTTTCCAATAAAGGGTATTTCTCCAGCTCTGTGCTTGCATCTGGAGGGTGCCCAGTGGTTTGCTTGCTGTGCCTCTGGCATGTTCACCATCTCAGTGGTTAGCCGAACACTGGAAAACATCCTCTCTTTCTTCTGCTCACTGATGAGATATAATTTATGTTGATTCAACTCTTCACAAATTGCCATCTGTCAGCTTTGTTTTTTCTAATCCCTCATCTCCTTCCTCCATTATAATTGTTCGAACTGGCAGAAGCTCAGGTATTGGCTTAGAGCAAAGGCTCTCTGTCAACAGAGAAGATCTCATTTGAAATCCACACCTCACTCATAAATTGCCTTCTTTTCAATCTTAACTGTGGCAATATTTTCATTTGGTTTCTCATCGTCCTCCGATTCACGGGAAATAAAACAGCAGCACCCACTGACATCTCTGGCTTCTGAGACTGGATTGAGAAGCAATTTGGCATCCATGTCTTCCAAATAATCTGCCTTCCTTGGTATTCTCTGATCTTGTTTTAGGTTTCCAGGAGCTAGACATATGGAATATTGACAGTGAGAATACCCAGATTCCTGCTTCTTTGTGTGCCTGGGGCACAGATCAATTTTACTGAAGATTTTTGTCCGAAAGGGACTAACTTCTTATTCTTCATATAGATCTTTAAAAAATCTTTCTATAGCCCTGGAATATAGGAAAAGTCATTTAATGCTAATTAGAAAGTAGACAAGCACCATTTAATTAATAAGAATATTAAAACATGATGAAAATCTTCATGTCAACAGACTAAAATTAAGCATAAGTAAATCTTAATGTTTTCAGAAGTGCTTTCCTTAAGCCGAAATTTCTCAACCTTGACACTATTGACATTTTGGGCCAGACAGTTATTAGTTGCATGGGTCCTTCTAGTCACCATGGGATGTTTAGCAACAACCCTGGCTTCTATCTACTGGCTCCTGGTAGTACCCCTGTCGCCCAGGTTGTGACAACCAAGAATGTCTCCAGACATTGCCATATATCCCTTGGGAGATAAAAGTTACCCCTCCAACTGAGAAACAAAATCATTATATATGAACATTAATGAAAGAAAAATACTAAAATATGAGCGATTATCCAGAAGTCCAGGTGGTTTTATTTAGCTTTCAAATGACCACACTGTAAGAGCAATGTCAAAGGAATTAAAACATGACACAAAAATATGGAATTTCAAAGTAGAGAGGAATATAAAAATATTTATTCCAGAGATGAAGAGCTAGGATGTAGCTCATGACCACAGACTGTGGACATCTTCCCAGCAAAACCTGAGGCCTGAACACAGGACTCATTAGTCAAACATTCTAACAGAGATGTTTCCATTGACATTATTTTTTATTTTATAAGAAATCAGAAACCTGTGAAAACTTGTGATGTATTGCTGTTAGTGGCAAACTGCTTTTAAAACCACTGATCTGATGCATACAATCTGAGTGATAAAAGAAGGAAAAGTCTCTAATGGGTTATGTTAATGTCATGGTTCTTGGCCACAAGCCTTCTGAACACACCCTCATTGATGACCTGTCTATACTTGAGTTTTATGCATTTTCTGGAAGCAGAGTCCCTATGCTCCAAGTATGCATCAGATTATCTGGCAGCTTGTTACAGTGTTCAGCCTGATCCCCATTAAGCATGGGAGTCATACATTTGTAGTTCTGAGGAAGCTTTTCCGAAGGACATGTTAATACATACCATGGCATTCTATTATAGCAAGTTTCCTTACTTCATGCAGTTGGATGTACCATGAGCTAAATCATGCCCTTGAAATATAAAATCTCACGCAATACAAATTTTATATAACATGGTTAGTTCTGAAATAGAAGTGTTAGGTCCAACCCAAATCCTTGCCTTATAAAGGAATTACATTTTAAACAATCATTCATACTGTATCATATCTACCACTTAAACTAGTGTTCTGACTTTGTAGTTTAGGGCTAATGGAATCAATCCTGCCCATTATGGTTGGTGGAGACAATATCTTAGAGCAGTTAAAACCATGGGTGACCAGACTTTGCTTACCTGTTTCTGCATCTATAAAATGGAGGATAATAATAGTTTCTGTGCCTCCTAGGTTTGTTATGAGGGTTAAATGAGATACTAGATATGAAACATATAGTTCTGTATCTGGCATGTAGTAGTAAAGGCTCAATAGTTCTTAGCCACTGGTACTTTATTTAATTACATAATAAGTATTTTTATGGAGGCCACCAGGTGACTGTGATAGTCTCTTTTACTCCAAATACTTCAATAGGTAACCTATTGAAGTAGAACTAGGGAAATTAACACCTAAAAAAAGTGGTTAGCCTTCTTAGAAGTAACCCAGGACATTTTGAGTGCTCGATAGAAGAGATTGGCAAACTCTTAGGTAAAGTAACTGAAATTTTATAGATAAATGTAGGACCAATATGTTATATCCTAGCATACAACCAACAGGACATCGAAAGTCATCTTGGAATATTTAAAACAATTTAAGAAGGAGAAGGAGGTGAAACAGCAAGGATTTCAGTTTCTTTCCAACAGTGACCAGGGTCTTAACAAGCAGCTGTACCATTTCTGATCCCTGTGGTGGGTAGATGGTGGAAGCTGCCACACTGGACTATCACAGCTGAATTGCTGGATTGCTAAGATATGCTGCTGCTCTGATTCCTGCTTTCCAAAACCACCTTCTGAGAATCATTTGACTTCCCATGTAGACTTCCCACTGGGACAATACGTCCTGGCATACACACATTGATGTTGTGGTCCACCTGGAAGTTATAGGGCTCACTGTAAATGACACCTTTGCATGCTTTGGGGATCTGGTAAGTCTGTGACAGTTCAGAAAATGCCTCAAGAATGAGAAGCAGCACAGGACATGCAAAGCTAAGAACTTGGTCTCTGAAGATTGATCTGACCACAGGTGTTTGTACAGAACAACGTACTTTAAGTGATCTCTAGCTCAGTGATCTCAATATCTCTTCAATGCCTGAATACTTTGCTCTTTGCCACTCACTCTAGGTGGGAACTGAGTCTGTTAGTCTTACTGGTAACTATAATCATTGACAGAGTGAGGATTCTAGGCTTCTGAACATGGTCAGCCCTCTCCCTTAAACAGTGAGAAACTGAGTAGCAATTTAATTATTAAACATGTATACATACATCTATAAAATTCACTGCATTACAGAATTATGAGAAAATTGTCTTCTATCTTTGGAGGGTGAAAGGCCCTAGGAGAAGTATCTAAAAATATCTCAAAGATATTTCTAAAGAAAAAATTTAATGCACTGAATACCTATAAAAAGAAAGTCAATTGTTAAGTGTTAGATAAATTTTTTAAAAAGCTTAGCACAAAAGAGGTAGCAGATGGCATAAAAATATTTTGAATGTCTTGATACTTATAAAGGTAATATGAAATAGAAATGTAAGAATTATCAGCTATTAGTCCAGGAAAACTGTTCAAATACCACTACATGGTGAACCATCATTAGGAACTTCCATAAAGGTTTGGGATTTGGGCTGGCAATCTTTCTTGTCACATAACTGCCACTACTTTGCAGAAGCTTATGCCCTACAGTGTAGTTTGGCATTCTATTACATGTCTGTTGGGTCACACTAGTGAAGAAGGAAAGAAAAGAAGGAAGGAAGGAAGGTCATTATTGGGGGTAAAAAACCAACACAAACTTGTATGTTCACTGGTGGCCTAAAACAGGGTCAAAATGACCTATTCCACAGGTCAAAGAGCATTTGTCTCAAGACTATGAGGTGAAAGGAGTGTGTGGGTGTGTGTGTGTGTTTTGGGATGGGAGACTGTGACTTGATGTTCTTCTGAAGGTTGTTTGGTGCCTCAATTTTTTATCAAATATGCCAAGCCTGTAAACTAGGACATCTCAGCCAAGGGGATTTTCATTCTGGCTGTGGAAGAACACTTTTCAGAAACACTAGTGCTTGGATACTTCCACCAAAATAAGCTGAATAATTGTGATTTTTGTTTTTTTAAACTAATAGAGAGCTAATGATGCAAAGAAGCTTAAATTAGTTGAATTTCAGAAAGTGACGAGCCCTTGCCGGGAGATGAGAGACCCATGACTTCTTTCTTACCTGTGGAGTGGCAGGAAGGGTAGGAGCCCTCTGTAAAGGGGAGTCAGGAGAAGCCGGCTGTGACAGTCTGCTCAGGCTGGCATGACAAGCACCACAGGCTGGGTGGAAGTCCCAGATCAAGGTGTTGTAGGGTTGGTTACATCCTGATGTCTCTGTCTTTGGATAGTAGATGGCTGTCTTCCTCCAAGCCTCCACAAGGTCTTCCCTCTGTGTCTGCGCCTTAATGCCCTGTTCTTAGAAGGACACCAGTCTTATTGGATATGGTCCTGTCTACCATAATTACCTCTGTAAAGATCTTATCTTTAAATAGAGTTAATCTCTGAGATGCTGGGATTAGGGATTCAACATATTAATTTTGTGAGGACACAATTCATCCCAACACCACCAGCCCAACTCTTAATGAGCTTTTAATACCCAGAGGTAGGCTGCTTCACACAGTCAGAATTCCATAGGCCTAGGCACAAAGCAACTTTTCCCACCTGCAACTCTTTCCCCCAGGTCTTTACTGAATGTTTAGGGGGAGTGCATCCATTTCCTGTTTCTGCAGTGATAAATGACCACAGACTTATTGGCTCAGAACAAGATAAATGTATTATCTAACAGTCTGCAGGTCAGAAGTCTGACACAGTCTCACTAAAATCAAGGTGTCCACAGGGCTGCCCCATGAAGGCTTGAAGTGTCTCCCCCATGGGCAAGGCAGTTGCCCTCCAAAAGAGATAGGAGGGCAGGAAGCCAAGGGGCCTCCACAGAATAGAAGGCAGTGCTGAGCAGGGCTGGAGAGCACAACCTCCCCAAGATTCCAGAGCAGCTGGCAGCAGGGATGGAAAGTGAAGAAAAGTCTCCCAACTAACCAGAAAGCTGGCCAGTTCAGCTGTCAAGGAAAAGAGCTTTCCAGGATCTCACCAGTGCTTGTATCCCTGGCCCTGAAGAAGAACAAGGTCTGATTCTGACCTAAAACACTGGAAACTGGTGGTAAACTGACTCAAACTCAAGTTTCCACAAAGCTCACACCCAGCATGACTGCAGATGAGACAGAATCAGTCTGGAGTCAGTGTTATTTACTTCTGTCTCTACCATTCTTTCACACAAAATGTTCAAGTAAAAGCCAATATTACAAGACACACAGAGAGGAAAGAAAATGTGACCTATGGTCAAAACCAGGAATGAGTCAACAGCAGCAGACCCAGAAGGCCTAGACATTGGAATGACCAGATAGGAACTTTACAGTGACTCCGATGAAGATGCCAAAAGATAAAGACACCAGGGACTGCATACAACCACTGACTAACTTCTAACTAACTTCTAGTTAGAAGATTTGTTTCTTACAAGGTTTTGGGTTGGCTATTCTGAAACTAATTTATATATGTATTAGAGTTAAATATATAAAAAGATTATCAATAATGAGAGTCAGGCTTCTCAACATCCAAGAAAAAATTATGAATTAGGAAAGGAGGAAGGCAAGAATGAAACATGAGGTGTTGGATTGCAATAGGAGAAATTAGTATGAATTCATGAGCATTTTTTAAAAAAGTATATTCAGTAGAGAGATATAGAAACTAATAGATGTGTGTATGCAAGGGTGGGTATGCATACATATATTTCCAAACTCTGTCCGCTGAGAGGGACTGGAGGCAGTGATTCCACAGCAGCGATGAGCACACCTGGTGCCCAGATCTTGGTTTCTAAATCCCATTCTCCATAAAAGGAACCACAGCTCCTTGAAAAAAAGTTTGATTCTAAGGCAGCGTTAGGGAAAATATAAGATAAAACAGGAGCATCTTCTGGTACCAAAAAGTAAGGAAGTATTTGAAAGATGATGGGAATATACCAAGAGGCACAGACACCAACATGAAAAAAGCTCCCAGTGGCCAAAGGTGGAACCATTTAAGAAATAAAATAATAATAATATTTTATTCAAATACATAGAATGAAATAAATATTTATGAGCACATACTGATATAAATAAATAATTGAATAAATGGGAGAAGAGCTCTTTCTTAGAGAATTCTAATTAATAAATGTAGAAGAAATAAGGGAAATCAAATATTACTGATAGAATATTGCAGTAAGATTGTTGTAGGAAAGATTCACCAATGGATGCTAAAATTAGTGGACAAAAGTTTAAAAAGAAACAGTGTATTTGCACAGTCTCAATGTACCTCCCCAAGGAATGTTTGAAAACTTTAGAGTGAAGAAATCCAGAACCCAACACCATCACCATCACTAGTAATAAGACATATCAACATTACATAGCACTGCTATAGCTATAATACATTGAGAGAGGTACTCCACTTCTGCAGAGTTCACTGAAAATGCATTACTTCAGTCTAATCATGAGAAAACATCAGACAAAGCCAAATTGAGGGACAATCTGCAAAAACCAGAATTCTTCATCAGTGTCAAGGTCATGAAAGACAAGGAAACACAGAAGGACTATCACAGACTGGGGAGACTATGGCAATAAGACAACTAAATGTGGCAGGGCATGGTGGATCATGCCTATAATTCCAGCGCTTTGAGAGGCCGAGGAGGCCTCTCACTTGAGGCCAGGAGTTTGAGACCAGCCTGGCCAACATGGTGAAACCCCATCTCTACTAAAAATACAAAAATTAGCCGGGTGTGTGGTGCATGTCTGTGGTCCCAGCTACCTGTGAGTCTGAGGCACGAGAATGTCTTGAACCTGGGAGGCAGAGGTTGCAGTGAGCTGAGATCATGCCACAGCACTCCAGCCTGGGCAACAGAGTGTGACCTTGTCTCAGGAAAAAAAAAAAAAAAAAAAAAAAGACAACTAAATGCAAGGTGGGGCCCTATATTGAATCCTTAAACAGAAAAAGGATATAACTAGAAAAACCTAGTGATATCCAAATAAAGTCCATAGTTTTGTTAATAGTAATGCACCAGCATTAATGTTTTAGTTCTGATAATTGTACTATGGCTATACCAAACTAAGGGTATTCAGGTTCTCTGCTGTTCTTGAAATTTAGTATAAGTCTAAGATTTCAAAATAAAATGAAAAAGAAAAAAGATGCCAAAGAATCTGGTGGAAAAGGTTGACAATATCCTTGTAGAGATGGACAATTTCCACAAAGATATAGAAACTATTATAAAAGAACCACATAGAGATGTTAGAACTAAAAAATACCAATTGCTGGGTCTTACACAGCAGAAATCCTGATGTAATTGGTCTGAGACTGAGTACAGGCAGTGGGAGTAATGTGTGTGTGTAATTTCCTGGGTAATTCTAATTATAGCCAAGGTTGGGAACTAGTGGGCTAGCCTAACCAAGTTAGCATTAAAATATAAAGAAACCATATATTGTGTTGTGGGTCCCTAAGACTACCCTAATACTTGGAGTTTCTCTAGAAGAACTCATGGGGATCATTTAGTTTGAATCATGGCTCAGATTCCTTCCAGCAACATAGTAAGGTTATACAGCCAGACTGTAAGAGAAAAAGCCATGGTGGAGTCCTGAGAAACCAATATGCAGGCTTCCTCATGCTTTCTCCCTCCAGCGAGGGGACACCCAAGAGCATGCTTCTTTCTCCAGCAACAAGCATCTGCTGATTCTGCCCAGGGATGTCCATCAGATAAGTCAAGGTTCTCATTAGAAAAGCCCAAGGTTTTTATGGGGAGCTGGTCACATAAGCACCCTCTGCCTAACATGTAACCAGTTCAGACTCCCAGAAGGAAAGCAGGTGTTCAGTGTAAAACCACATTGTGTATAGGCACAGGGAGTCACTCTTCTCAGTTAGGAAAAGTTGAAATCATCGTAAGGAACTGTGTACCAGTCAAATTCTCTGACGCAAGGCAAGGGAAAACCCCAATCCCTATGATAACTGCCTGGGGTGGATATTATCTTACTTAACAGCTGATGGAATTTGAAGCTTAGAGATTTTTCTTTTACCCCAAGAGATAACTTACCCCAACATCACAGCCAGAAAGTAATTATCCAAACCCACAGTTCAGTTCTGATACATTCTGTTCTGAATCCTTGTTTTTTTTCATTGAAGTTAGAGATAGATAATAGTTTTCCCTCTCTTTACCAGAGAGCATTTTTGAACAAAAGAGACGATGTCTTCACAAGTACCTAGAAAGATATTATGCAAATCCTATTTTTTCCATTGTTATCGTCAATGTAGGTAGTTTTAACAAAAAGAAGGGCCTCGGGTATATCAATAAATATGACATTTCAACAATCAGCTTTAGGAGTTTCCTGAATCTCTTTTCTACATAAAAGTAGTATATGAAAGTATAAATTTTCCAAATTATTGTTAGTTTGCTTTTTATTTTAAGTGTAAGTATCTGGGAATTTGTTTTTCATACATTTGTTTCCTCTTATTCCTGGACCATGTGAAATTTTTTGTAAGCAGTTACACGATTCAAAGCTGCTGACAGTTAACCAACTTGTACAAAACATGTGCTTCTACAACCTCTCTGGTAGTTCTATTTCAATAACCATTAAGCTTGATTTTACTACCAAGACTCCTACATGTATTTCAGCACCTGGAAACCAAAAGGTGAAAGAAAAGGCCTATTCTATTCTCTACTGGAACAAATCCTCCCTTTGTACCATGCCCTAGAGGGCACTCATGGTCTCTCCCTGGATTCTGGGAGCAGGACTTCGCTGGCTGATCCAGAGATCGACTGTAAAAACTTCAAAGAGGAGCCGTCCTTGTGGTTGGGTTCTTGTGGTAGAATCATCTCTCATGGGACAAGCCATGGCTGCTGCAAAATTGATGCTGATGGAAGCAAAGATGCTGATTTAGAATTTCCACTAAATGATAGCCTTAATTAAGAATCTAAGTTTCTAGAATAGGAGTCAGCAAACTTACTGAAAGGGCCAGATAGTAAATATATTAGGTTTTGCAGTCCATATGGTGTCTGTCTCCATGACTCAGCTCTGCTGTTGCAAGTAGCCTTAAACAATATGCAAACACATGGGCATGGCTGTGTTTTAATAAAACTTTATTCACAAAAACAGGCAGCCAGTTGGATTTGATTTACAGGTTGCAATTTGCCAGCACCTGTTCATTAGCAGACTTTGCTATCTGTGTGCTTTCCTCTAATTTAAGATATCTAGGGAACTGTTACCTTCTTTATCCGTAACGTACCTAATTATTTCTTCCTAGAGCATAAGCACAGTCTCTGTATACAAATACGAGAAGTGTCATGAGATTGGTTTACATACTTAATTTTCTTTGTAATGGACATCAGTACTCATCATTCTTAAATACAGAAATGCAGATAGAGCCTGTGTGTGTTAATCAACAGCACAAGAACCACTGTGTCTGTCACACTTCCACATCCTACATGAAGAACAGCTGGCATCTGACTGCTTTTGCAAAATGCATTTCAGGTACAATGTCAAAGAACTATCTCCAGATCCCTATATACTCTACTACATCTGGGGGAAAAAAACTAAGTTGTAGAATCACCAGAAATCATATTGGCCCCACCATGCAGAAATTCTTGGAAGACCAAACTTTACAAATACAAGTAAAATCTAAGTAAGGCATTCTGGTTCACAGTAGCTTTTTTCCTAAATGCAGTCTGAATTTCATAATGTAGCTTAGCTTATTCAGTGATTGATTTGCACAAAATATGAGTGCCATAAAACACGATTTGAATTTTAACTATAGATGTCTTGGGTATTCTCCGTTTGCATTAAAACCATGGCCAGTTGTATCATATAGTAATTACAACCAGTAGATGGCATCTAATAGCTAGAATAATATTTTGGAACTATTTTTAACAACAGACTTGCTGATTTATGAGGGTTCACCCTCTGATGTTATTTATACTGGATCATTTTAATTTTTAGCCTTAATCATCACAGTTGAATTTTAAAATTTCCATCCAATAAATTCATATAAAGGGTTACAAAAAGAAGAAAAACCTCCTCAATTTCAACTGGATACTTTTATTGCACTTCCACATAATAAGCAGATTAATGTTCTGAATTTAAAAAATTGATATAACTTGAAGACATTAAACACTGAACACAGGCATTTCAAATATAGTTGGCTCTCTATGATTGAATAAAGCTGAGTTGCTAATTTCTGGACCAGGACCAAAAAATATATAATGAGTGTAACACCATACACCAACCAACTTGAACAAATTCAATGAGTCAATTGAGTTTAAAAGTTTCACAAATAATTAAATTACTGAATAGGATAGACCAGAAGGAGAAAACCAAATTATTTAATTCTGTTCCTTAGAGCTCAATTTGCTTTTTAGCTGACTGTATTTAGCTATCTGCAATTGCAACAAACTAATGTCATTAAAAACCCATCTATTTTCTTACGCAACCTCAACAAAATATCAATGGGTTTCACCACTTGCAGATAGTGTACTTTTTAAAAGGAGGTAAAATCTGCCAGTCTCAACTCTTTCTTTCCCTGCAATGCTCATCAAAGCTAGCATTTTAGATTATAAATAATCTGAGGCCAAGAATAAAAAGAATGCTTCTTTATGTTGTCTAGGTTGTGATCTACATATTTTGGTGTCTGAGTTAGATGGATTGCATAAATAAAATAGCATTCTTGGAAATATGAAGGACAGAGGTCTGTGGGGGGAAAAGAATCATCTAATCAGAAACTTGTTTCTTACTTTAATCATGAGCCATAAAAACAGCCAAATCCCATGTCATGCTGCAGTAAAGGTTACATCAGCACTTCATACAATATTTATTGTGTAAAAGAAGCCCTGCAGTCCGACTCCAATATGACATTAATCTTCCTGCTGTCTATATCCCTCATTCCATCCTCCCGCCTCACTCCCACCCCTTCCCTCAGTTAAATGTGCCGGTTGGTGCTGCTTCTATAGTGGAGATAACTGATGGGAGGGCACTGATATAGCAAGAAATCTAGATGACAAAACAAACAGAGAAATAGATCCAATCCTAGGGAAGCTGCATTATACCTTTTAAGAAAGGGAGGGGGGTCAACCATTTCAGTTTGCCCTAGTTCAAGGGGATTCCTGGATGTGGGACTTGCAGTGCTTGGGCCAACAAAGTCTTAGACAAACCAGAAAAAGTTTGTGACCTAATGTTTAACAGGCTTATGGCTTCAGAATGTGAAGGCATCATTCAAAATTATTTATTTCACCCCGGTCGTATAAGAAATCACCAAAACCAAGACATGGTACTGGGCTGTGCTACTTAAAGCCTGCTGCTACTGAGACAAAGGTCAGCATTTAATTTCCACAAGAGCCAGACAGCTTTTCTATGATCTCAGACTTCTTCATTACACCCAACCATCTAGGCTCATGGGTTTAGGGAGGGTGAGACAGGGCTTTAGAGAGCTAACAATTCAAGGAACTAAATAGCTACATTGGGACCAGCATCTAAAATCAGAGCTTACTGGCAGTATTTTCCTGTGGTATTGCCCATTCTGTAATACTCATTGAAAACTTATTTATACTCAAAAGAATGCATCAGAGCAGCTGAAAAGCCATGCAGGCATAAGGATTCAATCAACCTAATTACTGTTCTTCTCCATGAAGCTGCTCTGGATAACTTGAGGACCGTCAGGTGGGATTAGAAAGCTTTGCTGCCTGGAAGTCTATGCTCATTTTTTGAAAAGCTCTCTCTCCGACTTCTGGTAAACAAGTTATGAAGAAAGGTACTGCAATGGGATGCGAGTTATATCATCACCTTTACTGCAACAATCTAGGGAATGGCAATATATGATCTAGCAATTGAATAGCCGAAGTTATTAAAAGGTCCCCTTGGTAATTGTACACTGAAAACTCAAAACTAGCATTGTTCCATTTAGTACAAACCATGTCACAGAAAATGACTGTTTTAACAGAATCCCTTCTGATAACGTCTGCTCACATTAGGCCAGATAGAGAAAGAAGAGAGAAGATTTCCCCCTTTTGCCTGTGCTCCACTCTAGTTATTCCATTTCCCCATTCATGTCTTATAAGCCCCCTCACCTTTCATCCACATTCGCCTTCCCCGAGATCAGCACCAGCTCAGAGACTTCACTCACTAGAGCCTTGTTGCTTTTTAGCAACCTTTCTTCTGAGGGGACCGTGGAGCATCTCATTATTCTTCTTCGGAAACTGGATTTGTGGAAAAGCGTGGCCAGCCCTGCCCTGTATGTGTGTGGTGTGCACACTTGTGCACAGAGGCCTCTGCCAGGAGAAGTGGCAGATTGGCTGTGTAGGCAGCAGTTTCATGGAACCCAGAAATAAGTTCTGCGGCATATGCAAATGTAAGCAATGGGGGCAGCAGAACGGGCCTCTAGGTTCAAAAATGGCAGTTGTCTCCAAGAGGCCAGCCTTTTTCAAAAGCAGACCACTAAAAGTTATTCTTATGAAAAATGCCTCCCTCTGAATGAATCTCAAGTTTCTACTAGTAGGTCACTGGTGACTTCTTAAAAAGCCGTAAGTAGCTTACAAAAATATGTTATCCTGGAAAGGTAATGATTAGCAATGTATTATATGTAGTTATTCCAGAGTTCAAGAGAGAGTGAGAACAGATGGATACATTTTGACTCCAGGTCCCTACGAATAGGTGTTTGAAAACAGTCCCAGGGAACCAACGGCTAGGAGTTGGGGGATAAGGGTTACAGGTAGTCTACCTGATAATCTTATCAAAGGCCAATAGCACCTCCTCTCTTTTGCCTTCTTTTCCTATGAAGGGAAAAGGTGAAAAAGACTCACACCTGGTACAGCCTTACCAGCCATGGTGCCACAGGGATTTCAAACAAAATGTCCCCAGCAAAGAGAGAAACAAACCTTTTTCCTTTTCTACTTTCACACAACACTTTCAACACTTCTACAATTCAGTTCAATTATCGGGCAGACACCAACTGGGTGTCCTACAATTTAACACAATTCTGACACAATCTACCTGGAAATAGTATCAGATCCCCCAGGTTAAGGGATCGGTCCCATAGGACTAACTCCACTCAGACACCAGTCACAGGTCCAGGTGTCACCTGTGCTTCTGATAGACCAGCTATAAATGGGGGCCCCCATGACTCCCCCCTCCGGTTGGATAATTTGTTGTAACGGCTCACAGAACTCAGGAAAACAGTTTACTTACTAGATTCCAGATTTTTTATAAAAAGGAACACAACTTAGGAGCAGCCAGATGAAAGAAATGTATAGGGCAAGGTATGGGAGGTGGGGCTGTAAGCTTCCACGTCCTCTCTGGGTGCAATTACTCTCCCAGCACCTCCACGTGTTCATCAACCTAGAAGCTCTCCAAACCTCCTCGTTAGGGATTTTTAATAGATGATTTATTATAGAGATATGACTGATTAAATCACTGGCCATTGGTGATTAGGTCACTCTCCAGCCCCTCTCCCCTCCCCAGAGGTTGATGAGTGGGGCTGCAAGTTCTGAGCCTTTAATCCTGTGGGTTGTTTCCCCTGGCAACCAGCCCCCATCCTTAGGGGCTTTCCAAAAGTTATCGCATCAACATAAGCTCAGGTGTAGATGAAAGGGGATTGTTATGAATAACAAAAGATGCTCCTTTCACCTTTATCACTCTTATCACTTAGGAAATTAAAAGGGTTTTAGGAGCTCTGGGCAGAAACCTGGGAATGAGGACCAAATACGTACTTTGGATTATATCCTAATACCACAGCATCATGTATCTGAATCTATTTAGTCCTAGCCCTTGGAAAGCAAGGGACGTGTTTGAGAGTAGCTAAATATTATAAGTCATTTTTAATGAAGATAGGTCTTAATATAGATTTGGATACCTGGAAAGAAAATATTTGCAGCCCAGTAATTTAAAAACCAATATGCGAGCCTTTTCTTTCTTCCTTTTTAAATTAGAAACGAGGGATTTTCATTCATCTTTTCTAGAGGATAAATCATTTTATGAAAAAGGTGTAGTGAAATGATTAAGAATAGAGGCTCTGTAGTTGGACTATCTGGGTTCATATCCTAGTTCTGCCACTTTAGTGTGTGGAACCCAAAGCTATTTGCAATTTAATTAAGTTAAAGATACTGGAGGTTCCTACAACATAGTGTGCTTGAAGTGTGAATAAATACATGGTTAGAATTATAATTGGCACATAGCAAATTCTTGTTATTTGTTATAATTGTCATTATTGAAATCATCACCCTTTGTGAAATTGGGTAGAGGTTTTCACTAAGATAGTAGAAGAAACGAATTTTACTTATTCCTGGAGGAAGGAAAAAATGATGCAGCAGTGATTTTTAATTGTATGTTAATACAATATCCTGACTAGGAAAAAGTGTTCAGTAAATGGATGTTATACAAATCACTGGCTGTATTTATTGCTTCTGTGACAACACATTTCAGATTTTTCTGGGATCATTTTATAACATTTAACACATTCTGTTTCTATATTGCTATACACTTCTGGAATATCTCAGATATTCCAAACTTATGGCCTTTTCATGCAAAGGGAACTTAAAATTCCTCTAAGTTCTTGCTTTCTGATTTTAGCTTGAAAATATAATATGACCACCTCAGTACACTTTCCACTGTACTCCTGGGCTCTTGCCAGTTTCTTTCTGGGTCACACAATTCCAGCTCATACTGATAACACAACAGTGCTTATGTATTACTTATTTGATTCTTTAGAAGTTCAAGTCTATTTCAAGACTATTCAAGAGAATGTTGGACCTTTGTCAAGAAGCTTACAAAATTAAAACAAACCTCAGTAGAACATTCACAAAAGCAAAGGAATTATTTCAAATGAGACTATGATGTGTTCATAAGGAGATTATTCTATTCTGTATTCAAGACCCAGCTCAAAGATCACCTACTTTGTTAGTCTTTCTCAATTTTCCCAATTGTGTTTGTTCCCATATTTGAAGTTGGCAGTACTCTCGTCACACTTTTATTATGGCATTTGTCGTATTGTAGCTTATCTATCTGCAAGTTGTCATCCAAAAGACCACCAGGATAGCTGAATAGTAGAAAGGAGAGCTTTGCTGGAGATACCCGTTGGCAAGCTGGGAAGAGAAAGCCTCCACCTTGGACTGAAGAGGGAAAGGACAGGTTTTAAGTCTCACAGGGCTGGTATCATACATATTCAGAAGGCTTGGTGGGAAAATAATACATGTTTATGAGGGGAGTAAATGCATGCACAATGGGTAAACGTATATGTAACCTACTCTGCCATGTTCAATTTGGGGTGGGGTTTTAGCATTAAAATGAGGTAGAATTTGGCTCATGTCAAAAGGTGAACTATAGACCACAACGACAGCTTGTGTGCAGTCTCTATCCACTGGCTGAAACTTGAAGTCTGTAATAGCTTATCAGAAAAGAGTGTTTGTAAGACCAGTCCCCTGTCCAATCAGAGTTGCAGTGGTCTGGGTTGTAAATCAGCCTGATAACTCCTTTTGGTAGGGGGTTAAATAAGAGTGGGGTTTTTCTTATAGTCATAGGAATTTAGAAATTTGCCATGCCATGGCATCCAGGCCCTGAACCCTTGACCCATAGGTAACTGTTTCCTTAACCATAGGGTCTTAGTTGATATAGTCTCTCACATCACAAAGTCTAACCCCTTCCTTCTTCTTCTACTCCCTGGCTCCCCCACAGCCTATGCATGCTCCAGTGTAGGGACTTCTGTGGGTAGTCTCAGCCACCAGTACAGTATCTAGCACAGAATGGGTGCCCCCAAGATGTTTATTATATATGGTGGTGCTAACCATCATCAGGTTCATCTCTCCTCCATTGTACACAGAGGACCATGATTCCTAGATCACTTGCAACCAAGGCCCATGTGCAGTTCTTTCCACTGGGATGAGAGCAGAAGTGATGAGCGTCACTTTAGGTTGACACCTAGAGAGTGTGAGATCCCAAAGCTGTGGCAAACACTGAAGTGACATATAGAGGTGGCGGTGCTTCCAGTAGCCTAGGTTCCAGGGTAACCCAGGAGCAGAGCTCCTTGCTGCTCACTTTGGAGGTGATTAGAAAGGTAAACCTTTATGGTTTAGCCACTGAGATTCGAGGGGCTTTGTTACCACAGCATATCCTATCCTATCCTATCCTGACTAATACACAATGGATGACAAAGATTTTGACTTTTTTAGATTCAGACATCAGACTGGAAGCATCTTAGCATCACGGGAAAAACACCCTATCAGGAGTCAGAAAATAAAATATGTGCAAGCATGCACATGCACTTGTATTTTAGTCACCGACAAAGTCCTGGCATTTTTACTTCCTTGGGGTTAAAACTAGGGGGCTGAACTGGAATGATTCTACGTCCCATATACTGTAATCCCATGAATTTGAAGAAATTAATTTCAAGGTTAAATGCTCAAATTTTAGACATCATTGATCATGAGCTATAAGTCAAAAAAGGTCACTGGTCACTACAAATCCAGGGTAGAATCTCATTTATAGTTCCTTAGCAAGAACACTTCCCTCTATCACCTGCTTCCAAAAGAAAATGTTTTCTATACAATTATACAGCCTATCATCTGGCTATCTAAATCATCTGGTGATTCAAGACGGATTTTTGTCGGCCACACTCAACCTTCTAGGCAAATTGGCATTATAGAAATAGGAGGTCCTAAGCTTAGCCTGCGTAGTGCAAACCATCCCAAGGGAAATGTCCGCTCTTTGGAAGAATGAGACTGTAGGTTTAACTAAATGGGCAGGTCCAATCTGGCTGTCTGTCTGTCAGGCAGGTGGCTTTGAAGTAATGCAGACAGATTGGTGAGTTCATGGTTGATGTTAAGGCCCATTAAGTGCAACTGGGCTCTGCCACATTGTTCTCTGATTATATGGTTTGGCTCTGTATCCCCATCCAAACCTCATCTCAAATTGTAATTGCCATGTGTCAAGGGACGGACCTAGTGGGAGTTGACTGGTTCCCCCCATGCTGTTCTCATGATAGTGAGTGAGTTCTCACAAGATCTGGTTGTTTGATAAGTGTAGGGCTCTTTCCCCTTCATGCACTCTTTTTCTCTCTCCTGCTGACCTGTGAAGAAGTTGCCTGCTTCCCCTTCCACCATGATTGTAAGTTTTTTGAGGCCTCCCCAGCCATGCATAACTGTAAGTCAATTAAACCTCTTTATAAATTACCCAGTCTCAGGGAGGTTATGGCAGTGCGAAGATGGTCTAATACATCTGGATATTTCATGGTTTTTATATAAGGGGTAGGTTTAACAATTGCAGCTTAGGTCCTCCATCACTAGAGATGCACTGTATCCATCCATCACTAGAGATGCAGTCACTGCAGAATTTCACTAAGGAGAAGATCCAGGAACTTGCTCTCTGTTGACCCTGCTCTTGAGAGAGCAATGCCCATGGAGATGATGCCCAGGTTCTGAGCAATGGTCCTTGTCTTGTTCTTCAGAAGACAGTTGTGCAAAGCAGCTGATCCACCCTCCACCTGCTTTGTATAGAAGTGGCTCATTGTGCTGCTGAAAATGAGAGCTGTCACTACTAATCTTGGGGTGGATTCCCATGGGTCCCAGCCTGGGATGCTCATGTAAATCACCTAAGGACCAACCTGACAGCTTGACTGAATAGGCCCTGGTGGGGCCTGGCCTCTGTATTTCTTGTAGTGTTCCTGGATTGAGCACCAGGGCTTTGCTCTGAGGTAAATTAGAATAACTTTTTTCCCATTTCTGTGCTCTAAGTTACCATTGGTAGGCTATAAACAAGCCCAAGGCTATCAGCACTGGAGCTCAGTTCTGTTTTTAATGGAGGAACCTTTAGGAGCAGTTTATGTTTTGAGCCCCAGGGGAGAGGCTGATGCAGAGGCCACTGCAGCACTGAGCATAGCAGTACTTCTGTGCCCTCAACATGGCAACTGCTTGCCTGGAGGCCTGGAGCTCAGGTTCCAGGAGGCTGAGTCCTCCTGAGAGCCTGAGGAATGCATCACGATCCTTTGGTACAGGCCAGTTCCTGTGGCTGTCATCTTACAGTCTTCAGTAAAGTCCTGGGGAGTTTGTGAGACTGACAGTTCATCATTTGGTTGTGCAAGAATTTGTTTTTTAAAAAGGAGCCTTTCTTTTACTTCCTACCAATTTTAAAAAGACTTTCCACATTATTTCATTGCTTTGAGGAAACCCCTTTGATATTGGGGTTTGCATCTTAGCCTCTTAATTATGTGTACATCCTGGAGCCTGGGGGAAAGAACAGAGCCACCTTCCTGTCTTAGTTTCTGCTGCTGAAACAAATTACCATAGGCTTAAACAACAAACGTTTAATTCTCAAGTTCTAGAGGCTGAGAAGTCCAAGATCAAAGTGCTGACAGATCCAGCATCTGGTGAAGGCCCTCTTCCTGGTTTGCAGATGGCTGTCTTCTCATTGTGTCCTCACATGGCCAAAAACAGAGAGAGAAAGTAAGTTGTCTCATGTCTCCTCTTTTACAGGAACTAATCCCATCATGAGGGCTCCACTCTCATGACCTAATCTCTCCCTTAAGGCCCCACCATCTCACTGAGGGTCTGAGTGTCCATAATACTGCCTAAGGTCTGGAACCAGTCCCCAAACACTGGCCACCTCCCCTGCAGCCTGGGCATATTCATGCCACCCAGTGCTTTCCCAGCGTGGCTGGAATGTGCCTCTCTTCTCGCAGTTGAAAAGCATGAAGACCTTTGGGTTAATATCATCAAGCACATGCATTGGCTATTTGCCATAGATGAGAGACCTGTTGAACCTTTTAAAAATATTGAAATTTAATCTCCACAGTAACTCGTGGGACATTCTATAGCAGAGGAAGAAAATGAAACTCAGAGCATTTACGTGTTTTTCTAAAGGATGCTAGGAAGCAGTGGAGAGGAATCCACACCTATATCCTACAGACCCACATCCATGGAACCTGGGGGGTTGATATGGTTTGGCTGTCCCCACCCAAATTTCATCTTGAACTGTAGTTCCCATAATCCCCATGTGTCATGGGAGGGACCTGGTGGGAGGTAATTGAATCATGAGGGCAGTTACACCCATGCTGCTGTTCCCATGATAGTGAGTGAGTTCTCATGAGATTTGATGGTTTTATAACGAGCTTTTCCCCCTTTTTGCTCAGCACTTCTACTTGCTGCTACCATGTGAAGGACGTTTTCGCTTCCCCCTCTGCCATGACTGTAAGTTTCCTGAGGCCTCCCCAGCCATGCTGAACTGTGAGTCAGTGAATCCTTTTTCCTTTATAAATTACCCAGTTTTAGGTATGTGTTTATTAGCAGCATGAGAATGAACTAATACACGGGTCCTAGCCTAATTCAGGTCCTAGCCTTTGCACTCTTCATAACAACAGTGACATATGTAATGTAGCTACAGTGCCACAGTCCATGGGATTGTTACACATTCCACTCCCGGTGGGAAGGGCAGCATTCAGGCACTGGGGACCAAAGGACTCATGGGTTGACTCTTCCAGTTGCTTCTGACTTGAGGGCAGTTCACAAGATCACTTATCTCCATTTGTGATGGTGCAGGATTCCTCAGTGGGGGTGGGGAGAGATGCAAGTTGAGAATTTTCACAAAAAAGTGTGATTTTTTTTTTTTTTTCTGAGACAAGGTCTCACTCTGTTGCCTAGGCTGGAGTGCAGTGGCACTCCACAATTTTGAGAGCAAGAACCCATCATGGCTCGCTGCAGCCTTGACCTCCCAGGCTCAAGTGATCCTCCCTTCTCCCATGTCAATCTCCCTGGTAGCTGGGAATACAAGCATGTTCCACCACGATCGGACAATTTTTTTTTAAATTTTTTGTAAAGATAAGGTCTCATTATGTTTCCCAGACTGCTCTCCACCTCTTGGGCGCAAGTGATCCTCCTGCCTCTGCCTTCTAAAGTTCTGGGATTATAGGCATGAGCCACCACACCCAGCACATTGTGGTGTTTCTTATACATGATAAGACTTTGGAAATATGGATGTGCAAACGTTTTGAAAAGAAAACTCAAATTGAAAAGTTGATATTTGGGGCAGAGACATTAGGAACTTAATTTAACAGACCCACCTGCAGCATTTGGGATAGGCCTCGAAACTGTGGGGCTGTGGGGCCCTGGGGAGAAGCTGGCCCGTCTGGGGTCAATTGAGAACCAAATTCTCAACTTGCACCACTCCCCACCCCCACTGAGGAATCCTGTACCATCACAAGTAAGGTCACCTCACAGACCTCCTGGGGCTCTGCACAGCCGCCCCCTAGAATGGCCCTCTGAGGCCCAGAGTGGAAGTGGGGGAAGAGTATGACTTCCTTTCAAAGTAGTTCTACTCTGCTTACTCTGCTGCTGTAATCTTATGAGTTGGGAAGCTGAAAATTAGGGGAATAACCCACCCTTTATTTCTTTCTTTTCTTTTCTCTTTTCTTTTCCTTTCTTCCTTTCTTCCTTTCTTTCCTTCTTTCCTTCTTTCCTTCTTTCTTTCTCTTTCTTTCTTTCTTTCTTTCTTTCTTTCTTTCTTTCTTTCTTTCTTTCTTTCCTTCCTTCCTTCCTTCCTTCCTTCCTTCCTTCCTTCCTTCTTTCTTTTCTTTCCTTCTTTCTTTTATTTTCTTTGGAGTCTTGCTCTGTTGCCCAGGTGGGAGTGCAGTGGGACAATCGCGGCTCACTGCACCCTCCGCTTCCCAGGTTCAAGCGATTCTCCTGCCTCAGCCTCCAGAATAGCTGAGATTACAGGCATACACCACAATGCCCGGCTAATTTTTGTATTTTTAGTAGAGACAGTATTTCACCATGTTGATCAGGCTGGTCTCAAACTCCTGACCTTGTGATCCGCCTGCCTTGGCCTCCCAAAGTTCTGGGACTGCAGGTGTGAGGTCACATTTTCTTTTAAGAAGAAATCTAATATACATTTAATACAAGAGGATATGTGAGGACTAATTGATGAGGAAGGTTGCTGAAGTTACCTTTAATTTGAATACAAAACATGAACGTAAAATCTCCTGGTGGTATCTCTGGCCCTCAGGAGCATCTCCTTCTGCACCGAAGAGGTGAAGGCAGGGAGGCCCCCCTGGAAGTCAAGGCAGGACTTGAGCTCAGTCCAGAGTTCCAGGAGGGGGAGGGAGAAGTGGGCAGACACTGCACTTGAGCAATAATCACCTCTCTCCTTTTTTTCCTGTGTCAACTTGGCTACCCCTGCTGCTTAACCAAGAAAGGTTTGTCTTTGATGCTTTAGGGGCAAGAAGAAATGACCTCAGCCCAGCACAGTGGCACATGCCTGTAATGTCAGCTACTTGAAGCTGAGGCAAAAGGTTCACTTGAGCTTAGGAGTTTGAGGCTGCAGTGAGCTGTGATCATGCCACTGCACTGTAGCCTGGGAGGGAATGCATGAAAATACATAGCGAGACCTCATCTCTTAAAAAGAAAAAAAGAAAAAGAAATGACCTAAAGAATACTGTGAGGATATCATATCACCTTCTTGTTCCCTTCAGCTCTGTAAGTGCCCATCTCAAAACCCAGAGCCCAGTTTGGGAAAGTGCTCAGTGTAAACTGAGGACTAGCAAAAGCAAACGCTCACTGCTGATTCACATTGGAGCCACAGCCTCTCCTGGGAATAACAGCCTTCTGGAAACATAACAGGTAAATGGACAGCTGAGGATAGGTGACACATGCCCACCACTTCCTGGGAGTCATTGATTGGAGCCTCTATAGGAGAGTTGGGTTGTATTTTCCATTGCATAGATGAGGAGTCCACAGCACCAAGGAGAGCTCTAACTCACGTCTGAAGGGTATTTTAATGCAATCCAATAAAGTTGCTTCCTGGGGCATACATAGTGCAAACCTATCCTGAAGTTCACCTTTAGGGAAACACACACACACACACACACACACACACACACACACACACAGCCAGCGGTTATTTAGGAGAACAAATGAACCATTCCAGGTTCATCTGCTGAGCCATAAACCTGAGCATTGCTTAATTGCTTGCTCTCAAAATAGTATGCAGCCTTGGGAGAGCACAATTTGAGTCATTGCACCCAACTAGCAAAAGGCCTTCTATTTCTACTTTAAGCTGTTGAGAGGCCCTTGGGTAGAATGTTCACAGGAAGAGGCCAACAGCTGAATTTCCTGACTTGTGCTTTCTCCACGGATGGGAGGCTCCTGAGGGACACCACCGGGAATAATTCCCACTAGAGGAGAGTCCAGAGATCTACAATCAGCAGCACCTCAAATAATGTTTCCCTAGAGCACTGTGGAAGTTTACAGTTTTCTTCTTTTCCCTATAAACCTACCTTCTTTTCCCTCCAGAGTGAATATTACATAAAAGTATGACCACCAAAAACTGTTTTACACAGAGCTGTTTAAGATGATAGATGAACCAAGACTGATTTTATACAAATGACAAAGCAGTGACAGGGCCCTGCCCAGTGTCTGCTGTTCTTCAGACACCTTCACGAATATCACTGGGTTGCAAAAGCAGCCCATCCCATGAAATGTTCTATTAAGAAGTTTACTTTGCAAAAGTCCTTCTACTTTAGTTTATCTCTGTTCCAGTGCCAGGGAGCCCTGGTGAAAGATATCTACAAAAAAGAACCATTAGGCATATGAAGACTGCCAGATTGTCCTTTCTTCCTGGGAGACAAAGTGAAACAATAGCTCACAGAGGTTCCAGGGACTCAGAAAGGAATACTTATCCTCAGGGAATACATGAAAATACCTAGTGGACATATTGTGAACAATGCCCCCAAGATCAGTAAGTTCTTCTGACTGCTACCCCCAAGTCCAAGCTACAATGTCTTGCAAGGCTAGACACATAGTGTGCTGCTGCAAACACAGGCACCTGCAAACACGGGCAAAAGAATGCCAGCTGCCATTTGCCTATTAATAAAGGATGCACAAGTCGTTAAATGCTGTGAGATAGACCAGAGACTAGAATTTTCTAATCAGAACTAATCCCTCCAGGCATATAGCATTTGATACATCAAAGGCTTAATATTTGATACATCAAAGGCCTTCTCAGTAATTCTTTTGAGGAATCAAAAAACTACGCTAATGAATGTATGAGTTCTGGACTTTTTAATCGGAACTTTTTTTTCTGACTTTGGATAAACTTTTTATAGCTTCTTTCGGTTGATGAAGCCTCTGCATATGTGCTATGATTAAAGAAGATCCAAGAGAACCAATTGTTCCCAAATACCTTCCCTGCCAGCTCACCGCCCCCACCTTAGTGAATCTCTTAAGTTAAGGATTTGAGAGCCCTATTAAAATACATGTTGCCCCAGAGACATAATGGAAAGACACAATCGCCCCTTAATACATTAGGATAGACTCACTATCCAATCAGCTCAGATGTCGCTTTAGTGACTTTGAAGGATTTGAACCCTCAATTGATACCTTTGATGGAGCTTGATTAGGCTGTAGGAGTTCATTACTTGGGGGTATTGGTTCCTGGTAGAAGGGGGAAACATCCAAAGAGAAAAGAATAAAGGACTATAAAAGGGCATAGGATCACTTGAAGCAGGTGGATTCTGATCATATCAATCAGATAATTCTTGATTTGAGCACTCCAAGAGAAACGGGGCTTTGAAAGAGACTTACCTTTTCTCCACCCACTCCTAACTAAGCTGCCAATCTCTAACCCTTCTGGGGTTTATTTGTATGTTCTGTAAACTTTGTTGCAACACTAATTATACACGATCACCTTTTTTGTTCATGTGACTGGCTTCCTACCTGCTGTATCCTGAAATAGTAAGGACCACTTGCTTCCCCAAGCACCTCGGCCAATGGTCAATGCCTGACCGAAAGGAGTCAGGTAAAAGTTTTGTGAGTGATTTCATCGCTATCCAGTTAACTTCGTACACACAGATAGGATCTAAATAATTTTGATTTTTCTTCCATTTCACGTTGAATGAGGGTACTTTCTTTTTCTCTGATGACAAGGGCTTGTCACCAAGGCATCCACTTTTGTGTGCCATACATTTACGGAATTACATCTTCTAGGTGGGCAAACAGCTTTCTCCAGAGCATGCAAGGCTGGCTGGGTGGGTTTCAGCCCATGCACTTTCCCCCCCAGGCACTTTGTAAAGATACACACAATGTGTGGTGTGCTAGCCTGCTTCTCAGCTTGCCCGTTGCCTTAGTTCATGAAGCGACCACTGATTGTGTATCTGACCACATTGAATATAACAAGAACATCTGAAGAGTTTTATGGATGTGGTTTAAAACATGTATTTTAAAGATTCTAAAATAAGATACTGTACATATGAATCTATGGAAGAAAAATACCTGTATAAAAGTATACTATGGCCCTTCCAAGTTTTAGAACACATCCTTACAACCACATACAAGCTAGTAGACTTACACCAAAGTCTTAGATGATGATGATTGCTAATTTGTGCAAGTTTTAATGAAAACACTTTAATGAGCCCTATAATTCCCAGCAAAGATCACTCTCCTGTATAAACATCAGGAGGTTGATGAGGAAGCGTTTACTCCAGAGCATAATTCTTCTCCCACTTAACTTCTACCAAAGAAGAGAGAAACAGTGATTAGAAGGGATTTCATTCTGGGTTTTGTGAGTGTGGAAAAGTCGGGCACCCAAAGTTCAATAATCCCATGCCACTTTGACTTTATAGCCTATCAAGAGTCACTGGGAACCCAACTGCATACTGAATGTGTCAAAAACACGAGACCTTGAGCTGTAGTGTCCATGGAGGCCTGCTTGTCTCCCAAAGAGGAATGCTGGCCTCCGATCTCAATAAAGAGACAAAATTTTCTTTCCTAAGCTGGATGCTCTTAGTTTTGTGTTCTGTTAGATTCTTTTGCATGCAGTAATGTATTTGACCCATTACTGTTTAAATGTATTGAGTTCCACTTATATTCTCTTCCCTGATGCTTTTGTGGCCAGCAAAGAACTGCCCACCAAATTCATTGATGGACGGAGGGAAACTGTTTTTATCAAAAGTATTTCCCCTTTTTTTCCCTTAAGTATATCACACTTCTTTTTTTGTACCAGCTAATGCTGTCTATTCTAAATCCTCAACACCATTTTTCACACACACACACACACACACACACACACACACACACTCATTTACCATGTATCTGTTCTCAACCCTTCACAAGCTTTAATCATAGCTCTCCCTCCACCTGAAAGCCCTTCTCACTATTCTCTCAAGTGACATAAAGCTAAAAATTTGATTTAAAGTTCATTCTGTGGAAAGCAAGGACAGGTAGGTGGAAAACACTTCTCATTTATCTTTCCTAATAGGGCCTTCAGAGGTTTGGAGTCCCGGCACTGAGTCAACACAGGACCTCTTGGCTTGCATATACTGAATAGTTTAACTATTTGGGCAATGAGAATTATTCTACAGTCCATTTAGAAAGCCCCTGAAAGAACTTAAGGTGGCTTAATAAAATTGGCCAAGAGTGCCGAACTTGAAAATGGAAGAGTTCTGCAGAGCCGGTTATCACTGACATATTGAATGGTTTATTTCAAATAGAAGCTCCAAGAATTTCATGGCCACTATTTTTTCTTGTTATTTTGTCTTAAAAGGAAGGGGTACAACTTTAAGTATTGCTAAAATCCCTAAGCTTTTATTTTAATAATACACACCAAAATTATATTCACATAATTGCTCAGAATGATTAAAGAAAAAAACTGCAAAATTGATTACTCATTGATTACTAAAATTTCTCACAGTCATCAAATTCATTGATCGCCGTTCTTCCTCTTCTTGACACCAGCAAAATGGAGGCTTCAGTCTCATTAAGAAAGAAAAATCGACTTTGACGTATTTTTCTTTACTGTAGCTGGACACTCCTAATCTTGTTACCCAATTGGCCAATGCCAATTGATGCCGAATGCCAGGTATAGTGAAAAAAAAATACAAAAAAACCTGCTCTGGGCAGCTCTTTGTAAACTAGATTAATGATCAAGGGAAGACAATGTATTGCTGAACACCATTCCCTTGGTCCCTAATTCATTGGTCTAAGAAATTAACTATTTTCTGTATGTTGAAGGTTCCACTCATATATCCCATTGACAACTTGCTGCTGTCTAGATATATAGGTGTAAAGAAAGTAATTTGGACCTGAAGATTTAATAGTACTAAGTATCTAATTTTCCTTGCTTTTTATACTTTTTATTCTTTTTATGCTTTTTATTTGTGTGTGCTCAAGATTACATATATACGGCTCCCTTATATTTATACTGATTATGTGAATTCCTGTAAAGTATGAGTTATAAATGCTATGCCAAAAAAGAAGGAAGCAAAGGATTATGCCTAAACATACTTCCTCAAATGGTTTGTTAAAACAATTGAAGCTGTGAAAACATATTGAGTGCAAACTTGTATACAGCTAAAAGAGTTCTCACTTTTGCACTTCATCATCAGTCTTGAGCTGAGTGATGATCATGGGTGACATGTGTCATCTGCTTTGGGGTCAGTGCTTGCAGCAGTTTGAGAAGCTGACGTTCAGTTTTATCCACAATCTATCTACAAAGCTGCACAGGGAGAGAAAAGACAGCAGATCTACTTTGCTTCAATCAGAGGATCTTTTGTGATTGAGAGACATTTTATTGTTTGCTAGAGAAGCATGGTGAAAGGAAAGGTGAATGGGAGTCAGTTTACCTGAGAAAAGCAAATGATACAAAATCAGGGACTAGCCAATAGCAAAGAAGACTTTAGGAAACATCACAGGAAGACAGAGCCCTGAATAGGAACTGATACCTGGGCAGGTTCTAATGGTTAGCAACCACTTTCAGTAAAAAAGGAAGAGGAAGAACAAGGCATAGCCAGAGCTCTATCAGTTCAGTGTGTGGAAGGTAGGAAAACAAAAAGGCAGCCCTCCAAAATGCTTATCTAGCTGTTTTGATGCCTCTCACTGAGGGCTCTGAATTTAAATATGTTTTAAATGGGAAGCTGATCAGCTACCTTCCCTGATATGCTCTTGGCGCTTCCAGCAGAACCTGCCAGGTGGGTTTCACTGAGAGTCGCACAAAAGCAGAGACCATTGCTTGCTGCCATGATGCTAGTGTTGATCTGCAGATCTCTACTTGTCGTCTGCTAAACAACTGTGAGCTGTCACTCCAGCCGTGAGAAGGCAGCTTCCTTGTCATGGCACTTAGATTCCAGGCTCTGACTTTAATGCCTGTATGAGTTTGTTTAAAGCACCTTGTCCAAAATTTGCCTGCAACCTGTACACATAATCTTTTCCTGAAAAAAGCCACCTACATTTAACACAGGCAACTGTGCACATGGGCAGAGGGGTAGCTGTCTGGAACCTAGAGAAAAATATTGCTGCCTGGTCCCAAATATTACACCATTCCCCAATTCCTGACATTTTTAGCTCAAAGTCCTTTATTTGGGCTAAAACAACATCTTCCCAAAGGCTTAAATTAAAATGCAAATATGTTACCTGGAAGGGGAAATTATTCAAGTTTACTAATGCATTAGTGAGGATTGGCTTTTCTGATTAGAAAAAGTGTCTTTTTAAAATGCAGCATCCTAAAAGACTGGAATATACCCTTTGGATGGTTGTTTGGGGTGAGGGAGAGGGACAGAAAGGACTCAGCACCCAAGATTTTAACTAGAGAGGGTGAATGGCATATCAGCTGAGCATGTTCTGAACGTCAGGGGCTTTTACATATTTTAGTTAATCTTTATACCAACCATACGAGGTACATTTAGCATCTTCACCTTATAGATAAGGAAACCAAGGCTCAGGCATTTAAAATAACTCTAATAAGTAGATATAGAGCCAAGAGTTATGCCTGGTTTGTTAGACTACAAAGCTAGTGTCCCAGGAAATGTCTGAAGGGGTTGGAGGGCTACCAGTGAGTAGATGAATTGATGGCAGCCTCTGCCTTTTCTATTCATCCAAACACCAAGGAGGAAGGAGGTAAAGTGAAGATGACCACACACTCCCAGAAAATTTAGACTATAGAAGATGTGTGGAAAGATAAACCTGTTACATTTTACTATTGTAAAATGTCACATGACTTTGTAGGGTGATGAAAATATTGTATATCTTGATTCCAGTGTTTTTTATACATTTGTTACAGCTTATCTAACTGTACACTTAGGACCTCTGCCTTTGAAGGCATATAATTATACTATGAAAATAAGTCATAGGTTTTACTTAAATCAAATACTTTTAGGACCAACTTCCAGGGTCTATGCCAGCTCTTACTTTCCCTCTTTGGTCAGAATAGAGAAAAACAATTTCTTCAATTAAGGGAGTAAGATAGATCTTTGACTTGTACATGGCTACTACAGACATCAGGAAAGAGTATTTTTTAATAGGGTCCATGGAAGTTTGTGTTCCTTCCGATATCTCACTCATGAGCCTGGTGATAACCATGGCAGGAATTCATGCAGAAAAATTCTCTGTGATGATGGTCCTAGACTACAAAGAAAATCAATGTTAATTTGATAAGCATTAATTTGTAATCCAACATCCAAAGTAAATTCATGCATCCCTTGAATGACAAATTCATTTAAAAAATAATGCTAATCAGATTCTCTTTCAAAAGTCTAAATATACTTAAATAAGGCTTGTAGTACAATGCTTGTAGAACAATGTAATTGTTGTGGTCTTCATATACTTGCTTATTAATTGACTATTGAAATTGGAAAAGCATTTCCATAATTAATCTCATGCCATTTTCCAATTATAAATTTGCTACAGCGAATTTATAATTCACTGATGCAGCCTCAAAGGAACTGAAGGTGATGGCTTGTTTTGGGGAATGGAGTATTTTCTGAGACAATCCAGGATAGTTGCCTGATCAATACAGTATTTTGCTTTTTGAAATCCTATGCACAGAGGGAGTAAAGTGAAAGCAGCATGAAAGTATTGTTTCAAGCTATCTTTGAATAGGTTGAAAAAGGTGAAATTTGGTGGGAAGAGTGGAAACCCAGTGTGATCAGATATACTGTAGAGTTTATCTAGACAGCTCAGAACATGCCCTGAAGCTGAACAGCACACCAATTGCAATATAAGCTCTTTACACCTCAATGTGTTAAATTTGCCGTAGGCCACCCAAGATGACAAAGGCTTAAGAGTAGATGAAAAAAGATGGTGTATTAGTCTGTTTTCATGCTGCTAATAAAGACATACCTGAGACTGGGTAATTTATAACGGAACGAGATTTAATTGACTCACAGTTCTACATGGCTGGGGAGGCCTCACAATCATGATGGAAGGTGAATGAAGAGCAAATTCATGTCTTAATGGCAACAAGCAAGAAAGCTTGTGTGGGGGAACTCCCCTTTATAAAATCATCTGATCTTGTGAGACTTATTCACTATCACAAGAACAGCATGGGAAAGACTCACCCCTGTGATTCAATTACCTCCCACCCAGTCCTTCCCACTGCATGTGGGAATTATGGGAGCTACAATTCAAGATGAGATTTGGGTGGGGACACAGCAAAACCATATCAGATGGTGACCATCTCTTTGAAATTTGAAGAATACCATGATGACCACCTGTATCTTTCCAGTAAATCTAAGCCTTTTAGTTTGGTCAAAATAAGCCAAAGATTAAAGGTCTTTATTATATTGCAGTAAAAACAGTTAACATGAGATTTACCCTCTGAATAAATTTTTAAGTATGTAATTCATTATTGTTGACTATAGGTATAATGCTGTACAGCAGATCACTAGAGCTTGTTCATCTTGCTTGACTGAAACTTTACACCATATGATTAACAACTCCCATTTCCCCCTCTCCCCAGCTCCTGACAACCATCATTCTATTATTTGATTCTATGAACCTGACTATTTTAGATACCTCATATAAGTGGAATCGTGTACTTTCTATGACTGGCTTATTTCGCTTAGCATGATTTCCTAAAGTTTCATGTATGTTGTTGCATTTGGCAGAATTTCCTTCTTTTTTCAGGCTGAATAACAATTTATTGCATGTGTGTATCACATTTTGTTTATATAGTCATCTGTTGATAGAGATTTAGGTTGCTTCCACATCTTGCTATTGTGAATCATGCTGCAATGAACACAAAAGTACTAATAACTTTTCAAGATCTGATTTCAATTCTTTTGGAAAAACACCCAAAAGTAGGGTTGCCAGATCATGTGGTATTTTCTATTATTAACTTTTTGAGGAAACTTCATGTTGTTTTCCACAATATTTATACTACTTTATACACCCACCAACAGTGTATGAGGGTTGATGAGGATAAAACCATATCATCACCAACACTTATTGTCTCATCTTTTTTGATAATAGCCATTGTAATAGGTGTGAGGTGACCTCTCATTGGGATTTGTTTTGCCTTTCCCTGATGATTAGTGACACTGAATATTTTTTTCCCCAGATACCTGTTGGCCATTTATATGTCTTCTTTGGAGAAATGTCTACCGAAATCTTTAGCTCATTTATGTTTGTGGTTGTTGTTGTTTTATTATTGAGTCATAGGAGGTTTTTTTAATATATTTTGGAGATTGAGAACTTATCAGATATATGGTTTGGAAGACTTAGCATTGTGAACATGTTCATATTACCCAAAGTGATCTACAAATTCAATGCAATCCGTATCAAAATCCTAGTGGCATATTTCACAGAAACGGAAGAAATAATTCTAAAATTTATATAGAACCACAAAAGACTATGAATTGCCAAATCAATCTTAAGATAAAGGAACAAAACTAGAAGAATCATATTTTCTGATTTCAATGTATACTATAAAACTATAGTAATTAAAACTGTGTGGTGCTTGCATCAAGACAGGTATATAGACCAGTGAAACAGAATAGCAAACCCAGAAATAAATTCATGTATATCAAATCAATTGATCTTTGACAAGGGTGCCAAGAATACACAATAGAGAAAGGATAGTCCTTTAACAAATGGTATTGGCAAACCTGGTTGTGCACTTGCAAAATAATGAAATTAGATCCTTATCTTATGCCATACACAAAAATCAGCTCAAATGACTTGATTGAAGACTAAGTGTAAGACTTGAAACTGTAAAAGTCATGGGAGAAAACACAGGAGAAAACTTTATGTCACTGGTCTTGGCAATGATTTCATGAATATGATACCAAATCACAGGTAACAAAACCAAAAATAAGCAAGTGGGGCTATATCAAGCTGAAAGCTTCTGCACAACAAATGAAACAATCAACAGAGTGAAAAGACAACCTACAGAATGGGAGAAAATATGTCTTATTTTATCTTCCAAAGATAGTCACTCAAAAAGCCCAAGAGACTCCTGAAAGAGGAAAGGGAGTAGAAGACTGGCTTATTACTATTAAAATATTACCTATCACCTATTAGGAAACAAATACATTAGGCTAACATGTTTTTGATTACCAACTTGGAGCTGGGCTAGGCTCTGAGATGATGGGACAGAGAAGTTGTGAAATTAGAGATAGAGAAGCAGAGGGGCAATGTGAAAAGCACAGGGCGCTGTCCAAAATGCTGCAGGAATTTCAATCTATGCTTTGGAGAGTCCTCTAGTCAATGCAACCTCAGGGGCAACAGTAGAAGAGATGTGCATAGGGGCCCTGATGCCCAATTTCACTTCCGGAAGGGGTTGGCCCTTGCATTTAACAACCCACGAATGAAAACCAATGTTTAGTTTAAAGGGCGAAGCTGTTCACAGTATCCCAGCTCCTGGTAAGCTGGACATGGGGGACAGAGTCTAGGAAATAAAGACACTCAAATTCAGGTTTTGGATTTGCTACCCCAATGTTTGAGTGAGTACTTTGCTTTAACCCTGGAGACGTCAGTTTTCCCAGCTACACCATAAGATATGAAAGTAAATGATCTGTCAGGACCCTTCTGCTTTAGTACTGAATATTTATGTTTTTTTCTCAAGGAGAACAGGCCTTGGGATAGGACTGGAGAAGTGATAAAACATTTTTTCACTATTAATATACAATCCACATCCTTTATTTGTAGACTATTTCACAGATTCTCATGTTCTTTGCTATGGGTTGAATTATATCTTCCTCAAATCCATATGTTGAAGTCATAACATGCAGTATCTCAGAATCTGATCTTATTCGAAATAGGTCATTGCAGGTGCAATTAGTTAAGATGAGGTAAAAGAAAGACATAAAAGGTATTCAAATAGGAGAGAAAGAAGGGAAATTGCTACTGTTTGCTGATGACATGATCTTATATATAGAAAATCCTACAGACTACACTGAAAAAATCTGTTAGAACTAATAAATGAATACAGTAGAGTTGCAGGATACAAATTCAACACGCAAAATCAGTAGACTTTCTATACACTGACAACAAATTATCTAAAAAAGAAATCAAGAGAGCAATCTCATTTATAATAGCTATGAAAAAATACTTAATAATAAATTTAACCAGGGAGATGAAACACTTGTACACTGAAAACTATAAAACATCAATAAAAGAAATTAAAGAAGACACAAATAAATAGAAAGATATCCTGTGTTCATGGATTAGAATAATTAATATTGTTAAAATGTCCATACTACCCAAAATGACATATAGATTCAATGTAGTCCTTGTCAAAATTTGAACATTATTTTTCATAGAAATAGAAAATAATCCTAAAATTTGCATTGAAACAAAAAACTTTGGGTAACAAAGGCAAGGCAATTATGAAGGAAAAGAACAAAGGTGGAAGTACCACCTACCTCATTTCAAACTAAACTACATGGCTGTAGTAATTAAAATAGCATGGTATTACCACCTGCCCCCCCACCTCCCCACCCCCCACCACAAAATAAAAAGATACATTGACCAAGAGAACAGAAGAGAGAGACCAGAAATGAACTCATACATTTACAATCAACTGATTTTTGACCATAGAAAAACTGGATATCCACATGCAGAAGAATGAAATTAGATCCTTATCTTACAGCATATACAAAAATCACCTCAAAATGGATTAAAGACTTAATTGTAAGACCAGAAATTCTAAAACTACTAGATGCAAACATAGGGGAAAAACTATATGACATTACTGTGGGTAGTACATTTTAGATTTGACCCCAAATGTACAGGCAACAAAAGCAAAAATAGACAAATGGGATTACAACAAAGTGAATGTTTTCTTTGCTGCGCAGAAGCTTTTAACAGTGTGCAGCAGCAATCTATGGATTGGGAGAAAATATTTGTAAGCCATACATCTGATAAGGGGTTAATATCCAAAATATAAAAGGAGCTCATAGATCTGAATAGCAAGAAAGCAAAAACCCAGCTGAAAAATGATCAAGGGACTTGAATATACATTTCTTAAAAGAAAATACAATAATGGCTAACAGATATATACAAAAGGTTCAACATCACTAATCATTAGGAAATCACAAATTAAACCACAATGAAATATAATCTCAAATCTGTTGGAAAAACTTTTTTTCAAAAGATGAAAATAACTGGTTGGCGAGGATGTGGAGAAAGGGGAATCCTCATACACTGTTGGTGGGAATGTAAATTAGTACAACCATTATGGAGAACAGTTTAGAGGTTCCTCAAAAACTAAAAATAGAATTACCATATGATCCAACAGTTTCACTTCTGGGAATTTACTCAAAAGACCTGAAACCACTTTGTCAAAGAGATGTCTGCTTCCTCATGTTCATTGCAGCTCTAATTATAATAGCCAAGTTATGGAATCAACTTAAGTGTCCATCAACAAATGAATGTATAAATAAAATGTGGTATATATGCACAATGGAATACTATTCAGCCTTCAATAAAATAAGGAAATTCTGTCATTGTGATAACATTGATGGGACTGGAGAACATTATCCTAAGTGAAGTCAGGCACAGAAAGACAAACACCATGTGTTCTCATTTATATGTGGAATGTAAACAATTGAACTCATCGAAGCAGAGAGTAGAGTGGTACTTAAAGACGCTGGTCGCTGGCAGGGTTGGGGAATGGGGAGGGGACTGTCAAAGGGTACAAAATCTCAGACAGGAAGAATATGTTTTTCTTCTTTTTTTGAATTCCATTACACAGCATGGTGAATACAGTTAATAACAGAGTATTGTACATTTCAAAATTTCAAATGTTCTCACCACAAAAATGTTAAGTATTTTAGGTAATGGATATATTAGCTTGGTTTAATTATTTCACATTATATTTATGAATTATAATACCACTTTGTACTCTGTAAATTTATATGATCATAAATTGTCAATTTATAATTTTAAAATGAGGTTATACTGGAGTAGGATGAGCCTCATCTAACATGACTGGTGTCTTCATGAAAAGCGGAAATTTGCACACAGAAAGAAACATGCTCACTGGGAGAATGCCATGTGGTGACGGGAGTGATGGTGCCATAAGCCAAGGTCCTACTTAAATCTGGGATAGAAGCCTGGGACAGATCCTGCCCTAGATCCTTTAGAAGAAGCATGGCCCTGTCCATACCTTGATCTTGGACTTCTAGCCCCTAGAATTGTGGTGCTTGGCTGTGGCAGCCCTAGCAAACTAACACATTTCTCCACCTTGCTTTTATGCACGTCACTTTCTTAGCAAATTCTAACCAACACTTGTCACTCAATTCTTCTAGAAACTCAGGTCTTCATTTTTTCCCTTCAGGCCAAACAATGTTTTTGCCACATCAAGAGGCCTTTTCCATAAATTTGGATGGCCCCTCGTCATTCGATTTTAGTAAGCAGGGCATAGGGTTAGGCCATTCAATTATCTATTCAATCATGAAAATTAAATTTAAGTCCGTCTACATATATACTGTGTTCCATTACCTAAAATGCAACATTTGTTTAAAAAATGATGGCAGTGATGAAAGATGATGCCAACAGTGATGGTAGTAATAAATAAGACATCCTGGAATAAACATAAGACATTACAACATTTCCAGTATAAACCTTTTTTTTCTCCCAAAGATTGCTAAGCATTTTCTGTTAGGCCCTATGCCAGTTCCCTTTACAGAATATTGAACTGGATCTACTGAGATTTAATGCGCCCGTGCATTAGATTTGATGTTTCACCAACAACCTTACTCTCCAAGGAAGTGTTACTTTTAGAAATTAAGGCAGAAATCTGAGATATAGCATATGTCGGCCACTTAGAGGAAAAAATGCCCCCATAAAAGTAGAAAGCAGAAGAGTATAAGAAGAGCATGATTTAATTTAAAATTGTGGCTTTATAATTTATAGATTAATTTAAAACCACCCTCCCTCAGGTACTCAAAGTCCCTTAGAAAGGGAATCTCTCCTTATTACACAAAATGGGCACACACAAATTCAGGGCTTAAAACATTGCATTAAATGATAGTAACAAATCTAAAAATAAACTATCCTAGTTCAGTGCTTCTCAAACTTTCATATGCAAAAGAATCACTTGAATTATCGTTTAAATGCAGATTCCCAGATATTCTGGTATATTCTGATGCAGTAGAAGCTACGCATCTGCATTTTATTTTATTTTATTTTATTTTGAGATAGGGTCTCACTCTGTCACCCAGGCTGGAATGCGGTGGTGTGATCTTAGATCACTGCAACCTCTGCCCACTGGGCTGAAGCTATTCTCCCATCTCAGCCTCCAGAGTAGCTGGGACAATAGGCTCGCACCACACACTCAGCTATTTTCTTTTTTTTTTTGTATTTTTAGTAGAGACAGGGTCCTGCCATGTTGCCCAGTCTGGTCTTGAACTCCTGAGCTCAAGCAATCTACCTGCCTTGGCCTCCCAAAGTGCTGGGATTACAAGCATGAGCCACCGCGCCTGGCTTCATCTGCATTTTAAAGAGCATCCTGGTGGATTCTGAAACAGGAAACAATGATCTCTATGTCATGTAACATTTTTTCTAATAAAAAGTTATTCCTTAACTGTCACCTTTTATAATAATCTTTTAAGTAAATATTCAAATCAGATTTTTTTAAAAATCCATCAGAAAATATATTCTGACTTTTAGCTTAGAACCCATGGTCACTATAAAATGTAGTACCATTTCAGCCTTATGAGTCACAAAGATTTACAAATAGGACCAGAGCTCACCAAGGAAAAGACATAAATTCACTAATATCCTTGCAATGGGAGGTAACTAGAGCCAAAGGGTGGGGACAGACATTTTGAGGAGTGTTCTGGATAGAAAACCTTTTTCTCAGTTTCCTTGAGCATCTAGTGTTTGAACACACTTGTCTCTTAAATAAGGAGAACTGCTTCATTTTTTACACCCCACAGGCTCAGTGAAATATTACATTGCTCTATTTTTATGTTACTTTATAGCTACATAGTGCTAACTCATTTAATCCTACATTTAATTTTAATATGAAAATGTTATGCAAATTCAGTTCCAACATCTTCTTTTGGTGAATTGTAACCTAAATATCTGGATTTACAAACTCTTCTGCATTCTGGGTATCACTGCTGATTTTCTAATAGATATTTATGCTTGGATGTCTCCCAGGCATCCCAAGCTTAACACAGAAATTATTGCCTCTTTGGGCTCCAAACCTGCTCCTTCTCCTATATTGCTTGCCCAGTGAACAACAAAGATATCCATGCTGTATTTAACTCCAATTTTGACTTGAGAGTCGACATAAACTTGTGGTCCTCTGATTCACTTCCGGTTGGTCATCAGGTTCTGTTGGTTCTTCCTTCCAAATATCTCTTGAATCCCTTCCCCTCTACCGTATCCCTAATGCCACTGCTCCAGTTCAGAGTCTCACTGCTTCTCACCTAGATCAGTGCTTCTCAAACTTCAGCATGTGTCAGAATCACACAAAGCTCTTGTAAAAGCACAGATTTCTGGGTCTCACTCCAAGAGATTCTGATTCAGTAGGTCTAGGATGAGCCTTGTTCTATGCATTTCTAACCATCTCCCAGGTGATACTCATGTTGCTGGTCCATGGTGCACACTTTGATCAGAATCAGTGTCACCTGGTGCTCCTCAGCCCAGACGTCTGCTCAAATCTTCTTACACAGCACACACCTCAGTCCCCTTGCTCTCAGTCAACAAAGCTGCTTGAAGAAGCCTCATCATGGCCCTGCCAATGATGCATTTTGTGAGGATTCAGTCACCTCAGGAGATAGACCAGCTCTGGTCTATCTAAGAACCCACGGCATGCTGGGCCTCGCAGAGCAATGGGGAAGACAGGTTTCTTCCAACTGTTTCAGCTCTATCTGCATGCAGGATCTTATCAGTTCTCTTATAACAAAAATCCTACCCAGGCAAAATATCTGTTACAAAATACTGTGATGGAAAGACGATGAAAAATGGAATCATTGTTAGAGAATGATTTTGCCCCTAGAACAGGGGTCCCAACCCCTGGCCATGGACCAGTACTTGTTAGGAAGCAGGCCTCACAGCAGGAGGTGAGTGGCAGGCGAGCCAGCAAAGCTTCATTGGTAGTTACAGCCACTCCCCTTCACTCGCATTACCGCCTGAGCTCCGCCTCCTCTCAGATCAGCTGTGGCATTAGATTATCACAGGAGCACAAACCCTGTTGTCAACTGCGCATGCGAGGGATCTAAGTGCGTGCCCCTTGTGAGAATCTAATACCCCCCCTCTCCCTTCCCTCTGGTCCGTGGAAAAGTTGTCTTCCACCGAACCGGTTCCTGGTGCTAAAAAGGTTGGGGACCGCTGCCCTAGAAAACTGCTCCTCAGGAGACCGTTGGTCCTTGTGAGGTCCTACTGTTCCTACTTAAAAGTCCTGACCAAGTAAATGCCCAACAGAAGCGGAACACAAAGCAGGAAAAATCTAATGGTTTCCATTCATTATTCTTTGTGGAAAAAATGCTTCTATAGGGACTGTAGCAGAAAATAATAAATAAATCATTATGGTAACAAAGTAAGACTAGAGAATGCAGTGTCTAAATTCATGCTTCTTTGTAGGAAGATGGAATGATGCAGGGTTTAAGAATATGGGCTTCAGAGTCACACAAACTTGAGTTCAAATCTCAAGCATATCACTTAGTCATGTAGATTCGGTTATTTAACTGCTCTTAGACTCAGTTATTTCATCTCTAAAATTGAGCTAAGATCACCTACTCTTAGGATTGTTGTTAGAATCAAGTATATCTATGCAAATCTCCACATATACTATATATCTTTATATATATGTCCTATATACCTCCATATCTATCTCCATATGGATATCCCCCATATATCCATATATGTATTACACATAAACCATACACACACACAAACACACACACACACACATATATATATATTATATATATATGTATACAGACACATATATACATATATGTTAGTAGTATACTGCCTGGGATGTAGTAAATGTTCCATAAATGGTAGAGGTAGTAGTAGTGTATGATTATTAATAAGGAATGAGATAGAATGACCAACTTAAACCTCTAAAATTTGAGAAATAACTTTCCTTACTGATACTTCATCTTGTTTGTTCTTGTTATATTTCCTTAAGCATACCAGTAAGTCATTTATTTATTGAGTATGTATTGTGTGCCAGCCATTATGAATACAAAGTCACATGAGGCATAATCCAGGCTCCCTTTATTTCTAACTCTTTACTCTCACTCCCCTTAACTCACCATCAAATTTTTTCTCCTTAATTTGAATGAGGTAAAACTGCTGGTAAGTAGCATTGGGACTCTCTTGGTTTGGACATTGAAAAGTGTCAGCTTCTCTTGCTGATACTTGTTTACATGGTTCTGCCATCTTGCAGTGTAACTTTTGCTCAATCAAGCCTGGTGCAGCCTTATCATGTCTTTGCAATCAAGTAATTTCTGCAAAAGGTATATCATATTTTCTTGAGTGATTTCCTTATCCCATCGCTGCCTTTTTAATCAATTCTTCCTCTTGAATTTTGAAGAGACTCTCTGCTCTGCCATATCTGTCTCGTGGTGATATTGCTGTCGATTTGGGTCCACAATGTTTAGAACTTCCTTGTCCTTGTCCTTGTTCTCGGATTGTTAACTTGTTATATTCTGCCTCTGACATGGCTGTTCTGTGGCTTTCATCTGAAGGCTCACTTCCTTCTGGAAATGGTACTGATAGTCTTAGTCAAACCATTCTCATCACTGCTTGGGTCTTGGTTCTTTAAGATGCTCTCATTTAGGAATAGATTCTCCCCATTTAAATGCTGTTCTTGCTGCCCAGTGTAATCTTTATTGCACTTTCACTTGGGCTTATGGCAATGCTCTTCTTCTCCAAAATGATTGTCTTCTCTTCTAGGCATTTTAATATTTTTATTATTTTTCTTTCCAACTTCTATTTTAAGTTCAGGGGTACATGTGCAGGATGTCAGGTTTGTTATATAAGTAAACGTGTGCCATGGTGGTCTGCTGCACAGATCATCCAGTCACTTATGTATTAAGCCCAGCATCATTCTGAATAGCCCAGCTATTCTTCCTGATGCTCTCCCTCTCCCATCTCCCACCTTCTGCCAAGCCCCAGTGTGTGTAGTGTTATTTTCTACCATGTGTACGCCTGCTCTCATCATTCAGCTCCCACTTACAGTGAGAACACGCAGTGTTTGGTTTTCTGTTCCTGTGTTAGTTTGCTGAGGATAATGGCTTCCAGCTCCAAGTAGCAGTTGAAACTAAAGATATTTTTACTACCAAACAACCTGGGCTTTTAACATTCTACCAAAAAAACTTGATGCCTAATATTATGATGAGCTGAAATTAGAAGAGTGATATAGTAAAACAGACTATGTCAGGCGGGAGAGAGCACTGTGAACTTTCATACCTTCCATCTTTGGTAGGGTAAAAAAAATACAGTTTTGACACTCAAATAGGCTATTCTATTTCTCTCATATTTGATATAGTCCCAAGATCCAATAGAAGGCACCTTCGTCTAGTGAGATTAAGCTTCAAATGACTTTGTGTTCAAATCCTACTCTTACTTCTGTGACAACTTAGAATTTCCTCCATATTTCCTAACACAGATGAACATTTTTTTAAATTTTCATTTAAATTTTAAGTTACAGGGTACATGTGCAGGATGTGCAGGTTTGTTACATAGGTAACATGAAATCTTTAAAGGAAAAAACTGATCATATTTATTTTTATACTTACAGTATTTGACATACAATTCCTGTTCAGTAAATATCAACTGAAGCATGAGAGAAATGCTACCTAAATGACATGGTTATTGAAGTACTTAACAATAATATAAAAAACATATGTAGAACTACAAACTGTAACATACTGGAGATTAACTTCTGCCATAACAGTATGAGGAGCTCCACTGACCTGTTACCCAGTAAAAGTGGTGAAAATTGTAAAGCAAACAAACAACATATTTAAATGCTCTGGAAATGATTCTAAGGACAAACAGTGAAGAAGCATCTATTCAAGAAAATTCAGTAAGAAATTTGAAAGTCTGTGGTATGTGAACCAAGACTACTTACTCCACTCTTCCCCCCATAAAGCAGAGACTCCACTCCAGACTGCTACAGCCAAGACCACAGGGCTTCCTTGCCCCACCAGCTTCTAGTCAGAGAGGCCTTTATTCCCAGGAGGAGCAGGACTTCAGTGTTTCTCATCTTGCCCCAGCTATTTGTTACTGCAGCTATGCTCCAGATCAGTGGAAATGAGTAGTAAGAGCTCTTTTCTTCGGCCCAGCCCCACAACTTGTGGAATGGAGGCTGTACCAGGGCATGATGTGCTAAGAACACTGGGGTGCTGATTGCCTTTCCCTGGCTTGTGAAGTGGTGGTCCCACACAGGAGCTACAAACTCATATGACCTCAGGCTCCTGCTCCACTCCCCTGCACAAAATATAAAGTTCCTAGAGTGAGAATATCACTAGGAGAGAAGCTTGCCACTATCCTCACACCCAGCTTCAAAACCTTGGCTCAGATCATTTTACCTGGAAAGGAAAACAAGCATTAAAATAGATATCTCTTAATCTTTTCTCCCAAAACCTGGACTTAATTTGCAATACGGTGTGGAGAAGTTTAAACTTAACAGTGCTCTCAAGAACAGTGGAGGTTATGGGAAAAGGTAATTGAGAGGAAATTCATGGATTTAATGAAAATACAGCCTAGACTGTAGACAACTAGTTTGCAGGAGAGAAGCAGGAATAAGCCTACTAGAAAGAGCCTTCCTGAGGGCAGAAGAAATATCAAATACTGACTTCAAAAACTGTTTATTTAGGGAGGGTGGTGGGAGGGGGGTAAAGAACGAAAAACTACCTGTTGGTTACAATGTACACTACTTGGGTGATGGGTGCACTAAAATCCCTAACTTCACCACTGTATAATTTATGCATGTAACTAAAAACCACTTGTACCCCTAAAACCACTGAAATAAAAAATGAAAATAAAAAAGAAACTATTTCCTTAAAGGAGTCACAATTTGATGAGATCTATTCATAGAGCTAGTTTGTAGAGTTTGGTTCACAGACCTAAAGGAAAGCATAATTAAAGAAGTAAAGGATCTCTCATTAAAAGATATTTCCTGCTAATCACTTTTATCGGAATGGTGGGGCAGGGGGAGAAATCTGCCCCACCATTCCGATGAAAGTGATTAGCGGGAAATCTCTTTTTATTTTATTATTACTTTTTTAGAGATATGGTCTCACTATGTTAAGAAGGCTGGTCTGGAATGCCTAATCTCAAATAATCCCCCCACTTCAGACCCCCAAGTAGCTGGCATTACAGGTACTGATAAAAAAAATAGACACATAGATGTATGGAACAGAATAGAGGATCCAGAAAGAAAGTCACAAATTTACAGCCATCCGATTTTTGACAAAGTTGACAAAAACATACAATGAGGAAAGGACACCGTTTTCAAAAATGGTGCTGGGAAAATTGGATTGCTATATGAAGAAAAAAACTGGATCCCTGTCTTGCACCATATTCAAAAATCAACTTAAGAAGGATTAAAGACTTAAATGTAAGACCTGAGCCTACAAAAATACTAGAAGAAAACCTGAGGAAAACTCTTTTGCACATTGGTCTAGACAAAGAATTCTTGACTAAGACCTCAAAAGCACAGGCAACAAAAGTGAAAATAGACAAATGGGACTTAATTAAAGTAAAACACTTCTTCACAACAAAAGAAATAATCAATAGAGTGAAAAGACCACCTGCAGAATGGGAGAAAATATTTGCAAACTATGCATCTGAAGGGGGACTAATATCCAGAATTTACAAGGAACTCAAACAATGAAACAGCAATAAAACAAATAATACCATTAAAAAATGGGCAAAGTACGTGAATAGGCATTTTCAAAAGAAGACATACAACTGACCAACAGGCATATGCAAAAGTTCTCAATGCCACTCATCAGAGAAATGCAAATTAACACCATAAAGAGATATCAACTTACATTAGTCAGTATGACTATTATTAAAAAGACAAAAAATAGCAGACATTGGTAGGGTTGCAGAGAAAGGGGAACACTGTTGGTGGGAATGTAAATTAGTACAACCTCTATGGGAAACAGTGTGAAGGTTTCTCAACGAACTAAAAATGTAACTACCATTCAATCCAGAAATCTCACTACTGAGTATCTATGCAAAGGAAAATTTATTATATCAGAAACATACCTGCACCCATATGTTAATCACAGCACTATTCACAGTAGCAAAGATAATCAATTTAATTGTTTATCAACAGATAAATGGTTAAAGAAAATGTGGTATATACAGGAAAAAAAAAAAAACAACCCCATCAAAAAGCAGGCAAAGGATATGAACAGTCACTTCTCAAAAGAAGACATTTATGGGGCCAACAAATATATGAAAAAAAGCTCATCGTGACTGGTCATTAGATAAATGCAAATCAAAACCACAATGAGATACCATCTCATGCCAGTTAGAATGGCGATCATTAAAAAGTCAGGAAACAACAGATGCTGGAGAGGATGTGGAGAAATAGGAATGCTTTTTACACTGTTGGTGAGAGTGTAAATTAGTTCAACCATTGTGGAAGACAGTGTTGCTATTCCTCAAGGATCTAGAACCAGAAATACCATGTGACCCAGCAATACTATTACTGGGTATATACCCAAAGGATTATAAATCATTCCACTATAAAGGCACATGCACACATATGTTTATTGCAGCACTGTTCACAATACCAAAGATTTGAAACCAACCCAAATGCTCATCAACAGTAGATGGGATAAAGAAAATGTGGCACATATACACCATGGAATACTATGCAGCCATAAAAAAGGATGAGTTAATGTCCTTTGGAGGGACATGGATGAAGCTGGAAGCCATCATTCTCAGCAAACTAACACAGGAACAGAAAACCAAACAACACATGTTCTCACTCATAAGCGGGACTTGAACAATGAGAACACATGGTCACGGGGAAGGGACATCACACACTGGGGCCTGTCTGGGGTGGGAGGCTAGGGGAGAGATAGCATTAGGAGAAATATCTAATGTAGATAATGGGTTGATGAGTGCAGCAAACCACCATGGCATGTGTATACCTATGTAACAAACCTGCATGTTCTGCACGTGTATCCCAGAACTTAAATTATGCTAATAATAATACAAATAAATAAATAAATAAAATGGGAACACTTGGAGCAAAAATGACAAAATATTAACAATAATTATTTCTGGGTGATTGTTATATGTTTAACTGTTATTAATTTGTTGTTTCTGTGTAATTACTATATATACTTGTTTAAATCTATATATATTGTATGCATATCATTGCAAACATAAGAAAATAAAAAGAATTCTCGTGACTATAAAAAAAAGAAAATGTGGTATATATACACGATGGAATACTATTCAGCCAGACAAAAGAGTACAATTGTGTCGTTTGCAGCAACTTGGGTGAAGGTGGAGGCCATCATCTTAAGTTAAAGAAACTAGTCACAGAAAGACAAATACCACATGCTCTTACTTATAAGTGGGAGCTAAATAATGTATATATGTGCTTGGAGAGTGTGGAGTGATAAACAATTGAGACTGGATGAGTGGTGGGGTGGGAGGGGGTGGATGATGAGAAATTATATAATGGACACAATATATATTATTTGAGTGATGGATACCCTAAAAGCCCTGACTTCACTTGGATGTAGTCTATCCATGTAACAAAATTACACTTAGATCCCATAAATAAACCCCATAAATTTATACAAATTTTTAAAAAAGAAAGGAAAGCATGATGAAAATGTTACATCAAATAGAGAATATCAATGAAAAGATAGAAATTATTTTAAAAAATGAAAATTTTGGAATTGAAAATTACAATAACTAAAAGAAAAATTAATTAAAAAGAAAAGAACAGAGAGTCAGAAAAATGTGAAATAACATTAAGCAAATCAGTATCTGTGTAATGGTAATACTAGGAGAATAGAGAATGAGGGAAGAGCAGACAAACTTTTTTGAAAAAATAGTTTGAAAACTCCCCAAATCAATTAAAAATGATATACTACACATCTAGGAAGCTCAACAAACTTCAAGTAGGTTAAACATAAAGAGATTCACAAACAGACACAACATAGTAAAAATACTGAAAGTCAAAACAAGGAGAAAATCTTGAAAGTGGTAGGAGGAAAACCAATCGTCACTTGTAAGACAATTCCAATGAGTTAGCAGCTGACTTCTTATTAGAAACAATGAAGGCCACAAGAGAGTAGGATAACATATTCAAAGTGCTCAAAGGAAAAAACCATCAACTTGGCTGAGCACAGTGGGTCACACCTGTAATCCCAATACTTTGGGATGCCAAGGTGGGTGGATTACCTGAGGTCAGGAGTTCAAGACCAGCCTGGCTAACATGGTGAAACCCATCTCTACTAAAAAATACAAAAAATTAGCTGGGCGCAGTGGCATGTGCCTGTAATCCCAGCTCCATGGGAGGCTGAGGCAGGAGAATAGCTTGAACCTGGGAGACAGAAGTTGCAGTGAGCTGAGATTGTGCCACTGCACTCCAGCATAAATGACATTGTGAGACTTCGAGGCAAAAAAAAAAAAAAAAGAAAAGAAAAGAAAGAAAACCATCAACCAAGAATCCTAGATCCATCCAGCAAAACCATCATTAAACAAGCAAAATACACAAAAATTTTCAAATAAACAAAAATTGAGAGAATTGATTGCTGGCAGATCCTCTTTACAAAAACGACTAATGGAGTTTTTGAGCTTGAAAGCAAGTGATCCTCGACAGTAATTCAAACTCACATAACAAAACAAAGAGCAATGGTAACGGTAATTATGTAATTATGAAAGACAATGTAAATGCATACTTTTCCTTCTTTATTCTCTTAAGTGATTTGAAAAGCAATTGTATAAGATAATGTGTATGTAATGTAATATTGGGCCTATAACACAAGAATAAAACATATGTATAATATAGTTGCTAATAACAGTACAAAGTAGGTTTGTAGGAGCAAAGCTGTATTGGGCTAAGGAAATCACTCAGATGGCAAAATAATAATTATAACAAGGTACTGCTGTGTTTGTGACATAGTGGATGTAATATGTGAAATAATAAACCACACAAATATGAAAAAGAAATAGAGCTATACATGAGTAAGATTTCCATATATCCCTAGAATTAAGCTAGTAAAACTCTGAAGCAGATTCTGATAAGTTAAGATGTATATGGTAAACCCTACAGGAACCATTTTTAATAGCTTAAAAAAAAGTAAAAAAATTACTAAAGAAATTAAAATGTTCCTGAAGAAAATATTCACTTAAGCAGAAGAAATTATTAAGAGAGAAATAAAGGAACAAACATACATGAGACGTTTAGAAAACAAACAGGAAAATGATGGATACAAATCCAATTATATTAATAACATAAAATGTGAATGGATTCAATAATCAAATAAAAAAATAGAGTTTTTCAGAGATACAATTGTCTAAGGAAATAATTACAATGGAATACAATTAGGAAATAATAGCAGAGAAATTTTGGGATACACCCAAATATGTAGATGTTAAACAACATATTTCTAAATAACCAATGGATCAAGGAAGATATCAAAAGAGAAATCAGAAAATATTTTGAGATGAATTAAAATGAAAACACGACATACCCAAACTTTTGGGATGCGGCTAAAACAATGTTTAGGGGAAATTTATAGTTTTAAATTTCTATATTATAATGAGAAAGATCTCAAATTTTGTAATCTAAACTTTTCCCTAAAACAGTGAAAAAAAGAAGAGCAAACTAAATATAAAGCAAGCAGGAAGGCAGAGCATTATAAAGATTAAGTTGAAGATTAATGATATAGATAATGGAAATACAGAGGAATTCAATGAAACCAAAAACTGGTTAAAAATATCAAAAAATCACAAAACTGTAGCTAGATTGACCAAAAAACAAGACTCAAGTTACTAAAATTAGAACTAAAAAAGAGATTTTTTGTTCTGACCTTATGGAAATACAAAGGTTCATAAATGAATCCTATGAATATTTGTTTTATTAGTCCATTTCATGTGGCTATAAAGAAATATCTCAGGCTAATTTTTTTAAAAAAAGAGGTTTATTTGGCTCACAGTTCTGCAGATTGTATAAGAAGCATGGTGTCAGCATCTGCTTCTAGTAAGGGCTTCAGAGAGCTCCAGTTATGATGAAAGTGGAAGGATACTCAGCAGCATGTGACATGGCAAGACAGGAGGAAAGAGGGAGAAAGTGCTATGATCTTTTGAACATCCAGCTCTCACATGAATAGAAATGAGTTCTAATAAAGATTATTACAGAAGAGCACCAAGACATCCACAAGGGACCCACTTCCATGACACAAACACATCTCAGTAGGCCCCATCTCCAACATGAGGGTCACATTTTAACATGAGATTTGGAGAGGATAAATATCCAAATCATATTAGTTGTATGACAACAAATTAGATTACTTAAATGAAATAGATACATTCCTAGAAAGACACAAATTACTGTGACTGATTTCAGCAGAAATAGACAATCTGAATAGACTTTTAACAAATGAAGAGACTGAATTAGTGACCCAAAAACTACCCACAAAGGAAAGCCCAGGTCCAGAAGCCTTCATGGGTGAAGTTTGCAAAACATTTTAGGAACCCTTAATACTGACTTTTCATAAACTCTTCCAAAAAAGCAGAAAAGGATTAAATAATTCCTGTATTAATTTGTTCTCACACTGGTATGAAGAACTACCCGAGACTGGGTAATTTATGAAGAAAAGAGGTTTAGTTAACTCACAGTTCCACAGGCTTAACAGGAACCATGACCGGGAGGCCTCAGAAGCAGGAGAAGCACGCATCTTCTTCACATGGAGGCAGGAGAAAGAGAGGGAGAGAGGGCAAGGAGAAAACTTCCATACACTTTTAAACTGTCAGATCTTGTAAGAACTCACTCACTATCATGAGAACAGCATGGGGGAAATCCATCCCCATGATCCAATTACCTCCCACCAGATCCCTCCCACAACATTGGGAATTACAATTCAACATGAGATTTGGGTGGGAACACAGAGCCAAACCATACCATTACACCCCTGGCCACCCCCAAATTTCATGTTCTCATGTTTGAAAACATAATCATGCCTTCTCAATCGTCCCCCAAAGTCTTAATTCATTTCAGCATTAAATCAAAAGTCCAAGACCAAAGTGTGATCTGAGACAAGGCAAGTTCCTTCTGCCTATGAGCCCGTAGAATAAAAATCATGTCAGTTACTTCCAAGATACAATGAAGGTACAGGTATTGGGTAAATGCTCCTGTTCCAAATGGGAGAAATTGGCCAAAACAAAGGGACTACAGGCCCCATGCAAGTCTGAAACCCTGCAAGATAGTCATTAAATCTTAAAGCTCCAAAATAATTTCCTTTGACTCCATGTCTCACATTCAGGGCATGCTGATGCAAGGAGTGGGTTCCCGAAGCCTTGGGCAGTTCTGCCCCTGCAGTGTACAGCCCCCTTGGCTACTTTCACAGGCTAGCACTGAGTGTCTGCAGCTCAGTGCAAGCTGTTGTTGGATCTACCATTCTAGGATCTGGAGTATGGTGGCTGTCTTCTCATAGCTCCACAAGGCAATGTCTCAGTGGGGATTCTGTGTGGGGGCTCCAACCCCACATTTCCCCTCTGCACTACCCTAGTAGATGTCCTCCACGAGGGCTCCACTTTTGCAGCAGACTTCTGCCTGGACATTCAAGCATTTCCATACATTTTCTGGAATCTGAAATCTAGGCAGAGGTCCCCAAATCTCAGTTCTTACCTTCTGTGTAGGCCCAACACCATGTGGAAGCTGCCACGGCTTGGCAGGGCTTTCACTCTCTGAATCTATGGCCTGAACTGTACCTTGGCAGCTTTTAGCCATGGCTGGAGCTGGAGCAACTGGGACACAAGGTGCCACGTCCTGAGGCTGCACAGTGCAGCTGCGCCCTGAGCCTGACCCATGAAACCATTTTTCCCTCCTAGGCCTCTGGACCTATGACGGGAGGGATTGCTGTGAAGACCTCTGAAATGCCCTGGGGATGTTTTCCCCATTGTCTTGGCTATTAACATTCAGCTCCGCCTTACTTATGCAAATTTCTGCAGCCAGCTTGAAAAATGAGTTTTTATTTTCTACCACATGGTCAGGCTGCAAATTCTCCAAACTTTTACACTCTGCTTCCCTTTTAAATATAAGTTCTCTTTGCTTATGCAAATGAGTGTAGGCTTTTAGGAGCAGCTGGGCCACATCTCGAATGCTTTGCTGCTTAGAAATTTCTTCTGCCAGATACACTAAATCATCTCTCTTAAGTTCAAAGATCTACAGATCCCTAGAGCAGGGGCACAATGCCTTGTTTTTTTTGCTAAAGTATAATAAGAGTGATCTTTGCTCTAGTTCCCAATAAGCTCCTCCCTTCCATCTGAGACCACCTCATCCTGGACTTCATTGTCCATATCACTATCAGTGTTTTCATTACAACCATCCAACAAGTCTCTATGAAGTTTCCAAACTTTCCCACATGTTCCTATCTTCCTCTGAGTCCTCCAAACTGATCCGTCCTCTGCTCATTACACAGTTCCAAAGTTGCTTCCACATTTATGGGTATCTTTATAGAAATACCCTACTTCTAGTATCAGTTTTCTGTATTAGTGCATTCTCACACTGCTATAAAGAACTACCCAAGAGTGGGTAATTTGTGAAGAAAAGAGGTTTAATTGACTCATAGTTCCTCAGGTCTAACAGGAGCATGACTAGGAGACCTCAGGAAACTTATAATTATGGCAGAAGGTGAAGGGGAAGCAAGTACCTTCTTCACATGGCAGCAGGAGAGAGAGAGAGAAAGAGCAAAGGGGGAAGTGCCACATACTTTGAAAACATCAAATCTCATGGGAACTCACTGATTGTCACAAGAACAGCATGAGGGAAATCTGCCCCCATGATCCAATCACCTCCCACCAGGTCCCTCCCCCAACATTGAATTACAATTCAACATGAGATTTGGATGGGGACACAGAGTCAAATCACATCACTTCATAACTCATTTTATGAGGCCAGTATTATCCTGATATACAAACCAGATAAATACATCACACAAAAAATAGACCAATATATCTTATAAATATGGATGTAAAAATACTCAACAAAACACAAACAAACTGACCACATGATTATAAAAAGAACCATGACCGTGACCAAATGGGATTTATCCCAGGAATGTAAGGTTGGTTCAAAATTCAAAAATCAATTAATCTAATACAGTATCACACTACAATTTTTTTAAAACTCACTTTATCGTCTCAAAAAAACACAGAAAATGCATTTCACAAAATCTGACATCCTTTAATAATAGGAACACTAAAAAAAGAAGAAAATATTATCAACTTGATAAAGTCCGTCTACAAAAAATTCACAGCTAGTGTCATACTGAACAGTGAAAGAATGGGTGCTTTTCCTCCTGAAATCAGTAATAAGAAAAAAATGTTCTTTCTCACTACTTCTATTTTACATTTTATTAGAGGTTTTAGCCAGGCAAATTAGGCAAGAAAAAGAAATAAAAGATCAATCCAATTGGAAAGGAAGAAGTAAAATTATCTCTATTCTCAGATAACATAATCTTATATATAAAAAATTGTAAGAAATCTGCTAAAAAGTGATTAGAGCCAATAAATGAGTACAGCAAGGTTATAGATGTAAGAACAATATACAAAAAAATCAACTGTAGTTCTGTAGACTTACAATGAGCAATCTGAAAATTAAATTAAAAAGTAATTTTTTTCACAATAGCATCAAAAAGAATACATAGTAATAAATTTAACAAAAGAAGTGTAAAACCTATGGTGTGAAAACTACAAAATGTAATTTAAAGAAGTTAAAGGTCTAAATAGATGGAAAAATATTCCACACTCATGGATCAGAAGACTTAACATTGTTAAGATGGCAATACTCCCTAAACTGATCTACAGATTCAACAAAATTTCTATTAGAATTTCAGCTGACTTACCTGTAGAAACTGACAAGATGATTGTAACATTCATATGGAATTGCAACGGACCCATAATATCTAAAACAATTTTGAAAAAGGACAAAGGAGGAGGACTTTAACTTCCCAATTTAAAAACTCACCATAAGCAACAGTAATCAAGACAGTGGTTCTGGCACAAGGACAGACATATAAGTCAGTGAAATAAAATTGAGGGAATACCAAGAAATAAACCCATACCTGTATGACCAGTGAGACAGGGTGGAGTAGAGTGGCGCAAACGCAGCTCACTGCAGCCTCAACTTCCTGGCTCAAGTGACCCTCCTGACTCAACCCTCCACATAGCTGGGACTACAGGCATGTACCACCCCTGCCTGGGTGTATTTTTTGTAGAGATGGGGTTTCACCATGTTGCCCAGGCTGGTCTCAAACTCCTGAGCTCAAGTGATTCGTCCACCTCAGCCTCCCAAAGTTCTGGAATTACATGCATGATCCACTGCGCTCAGCTCCAGCTGATTTTTTGACAAGGGTACCAAGAACATTCATGAGTAAAGAATAGACTTCTCAATAAATGCTGCTGGACAAATGGAGAGCCATATGCAAAAGAATAGGATTAGCACTTTACCTCATACTATATGCAAAAATCAACTCAAAATGGATCAGAGCCCCAAAGATAAGAGCTAAAACTAAAAAATGTATAGAAAAATTATAGGCATAAATCTTTATGACCTCAGATTTGGCAAAGGATTCTTAGCTATGGCACCAAAAGCATGTGCAATGAAAGAAAAAATAAATTGAATTTTATTAAAATTAAAAACTCTTGTGCTTCAGCAGACACCATCAAGAAAGTGAAATATTTACAGAATGAAATAAAATATTTGCCATATATCTAATAAGGGACTTGTATCTAGAATATATAAAGAACTCTTACAACTCAATAAAAAGACAAATAACCCAATTTAAAAATGGGCAGAAGATCAGAACATGCATTTCTCCAAGAAAGATAATACAAATGACCAATAAGCATATGAAAAGATACTTGACATTATTAGCCAGGACAGAAGTGCAAATTAAAACCACAACGAGATACCATTTCACACACATCAGGATGGCTAGAATAAAAAAGACATAAATAAGTTTGGTGAGAATGTGAAGAAATCAAAACATGCATTCACTGCCGGTAGGAATGTAAAATGGTGTAGCCATTTTGGAAAACAGTCTGGAATTCCTCAAACAATTAAACATAGAATTACCATATGATCCAGCATTTCCATCCTTGGGGATACACCCAAGAGAAATGAAAACATTTCCACATAAACACTTAGATATTATAGATAATGATGCTGTAAACATTAGTGTACCCGATCCCAAATGTTAATCCACAGACAAATGGGTAAACGAAATGTGATATACCCAAACAATGGAATATTATTTGGCTATAAAAGAGAATCATACTGATACATTCTAACATGTGGATGAACTTTGAAAACATATTAAGTGAATAGTCAGTCACAAAAGATCACATGTGATATAATTCTGTTCATACGAAAGTTCGAAATAGGAAAATCTATAGACATAGATTAGTTGTTGATTAGAGCTGAGGAAGTTGGGATGGAGGTAGAGGGGTGATAGCTAAAATGTGTGGAGTTTCTTTCTGAGGTGATAAAAATGTTCTAAAATTAACTGTGATGGTGGTTGCATATATCTGCAAATATACCAAAAACAGTTGAATTGCACACTTTGAGTAAATTATATCTCAATAAGGCTGTTTATGAGAATCTGTCAGGTACTGTCCAAATGGAAGCTAATATCATTTCTTTTTTCTTGAGTTACATGACATTTAAAAGGCTAGTTATGCAATGTCATTATAGCCCTCAGAAATAAATTTTTCTTGATGTTCAAGGAAATCATTAAAATCATAAAATATATCAAGACCATTAGGTGAGAGAGAATTTCTTCGTGTTACTGTTATAAGCAATCATCATCTTACACAGAATTTGTTATTTAAAATTGAAAGATATTTGGTTCTATTTTATTGAAAATCTATATTCTTAATATTAGCCTAATGGTTTCCTTTCTGAGCAGAAAGATAATTCCAGGGAAAGGTGTATTTGGCTTCCGGTTTGATAGTCTTCATAAATGTGTTCTAGTTTGTTACACTTTGCTCATGTCATCATCTTCTAAATGTAGCACATTATATAATATTTATTGTTTTTCAAATGTGAGATAAAATAATTTTGCAGAAATAACAGAGAACTTTTACATAGGATTGGAATGTTAATTTATAAATATAGAAAAAATATTTTTCTTATCTGCAAATTTAATGGCTTTTTTTCTAAAAAATTTTGGCTTTGTAACAAATTTTAAACATAAATAAGTGTTTATCTGTTCTAGAAAATAATATCCAAAGACGAAATGGGGAAAAGTTAGCACAGAAATGGCCCAGTATGCACTTTCAAATAATTCTCTAATATTAGCAATTGTAAAGGAAGCTGGTGGCCATTCTCCTCTTTGTCCATGATCAATTGAAAATGAAAAAGATAAACAATGCTCCAAATTGGTCTTCTAGAAGGATGCCCAGATGGCTCCATATATGGAAACCTGTGTCTTTATTCTCCAGGTAAGACAAGTCATTAGTTGTGGGACTTAGAGTCTGAGGCAAGGGTAGGATATTCCATGAGATACATGTTATGATTAGTAATATTAAATGATGCTTATAGATAAGAAGTTTGAGAATGACTTTAAAATTATTCTGTTTTTATGTTGCTGCACCATGAACCCATGCTTAACAATGCTGAATAAAACAACATTCAAGTATCTTATGTCAGTCACTAACCTATGATTACATTACTCAAACATGGCCAGGAAGAGGACTTGACTTACATTTGGAAGCATATTTAAGTGATTAATATAACAACACAGCAAATAGTGGTCTCTAGAGTTGACCCAGTTGCATGCTGCTTTTCTATTCCTGGCCTGAAACACAAGATCCAAATGTTGCTGTTTTCCTTCACTGTGGCAAATGAGATTTTTCAGACATGATTGCTTAGTGACTTGTAACATATGTAGCTTAATCTAAAAGAAAATAATCAATGAGCTTTCCCAGTTCCTTAAAATCCCTAGGCCAAATAGTCTTGAATCAAAGCAGCTCAAGCTAAATCAGATGAAAAGATCAGAGAAAAACTATGTAGGCATCTGAGAATCTGGGAGGGTTTGAGTGATGGAGCATGGCCCAGGAGTTGGCCCTAATTGGACAATCAAAGAACATTTCCAAAGCACAGTCTATTGATTCGGAAGTTGAATGTTCTTTGATTATGTAATAACTGATTGATAATGGCAGCTTAGGTGTCTTTTTCTTCAAGCATTTTCTTCAAGTTGGAAAATATTCACTATCGGGTAACAGTTTCAAGGATAATTGATAAACGACGGTCAATTAACAATCTTAGCAGAATTCTCTACTCATCAGTAATTTCACCCAATAATTCCAACGTGGAGTTGTAGGAAGCCATCAAGTCAACCTCAATAAAACCAAGTGGCTTGACTTTGGTCATATTGATGATTAATTAGAAGAGATTCCGGGTGCCACAATTCCTAGTGGAAGCTCTCACTACTCTATCACCAATATCTTTTCTATGGTTCTCAAAGTGTGGTCTCTGAATCAGCAGCTCCAACATCACCTGGAATGTTCTAACAGAAATACAAATGTTAGAAATGCAAACCCCAACCTTGGTCTGCTGAATCAGAAACTCTTGGGGGTGGGGCCTAGCAATCCAGGGTTTCATAAACCCTCCAAATGATTCTAGTGCACACTGATGTTTAATAGCTACTTCTACATATACCCTGGTAACTGCATATCTATCTAATAACTTCAGTGCATATCAAGATATAAACTATTTCCCGAAACAAAGATTCTAAATTACATGCCACACAGGTTTAGTATGCAGGGACACTGTCTTGCATTCTACTTGCTTGAAAAATGCCTTTACTCAGGGAGATTTGATTAAGACTGTAGCAGATGGAGAACTTACTGCATTTGTAACTTATCACACAACATTGGGTTTCTCAAGGTAAGCTGTTCATTCAGATACTTGTCCAACAGTTACATTGAGCTCATGAACTGTTGGCTGTCATCACCACAGGAACTGGAATATTTACCCAAAGTGAACATTTTAATTAACTCAGAACACCATCTAGTCCTTTTCTCCAAACCTACAGTAACCTCCCCATCAGCACAGAACTGTTGTCTTTTTAATAAAGGTCATTGTTTAAAAGGGGTGGGGGGAACGCCTTGCTACGTCATTTAAGATCCTGATTTCGTTATTTAACTAGTAAGTTGTTTTCCCCTGAAGGCTTTGCAGACACTGGCTCACCAGGAGATTTCTGCCTTTAATTTACCTACTCAGGCTCATTTGAGAAACACATTTTCAGCAAGTTTTCACTCAATTTCCATATTGTCTAATTCAGCCAAACCAGTCACTAGAAGCTTATATGGGATTAAAACATTAGTATTCTCTTACATGGTGGTCCAGGGATAAACTCTCTATCTAGCTAAATTAAGGTGACAATACCAGCTACTGAAGCACTATTGAAACACCGGGGATGATTTCCTGTAAACTTTGCCCTCCCATCCCACCCCCCACCAACTCATGGCATGAGGCTAGAGAACACAGGGAACCTTGTTTCAATCTACACAGGTTAGGAGCAAACATCACATCTTTTATCCCCTTTCATGTTAATTTTAGTGGGTGGCATTTTGGCTCTTCATTTATTTGGCGAAGGAGGTGCATGGCAAGACTTTTGGCAGGACGCAGGGGACAAGACCCCCAAATCTCAGGTGCTTCAGGTACCCTCTCCTGCAAGCTCTTACTTCTCTTTTTTTTTCTCCCCGAGACGGAGTCTCACTCTGTCGCCCAGGCTGGAGTGCAGTGGCGTGACCTCCGCTCGCTGCAAGCGCCGCCTCCCGGGTTCACGCCATTCTCCTGCCTCAGCCTCCCGAGTAGCTGGGACTACAGGTGCCCGCCACCACGCCCAGCTAATTTTTTTGTAATTTTTAGTAGAGACGGGGTTTCACCGTGTTAGCCAGGATGGTCTCGATCTCCTGACCTCGTGATCCAGCCCGCCTCAGCCTCCCAAAGTGCTGGGATTACAGGCGTGAGCCACCGCGCCCAGCCTCTCACTTCTCTTTCTACCTGCTCTGCACGTTCTCACTTCCCTCCTTGTAGCCTCCCAGGGTGCATCCAACGAATTTGTTTTCACGGGGAATGAACAGGTGTCCCTCATGAACAGAACATGGGCTGATTTGCACAACCAGAATTAAAATAAAGGGCCCCAAAGGGAAGCCTTTCGTAAAATGAACTATGTTCAAAACATGATCCAGGAGAGCAGGCTTGTTTAATTTAAGGAGAGATGGAGGGCTTTATTTTATTAACAAAATACCTGAAGGAATTCTGCTCCTAGTTCAGACTCTTTTTAATCACATCAATGTTAGCACTGAGGGTTGGTCTAGCTCAGATGCTGGAGATGATGTTTTGACAAATTCAGGGGAGATACAGCTTGGCAAGTATTCACTAGGTTCACACTGCTTCCATTTCATCCATTCTCTCCACATTTGCTAGTTCTTCTGAATCTTCTATTTTTTGGTTACTATCAGTAGATTTAATAAGAATTTTTAATATAGCATTTCTAATCTAATGCCATATTAATATTCCTGAAAAACCTTATGGTCTGCATAATTACATGCTAAAAACTACACGACTTATGGAAAAGAAACAGGGTTACAGTGGATCATTCAAAACCTATAGAACCTTGTAATCAGGAAGTAACAAAACATTAGTAATCCTAATTAAAATATTGGTACAGTTAATTCTCCACTGAGATTTGCACCTAGATTCATTCCAAACATGGTTGTAGCCTGATATGCCTAGGACTCATGTTTTCTTCCTCAGGCTGAAGTTCTTGAAGCCATTTACTTCTGATAATGAGACCAGTTTCATAAACATTAAAAACATGATCCGAAGGTCACCCTCATCAGTCAATTTTTGTTGACATAGAAAAATTTGTAGCTTCTTCATCTGCATTTGCAGCTTCTCCAGATAGCTTAACGTAGTGCACTGGTTGTCAAAGTGTGGTCCTCAGACCAGCAGCTTCATGCAGAAATTTGTTAGAAATGCAAATCATTAGGTGGTATTTCAGACCCATGGAAACAGAAACCCTCTGGGAATGGGGGTTGGCCAAGAGGGGGAGCCCAGACTTCTGTGTTTTAACAAGTTTTCTAGGTAATTGTGATGTACCTAACGTCTTAGAACAACGGACATACTGGAAAATGTCACTGTTCTTGAAGCCACCATACTAGCCACTTCTTGCGGAAGGCATTTCTGCGTAATTTCAGGTGTCCTTCCATAAAAGTCTCCATATATTGATAAGACTTTGATTTAATGGTGAGAAAGCTGGCTTCTGATCTAGTCACAACATTGTCATACTGGAAAAATGACCTGTTTGCTGACAAGACCAACAAAATACACATCAATTCCCTACTCATCAATAGCATATGAACTGAGCCACATTAAATAATATCATGTTGTAGTTAAACAGATTGATAGAACAAAATTGTTAGGTACAGTGGAAAGAGCATTGGCTTTAGAGAGCAACTGACTGAGTCTGAAAAGTCACTTCATCTCTCAATGCCTCTCATCCTCCATCTACAAATTGGGGATAGTAACCTCTGCATTGTGGAGTGCCAAGGTGTGTGAAGGAGACGATGGACGTAAAATGTCTAGAATACAGCAGATGCTTGAGTAGATTCTAACTCCCTGCCCTTCATTGTTTTTCTTATAAAATACTTTACTAAAAGAAAATGAAAAATAGAGGTAGAATACATTTATAGAGATATGATAGCTGATTTCTTTCAAGTTTGTTCTATTTTTTCCTTGTCTGGTTCTTGTAGGTGATGACTTACGTCAGACTGGGATGAGCAATGTGAATCAAACTGAAAGTAAAAATGCTAATGGAATTGAGAGTGATTGTATTATTTTCTACAAACTCACCTGGGAATGAAATAAATCATTTAACAATTATAAAGATGCCCCAAATATTATAACATTACAAAGGATATTAATGGTTACACAAATAATGATTTCATTTAAACATCTACAAATTTTATATTAGTAGTCGATGTTAAAGTAGTCGTTCTAATAACATGACTGTGGTAGCAACACTTTCATGTTATAGTTCTGAAAGCAGAGGTAAAGTCTGCCATGACCACAGCTATATGCACCAGCACCAGACACAGCACCAGGAAGGACGTATATGTTCAACAAATACTTGTTGAATGAATAAATGTCATGTTTTAGGTAATTCGAAGTAATTTCATACATATTTTATCTGAATCCCTAGAACACTAACACTTGGTAGGCTGAGAAGATTATGAATTCCATTTTATAAATATGAAAGGTAAAATGACAGATAGAAAGGAAAAATGACAGATAGAAACTCAGAGATGTAAAGGTCAAGGTCTTAAAATTTTGGCAGAGGTTCAGACTTTCACAACTTACTTAATCTACAGAGACACAATCTGCTCTGAAATATTTACAGTCTGTGCATGAGCTTTCTTCCAAATGTGGCTTTCTTCTATCTGAAGTTCGTATTTGGTGCTATGTGCAGTTGGCTGCCAACATATGCATTGACCAAACTCTTGGGTCAGAGGTCCCCTGTAGAAGGATTCAAGAGAGGATAAGAGATAATGGAATTTTTCCTCTGGGCTTAGTCAGAGCTGAAACCTTCTGCCTAGTGTCATATTATTTTTACTTAAAATACATAATTTGAAAACTTCTAGTAAAATAGATTGTTCTAAGAATATTGGCATTCTTCTGCTCTCATGACTACATCGAACCTGTGATCTTATCAAGAGAGGATCATTTCCATTTGCTTAAGGTGTATGTGTAACTTTATTGCTAGACAAATCTGCAGTCTAAAGAAATACCAGGCTGTAAACAGACCTCCCATAATTTCATTACTACAGATAAAACATACATAACTTCCCCAACGAATACGCCAATAGTTACGGACTTATGGGCAATGACAAGAGTCAAGGAACTGAGCAAAATCTGTGAGGTAATGAAATCCAAGAGGCATAGAATAAAACATTACTGAGTTAAGAAAACAGTAGCTACAATTTTAAAGCATAGAGCAGTATCTGAATAGCCATAGGATATAAAATGGTTGCACTGTCACAGATAATATGGAAGACAAAAACACACACAGACACTCAAGTAGAAAGTGTGAAAATTATTTATGCAGCTTAATTTAACATGTTCTTGTTTATTCTTCCTAAAAGCATTTGATTTCTCTGAATGCTGGTAAAAATAAATTATAGTAGTCAGTAAAACACTATTCCAGTCCAGTGGAAAATTATACTTAAGCGTAAAGAATGATTTACTTGGAACTAGTAGCCAATAATTCTTTTTCCTTCTCTCTCTTTTTTTCTTTGTTTTAGTTTCACGGGTGCCAGCTTTTTATATTGGTAAACTCGTGTCATGGGTGTCTGTTGTACAGATTATTTCATCACGCAGGTACTAAGCTTAGTGCCCAATAGTTACTTTTTCTGCTCGTCTCCCTCCTCCCACTCTTCATCCTCTGATAGGCCTCAGTGCCTGTTGTTTTCCTCTTTGTGTCCATGTGTTCTCATTATTTAGCTCCTACTTATAAGTGAGAGCATTTAGTATCTGGTTTTCTGTTCCTGCTTTAGTTTGCTAAGGATAATGACCCAGCTCCATCCACGTTTCTGCAAAAGACATGATGTTGTTCTTTTTTATGGCTGCATAGTATTCCACGGTATATATGTACCACGTTTTCTTTATACAGTCTACCTCTCTTTAATAATGTTTATACAACTTTAAATAAACTTATATAACTTTAAATACATTTGTATAAAAACAACTTTAATAAGATGTTTTATTAAAGTCATTTTGTTTGCTTGAAATTTTAATTTTGTAAGTTTTTTAGTTTGACTGAAAGATGCATTTCCAAATTGGAGACCTGGAGCTGGGATTCTGCTAAGCAGGCCAGTCAACATTCTGCTCTTGCTCATGCTTGTGGGCCTGACTTCAGAATGATTGCACGATCTCAAAATCTCAGTGTGCTTTTCTGCACAGTTAGAAGAATTAGAAGTGTTAAAATTTAGAAACTGCATTAAATATCATGTATTTAAATCTGAAGCACTGGGGAGACTTCTAAGAGCTGATCTTGTTGGACAGGAAAAAAATAGAAAGGATTATTATCTCCCACTTCAATTCATGTGAAGCTCAGGAAAATCTCATTCGATTTTGTTCAAATTATGCTCTCGCTCTGTGTGAATGATATATGCTATTTGAGAAAATGAGGGAAATGATCAGCTCTACGTTAATAGTCCATGAAAAGATGCGCTTGTGTGTGTGTGTGCACATACGTGTGTGTGTGTGTGTGTGAGCTTTTATAAAAGAGATGGCTTATTTTTTTGCAAAAAGACGATAGTTAAGATTGTAGTTTAGGGAATATGAAGAGATTTATGGTCAAGTTTAGTGGGAGTAACCTTAAATAGCAATTAATTTGTGGCACGGTTATCATTTTGGTTAATTTAGCCCTTCCCTATGCACAAGGGGTGGTGGGGGCTCCATGTTAACAGCCCTTTGAATTACTGTTTCATGTTTTTTGGTACTGGAGTTGAAAACCCTTTTAAATCATTGTGGTATGTCAAGCCAAGTATTTTCTTCAGTTTGGTTTCTAATTAAAGTTAAAAGAGGGATTATCAGTCAGTCACTGAAAAGTAAGAAATACACTGAACAAAAAATAATTTTATTCCAAACTTTTGTCTCTGAAAATGATAAGAAGTTGTCCTTAGAAAGAAATAGGAGGGCTGGGCATGGTGGCTCACGCCTGTAATCCGAGCACTTTGGGAAGCGGAGGCGGGCAGATCACTTGAGGCCAGGAGTTCGAGACCAGCCTGGTCAACATGACAAAACCCTGTCTCTACTAAAAATACAAAAATTAGCTGGGCATGCCTCACTTCCCAGTTACTTGGTTCAAGTCAGGGTATGGCACTGGGCAGCTCTTGAACTAGTCAAGAACTTCCCGCTCCTGCCTTAGACACAACCTGTGCCCTAGGCTCTCAGATCCTCCATCCCCACGGAGTCCTGTCTCCCCTCCTATTCCCTCAGGTCTTGTGCTCTCTAGAACAATGGGGGAGTCCATAGGAGTAAGGAGGTTGATGCCCTACTGATCCGGAGCCCCAGCTGAACCACTGGCACTTTGATTGGACCTCCAAAAAAACATTCAGGGACATTTTAAAAAATGCCTTTCTCTATGGCAAGACTTCCCACAGTGGTTAGACACTGGAAGCAAGGAAACATTATAAAGCAAAACCTTTTGAATGTATTCATTCATGTATTGATTTATTCATAGTCATTTATTTCTTTTTTTAAGTCAACAAACATTTTCCCACTGTATTAGTTGCCTATTGTTGCTGTAACAAATTACCACAAACTCAGTAGTTCAAGACAACACAGAACTAATTTTCTTACACTCTGGAGGTCAGAAGTTCAAATTCAGTTTAACTGGGCTAAGGTGAAAGTGTCCACAGGGCAGGTTCCTTCTGGAGGAAATAGGGAGAATCTATTTCCTTGCCTTTTTCTGTTTCCAGCGGCCCTCTCCATTCCTTGGCTTGTGGCCACTTCCTCCATCTTCAAAGCATGTGATTTCATTCTCTGCTTCCATTGTCACATTGCCTTCTCTCACCCCAATTCCTCCTGGCTCCCTCTTACAAGGATTGTGTGATTACATCAGATCCATTCAGATAATCTAGGATAATCTCATCTCAAGACCCTCAGTTTAGTCACACTTGCAAAAACCCTGTTGTCATGTAATATAAGGCAATATTCACAGGGGATTAGGACATGGACATATTTGGGGGCCATTATTCAGCTCACCACAAGCACGGCTGTGGTGCTTGCTGTTAGCAATGCAAAACCTGTCAGATTAAAGTCTATCCCAAAAATCTTATGATTTAGGAAGATGAGATATATGTATTAGTAGCAGATTGAAAAGATATGCAGCAAGATCAACACAGATGGAAAGCCATGTGATGTTCAGAAGAGGGAGAAATTTCTTCTGTGTCTGGGCAAATGGCAGCCTTCCACCCGAAGTAGTATTTGAGGCTTCAAGAAAAATAATGTAGTTGTAAGGACCACAAAATGCAAGAAGAGGGCAAACAGATAATTGTTAGGGAGGGCAGAACACATAAGGCCTAAAATTTCATGCAAAATGGAGTAGTGGGAAATAAGTTCTAAAGGAGAGTTCATGACTTCTAGGTGAGGGGGTTGTATTATGTTGGGTAGACAGCAGGAGAACCATTGAAACACATGTATTGAGATGTGCTGTAGAAAGATTATTCTGCTGACGGCAATGTGCATTATGGGCATTGGTACTTTGTGGTCTACACATGTGAGTGCGAGTCCAACCAAGGAACACACCAAAAGCCAAGCATCTCAAGCCAGTTGACGAGGGCCTACAGATCCAAGAATGAACTCTAACATATTCCCTTCCTTGGTCTTATGCACATTGTGTACATTGAGAGAGAATCAACAGAATGCTTTAAAACTGAAGATATCTCCCCAGCCTGTCAGATGCTCTCTTCATCCAATCCTCTTAAGATGTAGGATTGGGGTCAGTAGCATTTGATCATCTTTGTGATGTAGTTAAAAAGAAATAAAAAATGTGGCATCTTAAGAGAGAAGACCATTGTATCTGTATCTGTAGCATTACAACTTGCTAGTGTTGGGGCTCAGAAAACAATACCCCGCAATGAAAGTCTCAGAAGCAAAAGTTATTCTCTGATCTTCTCCTGCCCTCCTGTATCTCAGTCCCATTTTCCTTTAAGGCTATATAGAAACTAGAATCCCTCTTCCCCACAGCGGGTCATAGAAACCAGAATCTCCTCCCCCCAAAGCCAGCCATAAAACCTTAAAACACTACTCTGACTTCCCCTCCACCTTTCTGTGTGAAAAATGGCTGTTAAGAAATAGTCTGACTTACCTTATTTGACTGTAGGTCCTAATACCCCCATTCCAGAGAGGGTCCTGCCCCATACTTTGAAGGAAGAAATGCGTCTCCAGGGAGGCCAAGAAGAATCTAGACAGACAGGCCCTTGCTGGGTTTCCTCACTCAGTCTATTAGCATTAGATTGTACCTTTTTTGTCCAATCACAGTTCTACAGGGCTGTCCATGCTTTGTTAAACCTAAGCATAAAAAATGTCAATTTCCGGCTGGGTGCAGTGGCTCACACCTGTAATCCTAGCACTTTGGGAGGCTGAGGCAGGCAGATCACTTGAGGTCAGGAGTTCAAAACCAGCTTGGTTTACCTGGTGAAACCCCGTCTCTACTAAAAATACAAAAAATTAGCCAGGCATGGTGGGTGCATGCCTGTAATCCCAGCTCCTTGGGAGGCTGAGGCAGGAGAGTCACTTGAACCCAGGCAGTGGAGGTTGCAGTGAGCCGAGATCGTGCCACTGCACTCCAGCACAGCCTGGGCAACAGAGCGAGACTCTGTCTTTAAAAAAAAAAAAAAAAAAGTCAGTTTCCCTGTATCATTGGGTCTTCATTCTAAAGGCTCCCACGTATACACTTTAAATATATTTGCATGCCTTTTCTCCAACTAATCTGCCTTTTATGAGTAGATTTTTCAGCAAAACTTCAGAGAGCCAAGGGGAAGATTCTCCTTAGTTCCTATAGTTTCTATAGTTTGCTGTCACAAACAAGATGATCAAAGTCCCACCCTTCTGGAAGCCTCAGTTAAGGGAATCCGGGAACCTGATTAGCTGCAAAAGGGTAAGAATTTCTAGCCATCCAGGCTTCCAGCCTCTTTCTCTGTGCAATCCAGTTGAGTGGATGGTAAAAATCACTGTTTCTCTGCAAAATTTTGATTAATAGGACCAAAAGATTTGTGTGTGACTAGCTTTGCTGTAGCAACTCTGGTGTACTTTTGGATTCTTTGTGGTATGAATAGTCATGTTATTTGACCCCTTTCCTCCCGGAAATAGTCTTTTCCTTTGTGTTTCTATGTTGTTTGTAACAAGAGGTACTGGATAAAGTTTCCTCTTATCTTGTTTGATTTATCTGAGAGTGTGACCTGTGACCAAGCAGGAGCACTCTGTCGGTCTCTGCCACCTGCTGGGCATGATTTTCAGGTCATGTCAGGTGGTCAGTCTGAAAATGGCTAGCAACCTGAAACTTTTGTTCAGAATATGTCAAGCTCTCAGGAAAGTTTGTCTTAATAAGAAGTCTTGTTGTGGGGTGGGGGGAGGGGGAGGGATAGCATTAGGAGATATACCTAATGCTAAATGACGAGTTAATGGGTACAGCACACCAACATGGCACATGTATACATATGTAACAGACCTGCACGTTGTGCACATGTACCCTAAAACTTAAAGTATAATAATAATAAAAAAAAGAAGTCCTGTCCATAAGGAACTTTTGTTATCTCAACCCTTGTTGCCTGTGTAGTGCTAGAAAAGTCCAGTCCCAAGAGGGCCTGCCTAGTATCACAGATTAACAGGTCTGTGACTGGTGGCACCCCATAAATTTGTGGGTTACTGAATGCAAACACTATCATTAACTGTCAGTGGCAACAAGAATCTTTTGCTGTCTTAGCCTATTCCTAGGAGTGAATTTTCTGGAGGGAGTCTTTGGAATTGCTTCTTCTCTGAAGTGGCCGTTGAATTGGGTTGCTATTGACGTGCTATAAATACACCATGGGAAATTCTAATTGTCAATGGCCAAAAGATGGATGCTTTAAATTAAACTCCTAGATTAAAAAAAAAAAAGAGATCTCTTATTCTAAACAATTGATCGGAAGGCCAAATTAAAAGAAAGACATTTAAAAATATCATGCCTAGCCTTAGAAATTCTCCCTATAAAAAGCAAAAATTGGACCTAAAACAAAGCTAAAATATTTGTACAAACTGCCTGCTTTAGATCCCTGCGAGAATGATAATAGAGGCCACTCCCTGTGGCCTAGTAGTTAAAATTCCTGGCTTTCATAGCTGTTGCCTGGGTTCAATTCCTGACCAGAGAACGGTCTTTCCACTTTTGATATTTGTGTGACTTTTGACTTTTGGGGGTACCCATTTGTTATTGATCATTTTGATTTCCTGTGTTTTTCCTTTTTTTTTTGAGACGGGAGTCTCGCTCTGTCAACCAGGCTGGAGTGCAGTGGTGCAATCTCAGCTCGCTGCAAGCTCCGCCTCTCAGGTTCAAGCGATTCTTGTGTCTCAGCCTCCCAAGTAGCTGGGATTATAGGCGCCCACCACTACGCCCAGCTAATTTTTGTATTTTTAGTACAGATGGGGTTTCATCATGTTGGCCACGCTGGTCTCAAACTTCTGACCTCAAGTGATCCACCTGCCTCAGCCTCCCAAAATGCTGGGATTATAGGCGTGAGCCACCGAACCCGGCCCCTGTCTTTTTCTCTCTGTGGGGGCACGCAAGGTTTGGGGGCCTTTGGTGTAGACCATCAGCTGAGAAACTGAGACTCTGAAAGAATATGGCTAGACAGAAATGTGAACTTGACCTCGTTTGTGGCCAGCAAACGTTTTCGTTTTTTAAGCTGTCTTTGAGGTGGTTCTGGATCTTGTGAGGAGTGCTTTCCTCTCTTTGGAGACACCTCTTGCATCCTTGCTTATATTATAACCATGGTTAGTGTTCAGCTTAAAAGGAATCTTTGGCTTAAGAAAAAAAAGGTTCAAAAACTAGAAATATTGGCCATTTGTCCCTGCTAAAATCTAATAATAAGAGATTCAAAAGATTTTTTTAGGAGCTATATAGTCAAAAGTCAACTATGTTAAAACTGATATTTAGGCCATATATGTACACATATACATATAGGTTTAATGCCTCTGTTCTCTCTCTCTAAAAAGTCTCTGTCCACTGAATTTCCCTCTTCCTGAACCCCTGCTAACCATACATGCTCCTTTGGTGTGTTTCTCCATTTACTTCTGTCTGTGCCTCCTGCCTCTCCACCCTTCATGGCACATGGGGACACCTAAGACAATTTCTAACACCCTGAAATCTCTAAGGAAAGCACCAAAGGCACCACAGACTTCTCTTTTGGGGAAAAATGTCTGTTTTTCCTCGTAAAACCCCAATAGTTGTCAAGTGGACAAATTCCTCTTAAATCTAAAGCTTTACTATCTTCTGCATTAAACTCCTTGATCAATTTGGCTTTCAGATACACACATATATATGTTATATGTTGTGTCTACATGTATGTGTATGTCTATACAGATGTTTATATACTGTCTACATATGGTACCAAATTAACTTAAAGATAAATGAGTACTCACAAATAGCTAGCCCAAATGCTTTTCAAGTTCATGTGACTTCAATAATCTTTGATAAATAAATGTAGTTTTAATATTATTGGTAAAATAAAATAGAAACATCTTCAGAATTTAATTTAGATATTTTTTACCTGTGTCTATTGATCAGACAGGTTTATACTGATAGGTATTTTAAGGTCATAAAATAGTTGCTTCTATGATTTTATAATATGTGAGCTTCTATCTCTGATTTGCACCTTTAGGCCATGATGAGGCCCAAGGATGCAGGAACTCCTCCTTCCTAGCCCATTTGTGCCTTTTAGCCACACTGGGAGGGATTCAATCCTCCAGGCATTGTCCTTTGTCCTAGGCTCTGTATCAGATATATAATTAAAATTGCTTATTTCCTGGATTTTTCACTGAAAATAAGGATTACTAAGAACTAACATTGTAACTAATACATGTAATTAAAACCTACCACATATAAGAGAAGCAATTCTATTTACAAAGAGTATAAGAAAAGTAAGATGACTTTTTGGTTTAAAAAATTATGTAAAAAAACCCATAAAATACGGTATTTCTTTTTTGTTAAAGGAAAATTAATTTTGTCTAGTTCAGAGGATTTTAAAAGTTGCTTTAAATTAAAGGGGAAAATGATAAATAAAACTGAATGGATATAAAAAGTTGGGAAAATAAAAAATGGAAAAAACTATAAGAGGTTATTAAAGGTTTATAAAAATCTTATTTTATATGGTCAAAAAGATTAGATTAGCTTATTTATAAGGTTTTATCAAAATTAACTTTAACATTAATAATATACTAATACAAAAGTAAATTTTTATTTTATCTTTTGAACAAGATTTTCATGTAATGTTGATATGAGATAGTAACAGCTTTTTTTCTTTTCTTTTCTTTTTTTTACGTTTTAAGTAAACTACATAAAGGAAAAACAAAGAGGGAAGAGAGAAAGAGACAGACTCAGTTTGCCTCATTTTGCCTTTATCAGGTCTTATGATTGTTTGGGAAACTGAGTGTTCTGTCTATCAAAGAGTAAAGGTTTTCACTTTTAAAAATCTTTGAATTACCTCATTGGCTAAATGAGTGACTTATTTTCCACTGACCTGTGATTCAATTTTGAGCAAGTGCTTAAAACACTTATAGTTGACAAACTTTCCAAAATCAGAATGTCAAATTCTATATTCAGTCTTTTTGACCTCAAACTAGCTTTTTGGATATTAGAACCCCTGGAAGTCCAAGAAAGACATATTAGCCTTATTTGGTATGCTAAGATCGTACAGGAAGCATTGTCAATTAATAAATTGTATGGCCAGGTGTGATGGCTCATACCTGTAATTACAGCACTTTGGACGGCCAAGGTGGGAGGATCACTGGAGGCCAGGAGTTTGAGACCAACCTGGGCCACGTAGTGAGAGCCTGTCTCTACAAAAATGAAAAATAAAAAATTTAGTCATGTATGCTGGCATGTGCCTGTAGCCTTACCTATTTGGGAGGCTGAGGTAGTAGGATTACTTCAGCTCCAGAGTTCAAGGCTGCAGTGAGCTATGATCTTGCTACTGTACTCTAGCCTGGGTGACAGAGTGAGACCCTGTATCTAAAAAATTAAAATATCCTACACATGTACCCTAGAACTTAGAATAAAAAATAAAATAAATTTTAAAATAAAAATAAAAAGCAAAAGAAATCATGTTTAACTTTCTTTGGATTATTTAATATTTGTATGGATGTGTTATTAATTTGTGTTCCAAAATTGTATAACATTCCTGAAATTCTGACATCTCGGTACATGTTAATATTAATTGTGATTGTTATGTCAAATGTTATATGCCACAGAAATAACAAAATTTCCTCATCAATTGTGTCTTTAACCATGGCTATTCTGTCTTTTGTCATCCACAGAAAATTATTGTTTTACTTTGATTCTTCTCAAAAAGCAGTTTATAATTGCTATAGTCCAAAATTTGCCTCTTTAAGGATATTCATGGAAAAGGCTGGCAAGTACTCTTGAATACAGGTTTCTGATAACTTCAGAGATTGTACCATTGGACTATACCTAAAAAGACTTCTTTCTCTTTTGGGCTATTTATAGTTTACAATAAATTGGTTAAAGTATATTTTTGTAAACACAAATTTCAAGCATTTTCTTTATCTCTAGCTGATTTCTTCAGAAACTGGAAACTATTTATGCATATTCTTAATTTATGGCAATATCTTTTTTTTATAAATTCAATAAGAATCTGTTTTCTTTTGTAAAAGGGCATAACTGGAGACACTGATTGTTCTACCAAAGCTTTGACTGGAATGGCATATTTTCAGGTACATCCAGGCTATTTTGAGCAGTTGAGGTTGACTTAATAAAGCTGATAAAAAGCCCCTGTAAAGACTGACCTGTTGTCTTGTCTACATCATTCCTTTACAAGGTTCCTGACTTGTGGTAAGAAAAGAATTTGTCACTTTCTAACTGCGACAGAAACCTCAAGTTATTTTGGTAATTTGAGAAAAGAGAAATGTCCCCAATTTGAACAAGAATTGCAGGCACAGTTTAATGACAAATCCTTGGCTTACAGAGGCTTTAAAAAGGCTAATCTGAAAATTCCATTAAAAACAGTTCCAGCAAAACCAACTTTATAAAAGTCTATATGACCAATCACTATTCTTGTGACACCTTATGCAAATAATCAGGCCCAATGTAGTAAGAGGAAAACTCAGTTTTCAAATAAATTGATCCTACTATGATTTGTCTTTGGTAGGAATTGGGGACTGGAAAGAGAAAAATTATGTCTTAAAAGAAAACTATAGTACACCTGTTATTAGAGTCTAGTCCGCTTTTTTTTTTTAAGCCTACAACTTCGACTGAATCTTGAGTTATTTCCTGGCTACGTGTCTCCAAACTAATGTTTCCAATTATTTGCCCATTTTTTTATTTGAAATCTCTGAAATTAAAACTGCTTTTCCCTAAAGCGCTGCAAGATGAGGCTAGACAACTAGATAGAAATTTTGAAAAATCATTACAGCACTTAATATATGAATAGTTTAATATATGAACAATTTAACATATGATTGTGCCTGTTGATATATAGTCTACTCAGAAAGTTCACTGGAACACCTGGTGCAAACTACAAACCAGGAAAAATGTGTCAGAGGGCCACTATCTGCTCTCACTTCATCTGAAGATGCTGAGCCCAACATATAAAAATCTTCACTGGCTGCCTGCTCTCTGGATTTAAAATTTGAGTTTGTAGTTTGTTCTAACCATTCACCTTTGTTTTGCATTCATTTCCATTGAAATGACTCTTACTAAATATCTAATTTCTCAGATCATAAAAAGGCTTGACTCTGGTCAAAGCCCATCTGTAGCACACTTGCCTGAAATGAGACACAACTGTTAACTGTTTAATTGGATTGGCCTATTCTCAGGACTGAGAGATTGGTTTGATGACTTATGAGACAATTCACAAATCTGATATTGGCACTCTGAAACTTCTTTAGGAAGTTTCATTTTGGGGAATGCTGGGGCTCAGAAAATAATACCCCAAAATGAAGGCCTCAGAAACAGCCACAGAAGCAGAAGTTTTTCTCTGGCCTTCTCCTGCCCTCTTATCTCTCAGTCCCATTCTTCTCTAAGGCTAGCCATAGAAACTGGAATCCCTTTCCACAAAGCAAGTGGTAGAAACCAGACTCCCTTTTCCCCAAAGCCAGCCATCAGATGTAACAATATCATATTACTCTAACTTTCCCTCCATCCTTCTGTGTAAAAACTGGCCATAAGGAAATGATCTAATCTACTTTGTTTTACTGTAGGGGGTCCTACCTTACACTTAGAGGAAGGAATGCAAGCTCAGAGAGCCCAAGAAGAATCTAGATGGACAGATCTTGCTGGATTTCTCCAATTAATCTACTAGCATTAGATCATATCTTTTCTGTACAGTTGTATTTCGATATGACTCTTTATACTTTGACAAACTTAAGCGTAGAAACGGACAATTTCCCCTGTATCTTTGGGTCTTCATTCTGAAGGCTCCAGTGTGTACACATTAAATAAATATCTATGCCTTTTCTCCAGTTAATCTGCCTTTTATGAGTTGATTTTTCAGTAAAACTTCAGAGAGCTAAAGGGAAAGCTCATCCTTGGCTCCTACACTTCTTCTGTGACATTAAACAAGTCCCTTTAACCTCCCTGAACTTCAGTTATAATGATACCACGGGTTTTACCTAACTCACTGGATATTTTAATGTAAGGATCAATGAGATGATAGACGAAGATGCTTTGTACATTGGAAAGGATATTACAAAAATTAACTTGCATTCCAAAAAAATGGTGTGGAGTCTATCATTTGTCAAGGAAGTGTTCCTCATTGTGGGTTGCTGTATTGACTAGGAGGCAGATTGAATTAGGAGAGTAAATTGTGACCTTTGAGGTGCTGATCCCCTAAACTGGAGCATCTAAGGTTGTCTGATGTCATGGGGGCTGTACATCCATAGGGCTGGTTTTCGTCTTGAGAAATCATGGGGTGGACTTACCACAGGCAATGTGACTTGAGGAAGAGAGAAATAGAGAGATAGAGATGATATAGATAGATAGATAGATAGATAGATAGATAGATAGATAGATAGATAGATAGATAATGATAAATCAGGAATTTAATTAGCTGAGTGACTCAGATGGGAATAGTGAAGTCTAACTGGGTTTCTGTTTACAGTAAACAGATGTGATTTGTAATCTAACTCAATTAGCCAGAAATTAAATGCATCTTGAGGCAGAAATATCATGGATTTAAATATTCTCTTGGGTTGGGGAACACTCAGTAAAATGACAACTTTTAATCTCTGTCGTCAGAGTCCTAACTTAGAGATGCTCTGCCTTCTCTCAGGGCACAAATGGTCATCCTCTTGCCCAACCCAACCCCACCTCTGTTCTTGCCTCAATTATAATGGAAGGTGGCATTTCCTTAGTGCCCCAAAGTACTCATGGTTGGACACTTACAGATAATATGGTAAATGAATTCCTGCTAATATCTTGGCAGTTACTCCAGTGTGTTCATAACTGCTCTTCCAATGTAGGTTAAAGAAAAATCGAAGAAGGATATTTCTGTATAAGCAGTGCTACTATCAATGGACTCTCTATGGGCACATTGAAGCAGGTGTCGTTGGAGAAGTCATCCTCCCACATGATGCAAAAGCAAGCTGAGCTTCAACTGAACCTCGGAAGTGTGTTTCCACCTCTTATAGGAGAACTCGTTTTTTATCAGTGTCGCCTGGGGGCAAAACTTTGAGGTGGAGGCTGAATCCACACAAAATTTTGATTGAAGAGAAATTCAGGGTCTCCATTTTGGGGGCTTCTCTACTGTGACCCAGAAATCCAGATCTTCTGCCCAAAATCCATCACATGTTTTCCTGCCTGCATCCTCACCGCCACCAAACAGGACCTGAGACATTGACACATGAGCCACGACCCTGCCAACAAAGCTGCCTGAGAGAAAGAAGCACATTCCTGGGGATGAACACATGTGGGGCAGGTCCTCGGGACATAGATCGACCCAGGTCCCTAGCACCAGCCTCTCCAGCTCCTGTTATGTGTCTTCCCTTGCCCTTCTTTGATCCCAAAGTCCTTCCTCTGGGCTAGGGAAGAGGAAGGTAAGATTCAGATCTATTTCTCTGGGGTGCATATTGCCATGTGGGGAAAGCAGTTGCTAATTCTGAGTGGTGAGCACAAGGAGAAGGGGACTCTGTGATTGAGGTTCTTCCAGAGCTCAGAGTGGAAGGCTGCTGAGGAGCAGGGCTCCTGATGTGGGGGGAGCATGTGGAGGAGAATGACCAGCTCTCATGCTGGGGCAGGCATTGAGCTTCCAGGGAGAATGAACACAGTTCTTACCCTGACTCTGGACCTGCTTCTGGCTGGCCCTCTCCTCTTCCACCAAGGCCAAATTATGTCCTTAAGCCTCCTTTTGGCCCCTGGAGGGAAAGGTCATTTTCCACAGCATGTTTGGCCCTCCCAGTTTGGCCCCCAGAGCCTCCCACCCCTCTTCCCACCCCTCACTAGTATCTATCTTCTCCCCACTCTTCCTGGCCCTTGCTTCTAGGCTTCTCTCTTGGCCTCTCCATTCTGCCTCCTTGCATTATCTCAGAACAAAGAACTTTATTAGCCTCCTTATTTTATTGCTGCCCTGACACCTGGCATCACTGTGAGACCTGCATGCCCCTGCTTCCAAAGCCCTTAACCAAGAAGGCTGTGCCAACTTAACCCTTCTTGGGACTCAGCCCTGTCTGAAACTCCAGGACCAATTCTTGTTTTTTAAGAAATTTATTTTTAATTTTTGTGGCTACATAAAAATTAAAGGAGGTGTGTATATTTATGAGGTACATGAAATGTTTTGATAAAGGGATGCATAATAATCACATCATGGTAAATAGGGTACCCATCCCCTCAAGCATTTATCCTTTGTGTTTAAACAATCCAATTGTACCCTTTTAGTTATTTTTAAATGTACAATTAAATTATTATTGATTCTCTCTCTCTATATATATAGTCATATATATATAGTCATATATAGTCATATATATAGTCATATAGTCATATATATAGTCATATATAGTCATATATAGTCATATATAGTCATATATAGTCATATATATAGTCATATATAGTCATATATATAGTCATATATGTGTATATATATACATATATAGTCACCCCGTCGTACTATCAATTACTAGGTCTTATTCATTCATTCTAATTATTCTTTGTACCCATTAATCATCCCCACTTCCTTTCACTCTGCCACTATCCCTCCCAGCCCTCAGTAATCGTCCTTCTACTCTCTATCTCCATGAGTTCAGTATTTTGATTTTTAGATTCCACAAATAAGTGAGAATACGTGATGTTTTTCTTTCTGTATCTGGCTTGTTTCATTTAACAATAATGACCTCCAGTTCCATCCATGTTGCTGTAAATGACAGGATCTCATTATTTTTATGGCTGAATAGTACTCCATTATGTGTATGTACCATATTTTCTTTATCTATTATTCTGTTGATGAGCACTTAGGTTGCTTTCAAATGTTGGCTGTTAGGAAGAGTGCTGCAATAAATGCAGGTGTGGAGATATCAGTTCAACATCCTGATTTCCTTTCTTTTGGGTGTATGCCTATCAGGGAGATTACTGGATTATATGGTGGCTCTATTTTTAGTTTTTTGATGAACCTCCAAACTGTTCTCCATAGTGGTTGTACTAATTTACATTCCTACCAACAGTGTACAAGAGTTCCCTTTTCTCTATATCTTCTCCAGCATTTGTTATTGCCAGAGATTCTTTTTCTTTTTCACCAGGACCAATTCTGATTCCCATCAGGGAATACATAAGTACCCTTTTCAAGGTAGATCTCTCTACAAGCAAGCTTTCCTGCCTAACACAAAACACCCTAATCATCCATGTGGTAGCCCATATCTAGGAATATCGATTTTCATATCTATGAGATTCCGACTGAAGGTCTTTAGGGGAGAACAGCCCATTTGTGGCTCAAGTAGAACCCTGGGTGTGTCCCTCTTTAGACTACTGACAGAAAATTCTTATGAAATTACTTTGAGGCACCTGTTCTCTATAGCTAACATTGTAAGGTTTCCTTGTGATTAAGAAGTTATATTACTAAGATACAGTAGACATGGTCTGGCTATTCCCATTTAAGGAAAGTTGGCAAAGCTTAGACTGATGTACACAGATACTACTACTACTGCCCTTGATTGTGTGACCTTGTGGAAGGTCACTTAATCTCTCTGGGCCTCAGGTTCCTGGAAAGTGGAGTGGAAGGAGATTAGAAAATCACTGAGGTTCATTCTAGCATAAAAATTTTGTCATGGATTGCCACAGGAATCCTTGTGAGTGAACAACTATGGAACTGGGCATAAGGCAGGGCTGCATGTCTGACATGTCTGCTGATAGCCCTCCCTCCCGTGCTTAGCTATAGCTCAGAATTTATATGAGCCAGTATTAAAAAGAAAAATGATCTCAAATCAATAATCTAACTTTCTACCTTAAGAAACTGTAGAAAGTAAAGCAAATTAAACCAAAATATGCAGAAGGAAGGAAATGATAAAGACTAGAGCAGAAATAATTGAAATAGAGAATAGAAAAGCAGTAGAAAAAATTAATGAAATCAAATGTTGTGTCTTTGAAAGATCAATGAAATTAACAAATGTTTAGCCAGAGTGGCCAAGAAATAAAAAACAAAACCTCCAATTAGTAAAATCAGAAATGAGAGAGAAAATATCACTACTGGATTATAAGAGAATACTATGAACAAATGTATGCCAACAAATTAGATATCCTACATAAAATGGACAATTTCTTAGATGCAAGTTACTGAAACTGACTCACAAAGAGATATAAAAACTGAATAGACCTATGACAAGTAAAAAAATTGAATTAGCATTCATAAAACTTCCCATAAAAAAAGCCAAGCCCCAGGGCTTCATTGATGAATTTTACCATGGGTAAAACATTAAGACAAAATTACCACCAATCCTTTACAAACTCTTTTATAAAATAAAAGACGAGCTACCACTTCCCCAACTCATTCTTTGAGATCAGTATTACCCTAATATCAAGGGCAGATTAAGACATTATAAGAAAACTATATACCGATACTCCTGATGAATGTAACATAAAAATCGTCAAAATATTACCAAACCGAATCCAGCAGCATATTAAAAGGATTATGCATCATGGCCAAGTGGGATTTATCACAAAAACATAAGAGTGGTTCAACAAAAATCAATCAATGTAATAGATTCATTAGTAGAATAAAGGGGGAAAAGCACTTGATCATCTCAACAGATGGAGAAAAAGCATTTGACAAAATCCAACACCCCCTTCAGGATAAAAACAAACAAACGTTCAGCAAACTAGCAAAGAAAGGGAACTCCTCAATATGATAAAGACTGTAAAAAACCCATAGCTAACATCAGATGAAGAAATGATGCTTTCTCCCTAAGATCAGAAACATGATGAGGACATTTACTCTTGCCACCTCTATTAACATTGTACTGGAGGTTCTAGCCAGGGCAATCAGCCAGGAAAAAGAAAAGGTATATAGATAGGAAATGAAGCAATAAAACCATCTCTATTCAGAGATGATATAATCTTGCATAAAGATAATTTTAAGAAATCCATTAGAGTACTATTAGAACTAATAAGCAAGTTCAGTAAGTTTACAGGCTCAATATACAAAAATCAACTATATTTCTACACACTAAAAATGAACAATCCAAAAATAAAAACAAGAAAACAATTCAATTCACAGTATCAACAAATATAATAAATACTTAGGAATAAATTTAAAAGAAAGAACTACAAAACCTATACTCTGAAAACTATAAAATATAATTGAAAGAAAGAAGATATAAATAAATGGAAAGACAACTCATGTTCATGGATTACAAAACTTAATATTGTTAAATGGTAATATTCCCTAAATTGATCTGCAGATACAATGCATTTTTATGAAGCTCCCAGCTGGCTTTTCTTCTTTCTGGAGCTTTTCTTTCTTTCTTTCTTTTTTAACCTACTGCTTAGAAATACAAGGGGCCCAGAATAACCAACATAGCCTTGAAAATAAAGAACAAAATTACAGAACTCCCATTTCCGAGTTTCAAAACTCACTACTACAGTAAGCCGTGTTGCACTGGCTTACACAGATATATCAATGGAATAGAATTGACAGCCCAGAAATAAACCTGTACATTTATGGTCAATTGATTTTCAACAAGAGTGCCAAGGCCATTCTATGGGAAAAAGAATAGTCTTCTCAACAAGTGATGCTAGGAAAATAAGATATCCACAGGCTAATGAATAAAGTTGAGCCCCTACTTCACACCATGTAGAAAAGTTAGCTCAAAATGGATGGGACATAAATGTAAGAGCTAAAAGTATAAAACTTTTTGGGGATGAGGGGAAAACCATGAGAGTAAATCTTTGTGACCTCAGATTAGACAATGACTTATTAGATATAACACGAAAAGTATGAGTGACAAAAGGAAAAAAAAAGATAAATTGAATTTCATGAAATTTAAAAATTTTGTCCTTCAAAGGACCACATAAAAATGTGAAAAGACAATACACACAGTGGGAGAAAATAATGTTTGCAAATCATATACCCAGTAAGGGTCGTGTGTCTAGACTATCTAAAAAACCCTTATAACTGAACAATAAAATGAGAGGTAAAATAATTTGAAAATGGGCAAAGGATTTGAATAGATATTTCTTCAAATAATGTATATAAATGGCCAAAAAACACATGAAATATGCTCAACCTCATTATTCACTAGAAAAATGCAAATCAAAACCACAATGAGATATCAATCCCCATTAGCATGGTTATGATTTAAAAGACAATTTTAAGTCTTGGTGAGTAGTGGAGAGATTTGAACCCCCATACATTGCTGGTGGGAATGTAAATGGTTCAATGGTCTTGAAAAACAATTTGACAGCTCTTAAAATGTTAAACTGCTATGTATATCATCAGGAGAATTCAAATCAAATGTCCACACAAAAACTTGTACATGAATGTTTATAGCAGCAGTAATCATAATGGCCAAAAATGGAACTAATACATATGTCCATCAACCAAGAAACAAAATGTGGTATATCCATACAATAAAATATTATTTGAACATAAAAAAGAGAGTAGTTTTGACATATGTTACAACATGAATAATCATTGAAAACATGCTAAGTGAAAGAAGCCAGACAGAAAATGTCATATATTCTAGGATTCTGTCTATATGAAATGTCCAGAATAGGCAAATAAATAGAGACAGAAATGCAAATTTGTGTTTGCCAGGTGCTGGGGCAGTGAGGGGAGTGGGGAGTGACTGCTGATGGGTATAGGGTTTCAAATTGGTGTGATTTAAATCGTCTAGAATTAGATAGTGGTGATGGATGCAGAGCTCTTGGAATATACCCCAAACCACTGAATCACACACTTTATCTTTTTTTTTCGACTTGTATTTTAAGTTCCGGGGTATATGTGCAGGAGGTGCAGATTTGTTACATAGGTAAACGTGTGCCATGGTGGTTTGCTGCACAGATCAACCCATTACCTAGGTACTAAGCCCAGCATCCATTAGCTGTTCTCCCTCCCACAACCCCTGACCAACAGGGCCCAGTGTGTGTTGTTCCCCCCATGTGTCCATGTGAATCACACACTTTAAAAGTGTGCACTTTATGGTATATAAATCGTATCTCAGTAAAGCTGTTATTTAAAAAGAAGCCTCCAGTGGTTCCCAAGTCCAAGCTCCATGACAGCATGGGGGGGTCCTGCTTTTCCACTCCACTGTCAGCTTCGCTCATGTGAATCTGACAGTCTAGCAATGTCAAGCACCCTGTAGGTCCCGGAGCCTACCACACTGATTCTTACCTCCATGCCTAAGAGCTCATGTGATGCCTTGCATTAGAATGTCCTTCCCCTTCTTGTCAAATTGCTATTTTATTTTCTTTAATAAAATTTTTTTTGATAAAATTTTTTGAGCATGCAGAAGAATACAAAGACTGGTACAATGAAGACCCACTACCTAGATCCAACAATTCCTTTTTCATATGTAACTCTCTAGTGTCATCTAATGCACAGTTCAGGCTTCACTTTGACCAGTTAGCCCCAAGAATCCTTTACAGCTTTTCTTTTTTTCCAAACCAGGCTCTCACACGGAGAAACACACACTACATTTGATTGTTATATCTCTTAAGTCTTTTTCACAATCAAGACCATTTTCCCCATCACCTTCTCTGGTTTTTGAGAATAATATTTAAGTCTCTTATATTAAGTTTCATATTTAAGAGATTGGGCCAGTTGTGTTACAGAGTGTCCCAGAGTCTAAATTTGTATGATTGTTTCCTTTGGGTATTCTTTAACTTGTTTCTCTAGTCTCTGAACTTTCTGTAGAGTAGAAGTTAGATCTAAATGTTAATTAAATATAACTTTTTTTAGAAAGAGGCTGGGTGCCATGGCTTATGCTTGTAATCCCAGCACTTTGGCAGGCCGAGGTGGGTGGATCACCTGAGGTCAGGAGTTCAAGACCAGCCTGGTCAACACGGTGAAACCCCGTCTCTGCTAAAATAAAAACTAGTCGGGTGTGGTGGTGGGTGCCTGTAATCCCAGCTACTCGGGAGGCTGTGCCAGGAGAATTGCTTGAACCCAGGAGACAGAGTTTGCAGTGAGCTGAAATGGTACCACTGCACTCCTGCCTCGGTGGCAGTGAGACTCCTTCTCAAAAAAAAGAAAAAAAAAAAAGAAAGAATATGTCATGGACTTCATATTATATCATATGAAGTGGCATCTACTGTTATTAGGGCTCATGCTGGCCAACTCATAAAGCTTTTCTTGTTATAGTATCCCTTTAGTTGCTAATTTGTTGTGTGTATGTTCGGGGATGGGGGGTGTATTTTGGCATAAAGTTAATTCAGGGCTATAACTCTGGGCTTCTTCCTTAAAAGATGGTATTGTCTCCCAGACTCTTTGAGGACAAGCACTGTGTTAGCCACGGGATATAAACAGATGAATGAAGGACAGCCCCTGTGCTCAGGGATAGGACAGCACATACATGCACATACATACAGAGTCCTGAAGCACCGTTGTGTAGACAAGGATAATGCATTCAACAACGTTGAGCAGTGACTGATTGGAGCCTAACCCAATTTCCAACCCCCAACCTCCAAACTCACAGGAAACTGCAGCCTAGGAAGCTCCCCCGTCCCTGCCCTCTCCTGCCTAGGTCCACTGTACTTAGGGCCTGCCATGCAGGAAGGCTGAAAGCTCAGAGAGTTAAAAAAAATATTAAAAAGCAATGAAATAATGTCTGATTGTTCCTTGAACATCAGACATAGGACTTGGCTCCTGCTGTCCCAATGTTTACATTAAGAAAAATAGTTTCACACTGCACACCAGGCAGGCATGCATGCGTGCTGTTGTTAAGTCTAAGCAAAAACCCAATTTGCTTTCTACTCACTAGGCTGTATGGAACCAGATTAGAACGAGCCAAGATTTTCTTACTCCGTGGTCACCACGAAAGCCAGAAGCAACTGAATTCTATTCAGCACAGACCTGGGACTTGCTTCTGTGTCAGCATAGAAGCCCCGTTTCACGGCATTCTTTCAACATTCAACCACCATGCAAGGTTTATATACCGATCACTCGGTAAAGTCGGTGTGATTGGTTTGATCTCTGAAGGCCCAGTCACGATTGATTTTAGAAACGTAGCCATGTCTGGAATTGCTAAAAGAAAATATGCTAGAAAAAGGAAGCCAGCACTATTTGTACAATTATCATGACAAGTAAACAAGAGCATTCCTGCAATTCCTTGATCCTGCTGCACTCCATCTGGAAATGGTCAGCAATTCCCAGTGCAAATCCCTGTGACGTGCCTCCTCTCACTAGATGATTCCCTGGCACAGCCGTGGACACTCTCTGAAGAAAGTGAGATTGATGCAAGGGGCTCTGATCCACGTAAGTGACCTACATACTGGCTTTGCTCCTGATGAAGTGGTGCTGATTGCTTTCTGCACGTATCTTTCATCATTACTAGGCCCCAGCTCCCCTTCTCCAGATAAGGATATTAAAAACAACACACTGAGCAGAGAAAGCTGAAGAGGCACAATTCAGCCAAGCATCACAGACACAAAAAAGGCAGCACAAAGTGATAAAATGAAAGCAACACATTTGAAACCTGGCAATGTGGATGGCAAATCTTGATCATCGTTGCCTGCGTCCCCTCCACCCATCAGAGACACACCAGCCACATTTCGTCTGAGAACCCATCTCTTGCTTAACATTCCTTCTGGGGAAGTATCTTTCAGATACTTTTTTTTTATTGCTAGGTGGTGAAATAAATGGCTCCTTGGTAAATCAAGGCATATAACATCTCTATAAAATCTTTATTATAATATTCATCTTTCTACTTCTGGTGAAAGACCAAAATAAAGCCCCAAGTTGTTTGACAAAATGGCATGCAGCTCTGAAAACTATAGTCTGAGTCAACAGGATATGTTATATATATTTTTATTTCTCAAGAACTTGCCTTTAAAAGTTATGTGGCTGGTCGTGCTTATCCCTCCTGGGAAAATAGCTCACGACGACCAGGAGGGAGAAGCCCCATGCATTACGACTTCCATTCCCTCTACGGTCATCAAAAATGAATTTCCCCTGGCAAATGGTTTATTTTGCAAATGAGTTTAAGTGATTCATAGGCTGCTGAAAAATAGCATCTTGAAATTTATTCTTAAACATGCTGCTTTATAAACTTAGTTCACACATATGGTGTTTCCCAGGCAAACATTCAAAGACACAGGGATCTAGAAGCCCGTGGCGAGGTTGAAACTGGGAGGCCAGAACAGAGCAGCTCTCTGTAATCTACTGGGAAGTACAGAGCAGCTCTCTGTAATCTACTGGGAAGTAAGACCACATGTGGCCTCCCTAGGACAGGCAGACTCAGGCAGGTTGCACTGTTATGATATATACATATGTTTTCATCCACAGTTCCTGGCTCATAACCCCCACAGCCCCGTTACAGATTTGTGTTATAATTTTGGGTGTGTGGGGCCTCAGGAAACAGAATCTCTCTGACCTCCTCCTACCCTCCTTTCACCTGCACAAAGGCAGGACTCTAATCTTCCCTGCCTTTCTGACTGTGGGTTGAGACCCTCCCCAGAGAGGATCCAGCCCTATACCTGGGGGGAAGGAATGCTGGTGTCATGAAGCTTCCGTAAAAACCCAGGAGGACTGGGTTTGGAGCACTGCTGAATAGTTGAACACATGGAGTTTCCTGGAGGGTGGCATCCAGGGACAGCATGAAAGCTCTGTGCCCTTCCCCCATACCTCACCCTACACATCTCTTCGTCTGTATCCTTTGCAATATTCTTTATAACAAATAGCAAATGCAAGTATTTCCCAAATTAGTCAAACACAAAGAGGGGGTCATGGGAACCCCAACTTGAAGCCAGTTGGTTAGAAGTTTTGGAGGTCCAGATTTCTGACTGGTGTCTGGCAGGGAGCAGTCTTGGGGACTGAGCCCTCAATCTGTGGGATCTGACGCTTTCTCTGGGTAGAAAGTGTCAGAATGGAATTGGAGGACACCCTGCTGGTGTCCGCTGCTTGATGTGTGGGAAATCCCCCCAGCATTTGGCCACACAAGTCTTCTGTATGGATGATTAGTGTTGTGGTGGTGTGAGAGCAGAGAAAAAACAAATTTGAGAGTTTTTCCAAAACCCAGGTGCATATAAGGTAACTGATCTAGAACTCAAAGGGGATGAAATCAGAGGGAAGGGAAGGGAAGGGACCACTCCTCCCCTTTCCCCCCTCATCCTCTTTACCCTAAGTCTCAAAACAAAAAGGATCATTTTCATTGCTTTGTGTTTTGTATGAAAACCCCCAAATTATTTTGAAAGGTTCACAGAGCAAGAGTCACATGTCATCTGAAGCACACCCAGAATGCTAGTATCTTGAGGGTGTGCAGATGGCAGGATTCAGAAATGGAAGGAAGCTCAGTAACTCCAGAAACAGGGTCAGACACCTGGAGACGGGAATGCAGTGACTAAAAAGCTAGCCTGAGGCTGCACTCCAAAGTCTGGGCAGGAAAGCATCTAGAGAGAAAAGGGAGTGCCCTGCTGGACAGAAGTCAACTGTGAATCTGCCACAGTAGGAGCACAGCGTCTCTCAGCTCGCAGGCTTCCTTGGTCTTCTGAGAGTCAGTAGGGCCATGTGGAAAAACAATTTGTCTGTACCCAGAAGACCTGTGTTCCAGTCCTAAGTAAGTCACTTAACCTTAGTTTGGATCTCATTTTCTTCCCCTGTAAAATCTGCCTCACAGGGCTCTGGTGAGTCTTCTACAGATAAATCATCTTTACTGCACGCAACTCAGGAATACAAGAAAGTGGAAGCAAGTTCAGAGAAATCCCCAAGTTTTAGAACTTAAAGAAACTGAGCATTCCCCTAAGTGATGAGAGGCAAAGGTGGGGCTAACCCACACATCTCCTCATCACAGAGCAGTGCTCTTTCTATGGCAACAATGAATGGGAGCACAGTAGCAGAGTAGGGGCGACAGAAGCCCACCTCTTTTCCAAGTCGATTTCCCTCTTCCTTGTCACCCTGCTGCTGAAGGGGCCCAGAAGTGTGGATGGTAGCAGTGAACAGTTCTCTCTCCATGGCTGTGAATGCTGGAAGGAACAGCCAATACTGATGCATTATTTAGAGCAATAAAAACAAAATAACAATAGCCAACTTCCATTGGGCATTTGCTGTATTCTGTGCACTAAGTGTTCCAAATGCATCATTTATTTCAGATGCCTCCTAACAATCTTATGAGGTGGATACTAACATTATTCCAATTTTTACAGGTAAAGAAGCAGTGTTGGGGAGCTATTTGCTCCAAATGACACCGTAGGTCCCTGAGGAAGCTGTGATGCTGCCTCCAGAGCCTGAGCTTGTCCCCAGTGTCTCTTCAGTAGGAAAGTGCCTGTGCAGGAGAGGATGGGGCTGTACCCCCAACCCCAAACCTTCATGAAGAAGAGAGCATGACAGGCTGTCAGCCTGCAAGATGGATTTGGGGGACAGTGGGAACTGTATTCACCATTTCTCTCCATTCCTCAGCCACACAATGTCCCAGCCCCAAACCTACAGAAAAGTAAGAAGAAATGGGACATCCAACTAGAATAGGAAAGGATTGAGATCTGGAAGGGGACAGAAGGATGTCACTGTCATCTTTAGGTATGAGAAGATAACTTCCCCAGCTCCCTAGGAAGCCCTCTCCTCTCTTCCCAGTAAGGAGAGAACAGCAAGAAATGCCCTCAAGTTGCAGTCTTAAGAAACTGACGGAGAAGAGAGCATTTTGTGATGCAGCTGTTGACCACTGGAAGCTGCTGGAAAGGGAGCTCCTGGCAGGAGAGGACATTTTTGCGTGCCAGTGTGTCTCTGTTCATTGCAACATTGAAAAATTTTAAATCAAAAATGAGATTTCCAGAAATGTGCTTTCCTAAATTCTTCTCACACGGGTGTCCTATTAATATGGAAATGAGGAAAGACTTAATCATGTTTGACTGTTTGCTGGAAAGAAAGCAAACATGCTGATATGCTAAGTATCATCAGATTTGTTAAACAGGGTCAGGATTACAGGGCTGATAGGGGACTGATGGATTTCTTGCTGCTCATTATCCCTATTGAATGGTTGGAATACATTCAACACTGAGCGAGGCAGGTCAGGGTGGGGCCCCGAGTGCTCCTGCACCTGGTGCAGTGCTCCTGCACCTGGTGCAGTGCTCCTGCACCTGGTGCAGTGCTCCTGGGAAGCGTGGGCCTTGGCAGTGACCTGGAAGGCTGCCCTCTCACAGAGGGTCTGCAACTGCTCGACCACTGAGCCTGGCCCACTCACTGCAGGGTGGGTGCATGGCTCTGAGCAGATCAAAGAGCAGGATCAAATAAGGGTTCTTCTCTCTCTCATATATAATTGATTACTTTTAACAAAGCATCTCTGCATGCGTTGAATCAGTTAATCTTACTAAGATTCCAATAAAAAAGGAAAGATAGATATTTTTATCTGCCCAATTTATAGGTCAATAAATAAGGCCTAGAGAGGTGAAGGAATTTGTCCAGTGTTGCTCAGCTCATGGGAACAGATAGAACCCAGGACCCAGCCCACTGCCTGCCCCATGCCAGTGAGTCCACTGCATGCCTGCTCCCATCTCCAGCCTCCAAGTCCCACGTCAGCTCCTGTCCCAATCAGACTCACTTGGAAACACATCTGGGGCTCATCTTGCTCCCAGCCACAGGGGAGGTAGCAGCCTCAGTGTTGTCAACTGAAGAATGATGAGGTTTGTAAATTTGGAATGGAGAGCTTATTTTTCATAAAAGGTTGCAGCCTCCAGGGTTGCACAGCCTCCTGCCAGAAGCCAGAAACAGGCACTTTGACAGTGGAAAGACTAAGATGGGGATTTATGCTGAATGAGGTGGCCAACTACAGATATTCAATGAGCTATAGGAGGAGTCATGAATATTTATGAAAGGAGAAACATATGCATGCGAAATTGAGCTTCATGCCTCTCCATGGTACCCATGTTCTTGATCTCTTCAAGAAAGAAAGACATACTGCATGGCCATCATCTAGCCCTGGGAAGACCACAGTGAACAAGAAAGAAAAGCGCTTATCTTCATAGAGTTTATAGTGAGGACTGTGCTCTTCAGACTTTAATGTGTGTGTGAATCACCCAGGGATTCTGGTAAAAGCAGATTCTGATTCAGTAGCTCTGGGCTGGAGCCTGAGGTGCTGCAGTCCTAACAGGTGATGGCAGTGCTGCTGGCCCCTGGACCACACTTTGAGTGGCAAGGCCATAAGGCTGGATGGAAGAAACTGTTAACAGAGGATGACAATAGGATATGATAGTCCTAAGGCTGGGAGTTTGTAGGATGATCTAAGGTGATACAGCCGGAGAATCCACTGCAGAATGGAGAAATCGGATAAGGCTCCCTGGGGGGAAAGGAAGGCTATGTTGAAAGCTGGTCTCCACCAGCTTTCCTCATGCCAATGTCGTGAGTGGAAAAGACGGTCCACACCAAGTCATGATATCTGTGTGCAAAGTCCTATGAGCAAAAATGAAAGCACAAAGCTTGCTAGCTTGTGAGAGTTTCCTCTGACTTAAGAAGATACCAAGGGAGAGCAGAGAGGGGTTCCCAGGACCCAGAGGTATGGTCAAGGAGCTGCATTTGTAGCTCAGGGCAATGGGGAGGTATTGAAAGGTCTGAAGCAGGACACTGACTGGTAAGGTTTGCTCTTTTCAAAGCTCACTCAGGCTGCCTCGAGGAGAATAGATTGGAGGGGGGCTCGAATTAGAGGGAGAATCAGGAGGCTGTGTTCTAGTAATATAGGTGAAGGGTGTGGGTGGCTTGAACTGGGGCTGTGGTCATAGGGTGGGTTAGAAATGGGCAGATTAAAGGTATGTGATGTGGGAGGTGCCCTCAGCTTGATCACGGATTGGACAAGTGTGTCTTCTGTGCTGGGTGTGGTGGTGGAGGACGTGCTGCCCACTATGCCCTTGACCTTCTTCTGTAGTTCCTAAAACCAGGTGTTTATTTTTTTCCCCTTTCCTTCAATATGACTAAGCTTTTGTTTATCCAGCAATAGTATTCATCATATTTTGTGAAACATGTGGAGGTTTTTTCCTACCTGTCTTCTTACCTCTTCTCCCTACCTGTTCTCTTAGGCACTGAAGCCCCAGCCCCCTGCCACTGCCCATAACTTGCTTCCAGACTCTCTTAATGTTTTCCACTTGTCCATCCCAACTTCTTTCCATCCTGAACTGCTAGGTCTCAGCCATTACAGGGAAAGTACATCCTACCATTGATTGGTTGGGTCAGAACATGGGAATGTGTCCAATCAGAGCTCTGCTAGGATTCAATGCATTCAATTCCTAAGCAATGAGGTCTATTTTTTGAACTTTTATTCTATATTTTTTTTGTAGAGATGAGGTCTTGCTATGTGGCCCAGGCTGGTCTCAAACTTCTTCCCTCAAGTGATTTTCCTATCTCAGTGTCCCAAAGTGCTGATTTCAGGCAGAAGCCACCAGGCCCAGCCTAGGAGGTATATTTTAAGCCAAGTCAACCTCTTAATTAGATATTAGTTTTATTTACAGTCAGTTATGAAGAAGAGCACACTTGTTCCACTGAGGGTAAACATCTCTCTGTACTATTCTTTGAGGCCCACTTTTATCCGCTAATGAATTTATTAAAAGGTAAGAAAATTGGGTCTGCCTATGAGCATCACACTGTTAATCAGATTTTTTTTATGTAAATGAATGTCCTGAGATCATTACTGAAATTGAGAAGAACCAGCTGAGATCAAGAACAGTCATTCAGCTTTCCAAAGTATGGAATGTAGGTGCAAGGACCGAAGAATCACATAAAAACATGATCAGAAATCTCAAGAGCACAAAAAAAAAGCCCATTGTAGGGACATCCACCATTACAAGCCTGCATTTCCCGCATATGTGTTAACATTTGGAGACATGGAAGGTAACCCCAGAAATCCAGACGTAAGATTTCAGAAACCTGTGGAAGACCTGCAGATTTGCATCCCAACTGGAGGCCCACGGCAAAGACTTCGACCTTCAGTTTAAGAAACACTTCTTGTCAAGAGCACATCCTTAGCAAAGAAGTCTGTTTATTACCTACTTAAAAATGGTCTCCCACTATTGGGTGCTGATGAAAGATAATCTGTTTTTATATCTTACCCAAACTTCAGCCTTCTCCTTCTATTCACGCTTGGGAATAATGAGCCACTCGTGACATTGCATATATTAAAAAATAGGCTTTCCTCACATGCAAACCAGAAGATAAAAGGATTTGGATTTAAAAACACTCCTCTGATTTTTTTGTTTGCAAGTAGCATTTCTTCTTGGAACCATAACACTTTGAGCTCATCAGCTGGAGGAGAAATTACTATTGTGGATGAAAGGGGAAAAAACCGGCAGCCATAGCACTAGAGTTTTCACAACACAATCCCTGCATCAAAGAAAGCAGGCTTTCTTTTTCTTGAAGGTCATATATAGAGAGCTGTAAGAAAGGACCTTGAAGCAGATATAGTTTGTTGTAACTTCATCTCTCTTCATCCCCAGCGTATCTTGTAAAGGGTTCTGGGGCCTTCCTAGAGAGCATGGCATATACTAACTATTCTTAGACTCGAATGCTCACCTTCTCTTCTTACCTGGGGTTTGCTCTTGTGGCTCTGAGTGTCACCCTCATTTGATTATTTATTTATTTATAATAAATAAATAAATGCCTAAATAAATGGCAGAGTCTCACTCTGTCATTAGGTTGGAGTGCAGTGGCGTGATCATGGCTCACTGCAGCCTCAAACTTCTGGCTCAATTGATCCCCCAACCTTAGCCTTCTAAGTAGCTGGGACTACAGGCACGCACTACTATGCCGGGCTAGTTTTTAAATTTTTTATAGAGACAGGGGCTTGCTATGTTGCCCAGGCTGGTCTTGAACTCTTGGTTTCAAGTGATCCTCCTGCCCTGACCTCCCAAAGCACTGGGATTACAGGCTTGAGCCACTGTGCCTGGCCACCCTCATTTTGAATTGCAATTCAAAACTCACCTCTTTGAAGTAGCTTTTTAAAAAAAAAATTCTGACAAACTTTTGTACTGTCCAAGTAGACACTGTAAGCTCGGCCTTTCATTCTCTCCTCCTCCTTAACACACCCACCATCACGTGCATTGATGATGCATGTGGAAAGGGATTCTTACCAGGAGTTACCCTTAGCAATTTTTACAGTATGACTACTTTATGAAAAAAAGCTTAGTTAGCATGGGACTGTTCTAGGAATAAAAGCCATGGGTAGAATTTAATAGTAACAATTATTATTTAACATGCAGTTGATATATACCTATGAAATTCAAGCTCTTTCTCTTTTACTTAAAAGTAATAATGATAGACTTCAACTAAGCTAAGAAGCTAAATAAATAACAATAGATTGACCCTAATTAATAAATTTGCTAAAAGCCTTTCCCTGGTAATGGGTCCTTAACTAAAGATGAGTTTTTTTTGTTTTTGTTTTTGTTTTTGTTTTTTAATTACTGCTTCTTTTTTTTTTATTATACTTTAAGTTTTACAGTACATGTGCACATTGTGCAGGTTAGTTACATACGTATACATGTGCCATGCTGGTGCGCTGCACCCACTGACTCGTCATCTAGCATTAGGTATATCTCCCAATGCTATCCCTCCCCCCTCCCCCCACCCCACCACAGATGAGTTTTAAGATACACATTTTTAGAATATAGATAATGATGTAAGTTTTAGAATATAAATTTCAGGTATGTTGATAATGTGTGTGGAAATATAAAAGATCCAACTCAACAAATGCATATCACTCACTGTGTACTCATTCCTGATGGGTACAAAGATGCTCTTAAGGCTCGTGTCACCTGGAGAAGATGACTTGAAGATATGTCTACATTAAGAGTGAAGAGGAGATAGAAAAGCTGAAAATACAAAGCAGATGAAGTAAACTATTGGAGAAGGCAGTGGAGAACAAAGTTTGGGAAGAGAGGTTGACCTTGAACTGAAAAGAAGACAGCCTTTTGTCTGAAAATGAAAGAAAGGAATGAAGCTTGGGTCGCAATAACAATAGATGTGTAGTTGAAATTCTTCATGCCCTATTGCTTTCATTTTCCCGATAAGATAGGAGTCATGCAGTTTGCTAAGGGTGAGAACACTGAAGGGGGTGAGGGATGCTTGAGGAAAGTGGAAAAATATTAAAATGGTAGCTGACAAAACAGAAGGAAATTGTTTCTGTGCACTCAAGGTCCAGCCAAGGCAGGAGATCAAGAACCTTTAGTGATGCCAACCAGCAGGTTGAGAAACCTTCTCCAGTAGGGCTAGCAGCCTGGTAGTAGATAATTTATGGAATGGATGCCTTATTATAGGTTTGTTGGACAGATGCAAAAGAAGACATCCTCCAGAAAGTATTGGGACAGAGATGAACCAAGGAGTTATGCATGCTCATAAGCCATGCTCAGCTCCACATTGTGTTAGAAGGAAAGGGAGGCCTCATGGAGACCAACAGGAGAGCAGCAGCACTAGCAACCTGTCTCCAGAAGAGCAGGTGTTGTGGTGATGAGGCCGTGAGAATGGGAAATTAGAGGTGAAGTGTTCTAAATTAGAGCAGTTCTTGGCAATGGTAGGTTCCTCGGTGGAAGTCTGGGCATATGTGACAAGAGTAACATAGAGGTAGAAGTCTCTAGATTTGAGGCGCTCAAGGAACTGTGAGGTGAAGATGTCTGATGGACCATTTATGAGGATACAGAAATCCTTGGTGATGCTAGCAGAACAAGGTACAGGAAAAGTCTGTCGGGGAGCGCCTAACAAACAGGAGAAGGAGTAACCTGGAGACTGGGAGACAGAAGTAACAAAGAAAGGTAGCGGGTGATTGTAGCAACTGACTGGTAGGACAGAATCTGTCTGGTGAATCCTCCATCTTAGGAGGTGGAGACTTCCTTTCATTATGAAATTGGGATCGTATTCTCAGACTCCCTGGCAGGTGCATACAGATATGTGACTAGGCTCTGCCAATCAGACATGCCTCCCTTAACTTGCAGCAGGAAGCTCAACTTTGTACCCATTGTGCAGGAGCCACTCTGGAAAGGGACCGCTGCCAAATCTGCATGCACAATTACCACCTGCAGAGGCACTGGCATAGACAGCAGCCTCCAGGAGTGCCTGGTGCCAAGTGGGCTGTGGGTTTTCAGCAGACAACATCTGCAGATTGGTTTGGGCATTGTTCCTGGTTTCATAGCCTGGGAACCTGGTTCTTCAGTCATGCCTCTCACCCCATCCCATTGCACCATCCCCATGATTCTGTGGCTCTCGAGCATTTTTTGAATACATTCATTTTCAGCCTACATCAGCCAGCCAGTTTCTGTTGTTTACATCCAAGGGAATTTTGACTGACACTGTGATGGAGCCAGATTGATAGCCTCTCAAAGGAGGAAGGGTTTTCACACAAGGGTGCAAGAGGAATGAATTGGAAGAGGATTTGGGAGGTGAGGGATGCTGACCATACCTGATCTCATCCTTGTAGATCGTCTCTGTTCTCTCATCCCAGTACTGCTCTGTGCTTCCTGGGGGACATCATTTTCTCTATTGTCCTCTGAGGCAGAGAAGTTCACGCTGCCACCCTAGAGTTTCCATCAGAAGGGTAGGACTTACTTTCAGGTGCTGAGCAGGTCTGGGTGGTGGTGCCTGGGGTCCATAGGTTGGTCAGTCCCACATCAAGTCTGGCATTGTATCCAGAGGGTGTCCTCTATGGTCATGGCAGCAGTTCCTCTCCAGGTGCTGTGCTGCGGAGGGTGTGGTTGGTCTCCTCTACCAATCCAGCTGGGCACCTGGAGAGAAATCCCAAATTTTAGTTGAATCAACCCGATTCAGGAATTCTTACATACAAGAACTGAAGGGATCCCTGGACTTGGGACTTAAAATAGATAATAAAGGCCTTAAAATAGATAATAATGGCCTTAAAATAGATAATAAAGAACTTGCACTTGAACTTGAACTCCCAGTGAAGAGTGAAGAAATGGGTCTTACTGAATCACGCATTACTTAATCAGAATTGTAAGTAAAGATAGAAATAATGTGTAAATATAGTATTTTAAGTACCAATGTGGTTCTGGTATGAACAGTCTTAGCCATGGGTGATCAGAGAATATCCTAGTGTGGGTTCCATTGAAATCCTTTTTCTGGTAAGTCATATATAGTGAGTTCTTTTCTGCATTCTATTAGGTCCATGAGAATTAAAATCAAGCAATATTTATTATATGCCCATTATCTGGTAGGCACTTTGCTAAGTACTGGGATACCACAGTGAAGGCAGCCCAGTTTTCTTGAAGGGAGCTTACAGTCTATCTAGGGAGAAAGGCAATTACATTATGCAGAGACATGCAGGCTGGTGGAACTGTGAGCATGCACAGGTCGCGTGGGTGCAGGTCAGCCTGGCCGTTTCTCTGTATCATCATAATACATTATGAAAAGAGTGATCAGCTGACTTTTCTGAAATGATTCAAAATCCACATGTTAATACTATTTCTATTGTCCTCTCAATTTCTTCCTCTGTTTGCTATTTCACAAGTATATGCTGGAACCCAGAGCCACTGAAACTGCGGTTCAATTCTCTCCCAATGCAAAATACTCTGTGGATGTTCTCTGCAAATGCCTCCTTCAAAATGCATCCTGGGAATACCTCTGTGACTCAGTAGGGAGGGTTTTATAGTCCTTGCCGGATGTAAGTTTGAGAAGAACTTCTCCAGTTATGGCTCCTCTGAGCTATTTCCCCATCCTGGGGGACAATTTCTCATTTCCCACCAGCTACCCACTGGCTTCCTTTACATAAGGCAAAATGCTGCCTTGCCAGATGTTTGCTGTTTCTCTGGTTTATCTCTAGGATATATGGGTTCCAAAAGTATTTGAAAACTGAAGCTTTCAAAATTTTTATGTGTTTTCCCTTGACAATGTTCCCCTCTGCCCACTCGTTAAATAAAAGCATTGTCTCCGATTTAATCTTTCCTTCTCTGCACTCTCCCTCTGCTCCCTGTTCCTTGGTAATCTCCTGCACAGAGGCTCATAGGCTGTTGGAATTTAGAAGGGATATTGAGATCACTTACTGTAATGGTTCCCAACTTCCTTTTACTATTCTCAATGAGATCCTTTCTGCAAAGCAGGTCCTGTAGAGTCCAATATATAAACCAAAGACAATGCTTCTGTGTTTGAAATGGGGGTCAGGGCCCACGCCCTGCCTGTTGCCCTTTCCCACACCCACACAGAGTCCCTAAGGAACCCAGTGACACCCTAAACGGGGCTTCTCAAAGTAGGCTGGTGTCAGGCTCTCCATCCCACATTCTTGTTAGCAGACATAGCTTCTGCATCCCATGCCCCTGCCTGCAACCCACCGAATGAAACTCTCAGGTGGGAGCCTGGGAATCCTCATTTTACCAAGATCCTCCACTGAGTCTCATATTCATAAAATTTCAGAATCACTGCCCATTGCTCCAAGGGCATAATTTAAAAACTGCTCTTCTGGGGCAACCCCGTTATTTTACAGAGACACTCTTTGAATTCCAGAAGGCTGGAGCCAGACCTCCCAAACAGAGTACGGCTTTCTTTTCACCTCCCTGTAAAAAGGTGCTCGGTCTATGTTAGACTCCCAGTGACCAGTCCTAGCTGCCTACAGGAGCTGTCATCGACATTTCAAGCTGCAGAGTCAGACTGACTCTGCATTCTGTTCCTGCTACACCCGCCATCCCCGGATCACAGTGGCTTCTGGAGGTCCCAAGCCTGGCCTTCGGATCTCAGTTCGTGTTTCCAGCCAATGACTCCAGGTGACCCCCAGCTCCTCTGTGGTTTCTCTGTGAAAGTCCATCTCTTGTCATGGTCACCATGTTGAACTGGACTCATCTTTACAGAGCCTGCTATACACTACATCCCTGAAGAAAGACCCACTGTGCTCACAGCTGCACTGACACCTCCACTCTCTGTCCCTCTTAACAGACTCAATGCTGTACACATTGGTGGTTTCCAGGCTTGGGAGAACATTAGCACCACTGGGGAGGGTGTGCTTTTGAAAATACCCACCTAGTCCCACCCAGAGATTCTCCTTTAACTGGCCTGGGATGGGCACTTGGCATTGGCATTTTTAGAAAGCTTTTGCCACTGCCCTCTTCCTCCCTCTTCAGGGACTCTGATGTAAAACAAAGGTTGAGAACTATTGCTGTAATTTGAGTAGAGTTAATTAGAGGCACGTCTGTCTCCGTGGCAAGACTGTAAGACTTGCCAGGGTATGAACAATGCCCTGTTCACCTTCATATTGCATTTCTTCCTTCCTTCCTTTTTGTAATTACTGAAGGTTTACTGAGCCCCTACAGCATGCTAAGACACTATGCTGGGCTCACTCTCTTGCACAGAGATGGAAAATTTATACAGATATAATACATTATTATTGTCATCATTTATCCCTCTTGGACTGTAATCTCCTGAAAGATCTATGCCTCGCTTTAACATATAACCTATATTCTGAAGGAGGGGGAGTGTGCAGTGCAAAGTATACCTACTTTGGTGTCTGGCTGGCCAACCTGTGTTCATATTCAAGATCTGACATTTCTTAGCTACATGGTTGAGCAGGTAACTTAATCTCTCTCTGAACCTCAATTTCCTTGGCCATTAAAAATATTATCTATCTGTGGGATTGCTGTGAGAATTGCAGATGGATAAGGAGCCGGCAAGGGGCTGCCAGTGACTGCCCAATCAATGCGGAGCTTTCTCTTTCCACTTGCAGAGAGCAGTCAGACTTGCTAGGCACATCCCAGGCTGCCTAGATCTTACCGGAGAAAACAGGAGGGAGCGGCTTCTCTCCACATATGGGACAAAGCCAAGCAGAAAGGATACCTGGTAATTTACCAGTGATTTTTTAAAAAGTTAAATGACAAAATGTTTGCATGTTTAAACATGCTGCAGTTTTAAGGCTTCCAGAAAAGGTTAGGTGGTGATGTTGTTCAAAACAATGGGAAGGATGGCAACAATCTTTGAAGAAAACAGCATTTGAAATAAAAGAGTTGCCTTAATTTGCAAAAATCTATATAGGCTGGGAAGGGGGAGAGTAGTCCTGGCTCAGCTAGTAACCAGCTGTGTAGCTTTGGAATGCTCTGAACTGCATTTTACTCATTGGTTAAATCTTTAAAAATACAAAGCCACATAAAAATGTTAGCCATTTTAAATCCACTTTCGGAGAGTGTAAAGCAAATGAGACTTAAAAAACAAACAAACACAGGTCTAAATACTGATATTTGACCACATGACACCAACATTTCTTTCCTGATACTTGTTCCATGATTCTCCCTCTAGGTGTGAGTAGGAGCAAATGTATATTCTGGATTGGGTGTCATGAATCCCTGAATCTAGGTTAGAGAGTTTTGCAAAAGCCTAATCTTTCTTATACCTAAACCGAACTCAAGAATTGCTTCTAGACTTCCGAGATGAAGACCTTTGTGTTTTAAATGGTTTCTAGCATACTGATATCATTTGACTTCCACAGAAAATGTCATTTTTTATCATTGTTATTCTTATTTTGTTCAGTTAGGTGCTTATGGAGGTGGTTAATTGTTTAAGAACTATGCTAAGAGTAGCTTGGGTGCCATTTTACACCTTTATTTCCATTTATGTTTCCTTTCTTTACCAGTGCATTTAAACTGCAGAGTAATATAGTCCTTCCTTTTGTAAGAGAAGTAAAAATACTTTGCACACCTGCACAATTTTATAACAGAAAAATTTGAAACTCCATTTTTTAAAGTACCCAGATTGTATTTTATCCCAAAGCCATTAAAATTGTTTATTCCTTACCTTTCCTAAGCTAAAATGCAAAGCCATCATTCTGATTCACAAACCCCTGTCAGTTTGGCTGTATAAAAGCAACAACAGGGTGTGTTATACAGGCAAGACAATCTCTGCAAATTACTTGAGGCTTCACATCTAAGACCTAAACTCCCTGGAGACTGGTGGTTCTTCCTTGAGATGGCCCTGCCACTTACTGCTTCCTGATGTGGCTGAAATCAAGAGAGTAACATGATTATCGTTATTTTCCAGTCAGAAATTTAAAACCAGACAGTGACAAATCAATTCTCAAGGCATACATTTCCATTTGTGAAAGTGAAAAAAATAATCCCGAGAATCCCCCGTTGCTAGCCTTGAAAGCGAAAATACACCAACAAATCTCTCAGTGTCAGGGATTTTAAAAATATCTCTTAGACTATTTTTCAAATGGAAACTGGTGGAAAACTGGATGACATTTCCACTGGGTATGGTGAGACCTCCGAACAAGAGGAGGGCGGTGCTGAGACCAGGGTTTACCAAGAGTCCTAAATAGCTGTATTAGAATAGCCATGGATCAATGTGAAACTTAATACTTTAATGACTGAGCTTCTCTTGAGCTCTTGTTTTTAATTCTCTGGTCTCAAGAGAATCATTTTCTTCTCTCAATCTAATCTTACTGGGAGGAGGAGACAGCCAGGGTATAACTGTGACTCAGGAAAAGCTGAGAAACAGTTTCCAGTGGCTGAGGACAATGTCCCACTCCCGGCGCATGCAGCAGAGGGTTAAGCAGGTGGCCAAGCCCTCAAATTCAGAAATGTAGACTTCTCCCCACCTGTATAACTTGGGCTGAGTTACTTAACTGCTGGAAATCTCTACTTCCTCCTCTATTTCCTGCCCCCGAATGGTAAGTATCACATAAAGCATTTAGTGCAGAGCTTGGTACACAGTGAGCACTTACTAATTATTGGGAATTTTAATGATTTTATCTTCTCAGTGTTTAACAGCTTGCATCATGACTATCAGGGGGCTTGGTACATTTTGGGTGAATTAATGACATATGATGGCACTCTGAATTGGTCACTGCTGGAACTAGCTAGTGAACTCATCATCATTGTCATAAGTTTTTGATATATGGAGGTAACCTGTGTGCACAAGCATCTTCTCTGCAGTACCACAGCATTCATCCAGGATGTGTCTATGAGAAGTATGGCGGCCCTGACCTTGAAAGATCCAGGACCCCCAAAAAGAAATGAAATTGGCCCAATAAAATTTATCAGTATTCAGAAACCCTAGAAATGAAATGACCACTATTTTCTCTTCCAAAAGTGTTGCAAAACGTGTGCTATCATATGCTCCCCAACAGCGCAAAGCTCTTCCAGTTGAGTCAGATCAGTTAATGTGTATCTGCATAGCCACAGAGAAATCAGCAGCAGACGATGTGCTTCTTTGGCCATTCTCCTCTTAACCTTCTGGCGAGAGGTCAATTTGGGGAAATTGAGGCAGTTTAACATCTTTCAAAGGAAAATTTGAGCTAAAAAGGAAATGGAATTCCATATGTGCCCAGGAACTGTAGCATTGCATAGAAACATGCCACACATGTGATATTCCCAATATGAAATCCTGAAATCATACAAGAACCTATCTAGGATATGAACAACAGAAAATTATTAAAAATCTGCTATATGTCAAGCATGGAGGTACAAAGACAAAACACAATCTCTACCTGAAAGAGTACAGAATCAAGAGGAGGACAGACTTGTAAACAGACAAGTACAATAAAATCTACTATGCGGGAGGAGGAAGAGTGGGGGATAGAGGAGCCAATTCTTCGGAAAAGGATTAGAATGGGGTCAGTAAGCCTTGAACTGACTCTTGAAAGGTGACGGTTTTCTAGGCAGTCAGTGGGAGAAGGGATTATCCAGACAAAGAGGAAAGTATAAACAAAGGTGCAGAGGAAAGAAAGCCTGACCTCTGTAGGCATCAGGAGCTGGTTTGGCTAAAGCTTGGCTGAAGTGTATGGTGGGCAGGCAGTGGTGGCTTTAGCTCCCATCCCTGCTTCCTCATCTCCATCTGTCCTCTTCTACCAGGCAGGATTCTTTTTACTGCCACCAGAATCCAATTTGGGCTGTTCTAGGCACAGGAGATGGAGGGGTTTCTGGCAACACAGGGTGAATTGAATAAAGTGCTTACCTGTGACCCCTACTGAAACTCCACTAGATGTGCAGTAAGACAGTAAGGAACCTTTTTAATGGCAGAAACACACAAGACAATAAAAATGGGAAAAGAGATAAGATCAAAAAACATTAAGAAGCTGGAAAGAAAGGTTTACTGGTATCTAACTCACAAGACAGACCTAAGGAAACAGAAATCCTTCTATAGACAGATAAAGGGAAGAAAAGCTATTATACAATTTTGTCTGCACCCTGGAAGTCCCAAAGGGCATAGGAATTGGTGGCACAAAGTAACTCTGGAAGTGGGGTAAAGGTGGGGCTGAAACAGAAAGATGGGCTTAAATCTGTTAAGTAGGAATTGGACCTCAAAATCCCTCCCTGACTCTGAAGAGCCAGGTAGCTGCCCCTCGCCATCTCCAATCAGAAAATGGCATTTGTTCTTTGAAGAAGGTAAAACTGGAATCTCTGCACTGGAGGACAACGGGCACAGATGAGGGTGCAAAGATGGGAATGAGGAAATGAATAATGGTTTATGAATGGAATAACCTCAGCCTCAGTCCTCTTCCTATAGTTAGCACCCAGAATGCTGGTGCTCAGGCATGCAGATGGAAATTTTTTATTTTTATTTTTATTTATTTATTTTTTAATCAGCCCAAGAGAAAAGACCTATAGATGCCAACATGGTAATACAATGGCCAGGTGAAACTCCTCACAGTGAAACCTGCTCCTATCCAGCCCCACCCATATGGGGCTTCCATATCAGCTTTCAGTGCCCTGCTCTTACGCATAAGATAATGGTCTCTGTCACATGCCAGACACTTGAGGAAAGCTCTGACATGATGCCAGAGACTGTTACAGCATGAATTGTGTGCCCACAAAATTCATATATTGAAGTCCTAACCCCCAGTACCTGAGAATATGACATTATTTGGAAGTGGGGGGGGGGTCACAGATATAATTAGTTAAGGTAAGTTTATACTAGAGGAAGGTGGGCCCTAATCCAACACATGTGTCCTTATAAAAAAGAATGCCATATGGGCCAGGTGTGGTGGGTCACACCTGTAATCCCAGCACTTTGGGAAGCCGAGTAGGCAGATCACTTGAGCTCAGGAGTTTGAGACAAGCCTAGCCAACATGGTGAACCCCGTCTCTACTAAAAATACAAAAAATAGCCAGGCTTGGTGGTGCATGCCTGTAATCCCAGCTACCAGGGTGGCTGAGGCAGGAGAATTGCTTGAACCCAGGAGTCAGAGGTTGCAGTGAGCTGAGATCATGCCACTGCATTCCAGCCTGGGCGGCAGAGTGAGACTCTGTCTCAAAAAATAAAAGAATGCCATATGAAGGGGACACACATAGAGGGAAGAAAATGCACACAGAGGCAGAGATGAGCCTCTATGAGTCAAGGAGAGAGAGGCCCGAAACAGATCTTTTCCTCATAGCCCTCAGAAGGAACCAACCCTGCTGACATCTTGATTTCAGACGTCTAGCTTCCAAAACTGTGAGACAATAAATTTCTGTGTTTTAAGCCACCCAGTTTGGGGTACTTTGTTATGGTAGCCCTAGCAGACTAATACAGAGACCAAGACCGATAACCAGGATAGAGAAACACGGGGAAAAACAAAATAAGTTCTTTACTAGAATACCTACCAACCGACAAACCCACTATTACTAATATCCTCAGAGAAATGAGAAGATATTCCATCCATAAAACTAGAACAGTGTACTTTAAAAAAAAGCATCCAGAGAAGTAAAATAAACCATTGGAAATTAAAAATTAAATTAAAATATTTGTAAAAGCTTAATGGGAAGAATATAAAGAAGAGTGAGGTTGATTTTCCGGAACACAGATAAAAAAATCAAAATGATTGAAAAATACAGGAAATTATAAAATAGTTAAGAGAGTAAATCTAGGAAGTATGATACACAAATAACAAGAGTTCCAGAAAGAGAGAACAGAGAAAAGGTAGTGAAGGGTATCATCAATGCAATAATTCAAAGATATTTCCCAAAATGACAGCTCCTGTATTTCTAGATTGAAAGGGCCCAGCCATCGGACAACATGATAGATGAACTCACAACAAAGAGTAGCATCATAAAAACTTAGAACACTGAAGGCCAAGTGAATATTTTAAAAGATTTGAGAGGAAAAAATGGATTATGTACAAAATATGAAGAATTAGAATGGTACCAGGCTTCTTAAGAGTAACTTGGGAGATAGATGACAATGAATCAATGTTTTCAAAATTCCATGCTAACTGGGCAGGGTGGCTCATGCCTGTAATCCCAGCACTTTGGGAGGCTGAGGCAGGCAGATCCCTTAAGCCCAGGAGTTTGAGACCAGCCTGGCAAACATGGTGAAACCCCATCTCTACCAAGAAAAGAAAAATACAAAATTTAGCCAGTATGATGGTGCTCCCCTGTAGTCCCAGCTACTCAGCAGGCTGAGGTGGGAGGTTCACTTGAGCCAAGAGGCAAAGGCTGCAGTGAGCTGTGATTGTGCCATTGCACTTCAGCCTGAGCAAGAGAGTGGGACCCTGTCATACACACAAGAAATATTTTGCAAAAGGCTTCCTAACCTTGAATTCTATTCTCAATCAAGCTGTCAATCGAGTGTGAAATAAAATGCATCAGAAATTTTACCTCTCAAATGCTTCTCAAAAGTTTCTGAAGGATTTGTTTAATCAGAATAAACAAAGAAAGAGGGAAAAGGAAAAGCTATTCAAGAAATGAGGGATCCAACACCAGAGGAAGAGAAAAAGAAAGAATATTAACCTATGGGAGAATGGTGAGGAAGGATCCCAGGATAAAACCTGTGCATCAGGCCTAGAAAACAATTAGAGCAAAGAAGTAGGGAAGAGAATAGAGGGCTTCCAAAGGTATATCTCCAAGACAGATGGATAGATAGGTAGGTAGAATGGATATGTTTCTTAACGTGTTCTAATGTGTCAAGAAGAGATTTACAGATCTATCATCAGGTTTGGCAATAGTGATAGATACATAGAGCACCACGCAAAAAAATCAAGCAGGCAATTATTAACTCCAGATGAGAGGAGTTATAAAAGAAAGGAATTGTAACTGTGACATAGTAAATACAAAACTATAAGTAACTTTTCATGCTCCTAAAAATATAAACATTGAGAATTTCATCAAAAACTAAATGAATCACATTGTGAGGAATGGGGTAAAAAGATATGAGTGTATGGGAAGATGGTGGAGAAGGAGGAGAGCTGCTTTTAAAATAATAAGTATTTTAGAACTATTTAACTCTTCAAATTGTGGACATCAATGTAAATAAAAACTTGGGCACGTATTGAAGATAGCTGAGTTTACAGGTGCAATTTTTTCCTTGCAACCTCATTCACTTCCCCAAAACTTAGTGGTGAAAGGTAGGTAGTATTGTTCATTTCCCCAGAACTCATCAGTGGTAAGTATTATTATCTCCATTGAATAAGCAAAAAATTGAGGCAGGGATCACAGGAAACTGGAAACTCCATCTGCAAGATGGGAAGTGAAGATGGGCTTGCTTTAGGGTAGGAGCCAGGACGGGCATCAGCATCAGGCTCAATGGCTTTCTGCCTCTGTCCAAGGTGAAGTGCACAGAAGGTCTGCTTGTGTTTGGCTCTGGAGCAACCATGAGTGGAATTCATCCACTTTCCTTCTTAGGAAACAGAGGGTCTTTGCATGTCAGGGGTGATTCAGAGGAGCACCTTTATTCTCAACATCTACTTTCATTGGAAGAACATTTTACTTTTGGTATTCTTTACTGTCATCCACTCACTAATTCATTCAAAGATATTTGTTGAGTGTCCACTGCATGCCAGGCTCTATGCCAGGTGCCAAGGATACAAAAATGAACTGCTTCCAGGAGCTCACAGTCCATGGGAGGTGACAGGCCCAGGAGCAGAGCATGGTGACACAATGATGCTGGTGCAGCCACAGGAAAAAAAAAAGGCTCTAAGGGATATAAGGGGAACTAGTCCCAGCCTGCAGAGGTCAGACAAGTCCCCTGCAGCAGGAGAACTTGTGAGGACTAAAGATGTTCTGCAGGACAGGAAGGGGTCTTTCAAAAGTATCATGCTATAGGTAGGAAACACTACAAGAGGCTGTACCCAAGATATTCTTCTAGCTTTACCCAACACATCTTTCTTACAGCATAAGAGATTGGGAGGATGAAGGAAAGAGTCTCTAGCTTTCATCCTTCCTCAGTGCCTTTCCCCTTAAAATAGCAGTTTGGGAGTTTCCAGGGATCCACACACGTTACTTACTGTGAGACATCACAGTATGTAAACCTGTGACTGGAACTCAGTCTATAAACCTAAGACTGGAACTCAGGCCTTTCAGTCCAACGCACTTGGAAATAAGCTAGGAAATGGCCAAGGGGGAAAAGGTCCCAGCATCAAGGGTAGCATGACTGAATTTCTTTTGATCTCAGATCTCTGCAGAAAGGGAAGAGTTAAAAAAGTTTATTACATTACTGTGGGAAAGGAAATGTGTTTTGTTTGAACATAATTCAGGGGGCAGGTGTTTTCATTTACTTTCCTAATTCAAACAGTGAATAGAACCCTTTTCTAATTATAATTAGAAAAGTGTACCTTAGTGTACCTCCTGGCGTGTTTTGAGGACCAGCTCCCTGGAATTCCCAGTGGATATGAGATAGGAATAATTGAGCTGCCCAGCAGGTTTGGGTAAACTTCCCTAAAGAACTTGCATGCTTTGCTCATTCTTAATGTTGAGCTCCTGTTGACTGGGCTGTGGAACTCAGTTAAAGGGGCTCCTTTGAACTGCACTTGTTTCATCAGGTTATTAGTGGGGTGGAAAGTTTAGTCAGGCAGACTTCCAGGTGAGAGATGAGCTAGAGAGTGGATGGTGGGGGAATGGGGAGATGAGATTTGAGGAGACAGGGAGCTTTCAGGTAGCTTAAGGTCATTTTCCACTGATGAAGAAGCAGAAAGTTTCCTAGAGCTTAAAGGCATTTGCCTTTGGGGTGACATGGGTACCCCAGAGTCAGAGAAGTAACTGACTTGAGCAGAGAGGAGAGTGGCTTGTTGGGGGCTATACCAAAACCCCAACTCTTTCGTGGGGCTGGTTGTGAGAGCAATAAAGCAGATGTGTTAGATGAAGGCACATCACAGTCCCATGGTTCCAGGAACTGGTTTAATGTAATTACACTGTTACAGCCAACTGCAGGCAAGAAAAGCCAGAATTTACAACCTGTGTTCTCACACACACACAATCAACACCTCCCATTAGCTGTCTACCATAAATTTCCTGCGGATTCACCTCTAATCATCTGGAAGTGCAGTCAGGCTGACCTCTATTCTTTCATAAAAAGATGGCTGCCAGGAAACTCACTGGATGGCATCAGCAGAGAAGCCTTGAGCTGAGTGGTCACTCATGATTTCTTTCTGCAATAGGGTGGTGATGGTGGGAGCCCAGTTAGATCTGATAGTGGGATCAGGGTATACCTGAGCTCTCAGCTCTGTGTACCTTTCCAGTCTGGCTCATGGAGACAGTAGTAAATATGACAGTTCTGGCAGCCGCTGGCCTCTGCTCAACATCAGCCCAGTGGAGCTCTTTGCTGAATTCAGAATTAACCGGGAAAGCCATGTAGCAAGCAATGAATTTGACTAGGACAAGATTGGAAGCTTATTCAGAATGGCACCACAGTATTAATCAACTACAATTGTCATGCTGTCCGAGTTAGGTAGAGTGGGTGTTAATAGCCTAGATGCGGTGAATCTATGGATTATCACAGTCAATGATTCTGTGGAATAACAAAAATTTTTTTCCAATTAGATATGGACCAAGTTAATGTGAATCTGAGACACAATTAGGTATTTTCTTCTTGCAAAGACAAAGCCAAGTGGGGATTTAAAGCTACTAATCAGTTACACAGAACCCCAAATCCATAAAAATGACTTCATGGAAAGCTGAGCTGCAGGCTTCATTCTGTAACCTTTGATGAGAAGCAAAGTCACTCTCCTCCCTGTTTGTTCAGTTCAGTTCCTGCTGCCGACATCAGTCAGTTGTCTGAGAGATGGGCACAGCTATTCGTGCTTCATTGGTGTGTGACGGGGCCAGTTTTCCAGCATCTTCATCATTCTCAGGCTATATCAGAAACTCCCCTGGTGACCCATTCCTAACACTCAGGTTAACACAGATATTATAACGAATAACCCCTAGATCCTGAATCTATACCATCACCCCCATTCCTTTTAAACATGGCCCCATTATCTGTTGGGTTATAAAAGCAAGGGAAACCAGTGGCAGGTGTCGGAAATATGACTTTGATAGATCTGTCTCTGGATCTGAAAGGTCCGTTTACATCTCTCAAGCATATGAGAAAGTGATTTTGTCCATCCAAGTCATGATTTCACACGTCCACTTTCATTAACAGGAAAGAGAAAATATTACTTATTGTTACTTAGTTATCTAGGATCTATTTTCCACAGTGTTCAATGCACTGCACACTGGGAAGTTAGTGCTTAAAATGTCAGGATATATTAAAGCTGTTAGGTCACAGTATACTAATTCAGAGGATCATTGCTGTGCCAATGTCCCCTGCCCAAACACTGACCATAGTTATGTATGAGGCCATGTTTAGATGGAATAGGAGCAATGGTGCATACTCCCATCAAGCCCAGCCACCATTTCTCCTCTTTTAGAACCACAACTAACTTCTTGCTTCTAAGCTATGAGCTACCCAATCACAATTGCAATAGAGCAGTTGCAATATTGTAATCTTCAGTTTTTCTTAGTTGTGCTTTTTATTTCACAAAAATTTGAATTTGTTTATTCTCTGACGCTGTTTTCCAGATTTAGGATTCTTTTGGGGAACTGAATTTTCCAGAAGGCTGGATTATGGAAGTGTTATTATAGATTATTAATTACCATAGTATTGGTGGCGAACCAAGTTGCCAAGCATGATGACATTAAAAATCAATTCTTAAATACATTTGATGATCGACAAACCAAATCATTGATAAGAAACCATTATAATTATTTTGAATAATTGCTGTTATAATCCAGTAGTTTCATATTGTGTTAGTTATCTATTTTTGCATAACAGTATTGCCACAATTTTAGCAGCTTAAAACAATTCACATTTATTATTTCACAGTTTCTGTGAGTCAGGAATCTGGGTACAGCTTAGCTGTGTTGCCTGCTCCAGGGTCTGTCATATGGCTATAACCAAGGTGTTGGGCAGGGCTAGAATCTCACCTGAAGCTTGACTGAGGAAGAATCTGCTTCAGCTTCAGTTTCTTGTGAGTTGTGGGTCTGAGGGATTCAGTTCCTTGCTGGCTGTTGATCAGAGGTCCCCCTTAATTATTCGTCTTGTGGATCCTTTCATATAGCAGCTTACACTCAATCAGAAAGAGAGAGAGTTAATGGAGAGGGTCTACTAGCAAGATAGAAGTCATAATCTTATGTGACATAATAATGACAGTGACATCATATCATCTTTGCCATAATTTACTGTTTAGAAGCAACTTACAAGTCCCACCTATACTCACAGAAAAAGGATCATACAATAGTATGAATACTACCAAGGGAGGATAATCAGAGGGCTGTCCTAGATCTGTCCCCCAGGAAAATATTCAGAAAGGACAAAATATCTGATCTCTTTAGGAAAACCCCCTTTAAAAGTTTAGGTCTACACATGAAGGAAAAGGATTAGTTAAAAAAAAAGTTTAGGTCTAAACCATAAAGAAGGGAAAAAGCATATTGGTTGCAGGAGCTCAAAATATATACTTTTTAAAAATTTAAGCTGGGAAACATAGATTCAAGTTGCCCCGAATAGATACTCCCTAGAACATAATTTTTCTCTAAGAGCAAGAAAGTAATAACTATACAGGACATATTCATCAGATGGAAGGGAAAGAAGAGAAATTAAGTAGTTATTCTTTGTAAAAAAAAAACCACACACAAAAAACAAAAAAAGTAAGGCCAAAGCAAGCCAGAATGATTCAATGCAACACATAATTATTGAGTATCTCTGCAACTTGGACTCTACTATGTGCTGTGGAGAGTGAGGAGACTGTGGGAACACAAAGGAAGAGAAAAGTAAATAATACGTATTATTTTTCCCCTCAAGTTGCTTGTAACAATAGCAAGCATTTATGTTGATTTCATACTATTCCAGAGAGAAATCTTTACCAACTTTACATGTGTCAGATAATTTCACCTTCAAAACAACCCTGTGAAGCAGGTGTTATTCTTCCCATGATGATGGGAAAACTAATGGGCAGAGAGGTTAGTGACTTGCCCAAATACACAAAGCCAGGAAGTGAGGCCATGTGGCTCCAAAGTCCGTGCTCTGCACCAAGAGTCAGCACAACTACAACCTGTAGGTCAAATCTGGCCAGCTGCTGTGTATGTAAATAAAGTTCTACTGGAACACAACTGTGCCTATTTGATTCCATATTGTCTATGGCTGATTTTACAATACAATTGCAGAATTGAGAAGTTACCAGTAGAGCCTGAAAAGTCTAAAATCTTTACAATTTGGGTGTTTACAGAAGATGATTTCCAACCTGTACTATAAGCTATTACAGCATAGTGCCTCTTTGGAGACAAACAGACGTATTATATACCCAGACTTCTAAAGGGCAAGGCGAAGTAAGAACTACATATGTAAAGAGGTATAGAGAAAATGGGAGAATGTTACTGTGTCTTTCCTGGACACAATGGTGGTGAATGAGTGTGGGAAGCAGGGAAAGGATGAGAGGTTTAAGGTTCTCTGGATATACAGCTGGTGTAATTTCCTAAACAGTGGAAGCAAGAGCAGCCTAAGTAAAGACTAAACATAGGTAGCTAGATTCAGCATTTGGAGGGAAAAAGGACAGTCGGGATAAAATATTTATAACCTGTGCTTACTACAAGTAACTATAATATTATGTTTTTATGCAAATAAAGTAAAAATGTAATTAAATATCTTGAGTTTCAATAGCCAATTTCACCTTTAAATTTCAACAGTCATATTGAAAGCAGTTTCTGTCAACAGAATTAGGCAAGTGGCAGGTAGAGATCATGTGTTGTCTGAGACTCCAGGGTGTTGTACAAATATGAAACAGTCATTGTGAGTTCTAAGAAACCTCAGGGGACATCACAGATAAGCTGAGTACTTAAGCACGTTAGTCATCATGACATCCATCTGCACCTCCTTTGTTCAATTTCTTTAACTCTTGCTCCCGCGTAGACATTTTGTATTTATTCATCACTTAGCTAATTCATACCAAGGGGTTCAGCAAGGGAAGAGTCTTCTTCAAAGCATTTAGCACTGGATGAATATTCGCTTTGATCTCCCGTTTCTTTAGTCATTTGCTAATGATAAGAACCGGATGGCAATCGCGAAATTCTGTCCTGTCTGGCACCACAGTTCCCTGGTGGGTGGGACTGGTCCCAAACAGAAACAACCACCCACCTGTGGGTATTTCTTGAAAATGCAACTTATTTCTCTGATAGTAAACACAACATTGAGATAAAGCTGAAAACGAAGAGTTCAATAAAATAAGGAGATATTTTACCCTTCTTCTCTAAAGCTTCAGAAATAGCTGAGATTTTCATAGGTAGTGCGTGGCATGGCACAGGCTTATCCAAAAGATTGAGAGGGTCCCAGCACAGTGGCTCACGCTTGTAATCCCAACACTTTGGGAGGCTGAGGCGGGCGCATCACTTGAGGTCAGGAGTTGGAGACCAGCCTGGCCAACATGGTGTCACACCATCTCTACTAAAAATACAAAAATTAGCAGGCGTGGTGGTGCACGCCTGTGATCCTAGCTACTCGGGAGGTGGAGGCAGGAGAATTGATTGAACCCTGGAGGCGGAGGTTGCAGTGAGCTGAGATCATACCACTCTGCACTCCAGCTTGGGTGACAGAGCAAGACTCCGTCTCAAAAAAAAAAAAAAAAAAAAAAAAAAAAGATTGACAGGATTTCATGACTCTGATGTTCCACTTGGTGATCATGACTGTGAAGTTTCACTGCTTGCTGAATTGTCATTACACAATGCCTGCCTTTTCAGTCTATTTTGCACTTACATTCATCTAGTTTTAATTCTAATTTTATTTTTTTGGCACAATAGAGGTAAGTCAAATGGGGTTGCAGGTACTTGGATTCAATTGAAGATCAGAGCCTCATTTCCAAAAGGAAAAATAAGTCTCTTGTGCATTTGCTGACCACAGGCATTTTAAAAGAGGCTCTTTACCTTGTCACATGCCCCCAGCTTTGTCTCAGCTGCACTCCCTTCCATTCCTGGTCACACACTTCTATTCTTCAAATATCATCCCATTTCCAAAGAGAAGTTCCGATTATGCCTCAAAGCTGCAGGTATAATTTTAACATCTGCTTTTAAGAAAGCAGATGTTAACTGAATTATTGTATAAGTGGTGTGATCTCACCTACCTTTCAGTTCTTCAGGTTTTCTGTCCATTTCACTTTAAAATGAGGGAAGGATGAGGTTTATCCCACCCACCCCTGCCAAAAAAGGCTGAGTTAAATTTCTTATTAGAGTCTTGATTTTGGAGAACTTGATGAAGGCAGGAATCAGAAGAGTGAATGATCAACCCATCCAGTAAAACCTCCCTTTTTCTTTTAAAAATGGGATGTTAATGGTTTGTAGAAGGCATTAAATACAGAACTTCTCCACTAGAAACAGAAGGCTGGGTTTTCTTCTGATTTGCATTTATCTCTCTCTTACATAGATAAAGCCTAACTTTAGTAAGAAGAAAATTCGTGCAAGTATAAAAGATATCGAAGAATATCATGAAACATCAGAAGATGACTCCAAGGGCTGGGCATGGGTGAAAAGGGAATTAAAGCCCACAGAGGAGCAGGGCAGCTGCAGACTAGTCTGGAGACTCACTCTCTCAGATACAGTGCTTTTTAGTCTCAGGGTACTGCCTCAGCTCATACAGCCCTGGTTTTCCCAAGAATAAAATTAGAGTCATATTTTCCGTTTAACTCCCAGACCTTACCAAAATACGCAAGCAAGAAAACTCCCTTTAGTTCATCTACCAAAAGCATGCAACACCTATGTATTATGATATTTCAAAGTATTGATCCCTTTCCCATAGGCATCTTTACGTGGATGTCTCCCTGTGAGAAGATCACACATCTCGGCCCTATTGATATCATGTTACTTGCTTTGACCAATGAAATAGAAGCAGAAATGAGGTGTGCTCCTTCTGAGCAGAGCAAGAACTCTCTCATCCTTGGCCATGTTCTTATTCTCTCTGCAAAGAGACAAGCAATGTTGGAATGGGGACCCTTACAACAGCCTGGGTCTCAGATGAAGAAGACATGCAGCTGACTTACAATAGGCATGTAACATGAGCAATAAATAAACCATTATTGTGTCAGCTGCTGAGAGTCTGAGGATGTTTGTTACTGTAGTTTGCTCAGCCTAAGCTAACAGATACTTATTGCTGGGGAAATTCTGAAGCCTATGAACAGGTCCAGCAGAAGTCTATAGCATTTGTATTGCCCTCATCCTATGCATTTTGATAAGTATTGTCTCTTCTTACCCACCCAGGTATATATTTATTCAATCCATCATTCAATAAATATTTCTTGTGTCTTGAGTGCTTGCCACGTGCATTCCATACTGCCAGGACATAGGAATAAAGTTTGAACACAAAGATACAATATCTGCCTTGGGGAGCACACCACCTAGAGGAGAAGATGGACATTCAGCAGACAACACTACAAATAAACGCAAAATTACTAATTGTGAAACTACTATAGAGAAGAAAATAAAGGGCTCCATGAGAGATTGTAGCAGGACACTTAAGTTAGATTGGGCTATCAGGAAGTTTGCACTGTGGATCAGAAGCACATCCTGAGGCTGAGTAGAAGCTGGCCTGAGAGGAGCACAAGTGTTCCAGGCAGGAAGAGCAGTATGTGCAGATGCTCTACAGTCAGAGACAATTGGGCATTTGAGGAACAGAAAGAAGGCCAATGTTGTCAGAGCATCATGAGTGGTGCTGGTATGGGGAGAAGCAAAAGAAAGTGGAAAGGTAGATGGGGCAAGGTCACAGGAGGCCCTGGGGGGACCAACCAGCCCAATGTGCCCCAGAGAGTCCCAGCAATGATGCCCCCTTTCTCTCTCAAGGTACCTCTGTTGAGATAACAAAGTATGTGTCCACATTACTCATCAGATATTTAAAAGATTTGGATTTTATGCTAAGAGCAATGGGAAGCCTTTGAAGGAGAGTAAGTGAAACAGAGCCGTATTTTTAAAAGATAACTGGCTGCTGTGTGGAAGATGGCAAGAGCCAACAAAACGGAGACCAACGTGGAGACTAAGGACATGGACCAGGAGAAAGAGTGTGGTGGAAATGGAGAGTAGTGGACAGATGGGAGCTGTATTTTTATTTTTATTTATCTATTTTTTGAGATGGCAGTCTCGTTCTGTTGTCCAGGCTAAAGGGTAGTGGCATGATCATGACTCACTGTAGCCTCCACCTCCTGGGTTCCAATGATCCTCCCACCTCAGCCTCCCAGAGTAGCTGGGACTACAGGTGTGTGCCACCATTCTTGGCTAATTTTTTTATTTTTAATTTTTGTAGATATAGGGTCTCATTATGCTGCACAGGGCAGTCTCAAATGCCTGGCCTCAAGCAATTCTCCCTCCACAGCCTCCCAAAGTACTGAGATTACAGGTGTAAGTCACCACACCCAACTCAGGAGCTATGTTTTTACTAGTAAATCACCACTATGCTCTTCCATTGTTTTCCTTATTGCTGGCTGCAGGACCACAAAGTGAGCCTCCTCAGATGAAGAAGTGAACCATCAACTTTGTTTTCCATTATTCCTATGCCAATCCCCATTGCCTTCACCTTTAATTTCTCTACCTTCCCATGAAAAAGAAACAAATGGCTTTATGTATAATACCAACATTTTACTTTTTATGGAGCACAAATTGGCTGCTTGCATCTTCACAACATTCTTCTTTCCTTGGCCCGATCTTCTTCCGTCCCATCAGAACACTTCCACGTTGTTTTTCCTCTCTTCTACACTTTCCTTTTCTACTCTTAGAGAATAAAGAGAAAACAGAAAATAGTTTGTATATATAAGATCAAGAAATATATATATAACATATAAACAGTGTATTTTCCATTTAACATACTTTATATTTTATCAAATAACATAACTACTCACAATGAATAATTTATCGATATAGTCTTTCCTCTTATTTGTTGACCAGATTCCCATCAAACAATGTCAGAAAAGCTTGGTATTGAGAGGTGCATAGGAAACCAGGTTAAGATTTATCTTTTAGGGAATGTGAAAACACCTCTCAGGTTTCAGTTTTTCTACCTGTCACAAAATGAGGCTTAAAAAATCGTTTTCAAGGAATATCTAATTTCATTACTCTATGATGCCATTCTAATAAATTAATCTGAAGGTTATCTCAAAATGCTCTAGAAGTAGTTGGAGCTCAAACACCAGACCTTAAAGACTCATGTCATCCAGTTACATCTCAAGTTTGCCCATTTTTACTGAAATGCGTATCATTTGTGAAAAAAATATGTCTCTCAAAGATACAGCAATCAAGTCAGAATGAAATATTCCAGTCCTTCAAATTCAAGAAAGAAAAAGACCTTTCTTTGGCAGTAATCCCAAGCCATGAACAAGAGCTCACCAGAATCAACTTCAGGCTCATCCCTGTTGATCAAGGACAATTTATTTACATGAATGTATTAATACTTATGAAAGTCAGCCAATCCGTGGCAGCCACACATATCCGAAAGTCAACCAATCAGCAAAAGCCTCACTCCAGTAGCCTTTCTTCCACAAGCGTCAGCCAGGTCAATCAATTCATACACATTTCCGTTAATGAAAGTCCACGAGTCCTTGGATGCCACCCTTCCCGAACTCTTTATAAGATCAGTGATTTACTTTGACCATAGAGACTGTGCCTTACAAGGGTATTGTCTCTTATTTTGCAAGAAATACATTCAAATACTGGCTCATGGCCTTTTCCTTCAAGAAATGGAATTTATGGGACTTCCTTCAACACGTCTGGAATTTCTTCAAAATTACATATAATTCTGTTCTTCTTAAACAGAGGCAATTTGTTAAATATGTAGCCAAGTGTAATATAAATGTTTTACTAATGAATGCAGCTATGAAGGCCTGCATTTTAAATCCCGATCAGAATAAGTATTCAAAGTTTAGACACGGAAAATACAGAAACATCATCGAGAGGACAGAATTCTAGGAGTTTGGGAAATTTAGACCAGAGGCATGGCTTAGCTTTAAGCAGTTATTTGTCTGTGAAAGGAAGGTGCTCGGGTGGTCTGCTTCTATAGGGAAGGAAACACATGGAGCCTGAGAGTGTGGGAAGAAAAAAAAATCCAGGCAAGATGGGGTGCAAAATTTTGGAAAGTTCTTTTCTGATCTTAAGTATTCCTCGGCTCAGTCTCAGACATATGAATATTTTTATGCTGTTTTAATTTTCTATAATTATTTCCTCTTGTTTCCACTTCATTCTGCAGTAACATCCTTTTTGAAAACGTCGGCCTGCCCTAGCTCTGCTATAGAAGACAAGGGAAAAAGAGAAGGTGGGCGTTCAGTGAGTCTCCCCTGAAGGCCAGTCCCCCAGGGGATGACTGGGGAGCTAAAAATTCAAGGGGATGTGAAAGTACTGTGAATTTAAACAGCTGTGAAAAGACTTTCACCTTTCAAATTGGCAAGCTAAATATAATATTCCCAATAAGTGAATGTGTTAGTAAATGGTCACTCTTATGTTCTTCTGATACAAATACAAAATAATTCATTTTTTAGAGGACAATATTTTTGATGTTATATATCATAATATTTATCAAAAAGGCTTAGAACGTGCATAAGATTTGAGGTAGTGCCAGAACCCATGATAGATATGGATGAGGTATAGGTAGAAGGGTGTTCTGATACAGAATAAGGACTGGGAGGACGTACTTCTCAATGTTAACAGTGCTTATATCCAGTTTGTGGATTTAGTGTGAGTTTTTATATCTTCATCTTTTTAGTTAATGGTTTCTAAATTGTTGAGAATTTGTTTCTTGTGGTAAGGAGGGAAATATATTTAAGAAAAAACAGAGGGAAATTTTGTCCCTTCCAGCCTCCTTTTCCTCACAGGTAACATTTCCGTCTGTTGACAGTGGGCTTCCCTGTCATATTGATGCTAGGGGAGTAACCTTAACATTGGGAGTTCGATGTTAGATAGGAGATGAGGGGTTTCCATGGGAGCAGACAGGTAAGAGAATTAGAGTTGGGCAATTTGAGCCTTCTTGTGGCCTTACTATGTAATGTGCTTGTAACTGGTCAGGTATTATTCTGTAGAAAATACCCATTGAGTTCCTCAACCTACAGAGATTCTCCAAGATCTCAAGACCAAAGAGTTAAGAGGGCACATGACATTCACCCGAGGCCCAGGGTCACTTTCCATTTGGCTTGCAGCCTGCTTTCCTTCAGACTTCTTCTGAGGCCTTTCAGCCTAGGGTCCGTGGACCAGTGCCACTTCCATGGCTGGGTTAACTTCCTCTCCAGTTGGGTGTTTTTCTTTGCTGCTGTTTCCTTGATTCTGTCTTGTTCCCGAGGACTCATTAAGCCACATATGCAAACCAGATCTAAGGGGCTGTGCAGCTGCAGAGGCCCATTGATATTTAGTGGTGAACAAATCTCTACATTTTTAAAACTCAGCTGTTTGAAATGTGCTGAATGCAAAAATCATTGGTGAGTTACAATATGTTAAATGACTCTAATTAAATGCCTTATATTATGGCACAGTTCATGATATTTTATTGCGGAAATGATAGCTGGAGCACCTAGAGTGAGGAACACTATATTCTTTGTCCCTTTATATTGGAAAGAATGATTCAAAGACAACTTTGAAAGATAATTGTTATAGGAATAGTTTCACCATTTGAATTCTGTTAGCCTCTTTATAACCTTTAGCGAATGATTTTTCTACAATATTGTCCACTGTCCCCATGCTTTCCATCTATTTAACAGAAGAATAGGGAGCAAATTACATTTAAACAAAATTTCCAGCAGATGATAGTTTCTAGATAACTGGTCTGTTGTTGTTTTTCTAATTTGGGTTTTTTTTTTTTTTCATAAAGCAGTTGTGAAAACAAGACATGAAATATAAAACCCTCATGAATTCAATCTAAAATGAGCAGCTCGGGAGAATAACTTCTCGACCCATTCCTAGAAGCACACTTAAACTTTCTTATTAAATAAAAACTCTGGCAATTTCCCAAGATCTCTCATTAGTATTTCTCTATGTTGTACCTGGAAACCTCTGTTTAATACAAACTGTTCTCTTTCCCTTGTGCATAACTCTGAGTTTGACTCTATTCCTGCTAAAAATCTATGTTGGAGGACTAGTTCTCTATCATTTCCATAAGTGGTTGAATGACATTTTCAGTGTATTCTTAAATACAAATCATAAGATTGATATTTGCCTTTTAGCTCAGCCAACTTATAATATTCTATTAAAGCCTAATTTATGAACCTGATTTGACAAAGTTTTTAGTGCAGCAGTCAATTATTCAGATTGTCAGTAGGTATCCTGCTTGAGCAAGGACTGTAGCATTGAGCTATTGTAGATGATAAATAGTCTGGATTTCAATCCTGTTACTGCCATTGACATTCTGAATGAATCTTTTTATCTTTGTGTTCTCAAGGAGAAAGAATGGCTCATAAAGGCAAACCTGTTCTCAAGGATACAGAAGGAATAAACATAATCATTGTAAAATGCTTTATAAATAGACAGGGAAATGGCTTACTACATCCTGAACTTGATATTTCATTTTTAATTCCAGAGTGGAAGCCAAAAACTTCTGTCTCAATTGAGAAAACTGGTTCCATACCTCACTTATGGCAGTGGTTCTCCACTTCAGTTTCACTGAAGATGTACAGTTGCCCAGGCCTCACACTGAATCAGAGTACTTGGGGGTGGTTTATGGGCACCTCAATGTGTGATTCTTTCATCTTCTTTCAAGGGAAATGAAGAGTCATTGTCCAACCACAATCGGCCTTGAAGGGTGCTAGTGTTTCACTGAGCTCTCTCATTTAGTCTTCAAACAATACTGTTAGGCTTATTTTACAGGTGAGGAAATAGAGATTTAGGATGCAGCCACTTCAGCTTGCCAAGGTCACAGTTTTCAAATGCAAAGCGAGAAAGAATATAACCAGGTTTGTTCCTCTGCTATTCTGCCTCTAAAAGTGAGCGTTTACAAATTTGGCAAAGAAAAAGAAATTGGCAAAGAATTGGAAGGAAGCAGCAGTGTCTTAATATCAACACCAGTTCCATCTGCTGTTTTCACCTGAGTTTCCAGAGCTTATGAACCAGCAGGGAGTATTCCAGGAGGTGCAGTCCCTTGATTGACAGTCAGTGACTCAGGTTCCCACCACCGCTTATCTTTGCTGCCTTCTGTAGCTCTGTGTAGACAAGCTCAAGGCTCATAACAGATGCCATTTGAACATAGAGTTCTGTTTAAGCAACATATTTCTGTGTGTGGCCAATAGTAACAATGATTTGCTGATCTGGTTTCAAAAAATTCTACTAAAATGAAAATCCCATAGAACAGATGGACTCCTAAGTCTCTGTCCACAATGGAGTAAATATTTACAACAAAAAGTTTGTTTTGATGCTTAAATTTGTGCTGTGACTGCACTTGAAGGCAGTGAGAGATTTTTTCCAAAAGACATTTATTTGCTTTTGAAAAAGATGTATCTGTGCTTGTTGGTTTAATCACAAGTCTTCCCAGAGAGAGGAAGACAGGTGTCAGCAGGGGCCAACAGGCATGGGGCAGAGCGAGCCAAAGGTGAACCTTGTGTACAAGAGGAAAGGTAATATCAATGAGAAAAAGTCTTAACTGGAGAACAATGCTATACAATGGAAAGGCATGAGCTTTGTAATTTAAAAATCTGGGTTCAAATCCTGACTTTGCCTTACATAAAAAATTATTTATTTAATGAGTTTTAATCCTGTGCCAGATACTGTGTTAGGCATCAGGGATACGGAGATCAGTGAGGAATAGTTTCTGTGAGCACACAAAGATTTAAAAATGCTTGATGGCTAAGCACAATGACAAGGACCTACATTCATTAGTAGGGAGGCACAGAAAAGGAACATCTAAAAAGTCAAAGGGAGGTGGCAGTCAGGAAGCTTTGCTAACCACTGGTGACTTTGGGTGAGTTACTTAATTTTTTCAAGCTGATAAAATCCATCTTACTGGATTGTTATGAGGATTAAATTAAATAAGCTATATACAAGGTCTACCATGGGACCAGGTAAATCGAATTTCTATAAGTAGTTATAGTATTAATAATGATGATTGTGATGATAAAGATGATGTTGACATTAAGGAGAAATGGGTCAAAGAACAAGAAGCTCTGGAAGTGGCTGGAAGAGCCAGCTGCTTTGACGCTCTAAAATTAGGTTAATTATCCATTACCCCTCCTCTATGTCCTGAGCATGCTGCACTGAAGGGCTGTTTCATGCTATTAAGTTAGGACAGGGAGCACACCCGCCTTATGTACCATTGTATTCTCAGGACTAACCCTGAGCTTAAAACATGGAAGTCGCTACAAACCTGCTTATGGATGGAAGAGAGTGAATGAGAAAGAAAAGATGGAAAGAGAAACAGAAGAACAGAAGAGAGAAGTCAGGTGAAATCATTGTTCAAGGACATTATGTTCTGCTGCCCCCCCCAACTCCATTTCATATTTTCCGGAAATGCCTTCCATTACCAAACTCATCATTCCATTGTTCATCACTTTCTGACCAGGCACCCTGCACAATCTCAGACCTCATTTCCTTTTTATCTTTCTTTTCTTTCCTTCCCAGAGGGTTGAAATTCTAGCCAGGCCACATACTGAGCCGCACGGTCTAATGTAAGTTTTTAATACTTTTATGTTAAGTGACGATGATCGAAGTCCAGCTAAATATGGCATATTGAAACATACATTTAGTCCACTTCTTCCTAAAATGTTATAATTATAGTGAACAGGTTTTTTTTTTTAAATGGGAGAGGTGATAAATTCAAAAGGACAAAGATGACAACAGGGAAGAGTGGTTAAACATCTTTGAAAGTTGGAAAGCCCATGGAATGAAGGTAAGTGGTTGAAACCTCAGACTGCAAGAGGGGAAACCAATAATGAGCAAGCTGACCCATTACACTAGCCTGCAGAAATGCGCAGAAATTGACCCATTACACTGACCTGCAGAAATGCTCAGAAATTGCAGGTACTTGGAATTTCTGAAGACAAAAGTATGGATGAGGCTTTAATTTTTCTTTAAGGAGGATTTATTGAACGTCTATAAAGATCACCAAAGATTTCCTCCTCGGTCTGTGCCACCAGGCTGCTGCCCTCCAATACCCTAACTGAAATCTGGAGGTTTCTTCTCTAGAGAGCCTGACCAATGATGTTCTAGGCTTGGAACACCAGGAAGAACCAAGTTTGGGAATACCGCACCATGCTAAAACTAGAAGGAATAAATGGAAGTCTATGTATTGTAGTGTGACACTCCGCTAATCCTTCTCCCCCAGTCCCTCAATGGCCAGGCTCTTACCACCAGAAAGTGATTATAGGATTCCTCTCAGGGAAACTCAGCCAAAGGAAAAAAAATCTACAGACAGTGATTCAGGAGTCCCCCAGCAAAATTGCCTAAGAGAAAGGCACATTCAATCTAGAATTCCATATTCAAACTATCACTCAAGTGTAGGAGTAGAATGAAAATATTTTCAGACATTCAAGGTCTCAAAAAATTACTCCCATGAACCTGTTCTGAGTTAGCCACTGGATGTCTTTCCACAATAGCAAAAGACAGATGGTAGGGAAAGCAAAGAAAAATGAAGACGGAAATACAGTTAACCCTTGAACACTGCAAGAGTTAGGGGCATGAATCCCTCATACAGCTAAAAATTCACATATAACTTTTGACTCCCCCAAAACCTAACTACTAATAGCCTACTATTAACTGGAAGCTTTGCCAATAATATAAACAGTAGATTAACACATATTTTGAATGTTATATGTACTATATGCTGTATGCTTACAATAAAGTAAGCTAGAGAAAAGAAACATTGTTAAGAACATCATAAAGAAGAGAAAATATACTGACTATTCATTAAGTGGAAGTGAATGATCATAAAGTCTTCATCTTTGTCATCTTCATGTTGGGTAGCTGAGGAGTAGGAAGAGAAGGGGCTGGTCTTCCTGCCTCAAGGGTGGCAGGAGTGGAAGAAAATTCATGTGTAAGTGGACTCATGTAGTTCAAACCCATGTTGTTCAAGGGTCAACCGTAGTGGTTCTAATACAGAAGGAAAGATGAAGGATGGTGGTAAAAGATGTCTCAAGCTGGTAGCTGTGCATCAGGGTAGGAATGGCCAATCTGGATTACAGGAGGATGTTGGGCTTCCTCCTATAATGGGTAGGAATGTCTTCTGATGTTTTTAAAAAGGGAAACCGATAATATTGTCTTCTGCACTGTAATGTATTGGGCGCAGACTTACTGTTGTATTAGAAATGAATTAGTGATAAATCTATAGAAAAATAAACCAAGTCATGTTAGTATTAACTCCAGAGGGGGAAAACATTTCAAAAGAAAGAAGTAAAATGATTATATGCTATGTGGCTCAGGTATAGATGATATTATATGCATATAAATAATATAAACATTGCTTATTCTGTCAACTAGAAATGGTGATATAACTACTATACCAGGAGAATATAGGTGAAGGGAGGAGTGAATGGAGTGGAGGGAGTGGAGGAGGAAGAGCTAAACCCTCATTATCCACTGTAAAAAAATAACTAAATGAAAGCGAATGAATAAAGCTGAAAAGTCAACAAATCACAGTATAAGGAGAATATTTAGAAAAATGGGGGAAATGCCAGAAGAAACAGCTAAAGTGTTTGAAAAGGATTATTTCATTTGAGGAGAAATTACAGAAGACAAGGAACAAGTCTATATATGTATTATTTAAATGAATATCAAATGTTTCATGCACAAATTTCCTAGCCATTGCACGGCACACAATAGGAACTTGACAAATGGTTATAATTGATTCTTGGTCATAGAAACCTCAGCCTGAAGTTGATTCTGTTGACGGCTGCCCACAGCCCCTCTGGAAGAACTCAGAGGAGCTGGGAGTGAAGGTAGGTGGAGATCCAGGGGAAAAAAGAATCATCATTAATAGATTTCCACTTTGGTTTTTAAAATATGGTAGTGTAAGTGAATATATGTTTATAATATAGAACATAAATACACACAGGTATGACATAAAGAATAAACACATTCCCTCCTATCTGGTGCCCAGTGAATTTGCCTGCTCTAAAGATGGGGGACACTGGTAGAAAAGAGAAGTCTATTTTGTTAGTTTTATTTGCATAAATTTAAAGGGTACAAATGCTGTTATGTAACATGGATATATTGCATAGTGCTGAAGTCTATGCTTTTAGTGTAACTATCCCAAGTAATGTACGTTGTACCTATTAAGTAATTCATCACCCCGCACCTCCACCCTTCTGAGTCTCCAGCTCACTATTCCTCCCTCCATTTCCATGTGTACACATTACTGAGCTTCCACTTATAAGTGAGAACATGCGATATTTGGCTTTCTGTTTCTGAGTTGTTTCATTTAAGACAATGGCTACCAGTTCCATCCATGTTGCTGCAAAAGATATGATTTCACTTTTTCTGATGGCTGAGTAGTATTCCATGGTGTATACGTACCACGTTCATTTTATCTAATCACGTGCTGATGGACACTTGGGTGGATTCCATATCTTTGTTATTGTAAATTATGCGGTGATAAACACACAAGTGCAGGCATCTTTTTTATATAACTGTTTTTCCCTTTGGTTAAATAGCCAGTAGTGGGATTGCTGGATTGAAGTATAGTTTTATTTTTAGTTCTTCGAGACACCTCCATCCTGTTTTCCATAGAGGCTGTATCATTTACATCTCCACCTTCAGTATACAATCGTTCCCTTTTCTCCACACCAGTGCCATCATCTTTCTGAAGGATCAGTTGCTTCCTTCAGACTTGACTTAAAAGCCATTGTTATAGCAGTCAAGTAGGGTCCACTGGAAACCAAAGTGAAGAAAGAGGTCTTATCCATTAGGATGGAGATTCTTACATATTTTTTTTTCTCCTGAAGTTTCAAGAGCTTGAAGCTATAATAAGACATAGAGGGGAACTAGGCTGCTGCCTCTGCCATGGAACTCTTCCCAGCCAGGGTGATCAGCAGCTTATCCTCCTTGTCATTCTGCCTCCTTGATAAGCTAAAAATCAAAAACAAAAACAACTGCTTTTACTACTATTGCTACCATTATCACTATTACTTTTTCCACAAATTTAATCTGTTCTGTACTCCCACAATGCACATGCAAGCCTAGAGTTTTGTTTGGAAAGAAAACAACATCTGCAAGTGCAAGACAAGAAAGCAAATATTAAGTAAAATGGAATTTGCAATGTAGTAGGGAGATTTCTGCTCAGATTTATAACATCAAAGCAAGGCATTCCGGTTGATGTGTTACTTGTTATTCTAAGTCCTATTCTTCATTCACTGGGAGAGGTGTTGAACCATGACACAGAGTCACGCTGTGCCAATGACCAGCAGAGAAAACGAAAGCTGTAGCCTCAAGATGGTACCTTCTGAAGACCTTCTGGGGGTCTTCATCAGCCAGTCTACAGAATCAGAGTGAGCACACGGGATTTTAACTGTCGTAAGCTCTGGGCTGGGGTTGGGACACTTGCATCTTTCTCCTAGCTGTGCCCTCAGAAATGTGCATCTTTGCAGAAGTCATGTCTCTGAAAGCTGAATCTTACAAGTCAGAACATGTGACTGTGGGCTCTCATGTCCTTATCAGTGAAGGGAGATAGTTGGACGCTCTGTGAGTTTCAACTTCCTTCCTGTTCCGCCCCTGCCCTTCAATCCTAACCAACAAGGAGAGGCCAAAAACAGGGGTCCGGGTCAAACATGGCTGGATCCTGGCGCAGCTCCAGCTTGCTTGTAACCTTGGGAAGCTCTCTGCCTCTCTGAACCTTAATTTCCTTCTCCTTAAGGGGGAAATACAACAATTCTTTTCCCATAGTGCCCTTATGGAATTAAATGTGATAATAGAGGTATAGGGTGGCCACACTGCCTGGCACAGAGTAAGTTTTAGTAAGTTTCCACAAACTTGATGTTCATGCATTTCCTCATTTCTTTTATGCCAGCAGAGGCCATGGAGGAAGAAGGGCTGGTGAGGGCTGCCTCAGAAGTGTTACCTCATGGACTTATGGCTACTAGTTTGCTGAATCCTCTGGGGAGGAGCTGGGTGGGGGAGTGAGCATGGGCATCATCGGGGCAAAACTCCCCTACCTGAAAAGATGGAACCACAGAGAAACAGTGCTGATGTGGACTGCACGTTCTACAAAGACAGCCTAGATGGTTAAGCAACCTGGTGGCCTGCTCTGGGGGAGCCTGGAGAAGACGAGATGAACCGCTCACAGCTGTAAATACGCATTCTGCCCCTAGAGCTGTTGGCAAGGGCTACACACACACATACACACATGCACACATGCTCACACACATGCTCTCACACATACCCACACATTGACATACACAAGCTTACTCATACACTCACACACATACTCACACACACACATATCCTCCCACCGCATGTTCACACACTCTCATACACACATGCCCTCTGTCCCAAACACATACGCTCACACATACACACAAGCTCAACCACACATGCTCACATACACACTCATATATGGCTCACAAACACATGCCCTCTCCCACGTGCAAACATGCTCTCACACACAAGCTCATACATGCTCACACACACGTTTTCACACCCACCCTTTGGCACAGTCACATGCTCATACACATTCACACCACGCATGCCTTCCCCTACACACATAAATGCTCACACCCTCACATAATGCTGTCACACACATTAACACCGTTAACACGCATGCTCACACACACTGGGAGACACATGCGCTCATGGTTGGAGCTCTAGCCAGGCTGGACTCATCTGGTTGCTGGTTCCGGCAAAGTTACAGTCACGTTCATCATTCATAAACGATAGTAAATGTCCACGCTGCTTTACAATGGATGAGGCTGATCTGAATAATAACAATAACCGACAAAAAGGCAACATTCTTGCCCCAAGGAACTTACAGTTTGAACCCTTACTCATTAAGACTGAGGCTAGACCTGCGCTAGCCTCCTGGCACCTAGAAATGATCTCTCTATATACTCTAAACTCCTAACAGAGAGGTGCAGATGCAGTTGTGTACAGCTTTTCCAGGAGGATGTTGAAGTTTTATAAGTAGAGGCTAAAGTTGTGCGAGTCTATTGCTATCTCAGTTAAAAAAAAAAAAAAAAAAAAAAAGGCCAGGCGCAGTGGCTCACGCCTGTAATCCCAGCATTCTGGGAGGCCAAGGCGGGCGGATTACGAGGTCAGGAGATGGAGACCATCCTGGCTAACACAGTGAAACCCTGTCTCTACTAAAAATACAAAAAATTAGCCGGGCATAGTGGCGGGTGCTTGTAGTCCCAGCTACTTGGGAGGCTGAGGCAGGAGAATGGCGTGAACCCAGGAGGCAGAGCTTGCAGTGAGCTGAGATCGGCCACTGCACTCCAGCCTGGGTGACAGAGTGAGACTCTGTCTCAAAAGAAAAAAAAAAAAAAAGGAAGACAGAGAAAATAAGTGTGGCCCAGTGCTAAATGTTCTCTGGCATCTGGGAACTTTCATCCAGTCTAGAAATTCATGGCTTCTAGGTGTCTCCTTTCAGGAATGAGAATGGCTAAAGACAGAGCATGGCTATGGGCCAGGCAGGTCCACACATCCTGCACGGTATCCTCTGTTTCTTAGAAAAACTCTGTGAGTTAGGCAGGCTCCATTCTTCGGGCCATGGAGCGGTGCCCTGCATGCCCAAGATCATAGCAGGTGGCAAAGCTTTAACCGGAGCCCCCTGCTCCAAAGCCCTCCCAGTACACCATGCTACTGCCTCGTCCTTGGACTATATAGTACAATTGCAAATATTTGTCTTTTTCTTGTTCTTCCAGTTCATCTACTTGCTCACTCAAATCCAACAGGAAAACTCTAAGGAGGTACTGCAGTTGAGTCAGGGAAGACATTCAACACATTCAATATACATTATTATCAGCTCTGCTCGCAGAAGGGAAACAGAGTGCCCTCCCAGGCTACACTGGGCTGATTCACCCAGTGTGAAAGTACGCATGGCTGAAGTGATCATTCCAGGGTCAGTCTTAGAGGGTCAGGAGGGGTTGGAGGAAAAGGGCAGTTAGCCTGACTCTACACTATTGCTTAGTGCAAATGATACATTATTGCTTAGGGCAAATGATAACATCAACAAACACACTTATTGATTGACTGATGGACTACCCTCAGCCAGTCCCTGCAAGTGTGTATAACACTTATCCCCAAAAAGAGCTGTCCAAGCCAGGCACAGTGGTTCATGTCTGTAGTCCCTGCTGCTCAGGAAGCTGAGGTGGGAGGATTGCTTGAGGCCAGGAGTTCGAGGCCAGCCTGGGCAACATAGACAGACCCTGTCTCAAAATAAATAAACACAATAAAAACGTGTTTTTTTTTTTTAAAGAGCTATTTCCAAGTGGTGGATGGATCAGAAGCATAGGCAGAGTTCAAGCCTGCTTGGGAGGCACAGTTTTGGGAGTTACAACACCTCAGTCCCCAAATAAACATTCTTCTGCTGGCTCATCCTTGAACTTCCACTCTCTGAGCTCCCTGACTTTAGCCTCCTTCATTCACATTGCTGATTTGGATGGTACCCCATGGCAGGCCCAAGGCTGGGCTGGGGATACAGGTAGGGAGGTGAGAGTCTGCCTACTGTCCCAGGAAAGAGACAGCAATGGAAGCATAAGAGTGAGCCAGGAAGGCAGCAAGGGTGGAAATGTGCAGGAGGAAGGGAGTTGTCAGCAGAGACGTGTATGAGCTCAGCCTGAAATGGGCTCAGAGGATGAAGCCAGGCGGGGAGCCAGGTCCCAAGACTCTGCTCTGCTGGGCGGAGGATTCTGGAAGGGGAAGATGTTGCACAAGGGAGTGATATCATTGCATTTGTATGTTAAAATGCAAATGAGGACAAAATTGAGGAGATTGGACTATGTAATCTATTATGTCACTTCTGTTCTAATGTGATAAACATCCTTAGAGGGGTAATGATTTTGAAACAAGTTATGTATTCTTCGGAGTGAATAAAAGATCTAGTTTTTATAAAAAGGACTAGTTTTGATATCCAGAGAGGAAGAATAACAAAACAGGTGTGAGCACCTAAGAGAAGTGGAAAAGGGAGGAGATAATGGAAAAAAAGGTGGAAATTGTGTAGGAGAAACACATGATTGTCTTACTCCCATCTGGCCAGCCGTGGTAACAGGAGGGACATAAATTATATAAACTCATTAGTTTTACTTTAGCAGAAATTATTATTTTATGAATTTAAAACCCAGTTTTAATCAAAAATACAGTATTATAACAATGGCAGTAATAGACACTGGACACTACTAGAAAGAGGAGGGGGAGGGGGAAGGGTATTGGGTACTGTGCTCAGTACCTGGGTGATAAGATCAGTCATACCCCAAACCACCGCACATCATACAATACACTTGGGTAACAAAGCTGCACATGTACCCCCGAATCTAAAATAAAAGTTGAAATAAACAAATCATAACATATATTTTAAAAATATTTATAGCGGAATTAGTCCTACATGAAAGATAAAATTTGAAGGAAGTTTTTGTACTTTTGGTTTAGTATAGTCCCCTGAAGAAATTATTAAAGTTGAATTTACTCATACAGTTAGTTGAAGGGCAGTTAAAGTCTGTCAAGCAATCGTCAGCCAGCCTGTACCTGTTTCTGGTGTTGGCTTCTGAACGTTTTTGGTTTGTATGGGAAGTACAGCCTTAACATGGCAGAGGAAAAGTATGAGTCCGCGAATTTTCACCAAGTGTGTACCACGCAGCAGGCACCACGGCAGGTCGAGAAGATGGGGTGCTGAGCAAGAGAGGGATGGCCTGAAACCTCCTGGCTCTCAAACTCCAGTTAGGGAAATTGAATAACTCAATTAAATCAAAAAGGTGAATAGAATCACCAGCACTGAGAAAGAAAAGCTAAGGGACAGTCTAACAAGGTAACAGGATGCATCGACACCAATTTCACATAGGGAGGTCAAGAAAGGCTTCAAAAGGAAGTGGTATCTAAGCTAAGAACTGGACTGAAAAAAGAACCAGCTTGGGGTAGTGGGAGAAAAAGTGGTCTGAGCAGAGAAAAAGCTTGTGTAAAGCAACGCCATGGTGGCTGAGCTTGGGAGAGGCAGGAGGTACAGAAGGAGGTCGGAGGAAGAAAGCCATCAAAACCGTGGAAGATGAAAGCCAACTGGTAAGTGTGAAGAGTTGGCCTTCACCCCAGCAGGCTTGCTGTGAAGGGGATCTTCAATTCTCTGATAACAGTGTGGAGTCTGTTGTTTACAGTGTGGAGTCTGTTGTTTACATGACTGTACACATCTAAAAACTCATCAGTTAACACAAAAGACCATTCCCCGTGGTAAAATATTCCTTAACACTGTCTTAAGTAATTTGGAAAAACAAACAAATGGGAAATGCTGAGAGTTAATTCTTAGTGGGCCAATCAATATTCCATTATGATTGTATAGAGCGAACAGGAGATCAAAAAATTCAGCTGGAAAAAAATAAACAAGCATGCACAGGAAGTTTGGATGAAATGACAGATCTGTCCTATTATTTCCCGTGAATTGATGACATTGCAACTGAATTTAATTTTGTCTTCAGAGATGAAGGAATTCTGTAATCTTCTTCTTTTTCTTAAAAAGAAAGAGAAACCCACTCTCAGGTTCCAGATTGCTCACCCTTAGGGAAATGTTACTGAACTGCCAGGAGGAAGAAGCTTCCAAGGAAATAAGTAGAGCGTAAACTGCCCCTGAAGTATGGTTGTCTTTCTACATCTGAGATTCAGAAAAGGAGCTTTCAAATTGTGTGTGGGAATAAAAGTAGGCTTCAGTTATCAGTTTGAGATGCATAGAAATGAAAGAAGTCTCTTTGATACCTTGTAATTTTACTCTACATTTTCCTCACTTCCCAAAAATCAAGGCAGCCATCCTATTACCATCTGAACTGCTTAACTGGCTAGAGGGTTTATCAGTTTTAGGGAGTATATTAGTCCCCATTTAGTATCTGAGTCATTGCTTTCCTAAGGCTCAAATCCATAACCTTGCAACCAGGTCATGGTGAACGCTGGCACTTTAAGGCTTCTTTTAGATCACACAGTATTGAAAATGACCTTCATTTTCACTCTGATATAGCCACAAAATTGGAAGCCAAGTGGCATTCTGTATGAATTATTAGAAGGTCACCTGAAGAAAAATTTTTAACATTCTTCCTCCAAAACGTTTCCTCTGATCTTTCAATATTCTTTTAATTTTTCCTTCATTTTGTAAGATTGTGACAGATAACTATCTATCATCTAAACACTGAAATCACAGCAAGTCATTCTAAGTGACAGAGGGGTTCCCATTTCTAACGGATATCTCCAGGAAATGAGAGAGCACTTTTGGTTGAGAATAGTGGGCCTTTCTTGCAAAAGCTTCTTAGAGCCTAGTGCATTTCAAAATGAAAACCTGACATCACATCAATAAGGAACGTGGAACTATTTACCTCTGCCCCCTCTCAACTTATCATGTCAGAATAATGAAAAGCTCCATACCTCTTTGACTGAAGGCTGACATTCTGTCCTTCATGGATAACTTACTTGCCATAGAAGGAAATGAAGAAATAATTTTCAGAGTTCCTATTGATCTGGCATTGCATTACCTATCTGCTGAGCCAAGCTATTTATTGACTAAGTGCTGGCTGGCCACTTCTAATTAGCTCAGAGTTCCCTAGCAGATTTTAGGATGGGGTGAAAAAAACACCAGAACCAGATTCTCTGAAGCTGTCACAGAGCTATCTATGTGACCCCTTAAAGTCTTTCTTCACATTTTAAATAACTGCAAGGCAAGGTTTTGTTCTTATGTATAAACAGCCACTTGCAAGAAGGAATGTGAAAGTGTTCCTGGAAACAAATGGCTGAGCCACCTGAAATGAAAGTTCTTCCTTTTGTCCAGTGAAATGGTGGAATTCATATGGTAAGACCAAGTCATTCTCTATGTGGGGATTTCATTTCTCTTTTAGTCATCAACCTCATGTAAGAAATATCCTCTTGGATATTTTTGAAACACTTTAGAATCTCAAAGAGAATCAGAGAGCAGCACAATTTTTTAAAAGTAAATTCTCTATTGAAATATAAGTTACACACAAGAAACTTCCCAAATTGTAAGTGAACAGTTTTGTGTATTTTTACAAAGTGACACACCCATCGTGTAACCAGAATACAGATTAAGAAACAGAGAATTTTCAGAACTTCAAAAAGTGTCCCCTGTCACTTCCTGCTACTATCCCCGCAAAGGGCAACCGCTATCTGGATGCCTAACACCATAGGTCAGTTTTGTCTCCTTTTGCACTTTATATAAATGGAATAATATAATAAATAAATTTTTGCTTCTAGCTCTCTTCACTCAATATTTTCTTTGTAAGATTCAACCAAGAACAGAATTGTGAGGTTGAGTTACATGAGTGATCATATCTGGTCTGTAATTTTGGGGGCTTGATTTTGACAGGTTTTTATGAAAAGCAAAAACCAAAAGCCTGAACCTTTATTAAGAGGAGGTTAGCAGACATCCCAAATTAGTGCAGATAATCTTGAATAGAATACTTTGAGTAAGTAGAAACTGCCAACTCACATTACTTCATAAACATTCAAATAGTTATGTGGGTCCAAGTCCAACAGAATAATGGTAACTACTCACATAATTTCAAGTTTGACATTTATGGATTTCTATCCATGGTATGACAGTGACTCCCTGCTTTAAAAACTTTGCAAAATTTTTCTAAGCATCTTAAATTCCCTGCAGCTTAGAGCTACTACATAAATATTCACAGGATTTTCCAAGGCAGAAATTGCTGCTTTTCTTGGCTCCTGACAAGCAAACCGACAAGAGACTTTACTGGAACAAGATGCAAAGCACAATCATATTGAATTTGAACATCAATTTTAAAAGCAACTCTTCATAATTTCTGGAGCTAGTAATCAGAGAAGGAGAATATTAATGAGACGACGTCAGATAGTTTAGCTGTTATAGTTGAAATTTGCTTCTCTTTTAAAAATAAAAATAACCTGTGTAAAAATGTTTTCCTTCATATCCTACCATAAAAGTCAAAATTACTTTTTTATGACAATGAAAATTATATTTTTTCATTTTTGTAGATATGTTTTTCTGTTGCCTGAAAAAGGAACACTAGAAAGAGATCTGTAGAAAAGCTCCCACACTCTGAACTGGTGTTGAAGAGATCCATACGAACATAAGATAAAACTGAAAAGGGATGGAGAATCCAAAATTAGCATAGTTTCAATGCCCAGTTCAGTCTCGAAAACTAAGATGGAGCATTGTATATATCTGGAAGCGGCCCATTCATTCACTCATTCATTCAGTCCTTCCTTTACAAAGATCTATTGTGTATGTACTTACCATGCATTAAGCACTATTAGTAATAGTTCACCAAATGAATTAAATTTCCTACTATAGTAAAAAAAAATGCATACTTGGAACCAATGGTGCACTGATAAATAGGCTCTCTGGAGGGAAAAAATCTCTACTTTTACTGTTTGCCAAGTTCTGTGATGTAAATATGTTCCCAATGGCTAATTTCAAGACACCAGTGTAAAGTCACCAAACTGGGGTTGGGATGAGATGCACAGATTCGATTCGGCTCTTGTGAGCTGGTAGGAGCCATCTCCAACACACTACTGCTTTAAACGAATGTTTTTAGTGATGGAAAAATTTGCACTTGAAACAGAATAAAGGCAACACAAACAGTATTAGAACTTATCAATTAATCAAAGAAAACTGAGTGTGCATTGTAGGACTCTGAAAGCCCACATATATGGCATCTTTCCAAGTCTAATGGAACTGAAAAGCAAGTAATGGTTTTCCAAGGGGAAGGCAACACAAGGAAAATAATCACCCCTGGGCAGAGATTTGGAAGAGTGCCGAAAGTTCTGATGGCTCCAAATATCTCCCAGTACAATTTTGCCATGTCTGAAATTCCCATAGTTGGCATCATTCTTTTAGGTTAAATCATTGCGTCTCAGAAGGGCCTTTTAAAAGTGTGTGTGCCCTGAGAGTAGTACAAGTCGAGCCCCAGTAAGCCAGCAGCTCAGCATAGTGAAAAGAACTCTGAGAGGTCAAAGGGGGGTTCTATTCCTGGCTCGTGAATGACTGGTTGTGTGCCATGTGGCGAGTCACTTTACATTTTTGAGCCTTTGTCTCCTCTTGGACCTGATGTCGTCCCCTTTCATTTCCATCTGACATGCTGCAAATCGCCTCTACATCAAGTAGCCCTTCCAGTCTGGACTAGGACATCACATTTGTTGGTTCCTCTGTGTTAGAAAGTCCAATGCTTTGACAATTTTGTTTACTTTGCTTGGCATGGGGAGACTAGATATGGTGACAGAAATGGATGTCCATTTTTTTTAATGTTATTTTCTGTAAATAATTCACAACAAGCCTGGATGAAGTGGTCCTTTTCTCTCAGTGGTTTTTGTGACGATCAATAGCTCTTACTAATACTTTAAAAAGGTTCCTGAGATTCCCAAAGATAGATGTCATGCAATCATCAACATCAAGGGGTCTAAGGACAACGTGGAAATTGTAAGATGCAAGAGGAGTCACATTAAACAGAAGCAAATGAGAAAGGCCCAGAATTTTCAATATCACAAACCAAGGTCAACAGCTAGTTAGATTAAACAATTTTAATCAAGTAAAATGGGCATGGATTTTTGAAAGTCAGTTTCCCGTCACTCCCTCACATCACATCCTCCAGATGCCTGAAGTATATGGATGTGCATTTTCATCGTTCTCTGAAGTATCTTAAAAGTTACAGCCTAGTTATTGCAGACCAGAATTCATTTTGGTCAGCAGTAATTGGAGAACAAAGCTGTGCTAATTTCATCCTGCTCGTCATAACTGTACCCCAACTCACGATAGACCAGGCGATGCATAAAACAGCCTGGGCAGCCTAGTGCCCTCCGGTGCCCTTCAGAGCTTGGGCCCATGGGGCCTCCTACCATGTCAGTGCCATTGCCCTGGTCCCTTACTCCTATTTAGAGAAACAAAAATGTTAGCAAACCTCTTGAAATAATAATACTAATTAAAAAAGAGCCCCCCCAACCCCGCCCAAAACTTGTTCTCCAACCATTTTAAGGCAAAGAAATGTGTTTTTCTAAATACTTGCTTATTCCTGGTGAGGAGGCGTTTTTCTGTCAGGGAACATTTTAGTAGGCTTTAAAATTTTAACACACTAAATTTGTGCATGGGCATCTTGCATGAACTGACATCAGCATGGCTGTAATAGCCAGTTGGCATTATAGCCCCAGGACAAGAGGTGGGAACATTAAAAGGAAATTGTCAGGAGTAAAGGCCATTTGAGGTCTTGCAGCCCTAGCTGCATCCGACTTTTTCCAGAGACAGACAGCAGTATCTATTGATTGATGGAGCACAATGGGCATGCATGGGCAGAGAAGCTTCTTCATTTACCTGTTTATATTTACATCAAAATTTCTGATTATGAAAGAAATGCAAGCTTGTAACAATGCAAATGGTAAAAAATAAAAGAAATGAAATGAAACGTTCTGTATAATCACACACTCCAGAAATAATCACATTTTATGTAGACTTCCTTGAGTTTTTATACATGCATAGTATATATGCACACACATATACGTGTATATATACACATATATGTGTATGTGTGTTGTGTGTGTGTATATATATACACACACAGACATATATATATATATATATACATATACATATATGTATATATATATGTACGTACAAAATGTTTTACAACTTGCCTTTCTCCCCAGCTATCCCGGACATCTTTCTACGTTTGTCTACACAGTTCTATGCCCTTCTTTTAAATGAGCCTCTCAGCATGGTGGAAAGACCTCTCAGGTCAAAGGGGGCTTCTATTCCTGGCTTATGAGTAACTGGTTGTGTGCGGTGTGGCGAGTCACTTTACATTTTTGAGCCTTTGTCTCCACATGGACCCAATGTTGTCCCCCTAAAGGAAGATCCTGAAGAATCTTCCTTTAGGATATATGCATCATTGTAATTTCTTTGTGAGGGGAGCATGGGGCAGGCAGTGCCTCACTTCACAGGTGGATAAATGGAGATGCAGGGAGGATGCTTGGCCCTCCCAGAGCCCAGATGACACCCATGGGCCAGCAGGGCTGAGACCTTCCCACCTTGGACTTTTAGGAAAACCTCCCTTCCCCAGTACCAGACCATTACCTCCCCTCTCTCAAAATATAAGTTGCAACGATCACTTTTGAACAGGCTAAGCTGTGCCAACCACAGATAGATTTTGCAGGTTACTGCCAAAAAGGATACTCAAATGATCGTTAAACCACAGGGGATGGTCATTCATCCCTATAGGAACTAAAAATAAAGCCACTGGGTTTTCTCTGTTCCGTTCCCCAACAGAAACTCAAAACTAACCAATGATACATCTGCTCAGAAATGCTTGTGTCTGTTCCTTTATGAAAAACAAGTGTTTGGAAATTATGGCTATTTCTCATTCCCCGTTAAGATGCAGGTGCCATTATAAGCATTTCATTCTCTAATGACTGAGAAGACGGCCTATCATTTCAGGGTGAGAAGATGTCTGAAGCCAGGGACAGCCGGGACTGCGTCCCTGAGCAGGGCTGGAGCATCCTGCACTCCCACTCCAGGCTCTTGCAGTCCTGACCACCCGAGTCTGGGGTCCCTGTCCCTGGGCCCCCAATCATCTGGCAGTGTTCCTTGCCTTCTGCCAGGCTCCACTCAGATCCCTCCTGCTCCCTCAAGCCTTTAAGCCCTGCTCCTCCAAGCTTCTTCTGGAGCTCCTAGGTTCACCCAGGGCCCTGGCCATCCCCCGCCTGTTACAGCACCTCAGAGACTCCCAAGCTGGATCTCACAGCGTTATTTTTGGTCTTTTCCCTCCCCATCATTGCTGCGGGCAGGCTGTCCCCATGGGCCTTACCCACTGATGTGTTCTTGTTTGCTGTCAGTCCCCACATTCTGCTGCCTCTTGGATAGGGCGGGCCCCTGCTCTCTGCGTCAATTCCACTTCTCACTTCAACCCTGGTCTTACCAGGAGTTGTTCCACGTACACCGTCCTAGTCCCTAATCATACCAGACAAACCCTGTCCCTGTTCTTCCTTCAGTAAAGCCTCCGCAGTGCAGCTCTGATCACACCCCTTCTCTCTTGAAAACATTGCAGTAGAGCTATGCCCATTTGCTCCTTGTGGGTGCTGAGACACAGAGATGAATAGCACCTCCATCCTTCTCCATGGAGGCCCAGTGTCTAACCTACAGGGTGGGAATGCCCTTGCCTCAGCCATGCCATTATTGTGGAATAGGTCCAGGATGGAGGCAGCCAGGGCTTCTGAGGGAACTCTGAACCCAGGCTGGGGGTCAGCAGAGGCTCAGTGGCTGGGACACAGACCACAGCAAGGCCTGAAGGAGGATTGGGATTCAGCCAGGTGGCAGAGGGACTCATAGTCCCCACAGTCTGTCCTGAGGTTCTCCCAACCTCTCTTCCCCTCTAGCACCATTCTGCCACTGTTTCTTAGCCAGAGGGACATTGTCTCTGCCTAGACGGTAAAGCTCCCACTGCTTAGAAATCCTCGTTCTGTTGTGGCCACTTCATTTCTACCCCCTCCTTTCAGATCTAACCCCTCTTGTGCAAGCCATAATCAACCCTTCCTCCCTCTCTACCTCATTCATTCATGTTATAGTGACTCGGCATGTTGGCTGCTGCTTTGTCAGGTACTGATCTACAGCTGAACGGATACACGGGGGGAAGATTCCTTAGTCCCTATCCTAAGAAATCCATAATTTGTTATTCTAATCATCCGACTCCCACACCTGAATGTTGTCATTTATACGGCATATGGCTGGGCACAGTGGCTCACACCTCTCCTAGAGCTTTGGGAGGCCAAAGTGGGAGGATGGCTAGAGGCCAGGAGTTTGAGACCAGCCTGGGAAATATAGTGAGATCCACTGTCTCTACAAAAAAAATCAAAAAGTTAGCTGGGCATGGTGATGCATGCCTGTTGTCCCAGCTACTGGGAAGACTGAGGCAGGAGGGTGGCTTGAGCCCAGGAGTTCAAGGTTACAGGGAGCCATGATCATGCCACTATATTCTAGCCTGGGTGACAGAGAAAGACCTTGTCTCTAAAAATAAATAAACAAATAAAAATCTTAAAAATTCCAAATATATATATGACATGTAACAAGTTAGTTTATATTATCCACCTGATTCTCATTTCATTAGTTAGCTTCTGCTTTCTCCTCCTTCTCTTCTCTTCCTCTCCATTTACATTCTTCTTAATTCCTGTTCTAATTGATGTCTTTACTGCCGTGTATTACTGATTTTCTTTATTTGCATCTTCTTTCTCTAACTCAATTGTAAGCACCTATTGGCCAGGAACCTCTTCTTTTATTGTATTCCCCATAATGCCTAGCAAAGTGCCCAATACATATTTATCCTAGAACATTTTGGGGCACCTGCAATGTGCCAGGCATTCACAATTAAGGTTCTTGGCCTCTAGCATCCCCCAGCTAAGCCTCTAGGGCCCCCAGCTAACCAGGAAATGGATCGCATGTGCGGAGAGGGTACTTGGAGACAACAGACACTCACCGTGCAGTGCCCTGGCGTGGACAGCATTTATTGTTATAAAGTGCGTGAGCGAAGAGACATCAGTCGCCACAGCAGTGCACAGCCTTGGTGTGCAGCCGTCTCACTTCCTCCCCTGTGCCGCCTCTGTGTCTTCATCACCAGCTGTTCATGGAGAAAAGTCTGTTTCCTTCTCCAGGCTCATTCTGTCATCATCAGTGCACCCTGGCATTTATATTGTTCAAAGCTGGACTCACTGGCACAAGTCACCATCTAATTCAATAAATTCCTTTTATTACTAAGCTAGAGCTGCAGTAATTTATCTCAGGCTCTCAAATCATTTTGACTCTCACGTATACTTAAATTATAAACCATGTCATGAAAATATCTCATTTTCCATAAGTAGTAATAGTCAGGTTTAAAGGTTCCAGGATAATATCTTATAGAGAAAAGGTTGTTGAACTTTCTCATTTCCTCCCTACGCCTGAACTATGTTATACAAATATAATAGGTTTTTTATTTTCCAGTGATGTTGGAAAACATTTCAATGGAAACTGTTTCCTCTTTCTTTCAAAGCAGAACTTTAAATTCCATAGAATTTAGGAAACATTTTGGAAAGTTCCACCTTGTTTTTGGTTGAGGGTTGCTGATGAGCTGATGTTTAAATTTAATTAAAAAAGAAATACCAAATTAAATTTCTTCTGGATTCTCTCCTTTTCACCAAAATTTTAATGAGCCTTACATGTGGAAACTTGAGAGTGGATAAACAAATAATAATTTCAGCCACAGTCACATTTGTAGAAGAGTTACCAATGCCATGGGTTATGAGAAATATTTGTTACATATAAAGATATGTAGATGAATAGATAGATAGATAAATGAAGTTTAAATAGAACCAAAGACCTAATAGTTACCAGAATATTTTGGCAATTTCCTTCCCATATGTCATTTTTTGGTAATAAAATATTTATAAAATCAACTTCAGGACATTTTCAAACACAGCAAAGGTAGGACTGATGATAGCTACAACTTATACTTTTTACACTTCTTACCTTGAGCAGAAAATGGAATTTTAAAGAACTAGAGTTGCTATAAGAGAAACATCTGTTTCTCTATTTATAAAGCTATTGAAAACAAAACATAAAATTCAGTGGGTATTACTCAAAAAATAACATTCTTCAAGAAAACAGTTCAGTTTATCAATTTTATTTCATTACTAACAGGGTCATTTCAACTGTGGAATATTAAGATTCATTTCCCATTATCACCATTAATTGGAATATGGAGTCCCACATGCTGATGATTTTGACACATTTGTGTGGCTAATAAAATGAAAATCATATTTGTTTGCAACCAAATCATAGGTTATTACTGCCTTCATAACATGCGAGTTGAATTTTACTTCTTTTCAAAACCCTGGAACGCAAGAGCTGTATTTTCTCTGTTATCTTGGATCATAATTGTCAGTAGGATATTTCATATTGCTTTGTAACACATCGGTATCACTGAATGCAGTGGATAGCATGAAGTGAGGTTAATTGGATTGATAACATGGCAACATCCAAATGGCTGAATATTTTAGCATTATATTTACTGGAAATTTGATAGCATTCTTCATTTCCTACCTCATTTCTGATGAGAAGATATCAATCCCAAAGTTTTACGGCATAACCTTGTAAATCCGACCTCTTTCCTCAAGTGTTTAACTAGTCATCTTGGCACTGACCAGTGACTAATTCACATGGAATAGCAGAACCAGTCTCATTTTGTTTTACGAGGATGGAGGAGAGAGAGGATTTTCCACAGGGCAGCACTGGTTGATTTGTTTTTCCATCGCTTTACAGAAGCTCTGTTCTTTCAATGCCCAGGGAAAGGGAAGGTTTATTTCTGTGCTGACAAAACAGCTCATGTGCAATGGGGCCGTGTGCTTCAGGTGCCCACTGGGCACGGCTATCTGAAAACCGGCAACCTGCTACAGCCAGGTGTCTGCTTATCCAGTTTGTGGTTTTGGTGCATGCATTAAAGCCCCCACCAGGGATGGCTTGCAATGAGAATCTGGTCTTGAAACCCCACAGCTAAATCCAGATTTCCCACCACCAGTGCTGGCCAGCACTCTGGCCAGCAAGACTTTCTCATGCTCATCCACCAAAACTCACCAACCCTCACTGCATGCCAGGTCTGAGGTGCAGTGGCCAGGAGTGGATGCATTAACTGGCCAGTCACCCAGCTGACATTTACAGAGGGGCTCCTAGTCTCTATGTTTTGAGAATGCACAAATGAACAAGATTCAAATCTACCCTTCTTGGAGTTTAGAGTTGGAATCTCTCTGACCAGAAGTTCAGATTACACAGTTCTGCTTGTCATGGATGCCACTTTAGGATGCTGTTGTGGGGTGCATGGTGTCCTGGAAAGAGGGAACAAGCAGGAACAGATAAAGAAACTTTTACAAAGAGGCAGAAATAACCTGCTGTGGAGTAGCTAATGCAGCACCCAAGCTCCAACACCTTCCTGGTGCTGGATCCAAAGGATGACACAAGTCAGCAGTACTGGACCCCAAGCCACAGGGCAACTGATGTTATTAAATGATGACTATGTACCTAAGGTACATTTCTCATTTAATCATCAATACAATTTTGTAAGTTGATACTATAATCCCACGTTACAGATAAGAAACCGATTTAATAACTTTCCTAAAGTCTCTCACCTACTAAATATGAGAATCAGGATTTGATCCCCAAGTTGTAAGTCTTATTTTTTTCCACTGAGCCAGATTGCCTTCCTAAGAGGACACAATAGGCTCCTAGCAAGCACTGAGTATTTCTGCTCAAGTTTCTGAGCAATTGGATGGCTCCTGAGAGCCACCATCCTTCATGCTCTAATTCAGTGGATCCCCCCATCTGGAGTTTCCCCAAGCCAATCAGGCTGGGCAGCCCTGGTATTTGCAGTTGGCTCTTTTCTGTCCCATATGGATGGGTGTGCTTGGGTTGCTGGACCATCTGCTCTTCCAGCCACTGCCAATCCAGAATTTCCCTCCATCTCCCTCTAGCCACCCTGGCAGTTTCTACAACTCCTTCCCCTCTGTCTCCTAATCCAATGGCTTTTTTCATTCAGTCTTCCTCCTGGAGGCTGCTGGTTCCCTCCCAGTTCATCTACTTGTCTGGCTTCTAAAGATTATTCTTGTCGGTCCAACATTTTGAGGCCACTGACATGTTATGTTTTGGAGCCAAAGGATCTGAAAATTACGGTTCTGCTACTTGACAACTAAGCAACCTTGGGCAAGTGGCTTTATCTCCTCTATAGAAAGGACATCATAATGACCCTCTCATAGGCTGGTTGCAAGGACTCTGGGCTTCCTTTTGCAAAGAACACAGAATAACACTTGATACCAAGACTACCACATTGCACTATATCAGGCTAGGATGAGAAGAGTGCCCTTCATGGTGATGAAGGTTTGTGCAGTGCACAGCCTTTACAACCATATATAACAACCTTGCCTGGGATACAGACAATAACCAGTAAATCATTTCCTTTCCTTTCTGCTAGTAGCTGTTTTGGGTAACAAATTGCAATAGGCCTTTAAAGTATCCCATGCGGGGTCCGGAGAGCAGCTAGAGTCAATGGCACATGGTTAAAGTGAAGGTTTGAAGAAAATACCTACACTATTCTGCTCATCCATGTGAATGTTTAAGAAAAACTGTCATGTAGAAAGCAGGGAGCTAGAAGCTCTGTTGATATCTTCCGGAAGTCCACTGCTCTGTCCAGCATGAGGAATGGTGGGGGGCACTGACTCATTCAACCCTTCCTTTAGCCCAAGGGAAACCCTTTCACAACGGTGCAGCCACAGCTCTCCTAGGTGCTCTGCCCTCCTCCTATCTGACAATCCAACTGTTGACATCAGACAGCAAACTTCCACACAGTACGCTTTTGCCAAAAAGTCTTGTATATTGAATAAACATTTATACAATAAATGTATATTTCCCAATACGTCCCTCTGGGTTCACTGCAACACCAGAGAAGATTCTATGCAAGTGGCAAGGTATCCAAAAAAGGGAATAATCTGAGCTTTTCCAACCCAAGCTCTGTAAGTTCCCAATTTAGCATTATTATTTCCCTAACCCATTGCCTGATAATAAATATACTTGTGATCTCCTGACCTAGACATGGTTCTTCCAATTAGTGTCCTATTTTTACCTTCTCTTCCTAGCCAAATTCCTTAGCTGTATGATCCGTAACTATTCTCTCCATTTTATCTGCTTCCTATACATTAGACTCTAAATCTTCTAGTTCTTTCTCTGAAAGTGCTTGCTTGTCTTGTTTTATAGGCTCTTCCTTTTTTGAGCAACTCTCCAGACTCCCCGAGGGTTTTTTTGTTTCGTTTTGTTTTTCCTTTGTGGTCACCAATGACTTCTTCCTGGTTAAATGCAGGCCTTACTAGGCACCAGATAAATCCAAATGGGGAAAATCTTTTCACGAGTAGTTCCGGAACAACTGGAAGTCAACACAGGAAAAAATAAACATTAACCCCTCCTTCACAATTTTAACTTATATACCAAAAAATAATTAGACCAGGACATAAAGTCTAAATCTATAAATTTCTAGGAGGAAACACAGAAGAGATTCTTTTAACCTTAAAATAAGCAAAGATTTCTTAGACAGGAAACAAAAAACATTACTATCAAAGAAAAAGATTAACAAATTGGACTTCATCAAAATTGTAAGCTTCTTCTGAACAAGAAAACTTCATGATGAACATGAAATGGCAAGTCAGAAACTGTCAGAAAATATTTCCAATAAATATATCTGACAAATAATTCATATTTAGAATACGTAAGTCTTTAAAAATTTTATTTCGATAGCTTTAGGGGTACAAGTGGTTTTTGGTTACACGCGTGAATTGTCTAGCAGCTAAGCCTGGGATTTTAGTGCACCTTCATCAGGATAGCATATATTGTACCCAATATGTAGTTTTTCATTCCTCATCCCCTGCCAACTCTTCCCTTTTCTGAGTTTCAAATGTCCATTATACCAATCTGTATGTCTTTCCTTAAGCATAGCTTAGCTCTATAAGTGAGAACATGCAGTATTTGATTTTCCATTCCTGAGTGACTTCACTTAGAATAATGGCCTCCAGCTCCATCCAAGTTCCTGCAAATGACATTATTTCATTCTTTTTTATGGCTTGATAGTATTTCATGGAATATGTGTGTGTGTGTGTGTGTGTGTGTGTGTGTGTGTGTGTGTATCATATTTTCTTTATCCATTCATCTTCTGATGGGTACTCAGGTTGATTCTGTATCTAAAATATATATAGAACCCTTACAACCTAACAGTCAAGAGCAAAAACACCAATAAACATGGCCAAAAAAACCTTTAACAGACTGAGAAACAGCAAATAAATGCACGAAAAAGTGTTCAATATTGCCATCAGCCATTAGGGAAATGAAAATTTAAAAGACTAACAATACCAAAGTTGGAGAGAGGCAGAACAATTGTAACCCATACATTGCTGGCAGGAATGTTAAAATGGTGCAACCACTTTTGGCAACTTTCCGACAGTTTCTCATAGCACTAAACATATAACAATATTATTCCCAGCAATTCTGCTCCCTAGTATTGCCACAAAAAAAATAAAAGTATATATCCAAATAAAGACTTGTACAAGAATGCTTGTGACTGCTTTACTAATAGTAGCCAAAACTGGGTGAAAAAACACAAGTGGAAACAAATGATGATTAAGAGAAGGATGAATTTTACAAGTGCAGTACAGCAGTGCAATGGAACACTACTCAGAATGAAAAGGAATAGTACATATAATGACAAAGATGATCCACAACAACATGCTGAGTGTAAGGAGGCAGACATCAGAGAGGATCTGCTATGTGATTCCATTCACGACGTGGCCAAAACACACCAAACTAAGCTGTGCTGACAGAAATCAGAACAATGGTGTCTTCTGAGGTAGTGTAGGGGTGGGGTGCAGGGACTGACTACTTAGGAGCACAAGAGAACTTTCTGGAGTGATGGAAGTGTTCTGTATCTTGGTAGGAAAGTGGGTTGCATCTGAGAGTATGCATCTGTCAAAACGCTTTGAGCCATCCGCTTAAGATCTATGAATTTCACTGAAAATTATAATTCAATAAAAGTGATTTTCCTAAAAAGCAAAACTTCCTCGCCCAGACATTCTGCTATTATTGAATATCCATTCTAACTCTATAAGCTTGATTTTGTGGGCTCCTCTTTCTGCTCCCAGCCCCTCATTCCATGGGCTGCCAAAAGGCCAGCCCTCATTCTTTCTTCTTTCCCCTTTGCATTCTCTCATTTACTCATTCATTCCCAGAATATCCACTCTTAAGATACAGTACAACTAGATCTATAAATTCAAGACTGATTTCCCAGCAAGGTTGGATAACATTTCTTCTGTAGCCTGTGACGTGGGAGAATATGTCCCAGTTGTTCACATACCCTGCCCCTGCTGTTCAACTCACTGCCTCACATCTCCCCCCGAAACCAAGTGTAACCAAATTGCTTATCTGGAGATGTCATGAGACCCACAAATTTCAGAGCCAGCCTGACACATGGTGCCATGTGAACCCCCTGCCATGATGCCATCCTTGCTTTCTGCAAATAGGCGGCCTCCTTTGGTTTGAATCCTGCCATATTCAGAGTCTGACTTCACTAGAGAGTGATGACAGCGAATTCTGGTTTCCCAGTGGTGTCTAAGTGCATTGCTGATGTTCAATTAATATTAATAAATAATAACAACTGCGCGTGAGTAAACGACTCAAACCCCTGGCACGATGAGACCAGAAAAACTGAACAACACATTCTGATGTGTTCTACGGCTGTTAATTAAGATTTGAAAGCTAACAAGCTCTATAAAAATATGATCTTTTATATGCAGGCCTAGAAATGCCTAAAATTATTTACTTTTACTGGTTTCTCTATGTTTTATTTTATTGTCTTTGTGTTTTTGAAGAGGAACCCTAACTCAGGCAGCCATAATGGAAAGTCATTAGAAACAACAACTAAAACACACACAGCTGTTATTTCCTTAGCTAAACTTTATTACTCAGCTATTACTCTAGAAATACGCAAAAGGATAAAGGGTTATGGAGATTATGACAAGGGGTCTGGCTGAAACATTTTTTAAAAGAATTATCCAGACCAAACAGTTTTATTGTCACAGCTCTTTGTACCAAAAACAGTGAATGGTTTGTTCTAGAAATATTTTTGTCTGTTTCTCTGAGGCTTTTCCTGTATGACTTAGAAGTTGTATTTAGATATCATTACTGCTTTTATGCCTACTATTAAAGAAATGCCTAATGCTTGGGTATCTTTTAATAACCCACATATTGTTTTACAGAATTGAAATCAATGAGCCACTGGGGAAGTGTTTCTCCAGGTAAAAGGATGCAAACTTCTGAGCTAGATAAATTACCCTGTGAGTTTAGCAGTAGAAAAAAATAGTGCTTTTAACAGAGATGGTGGAGAGGAGAAACAAAGACCAAGGAAGGTCTCATAGCGACAGTGTATTCAAACTGGACCTGGAAGGTTGATGAGGTCTGCGTTATGTGGATGTTGAAGGCATGAGCTTGCACACTACAGCAGAGCATAGGATCCATGAAGGGCTTCTAACTGTCCACCATTCTTCTAAATGGCCTGCTCCTACGTTCTCCTTTGCTGCTTCTCCTCTTATTCCTTTCTACTTGTCCATTATGCTTAGTTTATTCTAGCCTTTCTTCCAGTTCTTTGACATGAAATTTTTCACCGTCTTTCTGCAATCCTCTTCTCCCAGGTCTTGATATGGTTGTCTCCTCTTCATTCAGGTCATCATTCTGCCTTCCCTGGCCACCCTAGCAAACTCTGCCTGGGCACCCTTGTCCTTTTGCCTTATGAAGTGTCCTCTATAGCACACATCACTAACTGAAAACAATCTTAGCTATTTTATTACACATTTCTTATCAGCTCCATGAGGACTGAGCATTGTCTGCCTGTTCATATCTCTATCTTCAACACCTAGAACAACCTCTGTTGTAGAGTAAGTGTTCATTGATGGAATGAATTAGTGAAAGGAGAAAAAGGCAAGGACTAATGAGGATTGGGGTAGTTCGCTTTGCATACAGTTTAGCCTGGATACAAAAAAGGCTTGACAGCGGAGGTTGGAAAGTGAGATTGAGGCCTGATTTTGGCCACATTTTAGATGTGGATGAGTGAGCTTGGAAGCAAGGTTCAGCTGGCAAATGGAGTGTGGCACATGAAAACATACATGAAACACATAGGCAGGAGCCTAGGCAAAGCATGTAACAGTGAACCCATGCATGCTTTCGACTGCAGTAGCAACGTGATCAGAGCCATGCTTAAGGAAGATTAAAGTAGGGATAGTGTGTAGGATGGATCTGTGGGAGGAATAAGAGGAAGTGAGACTAATGATAATAATAATGACAAATGGAAACCACAATTTACTGAGGGCTCATTGGATGCTAGGCCCATTTCTAGGCATGTTCATTATGCTATGTCACCTGTCCTTGCAGCAAGTTCATGGGGTAGCTAATAGAGTTCCCACTCCACAGAAAAGAAAATTGAAGCACAAAGAGACTGAGTAACTTGGTCACAGTCACAGTACTAGAACAAGAAAACTGGGAGAAATCTGGGAAGAATCTCGTTTGAAGGGTAGTATGATACTCATTTGTGCTTTCCACCAGATATTTCTGGCTGCCATCTTTCCAGGCATCCTCCAAGTGGGCTTAATCGTGAGACTTGTGATGCCCAGTGGGATGTCAGTGAGAGTCATAGGTGTCCCTTCCAGGTGGAAGCTTGGAGAACCAGTGTGTAATTCACCTGAGGTTTCCTTTCTTCTGCCACAGACACCAATAATGTCCCGTGTGGCTGTTCTGCAGCCAAGGTCCTGGAGTATTTCATGCAAAGTAAAGACCTGTGACTGACCTATGGTATGGGTTGCTTTAAACCATGCAGATTTGACTGTTGTTGGTTCTTTTTTTTTAAAATACAGCATAATCTGGCCTACCTTGCTTTATCCAAGGAGTATCCCCACAGTGCTCTGTAGACAAGGGCAGGGTCTCTGCAATTGCCCTGAAAGAACAGCACCACAAAAGTGTTTACTTGCTTATAGAAGCATTCTGGAAATTTTGCCATATCCTTTTATTTCTGCACCTTTACACGCCACCCTTCTTTTTGGAGCTTAAGCATAGAAGGTTGAATAAACCTCACTGCTTGATCATTATAATCCTCCTTGGTATTATCAAGACTGACCAATGCAAGGTTCTTCATTATTTTTCTCCTTCAACCTGATCCCAAAATATATTTATCCTTAAATATGCATGTGGCCCTGTAAAATATTTCTATGAGTATATGTTTTTAATTTAGATAATCGGTATTATACTGTAATTCCTGTTCTACTTCTTAAGTCATTTTATTATGGTTTTTGCTCCACACGGGTCTCCCCATGTGGCTGTTGGCACATTTGGTGTGTTGCTTCTCATGGCTTCATTGTATCCCATGCTGGGTCATCTGCCACCTGTCACCTGGCCATGGCCCTAATGATGGGCACAAGGTTGTCATCCTCTCTCCTTTCCTACACAATGCCAGAATGAAATCCAACACACGCACCCCTTAGAAAATTTTGCAAGAATTGCTCTGGGATATGTAGGTGTAAGTGAAGTCATTGGGTCATAAGTTTGGGCATACTTAATTCTGCTAAATGCTATCAGATTGCCACATATATCAAAATGACTGTATAAAGTGGTGCCAAGAGTACCAATTCCCGCCGTGCTAATCAGTGCCTGCTTTTATCCACACTTGTAAAGTAATTTTGCCCAATTCTTTGCTGTCACTTCCTTGGAGATAGCCCTGATGAGGAGCCTGTGAGCTGACTTAGTGCAGTGCTGACGTGGCCTGATGTCATGTCTTGGGCACGAGGCCTCTGCAAGGCACCTCTCCTGGACTGATAGGCTCAGCCCAGCAGGTGTCTCTGCACTGTAGAAGGGTCGCCCAGGGTTAACGACTGTGCTGCTTGTCATTGAAGCACAGTGCCTGGTCTGGAGTGTAGTAGGCCCTCAGGAATATTTATGGCTTTGATGACTTTATCACAAGAGATTTGGTAATTTACCATTTCAGGACCCTACTAAATTGTTCAGTGTGACTGCTTGAGAGACAGTATGAAATTTCCCAAGATGCCGAAGTCCCTGGGTGAGTTCCGCAATGGGAAGCTATACATTTGAATTATTCCAAGGACACTCTGCCTGGTCAGGATCTCTCTACCCGAAGCACTTGCCCCAAGCCTGGATTTATGTGATCATGTCTGATTTTGATGGTGAGAATCACTCACATCCCATTTTCTTCTCTCCTCCTTTTCTCAAGAGGATTTGAACCATAATCCCTCCTTACATTACAAATGAGAAGTGAGCATATTTAGAAGTTTAGGTTATGAAACAAACTGCAGCAGCAAAACCCACAAAAGCAGTCTGAGAGGAACAAGATATCAGGCTCTGGGCTCCCGAGGGGATGAGCCACCAGTAGTGTGAGTGGTCAACCAGGCCTGCCCACTTCTCCAGGAGAAGGGGAAGCATTTTTATGGCTCACCACAATTAAATGTAAAGACGCGTATTTCCCCAGCTAAAAAAAAAATTGTGCCAATGCCAGGTAAATATTCTGGGAGGCTAATTAGTGCTGTGGTTGGCTTCCTCCCCACCTCTTCTGTACGTTGTCCTGCAGAGCTACTGGGTTATTTGCCCAGGTCCGCTGGGTTCACCAGCCTCCTCTTGGCATTTTCTTCTATATTTGTCAATGTCATCAGAATGATGCATCAATTAAAAAAAAGCAAATCTGTGAGTGCAGTAAAGCCTTGATTGAGAGAAATGTGTGGGCAATGGAGTATTTTGATTAATTCCATGTTCTAGGTAACTGAGAGTTAAGTAACAGATCCTTTCCACTTCAATCCTTGTGACTGAAAATATTTTCAAAATATACTGCTCCATTCTATCTTCATAAGCACAGAAGAGTGAATGCAGTGGAATCTTCCTTTGATGTTGGAAGGTCAGCAGTAATTCACGGCCATCATTTCTGACTGTCGATTATCAGATTATTCACATAGATTTAGTAGATGTAGAAGCTGGGCTAGGTATAAATAAAACTCTCATAGACTCTAGGATTGAGATTTAGAAATAGATCTTTCCATTGCCTTTTTATAATTTGCCATCGATGGTATGAAGAGGGGTCTGGTTAATTGATGACCTTGATTAGTTGGATCCTAGGTATTAAAGTCTTGGTTTTCATGTGGACCCTTAGTGAACAGCTTTTGCTTTACTTTCTGATTTACTAGGATTGTTTTCCAGGCTCTTGTGTCTATAGAGTCATGTTCTTCTGTAGACAAGAAGACCTCACACAAATAGTGAATGTCATCCAGACAGCGTTCGGTATAATTTTTGTTCAATATAAATTTGGTTCATATTATACATGTAGGAGGAACGTTGGCTATTTAAACACTCATGATTTTTTTAACTCCAATAACCTTAATTTACCAAAACATATAACAAAAACTTCTGTTTTAGAGGTAGTGTAGTATAACAGACTGGGTTTTTGCTTTGGAGTTAGACACAGTTGAGTGAAATTGCAGGTCTGCCACTGTTGTGTGGCCATGAGAAAATTAGTTAACCTCTCTAAACCTTGACTTCCTCATCTGAAAAAGAAAATAAAAATCCCTCCCTTATGGGGCCAGAGTGGAGATTAAATCAGAGAGTATGTGTAAGTGCCCAGTAGTGTGCCTAGTAGGAAAAATCCCTCCCTTATGGGGCCAGAGTGGAGATTAAATCAGAGAGTATGTGTAAGTGCCCAGTAGTGTGTCTGGTAGGTGATGAAGAAGAGTCAGGTCTTCCCCCATGACTTAAAAATAAATTGTATCATGTATTGTATCGACCAAAACCAAACACTCTTTCTATTTGTTTCAGAATTGTGACAGCGTCTACTCAGGCCATCCCTGCTGCAGGCTCCAATTTAGGGAGCAGTTCTCTACTAACCCACCTGGATTAGCACCATTGATTTAGAAGATGTGTGACCTTCCCAAGATAGCCGCTCACACCCCTCACCTGATTCTTTTCAACAACCTTGCAGACTGCTGTTCCAGAACCACCAACATGTGAGTTTTCAAGGCATTTTTACCCAAAAGTCATCTCACTGTTTTTATAAGTTATCTTCAACAGTGGCAAAACTAATTTCAGTGTGATGTTAGAAACTGAAATCTGTGTTCATGTACATTAAAAGAAATAAGCAATGTAAATGATGACATTTTTCTTGCAGGTCTTTGAGACAAGCTCTTTTATTACAGGACTTATATTTATATCTGACTGCAGGGAGAAATGAGACCAAACCTTGCTTGATAAACAGGCTTTAAATTGGTATCCTCATACAAGTGCACAGGTCTTCATGCCTCAGCCCCTGCTCTGCAAACAGCAAGTTTAGGTGGAAGATAGAAAGGTTCTCTGAGGCTCTTCCTGCCTCTCTCCTTGGCCATCACCCAAAGCTAAGAGCACAGACACTGAATCCTAGTGCAGAGGGTTATTAACGGTGAGAAGAGAGCATTACTTAACTTTCTCGGTCTGTAAAAAGAAAATAAAAATACCTGCTTTGCAGGGTTGTGACATTTAAAGTAAATGTTTGCTTAATAGGCATATAGGAGGCCATCGAGAAATGGTAAGCATTTGCTGCAGGCACAGGGAGTAGACACAGGAAACAGACAATCAGTTGACCTTTAAAAACCTGTGCTTGAATTTGAGAGAATGTGGAGCAACTGGAATTCTCATGCACTGTTGGTGGGGTGTAAAATGGGATCAACATTTTGGAAAATTGTTTGGCAGTTTCTAACAAAGTTGACTATGATCCTACTCTCTGATCCAGCAATAGTACTTCTAGACGTTTACCCAAGAGAAATGAGTGTGTATGTCCTCAAAAAAGACATGTGCAAGAATATTCATGTATGCCTTTATTTACAACAGCTAAAAATTAAAACCAGACCAAATGTCCATTGACCAGTGAATGGATAGACAAATTATGCTATATCCACACAAAGGAATATGACTCAGGTATAAAGAAGAAGCAGTGTCTGCAACTTGCAGCAATGTGAGTGAATCTCAAAAATATTATGTCAAACAACAGGTGCCAGAAACAAAAGCATTCATACTATATAACCCCAACGTTCAAGATTGTCGGTGCTACATGACAAAATAGTGGTTCTGGGAGGATGGAGAGGAGGCATTGAGAGGAAAGGGGACTGAAAGAAGTTTCTGGGGTGATGGGTATATCCTAAACATTGATCTGGGTGATGCTGCACAGATAGCTACAAACTCATCAAGCTGTCGGTTGGTAAGTGAACTTCATACTTGTCAATTACACCTTAAAGATAGACTTAAGATTCCCTTTGGAATCTTAATTTGAAGTTAAGCATTTCATGTCTCTCTGATATCAGATATATCCAGAAATTAAGCAGCTATGATCATGTTTCCGTCCTGTCCCAGCATGGTGCTAGGCACTGTGATGGGACACACAAGGAATACAATAGTGTCACTTCCTTCAGGATTTTCCAATATGATTACACAAAGTTTCTGACTTGATGCTGGGATATATATTTTCAGGTGCATATTTTGTTCCAGCTGGTGTTTTGCCTAAGAACATTGGGAATTTGACATATATAACTCAGGGGAGCAATAGCCAGAGACTCACCAGAGGGGACTTTTCTTTGTAAGGCGGTCCAATTGCAGACCCAATCCACCAGGGATGGCTGGGAGTCCTCACATCCTGAATCCTCCATCTGGGACTTGGATGGTTTTCCTAACACACCATTTCACTTTTTGTTCTGGCTTCAGAGAGTTTTAAAACATACTCATGAATTACTTACTTTTGTGGAACCTATTAAATTTGAAGTTTTTATCTTAGTAGAACCAGTAGATTAAAATTTGAGTAATTTCATGGTCTACAAAGACAGTGAAATATTTACTTGAGTCAGTAAGGCATGCTATTATGTGTGTTCTTAAAGCAAAAGCATATTTATTATGAATGAGGAATTGCTATCTGTAGGCAGAATGCTGGTAGTGGAGAGGGTGCTGGTTACTCTGCCCTCCAAAAATGGGGCCATCAAACACTGCCCACATGCTCTGGGCCTCAGGGCAGAGATGAGTATTGACTTGGAGGACCTGGGTAAGCTTTTAGGATCAAAATCATCCTGCACTGAATTTAACATAACTTGTGTACAAATACCTCCCTCACAATTGCTCTCAGAAGGTCATGATTATTAACGACATCTACTATTTCTGAGTGACTACTGTGACTTGGGAAATGCATTGGTCACTTTATAGGCATTGTATTATTTAATCTTTACAACAGCTCTGTGCAATTGAGCTCATTATTTTAGGGGCTAATATTTAGTCAACACTTAAGAAGTCCCAGGCATTTAATCCTTGCAACAATTTCATGAAGAGGGAACAATTGTCCTGTTCCCTTAGCTGATGAGAAATTTGAAGTTTAAAAGGCCACGCAACTTGACTGAAGGTCACACAGCTGTGAGCTGGGGAGGCCTGACTAAAACTGAGTTCAGTCTAACACCAGCATCTGAGCTCTTCACCCCCGCACCCCGATCTCACAGACCAAGTTCATGTCACCATCAGTGACAGAAAAGAGGAGCCAAGTGGGGTTGTGCAGAGGCCAGTTACCTGGGGATGGGTATGGCAGGGGCTGGAGAAATCAGATGTAGCCACAGAGCCTGGGACTGGAGAAGGAGAAAAGAAATTAGCTCAACAAGCTCAATGGCCATGTGTATGTGTGCATTCATGTGTGCATTGTGCGCACGTGTGTATGTGCATGCATGCATTGTGCATGTGTGTGCATGTCTGTGTGTGCATGCATATGTGTGTGTGTGTGCATGTGTGTCCATGTCTGCCTGTGTGCACACGTGCACTGCTTGTTTGGAGGTTATGACTGTGGAGGTGGTGATGTGCGTGGTGCTGGGGTGGAGAGGGCTCCACAGTTTCTGTCCTAATTTTGGAAACAGGTATTCTGTTTCCATGGTGGCTAGTGCCTCAGAGAAGAGTCTGGTGGTTTTCTTTCCCAGAGAATTAAAGTGCTTGGGGACAAAAACCAAAACCCGACTCTATGTCCCAAAATTGCACAGGAAATTTTTAACACGGCAATTTATTTTGAAATTTTAATAGTCTCTGCCTGGAATTATAAAACATTTCTGTGCATATCATTAATTTTCCCAAATGGAACTAGGAGGCCTGCGTGGCAGCCCATGTCACTGCCTGCCCAAAGTCCCCACTCCAGGCACTCCTAATGAACACGTAGGCATGGCACAGGACATGCTTGGCCTAGGGGTGTTCACTGCCCTGAGCCTGCTCTGCCTGAGTGAGGGCTGGGCCACAGACTCAAGGCAGGCCACGCCCTCCAGGAGCAGCCCTCAACCAGTGGTTGACAGGAGTGACCCCTGGCCCTCTATAAGGAACACAGAGGCATGGTCTACTCTTTCCCCTAACTCTCCAGAGGGTAGCTGGTGGTCAAGAACTCAAACTTTATCTCTTTCCTTTCTTTCACTTTCTCATATCCCCAGTCCCCTACTAGGGCGTCTTAGGATCAACTCCCAAATAAACTTGCTGCCCTGGAATCCTGGTTGTAGTTTTCAGCTTCTGATAGAAAACAAACTAAGATAACATGCACTCAAGTCTTTGGGACTCGGCACCTGGATCAGCGGTTCCTTCTCACAGTGTGGGCACCAGCAGTGGGAGCTAGTTAGAAACGCACATTCTCAGGCCCCACCCCAGACCTCTGGAATCAGAAACGCATGGCTGGGATCTGGCAACCAGTGTTTGAACAGCCCTCCAGATCATTCTTGTGCATCATAAATTTTTACCTGACTAGAGGTAAAATAACTATGTGTCTATTGCATGAATAAGAGTATGCAGGAAGGGACCGGGCGCGGTGGCTCACGCCTGTAATCCCAGCACTTTGGGAGGCCGAGATGGGCGGATCACGAGGTCAGGAGATCGAGACCATCCTGGCTAACACGACGAAACCCAATCTGTACTAAAAATACAAAAAATTAGCCTGGTGTGGTGAAGGGTGCCTGTAGTCCCAGCTACTCAGGAGGCTGAGGTAGGAGAATCGCTGGAACCCGGGAGGCAGAACGTGCAGTGAGCCGAGATCACACCACTGCACTCCAGCCTGGGCAACAGAGCGAGACTCCATCTCAAAAAAAAAAAAGAGAGAGTATGAAGGAAGGGAAGAGGAATCTGCCTTAGTCACTGACTGGTCTGAGAGAACCACACGCCTCAGAACCTTCCTGGAGGTGTCTGAAGAGTCTTTCAGGTTGGAGAAGATCGAGAAGTATCATAATCTGCCTCACGTAATGGCTTTTTCTGTGACTCAGCTGACCCCAGGCAAGCAGTGGAACTTCAATTCCAGATGACTGCATCGGAATGGTCAGTCTCTTTGACACTGCATTTTATTTAACAAGGTTTCATCTTTGCTTAGGATTCAGTGGCTGACAGTCAGCCTTGTGTTCCGTATTAATTATCTTTTCAGGATTTATGTTTTCTCTTGCCTAAACTAAGACCTTCCTTTGAGTCTAGAAGATGATGACTCTGCCATTCAACAGGCTTGACCATGGCTCGGTACTGGAAGTGATCACAGTGCAGGTGCTTCAGTGAGAGGCAGCAGGGGTGCCCTGCACACAGGAAGGAGGTTGTGCCGAGTCTGTGCCTCATCATGAGTGCTCTTCATGTCTCCTTGGCCCACCGCCCATTGCTCCAACTTCTCTACCAGATATCGTTCCATCACATCCAGAAGAAGAGGTCAGGATAGATGGCCTGGCAGGTCTCAGAGTGGATGGACAGGGTGGAAAGTAGAGCCCAGAAGTGACTGAGGTGTTGGAGAAAGAGATGAGGTAGGCAAGGTCATGGGGACATCAGCAGGTGGCGAGCCCTGAGCACTGCAATTCCTCGCCTGCTTTGCTCTCCCCGAGTAGAGGACTCCTCATTCAGAGCACTGTTCTAAAGCCAAAATCAGTGGAAGCCACAAGGAGAGGTCACTCAGTGGAACCCACAGGCACAGGTCACTCAGCACACCAGGGTGCACACCTTGCAGAATGGGATGTTCAGACCTTGCCACCAAGTTGTGTAATGTTGGAGAGATCACTTTCCTCTCTGGACCTCAGAATTGAGACCAGCAGTTCTCATCATGTTTTTGCAGATCTGTGATTGTTTACTCCCACTAATTCTCTCCCACAGAAGTTTCTTTATGAGGTAGCAGGGCAGGGAGCTCCCTGTGCAGGCAGCAAAGCCAGCAACACTGGGAAAGCTTGAGAATTGGGTGTGTGGCTGAACGTGCTCTGAGGCCATCATGCTGGGATAGCCTCCTGATCCTGGGTCTTGTGTGTCTCATAGACATCAAGGTTTATTAATGACACAGCCTGCCTGGTGGAGAGTGGCTCTTCCAAACATCACTCCCTCTGGGACCAAGAGATCGAAGGACTCTCCTGATGCACAGACCCTTGCCCCTGCACTAATGGGATAATGGGAGGGAGTATTTTGCCTTTGGCCTTCTGACTCCCAGGGCCCACATTTGTGCATCAGTAATGCTAATGGAAGCCATAGCTTGGGGAAGGGCCGCAAATCACCTAGGGTCAGTAACCTCACGCTTTGCCTCTTTATAAGTAAAAGCAAAGCAAACACTAATAGATATTACAGGAGCTGGCTGAAGCCTAGACCTATTTTAGGGATATCCAAGGTTCTGTTTTAAATGGATGTCAGGGAGGCACCCCCAAATCTTCAGAGGTAACTTCTGTGTATTGTTTCCTGGCCTTTCTTACAAGAAAGTGTGTCACTGCAAACTCTGTGATCTTCAGGAAGAAGCAGCTTTGGAAATCTCAGGACTCCAAGACTGCTCTGTGTTAACCCGAGAACTTGCCTACTTTGGAGTGACCAGGGCTGCTGAAGCCACTTCAGACATTTGTAATCACATCTCCCTTTAGACAGATTCAGAGCAGCATGGTGGGAGTCCACATTTTTATTTCAAATGGCAACTTTTGCCACACTAACTGCCACCAACTCATTACTTTTTGCTTTGAAACCATTCTACATTTTGAAGTCCTTTGCTCAGCTGCTTTGTTTGATCCAGCGTCTGTAGCTACAAATGTGTCTTTCTGATAAGACATTTTTTAAATTAAATTTATTTTATTTTATTTATTTTTATTTTTATTTATTTATTTATTTATTCATTTATTCATTTATTTATTTATTTTGAGATGGAGTTTTGCTCTTGTCGCCCAGGCTGGAGTGCAACAGCATGATCTCGGCTCACTGCAACCTCCGCCTCCCGGGTTCAAGTGATTCTCCTGCCTCAGCCTCCCCAGTAGCTGGGATTACAGGCGTGCACCACCACGCCCAGCTAATTTTTGTATTTTTAGTAGAGAACAGGTTTCACCATGTTGGCCAGGCTGGTCTCGAACTCCTGACCTCAGGTGATGACCCGCCTCGGCATCCCAAAGGGGGTTACAGGCATGAGCCATTGTGCCTGGCCTGATAAGACATTTGGGAAATAATTGACATAAAACTGCTGTGGCCCGAAGAAGTGCAGCACACAAAAAAGGAGCGTGCCATTGCCTCTGTCTTCAAAGACAGGCAAAGCAGGGCCTTCCACTTGTTGAACACAGCAGTATGCACGGTAATGTCATTGTATTCGCTTATCTATTATGTTTCAGGAAATTTCTTATGACAAAGGCTAAACGAGTTATTCTATTAATACCCTTCAGTCAGTGGAGTGCAGCCTACTGAGTCAGCTTGCCCAAGTTCAAGCCTTGCCCCACCACTTGGGACAAGATACTTACTCTTCCTGTGCTTCAATTTCCTCATTAAAAGTTATAATGTTTGAATTCATTGTGTTTAGAGCATGATAATATGAGAATTTCAAATTAGTGTGGGGAAACGATGCCAAAGGAAAATGGTCCCAGGATAATCAGTTATTTACGTAAAATATTTTAGTGTGAAATGTAAATAAAAAGAAAAAAAATTAATAGACAAGTGAGTTAGAAGATAATTTAAATAAATGTTTGGAACATAAATATAACTTTTTTTGATAGACTTGAGATGTAAAAAATTAACAATTGAAAAACAAAATTGAACGCCAAATGATAAACAACAAAAAAATGCTTTCAATATAAATGTGTAACAAATAGATGCTATCCTTATAAAAAGAACTCTTAAAATCAGTATGAAAACAATGAACACTCCAATAGAAAACAGACAAAAGAACAGGAAATTCACAGTAGAAATGATGTTAATTAGCTTGTTTTAATCTTGCCACACTGTATACATTTATCAAAACATCACATTGTACCCCCAAAATATACATAATTGTGATTTTCCAATCAAAAATAATATTAAAAATACATTTTAAAATACATTTAAAATAAAACGACAAAATCTGTGACAACTATCAATTATGAAAAGCATCAGAAAAATGCATATAAAAATATTCAATTACAAAAAGAATCAGACAAATATAAATAAAAAATAAAAATGAGATTTCATTTTGTAATTATCCAATCTTCAATACTTACAAAAAGCAATAATAACATGTTTTGGTAAAGGTTTGGAAAAATAGATATTCCCATACATGCCTGATAGGAGCATAAATTTAGTAAAGAAAATCTTCGGTTTCAGTACAATTTCAACAAATATTTGAGCATTTATTATTATGTGCCCAGCACTGGGGATGTAGCAATCAATAAGACTGTAAAGAATCCTGCACTTCTTGGAGCCTTCAATTCAGTTATGAGAGGTTGAAGGGAAGGAGGAAATATATATAGAGAGAGAACAATTAGAACACGCTTAGTATATACTAGCTAATACCGTAAAGATATAACATTAATATTCAAATTTCACAGGCTTAATAGCCCCCACCTGGGTAGCTGTAGAACTTCAGGGAGAACCTCCATCCATACCCATCTCCATTCAGCTTCTTCAGACTTCCCTCAGGTTCTTGAAGGGGCGTTCCCGGGAAATTACTCAAATATTCAGAAAAAAAATGGTCAAAATCCTTTCATTCCTATCTCTTTGTTGTCCTCTCCTTCCCCTAAATTAGTTAAGTGGGGCTGCACTGGCCCCTCCCAACAATAATCCTGCACTGCATTCTCTCTGATACCCTCAAAGCCATAAAACAGTTCCAGCGAAGATTCTGCTCTATTCAGGCCTTCTTTCCCCCAAAAGAGTCATGCCCTATTCTATAAAGAAATATGGACTATCAGATTTCTTCCCAGGGTCAACCCTACAGGAGTTACAGAAGCAAGAGGAAAGTATAAATTCCATGCACTTTTTAAAAGCGAGAACACCCTGAGGTGACTGAAGGTTGTGTTGAACTAATGTATGAAAGAGGCAGGTGGCTGGTGGCAGCAATGAGATGAAGGAAGGTGAAGGAAGAGTTTGGTTTCCACCTTCACTCCTTCCCTGAGTTGTCCTGAGACTAGCCTTGCTGCTCCTTCTCCAAGTCAACAGCAAAAGTCCAGGTCACTGGTACCAACAGGGTGCTGTCGGGCTGGCAAGTTGATGAAAAAACAGAAAATGGGGGAAAAATAATATCCATTACAACCCTCAGCTAGAATTCTAGATAATAGTAACTTGATAGGGAGAAGAGTGGAAAAGTGAGGGGGATCAAAAGGACAAGAGAGCTTGTCCAAATACTTACTAGTTAGTGGGAAGATAAATATATTGTTGGCTTTTTAAAAAATCAATACATGTAAATAATCATGAACAGTTTTAGGTTACAGACTGAACACATAAGGACAAAAAAGAAATGTTTAGCTTTTAAACCAGCAGAAGAAAATTCAATTTATCTAAAGAAAATAGATAGAAGAAGAAAACAAAAGCAAAATAGAGCAAATGTAAGTGAACATGAAATAGAACTGCAAAACCAGTTTCTAATATAATAGTAATCAATGCAGCCATAAAAAAGAATGAGATCATGCCCTTTGCAGGGACATGGTTGAAGCTGGAAACCATCTTTCTCAGCAAACTAACACAGGAACAGAAAACCAAACACCGCATGTTCTCACTCATAAGTGGGAGTTGAACAATGAGAACACATGGACACAGAGAGGGAACATCACACACCGGGGCTTGTTGCGGGGTGGGGACAAGGGGAGGGAAAGCATTACAACAAACACCTAAGGCATGCATGGCTTAAAACCTAGATGACAGGGTGATAGGTGCAGCAAACTACCATGGCACATGTATACCAATGTAACAAAACTGCATGTTCTTTCTGCACATGTATCCTAGAACGTAAAGTATAATAAAAAAATAGTAATCAATAAATGTAAATGGGTTAAACTTGCATATTAAAAGATGGAAATCTTCAGATTGGACTTAACAAGAACAAAAGTTAGCAGTATATTGTCTGCAAGAGAATGTTTTAAAAGAAGACAGAGAAAGGATGGGAAAAGTTAAAAGAAGCAAATTTTAAGCAAAAGTAATCAATATCTGACAGATAATATAAATGAAAAACATGAAAGGGACTCAGAGGAGGTGTCTGGTAAGTCGGTCGAAAGAAGAAGAAGAAAATATAGAACTCATATTCACCCATATACCTAAATGCAGCCTTAAACTATGTCAAGTAACACTGACAGAACATCAGGAAGAAATGGATAAAGCAACAATTTTATTTTTCAGTGTTACAGAAAAACTATGTAAAAATATAATAACCAAAAATTCCATATGGTAAAAACATCAAGATTCAAGAAGCTCTAAGGAAATTCTCCAAATAAATACAAAAGCATATCTCAGTTATAAGTGCTGAAAAACAAAAATCAAGAGAAAAATATTTAAGTCATCTAGAGAAAAAAGATATATTATTTTCAGAAGAACAACATTAAAATCAACCCCTCACTTCTAAGGGAAACCAAAAGAAGATGCAAGGTCATAATAAAGTATTGAAAGAAAATAGCTGGCTATCTAGAATTCTATATTCAGTGAAAATGTCCTATCCATTTTTTTACAAAAAAAATCCACAAAAGTTTTGAGCAGACCTTTCTCAAAAGAAGATACTTAAATGGTCAACAAGCACATGAAAATATGTTATACACCACAGATCATCAGGAAAATGAAAACTGAAACCGTAATGAGATACCACTACATGCTGCCAAAATGGATAATTATATTTTTTAAATATCAAAATTAAGTGTGCTGAGGTTGCAGAGCAATTAAAACTTTCATTAATTTTGGTGAGAATATAGAATAATACAACCACTTTGGGTAAAGTTCTGACAGTTTATTTTTATAAAACTAACTAAACATAAATCCATGTTCCAGCCATTTCATGTCTAGGTTATTTACCCAAAAGAAATGAAAACATATGTTCACCCAAAGACTTGAACAAGAATGTTCATAGCAGCTTTATTCATAAAATCCAAAAAACTGGACATAGCTCAAGTGTCCACCAATAAGAGAAAAGAATAACAAATTCATAGAATGGAATACTGATTGACAATAAAAAGTCACTAATTTCTACTGACACTTGCAAGACCATGGATGCATCTCAAAAAACATTATGCCAAGTGAAAAAAAGCTTTACACAAAAAAACTATATACTGTATGATTTCATTGTTATGATTTTTTTCACTGTGGATAAGCTTTGTCCATTTGGATGTTCCTATAAATGGAGTTATCAACAGAATAATTGTTGACCTCTATTTAAGGATATAAATGCTCAAGTATTGGGAAAGTATACTGATGTCTACAATTTACTTTGAAATGCACCCAAAATGAGATAAATTAATAAACAGAGAGATAGATGAATAGATATGCAAACTTTTATTGGGTAAATAAAATGTAAAATAGTAGTGACAGGATCTAGGTGGGGGTTATATAAGTGTTAACTATACTTCTAAAAATTTTCTGTATGTCTGGAAATTTTAATATTTATAATATTGAAAAACTACAATATGGTGAAGATTGCTTAACTTTACTAAAAGCTATAGGAGATTTTATTATTAAATGCAAAGACATTCCATGTTTTGTCATGGAATAATATAATATGAGGATGTAAATTCTCCCCCAAATTAATCTACAAATTAAATGTAATCTTAATAAAAATTCCGGTGTATTTTTTAACTCAATAATCTTAGATTAAATTTTCTATGGAAGAACAAATATCCAAGAGTAACTAACTCAACTTTGAAAAATAAGAGTAAAGTGTGAGAATTTGTCTAGCAGATTTCTTAAGAGATTATAAAGCCACAGTAATAATAGCATGCAATGTTGACGCAAGAACAGACAGACTGGCCAAAATGGGGAGCTTAGAGACAGATCCAGATAGACCCATGGCTCCATCATAGATGGCAGTTGTAGCCTCGTAAATCCCCTGGGAAAGGATGAGTTGTTTAGTACAGCAGTCCCCAACCTTTTTGGCACCAGGGACCAGTTTCACGTAAGGCAATTTTTCCAGACTGGGAGTAGTGGGGGGATGGTTTCGGGATGATTCAAGTGCATTACATTTACTGTGCATTTTATCTCTATTATTATTACATTGTAATATATAATGAAACAATTATAAAACCTACCCTAACATAGAATGAGTGAGAGTTCTGAGCTTGTTTTCCTGGGACTAGATGGTCCCATCTGGAGGTGATGGGAGACAGTGACAGATCATCAGGCATTAGATTCTCACAAGGAGCACACAACCTGGACCCCTCACATGTGCAGTTCACAATAGGGTTTGTTCTCCTAAGAGAATCTAATGCTACTGCTGATCTGATAGGAGGCAGAGCTGAGGTGGTAATGTGAGTGTTGGAGAGTGGCTATGAATACAGATGAAGCTTCACTTGCTCACCCACCGCTCACTTCCTGCTGTGTGGCCCAGTTCTTAACAGGCCACAGACCAGTACCAGCCCATGGCCCTGGCGGCTGGGGACCCCTTGTTTTGTGGTTGGTGTTTGTGATGCTGGCTCACTAACTGGGGAAAAAGGAAACCGAATTCCTCCCTGACATCATATACAAAATGAATACTAGATAGATTAGATGTGAAACATAAAAGCTATAGTGTTATCAGAAGACAATGCAGAAGACTGTCTTTGTGACCTAAGGACAGGGAAGGACTTCTTAGAGAAGTTCAAACCTCGAACAAACACATCCAGGTCTCCATTTCCTACTTTTCTGTTTCTGCCCCAGTGCCCTGTGATCACAACTTGTCTCCAGTCATATCAGCTCATGAAAACAGATACTGGAGGGTTGGATGCCATCATTTCAGTAATCCCAGTTTATAATCAGCTAAACCACTTTGCCCTCATATATATATTTTATCTCTCTCTCTCTATATATATATATAAGTGTATATATGTGTGTGTGTGTATATACATATACAGATATGGACACAGGGAGTCATATATATTTATATTTATATATGTAAGTATATTATATATAATATGTATATTTATTTATTACTTATATATGAATATAAATATATATAGAAATATATATGTGTGTATGTATATATACATTTAAAACCAGAATGTCAACATTGTATATGAAAATCATATTATCTTAAATTTTAAAAACACTGGAAGGACAAACACCATAATGTAAACAACAGATCTGTTTTTTAATGGTAAGATTATGTGTTGTTTGGCTGGGCGAGTGGCTCACGCCTGTAATCCCAGCACTTTGGGAGGCCAAGGTAGGCAGATGACTTAAGCCCAGAAGTTCGAAACCAGGCTGGGCAATATAGTGAGACCTTGTAGCTTATTTTTAAAATAAGTTTAAAAATAAATAAGTTTAAAAATGATAAATAAAATAAGTTTTAAAAAGATTGTGTATTGTTTGATTTTGCTTGTGTGTTTTTATGTATCTAATAAATTTTTGGCAGTGATCAGATAGTACCTTTGTAATTATGAGGAAAAACTTACATCTCCAAATGGCCAGGTAAAATGGGGACATTACTTTGGGTGGGTGGGTGACAGCAGTGTCCTAAAGGAAAAGAGGAGGTGTTAACAGGCTGCGCCCACACAAAATAAAATGCTGGGCTGCAAGTTCTTTTGTATTCGCCACACTCCTGAATATCACATTGAACACTCAAAAAATGTGGATGGACTTGACTTGTTTGACCCTGAAATCACATCTACTAGGACTGCAAAAGAGAGTGCCTGCCTGGAAGTGTGTACTTTTATTTGTAAAGTCCAGCCAGTACACCTGCATGCACAACACACACATGCTCCCTCCTCTAGATTCTGGACAGCCTGTGAATCTGTCCTGATGGTGCACTGATCACAAGGGTTACTGGGGCTCCTTTTTTCAGAAACATCTCATTCTGCCAGTTTGTCTGTACCTGGGAGTAGAAAGAGTTTAGTTCACTGAATTAAAAATATCCCTCTACTTGGATGATCTCTCTCCTTAAAAATATATATACATGTGTTTCTATAAAAAAAATTAAATGTCAATTGTTGATTTTCAACTCTATGATATTTATATTTTAAGACATCCTTGTTATCAGATTTGAAATCTGACAAGTAACTTCTAAATCAATGATTATGTGGTTAATATTGGTATAAAATATGCACCATCTTAAAGATGAGGTCCATTAGCCCTGGAGGTTAGATGAATGAAGATTAATCCATATACTGATGCCTTTTTTTACATTATTGGCTTTGTTTTTAAGTTAGGATTGGTATCCTTATGAATCTGCCTTTTGGAAGTGGAATCTGAAGAGATGCTTTGTATATATGGAGAGGTATAGAGAACTAAAAGGGGCATTACCGGATTTGCAACGTTAGGATGCTTTTTGCAAGATAGAATATCTCTCTATATTAGTCAAGCATGTTTTTGGCATCTATTTTTAAACAAGCACTGTACCAGACTCTGGTGTTTCAGGAACAGCCACATCCTGTCTTCTTTTATCTTTTGCCTCCCTCTTCCTTTCCCTTCCTCGTTCCATCTCTCTCTTCTTCTATTTCTATGCTTCTGCAATTATTTAACTAAGAAACTTCCACATGCTTAGCAATCTGCTACCTATTTTATCTGTTTTGAAAATACAAAGAATGATTCTTCTCCTGCTTCCAGGAACATGGAATCTAGTTAAAGTGACTATGGTTCTGCCCACGCACATCAAAAGTTAAAACCTAATATAAGTGCAACATAAAAACTCGATGGCATTAGGTTACAAAATAGAACAGATGTTACGAGGTAGTAGGATAAAATAGAAATGAAATAGATGGCCTATAGACAGTGGGAGAATAGGGAGATCACTCAGCTGGAGAAAGCTTTCCACTGCCCTAGCCAGTTAAACAAGTGAACATCACAGAGCACCTGGTAAGAGACAGAAATGGTGTTTATGTGAAATGAATCACACTGATCCTTGGGCAAGCTTAGATCTCAGATGGAGTATGAATGGTGGTTACTTGGCGTGGTGGCAGTGAACAGGGAAGGCACGTGCTACAGCTGGGAAAAGAGCATGCCAATCTGACTGGGACACAAGCTCCTGGAGGGAAATGCGGGACAAAGGCAGGTTTGCCGTCTGCCTCCTTTGTCTTAGGGAATGCGAATTAGAAACTGGACAGGAGCCTAGAGGAGTGTGCTGGACAACTCATTTTCAATATTGCATCATGTTTAAGTATGCCAAACAATGTTCCCAGAGTGTTCATAACTAACTTTTTCCCTGAACCCAACTTACTTGGCTATCAGAATTAAGAGGAAAGAAAACTCTCAAGGGGTCTGTCTCGGGAAAATGATGCATCAGGCCAGGTCTTTTTCACTGAATGGCTATTGGATTCACAATTTAAACAGTTCCAATCACAGAATCCATGTTTTAATTTAATAATATGCTTTGGATCATTTTTCCATGTTGATATAAATTGAAAACAACAAGCAGCTTACAGTAAGTGTGGGACAATATATTTTCTCCATGTCTGTACCATAAGCCTTTTATTTTTTACTTTTTATTTATTTATTTTTTGAGACGAAGTCTCGCTCTGTCACCCAGGCTGGAGTGCAGTGGCACGATCTCGGCTCACTGCAACCTCTGCCTCCTTGTTTCAAGTGATTCTCCTGCCTCAGCCTCCTGAGTAGCTGGGATTACAGACATGTGCCACCATGCTCGGCTAATTTTTTGTATTTTCAGTAGAGACGGGGTTTCATCATATTGGTCAGGCTGGTCTTGAACTTCTGATCTCATGATCCACCCGCCTTGGCCTCCCAAAGTGCTGGTATTACAGATGTCAGCCACCGTGCCCGGCCAAGCCTTTTATTCTAGAAAGCCTAGGGTAACTTCTAGAAGGTGTTAAGCAACCACAACTATTTAAAGAAGCTTACTAAATTAAAAAAAAAGAAAGATGTGTCCTATCTGACCTATCTTAGTAATATAAAGCAGTCTTGCATTACATGTCTAATTGTCTTAATGAACTTTAGGCAGTCATATTAAAAGTATCTAGAGACTTAATTAGAATATTTTATGCTCTTTTTTTTTTTTTTTTTTTTGAGCTCTGTTGCCCAGGCTGGAGATGGCACTATCTTGGCTCACTGCAACCTCTGCCTTCCAGGTTCAAGGAATCCTCCTGACTCAGCCCCCCAACAGCTGGGATTACAGGCATGCGCCACCATGCCCAGCTAATTTTTGTATTTTTAGTTGAGACAGGGATTCGCCATGTTGGCCAGTCTGGTCTCGAACTCCTGAACTCAGGTGATCCACCCACCTCAGCCTCCCAAAGTGCTGGGATTACAGGCGTGAACCCCACACCAGGCCCTAGAATATTTTATGCTTTTTAAGTAAACTGAAAATTCAAGCACAAAAATACTATTGGAAATGTTCAAGTAAGTTGCATAGAACCCACTGGATATCAGTAAGTGGCCTTCAAAGTGCATATGTAAGAAGGTATGACAGCTTCGCAGAGACAGGAAAGCACCATGAACTTGTAATTAGACAGCAAGCTGAGACTGTCCTGATCCTCACTGACAAAACTTTCCACACACAGTTAAATTCCTTGGAATGGGAACAGCAGACACCTTACCCATGGAGGGTATTGCTGGTCAATCATGGCACTCTTTTTGCTGAGTCTGAAGGCAGCTTCAGAGGCCTTTTCAACACAGTGCTGCAGCATACAGTACCCACTGACAAGAGACAGAATCTATATGTCATTTCTGACACAGAGCCATAACTGCAATATACAGATAGTACATTGGCAGATTAAAGAATAAATAAAAGAACTAAATTAACCCTCTGAAAGATGGCACACTGAGTCTGGTGTTACTAATGTCTTCATTCATACGCCATCTACCAACTATCTGAAGAGGACCTACATGGTGCTGGGAATATAGAAATGAAGAAGAAAGACTGAGTATCCACACTCTTGAAGCTTACTTTCTAACATAAGAATTCTATTCTCAACATACACATATAATTGCAAATGAAATAATGTCAATATTTAATAGCTAAGATGGTATGGAAGATGTGCTGATGGGGAATGAGGGAGTAGTAAGGAGAGTTTAACCTATTTGTAGGTCATTTTAGGTCAAGAATGGTCAAAAATCAGTGATTTCATACTGTTTAACACATTTTTTGAGAAAGCGGTCAATGTGGCAAACCAAATCCAGCAGCGCATCAAAAAGCTAATCCACCACAATCAAGCAGGCTTCATCACTCGGATACAAGGTTGGTTCAACATATGCAAATCAATAAATGTGGTTCATCATACAAACGGAAGTAAAGACAGAAACCACTTGATTATCTTAATAGATGCAGAAAAGGCCTTAGATAATATTCAACATTCCTTAATGTTAAAAACTCTCAATAAACTAAGTATTGAAGGAACATACTTCAAAATAGTAAGAGCCATATATGACAAACTCACAGCCAATATCATACGGAATGGGCAAAAGCTGGAAGCATTCCCCTTGAAAACCGGCACAAGACAAGGATGTCCTCTCTCACCACTCCTATTCAACATAGTATTAGAAATTCTGGCCAGGGCAATCAAACAAGAGAAAGATGTAAAGGATTTCTAGCACTTTGGGAGGCTGAGGTGGGCAGATCACTTGAGGTCAGGAGTTCAAGACCAGCCTGGCCAACATGGTGAAACCTGTTCTCTACTAAAAATACAAAAATCAGCTGGGCGTGGTGGCGGGTGCCTGTAATCCCAGCTACTCAGGAGGCTGAGGCAGGAGAATCGCTTGAATCCGGGAGGTGGAGGTTGCAGGGAGCCGAGGTCACACCACTGCACTCTAGCCTAGGCAACAGAGTGAGACTCTGAGTCTGCCCCCATCCCCCCAGAAAAATAAAAGTAAAGGGCATCCAAATAGGAGGAGAGGAAGTCAAATTATCTTTGTTTGCAGATGACATGATCCTATATCTAGAAAACCCCACTGTCTTGGTCCAAAAGCTTCTTAAGCTGATAAGCAACTTTAGCAAAGTCTTAGGATACAAAATCAATGCGCAAAAATAGCTGGCATTCCTATACACCAACAATAGTCAAGCAGAGAGCCAAATCATGGATGAACTCCATTCACAGTGCTACAAAAAAGAATAAAATACCTAGGAATACAGCTAACAAGAGAAGCAAAGGATCTCTTCAAAAAGAACTATAAACCACTGCTCAGAAGAAATCAGAGAGGACAGAAACAAATGGAAAAATATTCCATGTTCATGGATAGGAAGAATCAGTATCATGAAAATGGCCATACTACCCAAAGTAATTTATAAATTCAATGCTATTCCCATTAAACTACCATTGATATTCTTCCCAAAATTAGAGAAAACTATTTTAAAATTCAACGGAACCAAAAAAAGAGCCAGAATAGCCAAGACATTCCTAAGCAAAAAGAACAAAGCTGGAGACATCATGCTACTGACTTCAAACTATACTGTAAGGCTACAGTAACCAAAACAGCATGGTATTGGTACAAGAACAGACATGCAGACCAATGGAACAAAATAGAGAACTCAGAAATAAGACTACACACCTACAAACATCTGATCTTCGACAAACCTGACAAAAACAAGCAATGGGGAAATGATTCCCTGTTTAATAAATGGTGCTAGTCAGTTCTCCCAGTACCGTTTATCAAGCAGGGAATTCTTTGAAACTTATACCACATACAAAAATGAAGTCAAGATGGATTAGAGACTTAAATGTAAAACCCAAAACTGTAAAAACCCTAGAAGAAAATCTAGGCAATACCATTCAGGACACAGGTATAGGCAAAGATTTCATGATGAAAATGCCAAAAGCAATTGCAACAAAAACAAAAATTGGCAAATGGGATCTAATAAAACTAACGTGTTTCTGCACAGCAAAAGAAACTATTGTCAGAGTGAACAGACAACCTACAGAATGGGAGAAAATTTTTGCAATCTATTTGTCTGACAAAGATCTAATATCCAGAGTCTGCAAGGAACTTAAACAAATCTACAAGAAAAAACAACCCCATTAAAAAGTGGGCAAAGGATATGAATAGACAGGTCTCAGAAGAAGACATACATGCAGCCAACAAACATACGAAAAAAAAGCTCAACATCACTGATCATTAGAGAAATGCAAATAAGAACCACAGTAAGATATCCTCCCATGCCGGTCAGAATGGTGGTTATTAAAAAGTCAAAAAACAACAGATGCTGCCAAGGTAGCAGAGAAAATGTCCATGAACAATAGACTGGATAAAGAAAATGTGGTACATATACACCAAGGAATACTATGCAGCCATAAAAAGGAATGAGATCATGTCCTTTGCAGGCACATGGATAGAATTGGAAGCCATCATCCTCAGCAAACTAATGCAAGAACAGAAAACCAAACACTACAAGTTCTCACTTATAAGTGGGAGCTAAATAAATAGATGATAATGAGACCACATGGACACATGGAAGGGAACAACACACACAGGGCCTGTGGGGTGGGGATGGGGGAGGGAGAGCATCAGGAAGAATAGCTGATGGATGCTGGGATTACTACTTTGGTGACAGGATGATCTATGCCGCAAATCACCATGGCACATGTTTACCTATGTAACAAACCTGCACATCCTGCATATGTACCCCTGAAGTTAAATGTTGAAGAAAAAATAAAAAGAAGGTGGTCAGTGTTTACCCCTGTAAGGGGGTGACACTTGAACTAATTTTCTAACAATAAGAAGGCCTACAACATTCAGATTCAGGAAATACAGAGAACACCACAAAGATACTCCTCGAGAAGAGCAACTCAAAGACACATAATTGTCAGATTCACCAAAGTTGAAATGAAAGAAAAAATGTTAAGGGCAGCCAGAGAGAAAGGTCGGGTTACCCACAAAGGGAAGCCCATCAGACTAACAGCAGATCTCTCGGCAGAAACTCTACAAGCCAGAAGAGAGTGGGGGCCAATATTCAACATTCTTAAAGAAAAGAATTTTCAACCCAGAATTTCATATCCAGCCAAACTAAGCTTCATAAGTGAAGGAGAAATTAAATACTTTACAGACAAGCAAATGCTGAGAGATTTTGTCACCACCAGGCCTGCCCTAAAAGAGCTCCTGAAGGAAGCGCTAAACATGGAAAGGAACAACCGGTACCAGCCACTGCAAAATCATGCCAAAATGTAAAGACCATTGAGACTAGGAAGAAACTGCATCAACTAATGAGCAAAATAACCAGCTAACATCATAATGACAGGATCAAATTCACACATAACAATATTAACTTTAAATGTAAATGGACTAAATGCTCCAATTAAAAGACACAGACTGGCAAATTGGATAAAGAGTCAAGACCCATCAGTGTGCTGTATTCAGGACACCCATCTCACGTGCAGAGACACACATAGGCTCAAAATAAAAGGATGGAGGAAGATCTACCAAGCAAACGGAAAACAAAAAAAGGCAGGGGTTGCAATCCTAGTCTCTGATAAAACAGACTTTAAACCAACAAAGATCAAAAGAGACAAGGCCATTACATAATGGTAAAGGGATCAATTCAACAAGAAGAGCTAACTATCCTAAATATATATGCACCCAATACAGGAGCACCCAGATTCATAAAGCAAATCCTGAGTGACCTACAAAGAGACTTAGACTCCCACACATTAATAATGGGAGACTTTAACACCCCACTGTCAACATTAGACAGATCAACGAGACAGAGAGCCAACAAGGATATCCAGGAATTGAACTCAGCTCTGCACCAAGCGGACCTAATAGACATCTACAGAACTCTTCACCCCAAATCAACAGAATATACATTTTTTTCAGCACCACATCACACCTATTCCAAAATTGACCACATACTTGGAAGTAAAGCTGCCTCAGCAAAGGTAAAAGAACAGAAATTATAACAAACTATATCTCAGACCACAGTGCAATCAAACTAGAACTCAGGATTAAGAATCTCACTCAAAACCGCTCAACTACATGGAAACTAAACAACCTGCTCCTGAATGACTACTGGGTACATAATGAAATGAAGGCAGAAATAAAGATGTTCTTTGAAACCAACGAGAACAAAGACACAACATACCAGAATCTCTGGGACGCATTCAAAGCAGTGTGTAGAGGGAAATTTATAGCACTAAATGCCCACAAGAGAAAGCAGGAAAGATCCAAAATTGACACCCTAACATCACAATTAAAAGAACTAGAAAAGCAAGAGCAAACACATTCAAAAGCTAGCCGAAGGCAAGAAATAACTAAAATCAGAGCAGAACTGAAGGAAATAGAGGCACAAAAAACCCTTCAAAAAATTAATGAATCCAGGAGCTGGTTTTTTGAAAGGATCAACAAAATTGATAGACCGCTAGCAAGACTAATAAAGACAAAAAGAGAGAAGAATCAAATAGACTCAATAAAAAATGATAAAGGAGATATCACCACTGATCCCACAGAAATACAAACTACCATCAGAGAATACTACAAACTACCATCAGAGAATACTACAAACACCACTACGCAAATAAACTAGAAAATCTAGAAGAAATGGATAAATTCCTCGACACATACACTCTTCCAAGACTAAACCAGGAAGAAGTTGAATCTCTGAATATACCAATAACAGGAGCTGAAATTGTGGCAATAATCAATAGCTTACCAACCAAAAAGAGTCCAGGACCAGATGGATTCACAGCTGAATTCTACCAGAGGTACAGGGAGGAACTGGTACCATGCCTTCTGAAACTATTCCAATCAATAGAAAAAGAGGGAATCCTCCCTAATTCATTTTATGAGGCCAGCATCATCCTGATACCAAAGCCAGGCAGAGACACAACCAAAAAAGAGAATTTTAGACCAATATCCTTGATGAACATTGATGCAAAAATCCTCAATAAAATACTGGCAAACTGAATCCAGCAGCACATCAAAAAGCTTATCCACCATGATCAAGTGGGCTTCATCCCTGGGATGCAAGGCTGGTTCAATATATGCAAATCAATAAATGTAATCCAGCATATAAACAGAACCAAAGACAAAAACCACACGATTATCTCAATATATGCAGAAAAGGCCTTTGACAAAATTCAACAACACTTCATGCTAAAAACTCTCAATAAATTAGGTATTGATGGGACGTATTTCAAAATAATAAGAGCTATCTATGACAAACCCACAGCCAATATCATACTGAATGCGCAAAAACTGGAAGCATTCCCTTTGAAAACTGGCATAAGACAGGGATGCCCTCTCTCACCACTCCTATTCAACATAGTGTTGGAAGTTCTGGCCAGGGCAATTAGGCAGGAGAAGGAAATAAAGGGTATTCAATTAGGAAAAGAGGAAGTCAAATTGTCCCTGTTTGCAGACAACATGATTGTATATCTAGAAAACCCCATTGTCTCAGCCCAAAATCTCCTTAAGCTGATAAACAACTTCAGCAAAGTCTCAGGATACAAAATCAATGTACAAAAATCACAAGCATTCTTATACACCAGCAACAGACAAACAGAGAGCCAAATCATGAGTGAACTCCCATTCACAATTGCTTCAAACAGAATAAAATACCTAGAAATCCAACTTACAAGGGACGTGAAGGACCTCTTCAAGGAGAACTACAAACCACTGCTCAAGGAAATAAAAGAGGATACAAACAAATGGAAGAACATTCCATGCCCATGGGTAGGAAGAATCAATATTGTGAAAATGGCCAGACTGCCCAAGGTAATTTACAGATTCGATGCCATCCCCATCAAGCTACCAATGACTTTCTTCACAGAATTGGAAAAAACTACTTTAAAGTTCATATGGAACCAAAAAAGAGCCCGCATCGCCAAGTCAATCCTAAGCCAAAAGAACAAAGCTGGAGGCATCACACTACCTGACTTCAAACTATACTACAAGGCTACAGTAAACAAAACAGCATGGTACTGGTACCAAAACAGAGATATAGATCAATGGAACAGAACACAGCCCTCAGAAATAACGCCACATATCTACAACTATCTGATCTTTGACAAACCTGAGAAAAACAAGCATTAGGGAAAGGATTCCCTATTTAATAAATGGTGCTGGGAAAACTGGCTAGCCATATGTAGAAAGCTGAAACTGGATCCCTTCCTTACACCTTATACAAAAATCAATTCAAGATGGATTAAAGACTTAAACATTAGACCTAAAACCATAAAAACCCTAGAAGAAAACCTAGGCATTACCATTCAGGACATAGGCATGGGCAAGGACTTCATGTCTAAAACACCAAAAGCAATGGCAATAAAAGCCAAAATTGACAAATGGGATCTAATTAAACTAAAGAGCTTCTGCACAGCAAAAGAAACTACCATCAGAGTGAACAGGTCACCTACAAAATGGGAGAAAATTTTCACAACCTACTCATCTGACAAAGGGCTAATATCCAGAATCTACAATGAACTCAAACAAATTTACAAGAAAAAAAACAAACAACCCCATCAAAAAGGGGGCGAAGGACATGAACAGACACCTCTCAAAAGAAGACATTTATGCAGCCAAAAAACACATGAAAAAATGCTCACCATCACTGGCCATCAGAGAAATGCAAATCAAAACCGCAATGAGATACCATCTCACACCAGTTAGAATGGCAATCATTAAAAAGTCAGGAATCAACAGGTGCTGGAGAGGATGTGGAGAAATAGGAACACTTTTACACTGTTGGTGGGACTGTAAACAGGTTCAGCCAATGTGGAAGTCAGTGTGGCGATTCCTCAGGGATCTAGAACTAGAAATACCATTTGACCCAGCCATCCCATTACTGGGTATATACCCAAAGGACTATAAATCATGCTGCTATAAAGACACATGCACACGTATGTTTATTGCGGCATTATTCACAATAGCAAAGACTTGGAACCAACCCAAATATCCAACAATGATAGACTGGATTAAGAAAATGTGGCACATATACACCATGGAACACTATGCGGCCATAAAAAATGTTGAGTTCATGTCCTTTGTAGGGACATGGATGAAATTGGAAATCATAATTCTCAGTAAACTATTGCAAGAACAAAAAACCAAACACCGCATATTCTCACTCATAGGTGGGAATTGAACAATGAGAACACATGGACACAGGAAGGGGAACATCACACTCTGGGGACTGTTGTGGGGTGGGGGGAAGGGGGAGGGATAGCATTGGGAGATATACCTAATGCTAGATGACGAGTTAGTGGGTGCAGCGCACCAGCATGGCACATGTATACATATGCAACTAACTTGCACATTGTGCACATGTACCCTAAAACTTAAAGTAAAATAATAATAATAATATTAATAATAAAAAGAAAAAAAAAGAAGGCCTAGGCATGTAAAACGACCCAAAATAGAGTAATCTAGGCAAGAGAAGTGTGGAGATGATGAGGCAGGAATACGCAGCATTGAGAGGTAGATGGGCCAAATGACTGAGTTACAGAGTACCAGAGAGCTGAGTAGGAGACACAGCTGACTAGATGGATAGAGGCAAGGCCTCTGCAGCTGTGATGGTTAATACTGAGTGTCAACTTGGTTGGATTGAAGGATACAAAGTATTAATCCTGGGTGTGTCTGTGTAGGTGTTGCCAAAAGAGTTTTACGTTTGAGTCAGTGGGCGGGGGAAGGCAGATCCACCCTTATTCTGGTGGGTACAATCTAACCACCTTCCAGTGAATATAAAGCAGGCAGAAAAACGAGAAAAGGAGAGATGAGCCTAGCCTCCCAGCCTACATCTTTCTCCTGTGTTGGATGCTTCCTCTCCTTGAACATTGGACTCTAAGTTCTTCAGTTTTGGCACTCGGACTGGCTCTTCTTGCTCTTCAGCTTGCAGACAGCCCATTTTGGGACCTTGTGATCCTATAAGTTAATACTTAATAGACTCCCCTTTATATATAATATATGTATATATCCTATTAGTTCTGTTCCTCTAAGAAAACCCTGACTAATACAGCAGTCTTAGGTAAGGGGTATGAACTTCCTTTTAGGTACATTGGATGTTTTAAATGAGAGAGTCATAGGATCTGATAAAAAAATTATTAAAGATGGCCCTGGCTGCTGTATGAGGAATAGATTTAAAAAAGCATGGAAGCAGGAAGATGGTTCAGAAAAGTACTGAAGAATTCCAGGCCAGGGACGACAGTGGCTTGAACTAGGAAGGCAATGGAGAGGCAGGTGAGGCTGGCTGGATTCAAGGTACATTTTGACAATAGAGCTGACCAGCCTCATGATAGTAACAATAAAAATTATAATAGGAATAAGCATAAGCAAAACCCATAAACAAGTATTATTCATCAAATACTTGATATATGCCAGGTCTGTTGCTAAGCATTTTGCATATATTTATTTTAATTTATCCAAAAATCCTATAAAGTAGTTAACTATTATTAGCTATACTCTGCAGTTGAGGAAACAACTCAGAAAAATTAAGTATCTTCTCCAAAAACATATGGTAACTAAGCGATGAAACTGGAATTCAGCATAAATGTGTGTGATCAAAGGCAGAAGTTCTAGACTAGTCTAAGTCCTCAGCATCAAATCAGAAGCCTATGAGGTGTTTATCATATGTAACAAACACATAAATGGGGAGAATGAAGTCAGATAAATTTTCATAGAAGGCACTCCAGAAGTGAAGAAGGGTTGGAGGGAAGGACTGTAGCACTGGGAAATAAAACAAGAGCTTTAGCAAAGTCCTCCTTCATTCCACCAGCTAATGAGAATGGAACCCTGAAGCAAGTGTGGTTCATGAAGCTTACAGCCTTTGATCTGCTAGTTCCTGGTTCAGTGATACCTAACTAAGCATCAAGATGTTTCTTTTCTTCATCAACTCTTTCCCACCCTATAAATGTGCATTGATTTGCTAATCAAGCAAACATATACTACATTCAGATACAGCCTCTTACCCTACCATCTACTGACCCATTTTCTATAAGACTTAAACTTACCCAGACATGAAATTTAGTCTCTTCCCTACTTTCATCAGAGTTGGCAGGAAAGCATACTAAAATTTAAAGGAAGACCACAATCACCACCACCAACATGCTGTAATATATCCCATTGATTTGCCTTCAATCCCTTTTTGCCCCTGTACACTTCCAGGGGGTTGGATCCAGGCTTATTCTGGGTGAGCATGCTCCTTTATTCAACAGGAGGAATATGTTGAATTTAAGAGAGTTTGCAACAAGAGATATAAACAAGAAAAAAGATCACTTGAAATAGGTAGCATGGTTGCAGTGTTTAGTGGAACCAAGTTATCAAAGAGAACAGTTACTTTTGCATAAAAAAAGAAAAAAAAAGGAAAGGCTCTTCTTTATCAGAGGCTTTAGGCCTCCTAATGGGTGGCAGGGCTACAGACGGTGAGAGATGCTGAAAACACAGCTGTGGCTGAATATGCAAGAAGCCCAGACCTGCCCACAGTGCAGAGAGGACTGCAAGACCCTCTCCCTGCCTTCTCTGTAGTAGTTTCATCTTTGGAATTAAAGGACATGTTATAGTCAGTTCTTAATCCATAACTGGCTTATCTCCTGTATGAGTGAGCTACTGTCAGCTGCTTTGCACTATTCAGGAGCTGACAGTAGGACCTGCCTTGGAGGGGAGACTAAGTGGAGCTGGGGTTAGTACCTGAGCATATGCACATGGCTGTATCCCATAGTCTATGAGTAATGTGTCAGGCTATCTCCTTGAGTAATAGATGCCTTTGTCCTTCAAGAAGAGTGGCATTCAGCAGTGATAGTTACATATAACTGAATATAGCCCTTCTTTTAACATTTATTTGCAAACCTAGTGCCACTCTGTTGGGATTAGAGAGAACTGTTTTGTTAAATTGCTCCTCTGTTGGTGTTTCCGATAAATCTGACTTCATATGAAAAATAATGTGATCACCAAACTATCTTCCCATCAAGACTCCAGGTTCCATGCCAGTTTTATATGTTCACATCAGACAGCAAAATTAATTAACTCACAGCATTCAGAGGTCTGGGAACTTGACGAGTCAAGGGTCACGGAGAACTCAAGAAAACCTTGATTATAATGAAATGTTAACAGCTAGAGATACATCTGAACAGGAAAGATCAATGTGACACTGCAGAGGCTCATTCTGTAATTGCCTAGTGGAGCAGCAAAATGCTCCATAAATGAAAGTGGCAGCACACAGACATGATACTGGGAATGTTGCTTCTAAAAGCAACCGGAAGGTGCAAGGCAACAGAGGCTGTTAAGCAACATGGGTTTTTTACCTCTGTCCTATTGCTGACCGAGGGACTTGGGCAAGTCACTCATCCACTCAGCATGAGCTTCTTCATGTATAGGAACATGCATAAGTCAATCTAGTGATACGCAACCATCAATTACAATCACACTGCAGCAAGACATTGACCTTTATATGCTAGGTTGTAGGAGCTTGTGAAGAATGCGGCTTCTTTTTCAGTTGTCTGTGATTTTTATAAAACCAAAAAGAACATTTTAGTCTGAATCATCGAAGGATGTGCCTTCCCTCAATTGAGAAAGAATTGAAATGGAGGTGGCACCATAACATTAATCCCAAATAAAGCCTCTTCATGCATGTAATCGAGACCAATTTGCCCCCTACTTTTGTAATGACGGGGGAGAGGGCTGCAGTGAGATTAGCTGTAGCAAATGATTCCTGAATAAACCTAGGTACCCACTTATAGCCCTGGAGTCAGCTCTGATGTGTAGTGACAGAAATTCACGAGGCTTACGGTAAACATCTACTGCTTCTAATGGAAACATCTTATTTTCATAACAATGCTCAGCTTATTGCAAAGTCTCTGAATAAAATGGACCATTCTAATAAAGCTTGCTAGGTGACTCTGCACAGCAGCCCCGCAGAAGCTCCACAGGACTCAGTTCTAGATGGAATGCTATATGCTCAGTCAGGGTAGGCTAACTGCTGAAATAAGTGACCCTCAGACCTCAGTGGCTTTGCCCACAAAGGGCCTCTTGCTAACTCCCCTCAAAGCATTTCATTAGTTGGGTCTTGTGATGCTCCGTTAGAGGATCCAGCCTCCTTTCCTCTCATGGCTCCACCATCTCCTAGGACAGGGCTTCTCAAACTCAGTCCTACTGGGCTGGATGATTCTTTGTTGTGAGGGGGCTGTCCTGTGGATTGCAGAATGTTTAGCAGCATCCCTGGGCTCCACTCACTGGATGCCAGTAACACCTCTTAGTTATGACAACCAGAAATGTCTCCAGACATTGTGAAATGTTATTTGAAGGTCAAAAGCACCTCCTGAACTCCTCTGCCATGGGTTAACAGCCATTGCCCTAGGACTTGGGTGTCCTCCACTGAGACCTCTATATTTGGGCAGCAAATAAAGGAAAAGAGAGAAGGCACATCCACTCACAGATGCCTCAGCCCTGCAGTGACACACCTTGTGGGCTCACATTTCGCTGATGAGAAACTCTTCACCTGCCCTCACCTAGAATCAAGGAGGCTGGGAAATGTATTCCAGCTGAATGCTCAGGAAGAAAAGGAGAACTGAAATCTGATGGGTGCTAGCTGTCTCTGCCACAGACCATACACAAGCAAGAAATGCAGACACTGAGTAGGCATATGGGACAGGGAGAATGTTATTAACAAGCAAGTCTCCCAGGTTTTCTGGGCACCATGATCTTTGTTCATTCCATTCCTTCCCCCCCGCCATCCCTTTCTTTTTAAAAAATAAATTGTATTGTGTACATTTAAGGTATACAACATGATGTTATGGGATATGTATAAATAGTAAAATGGTTACTGTAGTAAAACAAATGATCATATTTATCATCTCACATAGTGACCCTTTTTTGCTTTTGTGGCAAGAGCAGTTAAAATCTGCTCATTTAGCGTGAATCCCAAATATGGTACAATTCTATCAGGTGTAGTCCTCACGTTATACATTAAATCTCCAGACTTGTTCATCCTACATATCAGCTACTTTGTATCCTCTGACCTATATCTTTCCATTTCCACTCCACCCATCCTGTCCCTGGTAACCACCATTTTGTTCTCTCTCTCTGTATATTTGTGTTTTTTTTTTAGATTCCACATACGAGTGAGATCATTCAATATTTTTCTTTGGGTCTGGCTTATTTCACTTAGCATAATGTCCTCCAGATTCATCCATGTTGTGACAAATGGAAATATTTTGTTCTTTTTTAGAGCTGATTTATTCTGTTGTATATATATACATACCACGGTTTCTTTATCCAGTCATTCCTCAATGGACAGTTAGCTTGTTTCCGTCTCTTAGCTATCATGAATAATGCTGCGGTAAACATGCGAGTGCAGGTATCTTTACAAGGTGATGATTTCATCTCCTTTGGGAGATGAAAGGGATTGCTGAGTCATACAGTAATCTCATTTTTAATTTCTTTAGGAACCTCCTCATTAGTATAGTGGTAAATAACCCTGCCTATCCCCATCCTTTTCAAGAAGAGTTCCCTCTCAGCCAACTGGTTTCTTCATCCTTCTAGATGCAGAATTAAGGGACAAGAAAAGAGGTTAAAAGGAGAAATAGGCAATCTAGGGCTGTGGAAGAAGTTTTAGGTTAAGCAGCTTTTCAGAAACTATGAGGGAGAAAGAGTTGGAAGTACCATGGAATGTGAAGAAAATAGATGTGAGAGAAAAAAATGAATTTTACAACATGATCACTTCATGATATTTGAGAAAAACAAATGTAATTCATGTTGAAATTACTCTTTAGTTGCTGGACTATGTTCCCTTGACCACAACACCTCATGGGTATGCCTTCAGTAGGGTTACAAATCACTAGGATTCAGGTGTATGTAAAGACTGAAAGAGTTACAGCAGTCAAGTAGAGAAATAAAAACAGGGAAGGCTTGGTCCACGACTAGAAGAACATCCACTTCCCTACAGTTACTGGGCCCAAAGGAACCCAAGCATGTGGGAGCCAACATGCAAGGGCCCTTGTTAGAAAGTGAAGTGGAATTTTGGTGGTCAAGTCGGATGTGTGCACAGCATCTCGGAGGTCAAGTAGGCTAATACCTCCCAAACTTTCAGATACATATAATGTGAATCCACAGAGGATCTCCTTAAAACAAAGATTTGGATTCAGTGTGTTTGGGATGGGTCTGAGATCTGCATTTCTAATGAGCTCTGGGATGATGCTGAGGCAGCTGGCCCAGGAACCACACTGGAATGGTGAGGAAGTCGGATGACAGATGAATTCAGTATACAGGAATGAGGTAGATCCTGGTGAAAGAAGTCATTTTTCCAAGTAGACTCAGAAACTTCGATATCTTTCAGAACTGGAAGGAATCTCAGTTCTTTAAACAATTTCTATCTGTGTTAAAGGTGGTTCCAAGGTTTATGAACATCTGAGCAACACAATATCCCAAGGTGAAAGCGAAGGGAAAGGGAGCTGAGTGCCGAGTCTCAAGGTAAACTGGAGAGCAGTGTAAAGCGACAGAGCATTTTTATGAATAAATGCTGGAATGACATGTTCTCACATTTCCTCTTTCCCAGCAACAGGTGTTATATAGTTTTAGAGCAAGATGGCACTGCTCCTGAATACACCAATCTGCTTCCAAGCCTTTATGACTTGAGTACTCACCAAGCCATAAGAGATCCTGATGATACAATGAATACTTGATATGCCTAAACTTCTACCTCAAATTCTCATGTCACTGTGACTTCAATTTGCCACTGGAGAAAAAAAAAAACTGCACTCCATCATTAATACCTTTAGCCATTGCAAGGATTTCACATGGTTAGCATTTTTAATGAACAATTATAGCTATTTGCTCATGTTTAACCTTTCCTTTATTAATAAAAACATTAGCGCCAGATTCTATTTAGTTCCAAAGCACTTATAAAACAGTTAAACACTGTTATCCTAAGGATGTTTTCCTAAATGTACTCTGAAATTGTCCATACTCAGAACTATTATGAGAATTTCAATCATAAATATTATACTTTCTAGCAGGCCAGCTCTTTATTTGCCTTTCAATATCAGGGGTGATGATTCCTATTCCCTCCTCCTAGGTTAATAACTCATCCATTTGTCGTGAAGATAAATTGCAATTATTTTTGTCTGTATACCCTTATTACTATGCAAATTTCTCTCTTATTTATTTTCAGTCAGTGACAATTGCCTGGACAACCCAGATGAGATAATATCATTGCCACTTACCAGAAATTAGTAATGTTAAAAATATGTCTTGTAAAAGCAACAAAATAAAATCAACAGAATAAAAAAAGGCAAAATCTTAGAAAGCCCTATTAAAAAATGGGAATTCTATGCATAGGTGCTTTGCTGAAAAATGAAAGGTAGCTCCAATTTGAGTGATTAGAAACTTTAGGGGCAGAACAGCTTCTCTTTGTGCTCTGAGAATATTCCCTCCTTGTTCCATCAACAGAACCCAGAGATTCCGACAGCTACAGAGGAGGAAGGAACCCACAGCAGCTGATGTTAACCAGTTCAGCTTCTATGCATCTCTCCTTTGAATGTCTTGGAAGATACACATTTGTGGTGGTGCTGTCACAGGGAGAAACCCAAAATTGGGTTCTTGGCTTCTCACAGGAAGAAAGTCATGTGTTGGTGGACAGAATGAAGTGAAAGCAAGTTTGTTAAGAAAGTAAAGGAATAAAAAGGTGGCTACTCTGTAGGCAGAGCTGCCCGAGGGCTGCTGGCTGGTTATTTTTATGGTTATCTATTGATTATATGCTAACCACAGGGTAGATTATTCATGAGTTTTCTGGGAAAGAACAGGCAATTCCTGGAACTGAGGGTTTCTCCCCCTTTCACACCACCTAGGGTAACTTCCAGAGGTTGCCATGGCATTTGTAAACTGTCATGGCACTGGTGGGAGTCTCCTTTAATATGCTAATGTATTACAATTACTGTATAAAGAGCAGTCAGGATGGCCAGAGGTCCTTTTCCTTGCCATCTTGGTTTTTGGCAGGTTTTGGCTGGCGTCTTTACCACATATTTTATCAGTGGGGTCTTTGTGACCTGTACCTTGCAAAACCAATCCTGCCTAATTCTTACCTCAGTATCAGGTTTGAAATTCAAAGATATTCCCCATTTCTTTTTTTTAAGTTTAACTTAATATGATTTTAGATTCAGGGGACACATATGCTTGTTTGTTACATGAGCATTACATTTGTAATGGTGGGGATTGGGCCTCTGGTGTACCCATCACTCAAGTATTGAGCCTTGTACCAAGTAGATAATTTTTCATTCCTCACCTGTCTCACACCATACTATGCATCTATAAAAAAGAACAAAATCATGTCTTTTGCAGCAACATGGATGGAGCTGGAGGAGGCCATGATCTTAAGTGAACTAATGAAGAAGTAGAAAATCAAATATCACATGTTCTGGCTTGTAAGTGGGAACTAAACAAAGGGACGTAAAGATGGAGAAGAGAGACTCTGAGGATCCAAATGTGGGGGAAAATCACAGAGAATCAAGTTCCTGTTGGTTTAAACCAGCACTCAGAGAATCTTAGGTTTGTGGCCACATTATAGTATTACTGATTATTTGAAGTCCTGGCTGTCAAATTACATGATATTTTTGCTAGCTGTCTAGCTTTATGTTAACAACATTTAATGAACACCTTAGGATAAAGATATCTAGATCTATAGTGATTATTAAAACAAGTTCTTGGAGTTTTAAATAATTTTTATATTATCTATTAAGAAATAATTACAACCTGTTTTTAAAATTAAAAAAACCTTTAGCTATTTGGGTCTCTAGTAAGGAAAATGAATCCCAGGATTTTGTAATAGCTTTAGCTTTTGTGTATATAAATACGACTTAAGAAATAAAATATCATTTTGTTTACAAATTGCACAGAAGGAGACAGCAATCTTGAGACATTATCAGGACAAAACAAGAACCAAGGCAATCTCTTTGATGAATATAAATAAAGGTATAATATCTCCAAGTGTTGGACAAATTCCCTTTTTGTGAGAAGGTAAAACCCTGAAGAACTGACATGGTACCAGATACCTCTGAAAATGTTATAGTGTAATCCCAGACCTCTTCAGGAAATTTGGGGCTTTGGTTAGCAATACTTTTCCCTTTCTAATACAAGATAGATAGATTAGCTAGAAAAATGGATTATTGATAGATAGACAAATAATGCACGTGCACATGCGTGCATGCGCACGTGTGTGTGTGTGTGTACATAGTATTTTCTTTCAATTTCAGCAAGCTTGAGAATGGCTGCATCATGGTGGGGATATGACTTACAGACAAGTAATTTGCATAACATTTGGCTTGAGTTTTTTGTGATTTCATTTAAATTGTGGTTTCTTCTAGTGTTTTCCGTTAATTCCAATCCACAATCCTCATTCTATTTCAGAAACTCACCTAATAATAGCAGTAACTAAAACCTTCGTATAGTTAATGTTATTTGCCCTTCTCATTTTGGGTTTCACTGTCTTCATTAAGTTGCAACCAGATGATCTCAACGGTTCTGAGCCTATAATTTTATTTAGGTTTGAAGCTATAGATGGGGAAAAGAGGAGGGAAACCTAACTCATGTCTTTGAAATGATTCAGCTTCCCTTGGCACAGCATAACTTGGCCTTTCAGTGTTCTGGGTGGGGGAGCAGCAGCTGAGGCAGAGGGAGAAGACGGGCTTCCTCTGACTGGTTCCTAGGCCTATTATTGGGCAAGTAGGGAGAGCCATTTTCGGGCATTGGCAACCTAATATAGAACCTTATGAAATATTTATTGTGCTTTTATGGTACTGTTCTGGGTGGTGAGAGAGTAACCTCAAGGACTTCACAATCCAAGGAGAGAAACACATAAAATATTTAACTTTTTTTTAGACAACTAACTCTAAGATTTTAATCCTAAAGAAAAAAAAAAACCCTGAAAGGAAACTGTTCCCAAATGCCAATCACAGGGTCTCATTTCTTCTGGCTGATTGTAGATTCCCTTGTCAGCTAGTGCTTCTTAAGCACCTGCACTGCACGCAGCTCTGCGAGGCTCTGTGGGGCTGGGAGTCCAGAGTAGGGATGGGTTTCCTCCCTGAGGTCCAAGAGGTATAGCACCCCGTCCCCTGACCTAAGTCCACGGCAGCACTGAGGCCTGGATGCTAACGGCTGTCTACTGGACTGTCTCTCCCTCCCATTAGGGACTCTCTGAGGGAAAAGGCTTACCGTTCCATGGGTGTGTAGTCCCCACGTCCCACACCCCAGTTCAGAGCAGGATAAGGGAGGCCATCAGTAAATGCCATTGAGTTGAAAAGAGGCATTTACTGGCCTCACGTGTCTTTCTGCTGATGACCAGCATTCTGGGGCCGTGGAAAAGGACCTGGGCTCTGCAATCAGGCGACCCGAGCTTAAGCTTGTCCTGCTGATGGCCGTGTGATGCACTCATGTGAGCCAGCCTCCCTGAGTCTCATTTTCACAGTCTCTGACACAGACATGGTAACAGTGACACTCAGTTGTGAGAATTAAATGAATCCAAAAGCACTTTAAATCTATAAAACATCATAGGCATATGAACTCCACAGATAGGCACTTCATCAGACCAAAGGCTGTGCTTGGCTTTCTCTCTGGGATCAGTGTCAGCCCAGACGGTTGTGTTTGGTGGTGCCAGGCCCTGACGCTCAGAACTATTATAGAGGGTGGGATTTTTGTCCCTCATGGGGTTTATAAAATAGAAGAAGAAATAGTTGTGAGTTGTTTACAAGGGCTAATGTAGCCTTTGCTATCTGGAAGACAAACACAGCAGAATATATAGTCCCTCTTCACTCCACCCACTCCATTCCTGTAAGCCTAGCATGCTTGGAGCCAGGGGCTACTGTGATCTTGCTCTAAACTAGGCATTATCTGTACAGTGGATCATTCCCCTATTCGGACAGAAGTTATATAGGCCAGCTCAATAAAGATTCACAATCAAAGTTTGAAATCCTCTTGTGGACCGGGATGGGATTAGAAGAGGAATGAGAGCAAAGACAAGAGATATCTTTCCTTGAGTTGAGTTTGAAGTCTAGATTTTGGAATGTGGGCCAAGATGGTGTTCATGCTATATACTCCTTAGGAAAAAAATGAATCCTCACATACATGCAGGATAACAAGTAAACTAATCTAGCTTTGAACTAAAATTAGAAGGAAAACCATTTGACTTCCATCTACACTGAATCAGTCTCCATCTTGACGTGAACGATCAATGTGCATTACTCTTTCAAGGCTGGAGCTGACACTTTGGCCTGCATAGTCCATCAGATGATTGTGAACTGTCTGTTCTTCACTAACCCAATCTGGTTCTTCTTCAGAGGGCTTGTCTGGTTGGACAAGTCTCAGTGGGAAAGGAGTCATGTTAAATACAAAGTCATCAATGCATTGCAACTAGGTTCTCAACTCTCTGGGGATCCACGCAGTTCTGTACCCAGGCTGGGAGGAGCAGAAGGCATCCTGAAGCAGCACTGACGAGTGAGAATTTCCAGGTTCAGATGGCCTGGATTGCCATGGAAAGCCTCCTTGGAATAGAGCTGACTCCAGACGCACCCAACAGCCCAAAGCTTGCTACATTTCTGTTTGATGATGACACTTTCATTTATGCAAATTTCAGTAAAGCTAATCACTGTCATTCTCTACCTTGATCTTATCCCTCATAGCCTCAAAGTTTTTTTTTATGATTAACTCCTCCCTAAATCCTATTGCTAAATATATTAATAAGCTTTTCCTTTCAAATGGAGTATGTCTGTGAGCCATCAGGTTCTCCAATTATACCCATTCCTAGCCTCTTCCTAGGGGGGACAGCGATCAGCCTGTCATGGGACAGCTGCATGAGATGGGAGTGAGGGCTCCAGGACATGCCACAGGGGGATTCACACCCACTCCTCTGAGAAAGCCAGAAGCTCTACTGACAGATGATTCCTTCTCCCACTCCAGAGCCCAGTTCCATGCACCTTGCAAACATCTCCATTTTTTGTTTTGAGACAATGTCTTGCTCTGTCACCCAGGCTACAGTGTGGTGGCACAGTTATGGCTCACTGCAACCTTGAACTCCTTTTACCTCAGCCTCCTGAGCGTCTGGGGCTACAGGCTCACACCACCACACCCAGCTAATTTGTTTTTTCATTTTTAGTAGAGACAATGTCTCACTGTGTTTCCAAGGCTGGTCCTGAACTCCTGGGCTCAAGTGACCCTCTAGCCTTGGCCTCCCAAAGTGTTGGGATTATAGGTGTGAGCCACTGCATCCAGCCCTCCATGTTCTTTGGATGATAATTTGGATACACGCACTCGGGGACTCTGGGCTGAGGTCATTTCCTCCCTCCCCATCCCAGGAGACATTACTGTGCCAAACTCAGAGGGGTGAATTCTGGCAGTTCATCTGAGAGTAGAACGTGAGATAAAACCCTTTCCTCTTTTCCCTTTAAGATGATTTTTTTCTCTCTTCTATTTTTGTTCCCTTCCTCCTTCTCTCATTTCCTCTCATCTTTCTGTCCAAACTTCTTTTCTCTTTCCTGTACTTTCTTCCTTCCTTTAAGCACTAGAGCCCTTAATTGAAACAAAATTGCACATTTCAAATACATATGTAAAGTGATTAAAAATAACTGCTCTGACTAATGCAGTGAGTGACAAGTTGTCAGCTTCCTTCTCTTCCTGTTCTCCCCTCAACCACAGTATGCTCACCATACCTGCAGACACACACACCTATACACAAATGCACACCTGCACTCATGCACACAGCTATACATATATGCACACCTGCACTCACACACACAGCTGTATAGACACACTCCTGTGTACATATGCCCACCTACACTCACACACATACCTATACATATATGCACAACTGCACTCACACACACACACCTATACACATATGCACACCTGAACTCACACACACAGCTGTATAGACACACTCCTGTATACATAAGCCCACCTACACTCACACATACACCTGTATACATATGCCCACCTACACTCATACATGCATTAACACATATGCACACCTGCATTCACACACACTTACAATACACACCTGCACACATACACAACTGTATACATGTACACACCTGCACCTCACACACACACCTGCAATACACACCTGCACACAGACACCTGTACCCATATGCACACCTGCACTCACATGGACACCTGCAATTCACACTTGCACACACACAAGTGTACACACATACACACCTGCACTCACACAAGTGTACACACATACACACCTGCACTCACATACACATTTTCAATACACACCTACACACACATTACACCTGCACACATATACATGTGCATACACATACACATGTGAACACACAGAAACACATATGCACATGTGCACACCCATGAACACACACATGCACACATTCACATGGGGACACATATACATACATGCATATTGTTCAATGAGACCTGTGAAGACTTGGAAATCCGAAGGGCTTCTTGAAGCCTAGTCTGAAAACCACACTTTTAGGACATTTTGGAAGTGCCACTCAGGGTCATTCCCACTAGGATTTGGGGATACAAGCATACCATGTGTTTTATTGTGCTTTGCCTTATTGTACTTTCCAGATAATGCACATTTTGAAAGTTTGTGGCAACCCTACATGGAGCAAGCCTGAGCACCATTTGTCTGACAGCCTGTGCTCACTTTAGGTCTCTGTGTCACATTTTGGTTATTCCTGAAATATTTCAAATGTTTTCATTATTATTACACCTGTTATGGAGATCTGTGATCAGTGATCTTTGATGTTACAACTGTAATTGTTTTGCGACACCACGAGCCATGCCCATAACAGATAGGAAACTTAATTGATAGATGTCATGTGTGTCCTGACTACTCCACTTACCAGCTGTTTCCCTATCTCTCTCCCTCTAGGGTCTCCCTCTTCTCTGAGACATAACATCATTGAAAGTAGGCCAATTAACAACTCTACAATGGTCTCCAAGTGTTCACGTGGAAGAAAGAGTCATACTTCTCTCAACTTCAATCAAAAGCTAGAAATGACTAAGTGTAGTTAAGAAGGTATGTCGAAAGCTGAAGAAGCTAGGCATTGTGTGCCAAACAGGTAGCCAGGTTGTGAAAGCAAAGGAAAAGGAAGGAAATTAAAAGTGCTACTTCAGGGAACACACAAATGATGAGAAAGCAAAACAGACTTATTGCCAATATGCAGAAAGTATGAGTGGTCTGGATGGAAGATCAAACCAGCCACAACATTCCCTTCAGCCAAAACCTAATCCAGAGCAAGGCCCTAACTCTTAAAGTCTATGAAGGCTACAGGAGGTGAGGAAGCTGCAAAATAAAATTGGAAGTTAACAGAGGTTGGCTTATGAGATTTAAAGAAAATAGCTGGCCGGGTGCAGTGGCTCATGCCTGTAATCCTGGCACTTTGAGAGGCTGAGGTGGGTGGATCACAAAGTCAGGAGATCAAGACCATCCTGGCTAACATGGTGAAACCCCATCTCTACTAAAAATATAAAAAATTAGCCAGGTGTGGTGGTGGGCACCTGTAGTCCCAGCTACTCAGAGGCTGAGGCAGAAGAATCACTTGAACCCGGGAGGCGAAGTTTGCAGTGAGCCGAGATCACGCCACTATACTCCAGGCTGGGTGACAGAGAGAGACTCCATCTCAAAAAAAGGAAAAGAAAAGAAAAGAAAAGAACCACCTCCATAACGTAAAAGTGTAAGGTGAAGTCAATGTGCTAATGTAGAAGCTGCAGCAAGTTATCCAGAAGGTCACTGATGAAGGTGGCTGCACTCAATGACAGATTTTCTGTGGAGATATAACAGTTTCTGTTGGAAGAATGTGCCATCTGGCCTGTCATAACTAGAGAGAAGGCAATGCCTGGCTTCAAAGCTTCAAAGGACAGGCTGGCTCTCTTGTTAGGGGATGACACAGCTGGGGGACTTTGGAGCCAGTGCTCATTTACCATTCTGAAAATCCCAGGACCCTTAAGAATGATGCTAAATCTACTTGCCTGTGATCTAGAAATAGAAAACAAGGCCTGGATGAAAGCACATCTGTTTACAGCATGGTGTGCTGAATATTTTAAGCCCATGCTTGGGACCTACTTCTCAGAAAAAAAAGATTCTTTTCAAAATATTACTGCTCATTGACAATATATCTGGTCACCCAAGATCTGTGGTGGAGATGTACAAAGATATGAATGTTGTTTTCATGCCTGATAACACAATATTCATTCTGTAGCCCATGGGTCAAGGAGTAATTTCAACTTTCAAGCCTTATTATTTAAGAAATACATTTCATAAAGTTACTGCTGCCATAGTGATTCCTCTGATGAATCTGGACAAGGTAAACTGAAAACCTTCTGGAAAGCATTTACCATTGTAGATGCTATTAAGAACATTCGTGCTTCACGGGAGGAGGTCAAAATATGAGGATTTACAGGAATTTGGAAGAAGTTGATCCCAACTCTCACAGATAACTTTGAAGGGTTCAAGACTTCAGAGGAGGAAGTAACGCAGATGTGGAAGAAATAGCAAGAGAACTGGAAATAGAAATAGAGCTTGAAGATGTGACTGAATTTTTGTAGTTTCATGATAAAATTTTAACAGATGAGGAGTTACATCTTAAGGATGAGCAAAGAAAGTGGCTGGAATCAACTCTTGGTGAAGATGCTGTGAACATTGTTGAAATGACATCAAAGGGTTTAGAATATTCCTAAACTTAGTAGGTAAAACAGTGTCAGAGTTTGAGAGGACTGACTCCAATTTTGAAATAAGTTGTACTATGGGTAAAATGCTATCAGACAGCATTCCATGCTACAGAGAATCTTTGGTGAAAGGAAGAGTCAATCAATGTGCCAAACTTCAGTATCTTATTTTTAAAAGTTGCCTTGGCACCCCATCCTTCAGTAACCACCATCCCGATCAGACATCAACATGGAGGCCAGACCCTCCACCAGAAAAAAAGATTGGGACTCACTGAAGGCTCAGATGATCATTAGCATTTTTTAGCAATAAACTGTTTTTAAATTAAGGCATGTACATTGTTTTTCAGACATAATGCTATCGTACATTTGATGGACTACAATATAGTGTAAATATCAGTTTTATATGCACTAGGAAACCAAAAATTTCATGTTACTTGCTTTATTGCAGTGCTCCGGAACTGAATGTGTGATATTTCTGAGGTATGTCTGTAAAAAATTTTGAATGAATTTGTTTAAAGTTGGATAACCTGCTCTCCATCCATGGAATCCACTTTTCCTTAAACTAGACAAGGCCAAATGCACACACAGCCATGCGGAGTAGTTAGAGCCACAGTTCTGTCTTCCAGATTTCACAAGATACGAGGGCATCGCACATATCACAAAGCCAATGGTCATTGGAAAGGCTCACCCATGTGATGAAGTTTTCAAGGAACTAACAGGTTGATCCCGCGGCGGCTAAGGTGTACTTGGCAGATTCTGCCGTGGAATCTGGCTCATCCATTATCTTCCTGTTTTCCCAGACTTACCTGTAGCCCTGAGCTAGGCAAGAAATTTGTCAAGAGCAGCTCCTCCCCTGCACAGGGGATTCAGGGTGCAGAGTGCATTACTGGTCCTCCAGGACCAGGTTACACAGAGAAATGGGGCCTCCCTGCCTGTGTTTAAAAGCTCCAGCTCCTACAAATTAGGTAGTTAATTTAGCATTAAAAATGCTGCATAAAACATACTATTAAGCTTGGTTCCCTGGAAAAACTCATAAAGATGTGTTGCAGCTTTTTTTCTTTTTATCTGCAGCATGATATTGCAGTGAGCATCTTTTACATTCCATTCTAAACTTCAGAGAACAGGTGGCCCAATACTGAAAGATATATCATCTTATTTTTCATTAGGTCATGTTTTTAAGAGAACATGCAGAATTTGCAGAAAAGTAACTTAAGGTCTTGTTTTTATTTCACAAGAGTAAGTGGACTCTGGACCTTCCCTAGAGGAAGCTCTGACTGCAATAAAGTACAGATAAAATTCATGACAATGACTGAGATGGAGGCAGAAAATCATGTATGCCAGCCTAATGAGTTACCCTCAAAGGTATCCAGCCCAAGTTACCATCAGTAATAGTTCCTACACTAACAGTGCCTGAGCCTCCACAGTTCTCAAAAGCAGTAGTAACTACCAATCTCTCCAGCTTCCTCCCACCCATAGCTTTAGACTACTGATTTCCGTTAGTTTCCATAACATTGGCTTGTATAGGCATTTTCCTTCCTGCTCACCCCAACAGTGATGCTTAACAGAATTCGGCCACATCCTCCCCCCAGGCAAAGGATGCCTTGCCCCTGTCCAACTCAGATCCCAATTCTCAGATTGCACACTCTGGTAATGGGGATGTTAATTGGTGCATGGGGCAAGGGTGAGAGGTGTTGAGGTGGTAAAGCCACTCCTAACAGAATCTGCAAGGCATTCTTGTTCACATTTTTATTCTGGAGGTGAGGGAGAGGCCTGGGGAAGGGTTGGAGAGAAGGTGAGAAGGCAGATGAGAATTAAGTAGGCATACATAAAATGTCCTTTCTACGTTTCTTATCGCCAAGCTGACATTTAAGAGATAGCATATAAGAAACAATTAGGGTTCATTGGTTGATCATGGCAAACCGTTTCAGAAGGCCCATGATGAATAGTGTGGTACAAATAGTTTTAACATAATCCAAGAGTCATAAGAGAGATGCAAGTTCACTATATAGAGAGTTGCAGCTGCACATGGCCAGGAGTTCTGCGGTTGGTTTGAGTGTTGAAGAATGGGTTCAGAGCGCTGGGAGGTTTGTGCATGGAAGACCTCACATGAGGGAACATGCGTAGAATACCAGAAACATAGCATTCAGGGATGAGAGTATTGCTGGTGAATATGCTGCAAAGGTTAAGCAAGGGCTCTATAATCAGGCTAAGTAATTTGAACCCATCATGAATAAAATGGGTCTATTGATCCAGTCACCATTTTAGAAATACAATTTTAGTAACGATCTAGTGCAAAGTACACAAAGTTGGGGGGCAGTTAAGGGGAAGGAGACCAATGAGGAGATGGCTGAAGGCAGGCCATGCAGGAGTAAAAGACCTCATGGCAGGCAATGGCAAGGTGGGGAGAAATAGGTGTATCTGGGAGAATCTCGGAGAGAGAATCAGATGATGTGGAGACTGATTGAATGAGAGGTTTAGGAGTGAAGGAGGAGTTGAGGATGACAGCAGGGTGTTTGACTTGATCAACCAATTGTATTTTCTCATCAAAGGCATGGGAGGGAAACTGAGGGAGCACTTGCTCCCTTTTTAGATCTTGAGAAGGACAATGGACATCATCTCCCTTTCCTCACCCTTCCAGAAGAGATACATAAAACCTTTTCAGAACTCCCAAGAGAAAGGGATTCATTATTTTATTCATTCATTATATTATTTCCAAATAGAAAGCAGATCTAGACAGGGGCAGTAGCTTTATTTCTACCAGAGGACAATGGCTACCCAGTGAAGTATTTATTACGGGGTCAGTCTTCTTCAACCTCTCATTTCATTTATGAGATGGGGGAAATGAATTAGAGTTTTTCTGCTGGAAATAGATGCTAGATTTTCTCTTGGAAATAACTGACCAATAAACATTTAAAGATCAAGCCCTTGTTCCCATCAGCACTGTACCATCTGGAGAGTTGGCATTCAGAAAGAACAGGGCCCTTCCTTCCCTGTGACGCTTGGGAGCCTGCAGTTTTCCAGTTTTCCAGCCCTGGGCAGTTGAAAGAGTCTCTTTTTGGTTTAATTGTATTTTTTGGCTCAGGAGATCTCACATTGTCTGGTAGAGTCCTGGCTCTTCACCAATTACTAATGGACCGTCTTGTGGCTATTGAATGCATCATTGGCTTGGTATGATTGTTCAAGTTTTTAAGAGTTGACTTGTAAACAGGTGGAGGGGAATGTTGGACCTTGGTCCATGGACACAGCCAAATATTACAAGTTCTTTCTACAACAACAAACTGCTCATGAGGCACCTATTTAGGTGGTTTTGAGCGTCTTTCAATTATTGGTAAAAATGCTATTTGTCCCCCAACTCTTCCATTTGCCACAAACTTTTACAACTCATAAAACCATCTTCTCCATTTAAAAATGATTTTATCCCCTTTCTAGTTCACTATATGAATCTGGGCTAATAGAATAGAAACATCTCTCTTCAGCAGTCATGTTGACAAATACTCCATAAATAAAGATTTTTATAAAAATTTGTAAAAGAGAATATAGTACAATTATTTCAAGTCTGCTACCTGGGTTTTATTGCACTTAACTCCAGATAAATTTTAGTGCTGGGGGGCATATTGATTTTTATCCATTGCACTGTGATTTCCAGCCATTAAAAAAGTCTTCATTTTCAAATCCATATAGAAGTCTTGCCTGTTACTGTTCTGGGTCTCCATCAGTAAAGCATGATTTGAATGAGCACACATGTTTGTGAGATCCTCTTAGATAATAAATCCTTTCTCTTGAGAGTTCTGATATCTTTGAAACTGAAACACCTACAATGTTTTTCACACAATCTAGTTAGGGCTGCTGGATTTACCAAGTAAAAACACAAGATGCCTGAAATTTGGATTTCAGATAAATAAATACTTTGTAAGTATGCCCTATGCAATATTTGGGACACACTTATACTAAAAAAAAAGGTATTTCTTATTTATCTGATGCTCAAACTGGGTTTCTTCTATCTCATCTGGTGAACCTAAACTTTCCATAAATTGAAGGTTAGCATATAAACCCAATAACTGGCTTCCTCAACATTTCGTGTCTTTGCACAAGACAATTTAAACCACCAGACTATTTTATTTTGAAGGATATCTTTTCTCTGTGTATATTTGGAGAGGGCTGCTGATAGGGCCCTGTCATATTAGATTCTTAGTAAATAAGCATATGGACCATCCTTATAGGATAAACCCTAAACGAACCTATAAGAAAAAAAAATATGAGTTTTTAAGGCCACATGGAAAGATGGGTCTCTCTCCATTTCATTCATGGTATGCAAGACAGAATGGGGATCTAATATTCTGGGTCACCAGAGAGGTTGAGTGTAGGTTTCACAGTCATTCAAATGCTAAGGCATTTATCTAACACCATTCTTAGGTTATGAAGATCTTAGCCAGGTCTACAACTAGGACTCTAACATGTTTTAAATTGAGGTCTTTTGTAGCCATTTCTCTAAATTACATTTGACAGAGATGAAGGATTCCACTTATATTCCAATGAAAATTGCTTTACTATTAGACAGACCCTCTTAAGCATGTGTCACTTCACAAGGAGAAGCTAAGGACAGCACTTAACATTCTTTTCATAGGTTTGCACATAGAAAAAGATTCCTTTTTTTTTTTCACTTCTAAATTCCTTTGGAAAGTTGCTGACCTTAATTTTCCCTTCTCTCCCAGGATGAGAAGATTAAGGAAAAAGAAAAAAACTCATATGTTCATGAGGTAATTTAAATACCCAGGACAGCCCAGTTAATAAAGACATTATATGGCATCCGTATTAATCCAACCCTTAATTTGCTATAATCCTAGGATTACTTCCTGAGTGGTGGTTAGGATTATGCACAGACCGTGGAGATGGAGCTCAATTCTGCTTTCACAGGTGAGGGAACAGATGCCCAAAGAAGGACATCCCTCCATGAAAATCACACATCAAATATAAGATATAGTGACTGTTGCAAGCAGGTTTCCTGAATCTCTTTTACCACAATATTTTCTGTTAACAATTTACTCTTTATGCATAGATGAAAATCATTTAGGTATAGTGTTGCTTAAAAACAAAAGCCAGTGCACCCATGTTCATAACAGCATTATTCACAATAACCAAAAGGTGGAAGCAACCCAACTGTCCATCAAAGGCCAAATGGATAAACAAAATATAGCATATACAGATGATGAGATATTACTCAGCCTTAAAAAGGAAGGCAATTCTGACACATGCTACAACATGAATGAATCTTAAGGACATTACGCTAAGTCAAATAAACCAGTCACAAATGGACAAATACTATATGAATCCACTTATGTAACATATCTAGAGTGTCAAATTCATAGAGAAAGTTGAATGGTGGTTGCCAGAGTTGGGGGAGAGGAAAATGGGGGTTATTGCTGAATGGGTATAGGGCTGGAGGTAGATGGGTGGTGACGAATGCACAACAACGTGAATCTATTTCATGCTACTCAGCTGTACATTTTAAAAGTGTTAAAATAGTAAATTTTATGTTATGGGTATTTTATGAGACTTTCTTTTTTTTTGACGGAGTTTCGCTCTTGTCGCCCAGGCTGGAGTGCAACGGCGAGACCTCGGGTCACCGCAACCTCTGCCTCCTGGGTTCAAACGATTCTCCTGCCTCAGCCTCCCAAGTAGCTGGGATTACAGGCATGAGCCACCATGCCCGGCTAAGTTTTGTATCTTTAGTAGAGACGGGGTTTCTCCACGTTGGTCAGGCTGGCCTCGAACTCCCAACCTCAGGTGATCCACCCACCTCGGCCTCCCAAAGTCCTGGAATTACAGGTGTGAGCCACTGCGCCCAGCCCGAAATTTTTTAAAAAGAGTCTTCACCAAACAAAAGGAAGAAATCTGATTTTATGGAAGTCCAAGGTGCCCACTTCAAGTGCTTGCTAAGAATTGAGTTTAAAACTGAGAATAGATCTGAAGCATTCATCTACATGGAGGATACAAAAACGGTTAAGAAATCTGTTTCTAGGACAGACATGGATGACTTTTAAGAAAGTAGGATGCAATGTTATTCAGGTGGCCTAGAGTGGGGTAAGCCAGGGAGCTGTAGGCAAGGGCATTGAGAAGGCTATCCTGTCCCAGAATATCTCCTTGCCCTCTGCCATTTCATTTGGAGATTCAATTGGGTCCAATAGTTTCACTTTTAAAATATAAATGCCCTAGAAGAGTTCTATATCCCAAAACCCCTGGCACAACACATTTAGCCTTCATTTCCAGACTTCCTAACTGCTCATTCTCCAACCCACCTCCCCCAATCCATTCTCCGCACTGGAGACCCCTGTTTATAACTCCCACAGCATCCCATGCCCTTCCTTTAAAGCACTTGGCAAACATGTGTGTGTGTTATGTGCCATAGTTATTTGCTTCTTATCTGTCCACTCCAAGCTTAATGAATGTAAGCGTGGTATCTCCTTTGTCCTTCTTGTGGCTCAGCACCTAGCATAGTGTTTAGTACAAGAGCAGGCCCACCATAAATAACTTCTAAATGTTTGTGTCAGTCAACAAGCAGCTTAGAAGAACAGTAGGTCCCTGAAGTTCACTTGGGCAATAGTTAAGTGAAGTGACTGAAGTAATCACGGCAGTTCTCTCATCCATCTGATCAGTAGTTGTAAAATGGGCTGTTCTACCCATGTTTCCATTGAAATATCATATGAAGAATGCCTACCAGAAGCACTAAAAATGAAAAATTAACCTAAACATTAAATTTCCAACTTTTAAGATACTGTATGTCAGAAAAATGAAAAGCATATCTTTTAATTCTCCATATTTCAGTCCTATTTAATAGTCACAAGTAAAACACTGTAAACTTTTCCTATTCAAAGCCTAATGAGAACCAGCACTTATACAAAACAGAAATAACCACATCATTCTTCCAGTATTTTAGCAGAATGTAATCACTGTGTGTGTGAATATATATGTTTTCAAAACACATTTTGCCAATGCCCTTAATACTTGGCTTATTAAATACTCTTTGTGAATTAGAATGTCAAATAACAATCCTTTGCATAATCCCTCTTTGTGACTACTAACTTCCTGTAGATTTTCTCTGTAGAAAAGGAACTGTAAGGAAAGAGGACAGGTGATTAGACTGTGCAATGTCCTAGGGCTGAGTTTTGAGATTTGCATCAGCGTTGGAACTCAAGGTATTATACACCTGGTAAGCCTCTTAAAATTGAATCTAGGCCCATATTGCAACTAAAATTAATTCACTGCCTTCTTCCTCCACAGAAAAGCTAAATAAGCTAATGGCTTGTTGTACTACAGTGATTTTAACAGAAATATTTTCCATTTTGTCATTTTTCTCCTATGAAAAAATTAATTATAAAGATCTTTGTCTTAGGTTGAAGGGTTACAAAGCCATTTGAAAACTCTGGTTTTGAAGGTTGGAAATTGAGATTTTTTTAAAAAAAAATTTCACCATAAACCAGGAAACATTTAATTCTCTACTTTCTTCCCTTCTACCGAATAAAATACCCAAGGATTTAATAAAAACTAACAAGAATCTAAAATTCCTCTCTAGGTTTAGGAAACTACTAATGAAGATGAAACCAACCAGTCTTTTTTCTTTCTTTCATAGGCAGACCATAACTTAAACACTATGAAGAAACTTCAGATAAATTTTTGATTAGATGAAATAAAATAGTGGCCAGGCACAGTGGCTCACGCCTGCAATCCCAGCACTTTGGGAAGCTGAGGCAGGTGGATAACCTGAGGTCAGGAGTTCCAGACCTTCCTGGCCAACATGGTGAAACCCTGTCTCTACTAAAAATACAAAAATTAGCCAGGCGTGGTGGCAGGTGCCTGTAATCCCAGCTACTCAGGAGGCTGAGGCAGGAGAATCGCTTGAACCCAGGAGGCAGAGGTTGCAGTGAGCCAAGATTGCGCCACTCTACTCCAGCCTGGGCGACAGAGCAAGACCCTGTCTCTAAATAAATAAATAAATAAATAAATAAATAAGTAAATAAATAAATGAAATAAATAAATAAAATAGTGGATTTTTGTTGTTGTTGTCATTATCAATTGGCTTCATCTTTAATGGACATTTGGTGTTTTTCCCAAGAATTCAAGAATACTTCCTTTCTAAGGACTTCTTGTTTCTGCTCCTTCCCATTAGTTAATGGAGAATCTGGAATCAATGGTTCCTGTGACTCCTACTAGGTTCCATTTAGTCTGTGTGCCACCATGAGACAGACCCCAGGAGGTAAAGCTTTCACTGTGAAATATGCTTGAGGGCAAAGTGGGCAGTGCCTTGCCTGGAATTACACAATCTGATAGCATACTACAAGACTTTCCAGTCTGATATTTAAAAACTGAGAGCCAACATCTGCTCTCCTTGGGGTCTAAGCTAATTCCTCTTAACTCAGCAAAATTACCTTTTCATTCCTCCTCCTAGATCACTAGTTTTTTATAACTGACAAGGAATACTCATCACAATATCTGTAAGGCAACGATTTCTTAATTGATGCTAATGATTTCCAGATGTCCTGGTGTCTCCTCTCTTCTTGATCTAGCATTTTAACATTTTCTTCAGCATATTTAGATTTTTATAGCCAAAGTCTGTTCTTCATGAAATGATCACAAAAATTAACAGGGTCAACCTCAAGTATTGCCATCAAAGATGAACTCTAGGTGGCAAGTAGTGCAATACTTAATTATATAACTCATATCAAGGTGAAAGCCATAAAAGTACACAGAAATAATCTTTATGAAGAGAAGTCCTCCCTCAAAAATAATGTGGTGGTTCCTCACAAAGTTAAAAATAGAATTATCATATGACCCAACAATTCCACTCCTATATATACACCAAAAAATCCAAAGCAGAGTCTTGAAAGTATATATGTGAACCCATGTTCACTGCACCATTATTCACAATAGCCGAAAAGTAGAAAAAACCCAAGTATTCCTGGATGACTAGATAAGCAAAATATGGTATATACATTGAAGGGAATATTATTCAGCCTTAAAAAGGAAGAAAATTCTGACAAATGCTATAATATGAATGAACTTTGAGAACCTTATGCCAAGTCAAGTAAGATGTTCACAAAAGGACAAATACTGTATAATTCTGCCTGTATGGGGTATCTAGATTCGTCAGATTCATAGAAACAGAAAGTAGAACGGTGGTTGACAGGAGCTGGGGAAGGGAAAGGAGATTTATTATTTAATTGGTGCAGAGTTTAGTTTCAGTTTTGCCAGGTGAAAAGTTCTAGAGATGGATAATGGTAATGGGCTCACAACAAAATGAATGTATTACACTACTGAACAGTACACTTGAGGTCATGAGTTCGAGACCAGCCTGGCCAACATAGCAAAACCCATCTCTACTAAAAATACAAAAATTAGGTGGTGGGTGCCTGTAGTCCTAGCTATTTGGGAGGCTGAGGCAGGAAAATCTCTTGAACCTGGGAGTTGGAGGTTGCAGTGAACCGAGGTAGTGCCACTGCATTCCAGCCTGGGCAACAAAGCAGGACTCCATCTCAAAAAAATAAAAATTAAAAAAAAGAAAGAAATGGTTAAGGTAGTAAATTTTGTTAGGCACATTTTTTACCACAATGTTTTAAAAAGCCCTCCCTCATCACTTTATCTGGAGGAGCGCATTGTACTATTCCAAGGGAGCATGCCCACGAAGTATCCTAGGATGAAAGCAGGAGACTGATGGAAAGGGAAGGCAGGACTGGCTTAACCTGGGCTGGGGAAGGAACATATCTGTGTGTCCCTGGCCAGCGAAGTGGACACTGGTCCAAATCATAAAGCTCAGACACGGGTATGGCGAACTTAAGGGTGACAAAGACAAGTGTTAACAAATAAGAGGGATGGGGAGGATAGAGTGGGACACAGAAGCAGAAGTCTCTAGATAATAGACAGCCTCCAAGGCTGGCAGGTGGCAGCAGCAGTGTGCCCTGGGACCTCTGGCTAGGGAATGGGGCTCAGGGGAAATCTCCAGGAGGAGACCAGCAGGATTATCAGAGCACGATTATTAGAGTCCCCTCCAGTCAGGCTGGAATAGAAGAGAGCTCTACCCTCTCAAAAGGAGCCTGATGGAAATCAGGAAATGAGAAAGAAGAGTAAGCAATTAATATTTTTAAGTGTTCGCTGTTTGCATTATATTCCTTATTTTACTTAATTCGCACACCATTCATAACAGCTATCAGTCACGTTGCCCTTAGTAGGTACCACGCATAGTTAACATGTTTTCCATAGATTGATTCATTTAATACTCACACAAATAAGTGAGGTAAGTCCTGTTATTATTGTTTTATAGATGAGGAAACTGAGGCACAAAAAGGTCATCATCCTGTAGGTCAGGGGATAGAAACTATTATTATCTGCATTTCAGATAGAGAAACTGAGGGCTGCAGAAGTTGAGTAAATTGCCCAGGTCACACAGGAGTTGTAGAGTTGCGCTTTAAAGCTGGGATACTCATTCCAGAGGCAGGATCGGAATTACTCGGCTATCCTGGCCCTTGGGCAAACTCCAAGGAGGCTTAGACAAAAGCCACAGCTCAGTGTTCACAATCACTCCCAGGGATCCTTCAGTATTGGGCTGATGACTCCAGAACAAATTCAAAACTCACCCCCGATGCTCCCTTCCTCACTTACCTAGTCCCCAGTCCCTTAGAGACAGAGTCAGCCTGATCCGGCCAAGTCTGGCTCAGAATCTGGGAGGGCAGGGTGCAGGACGACCCCTAAGGGGAGCTGGAGGGATGGAAACTCACCACACCGTCTGACAAGCACACACATTCTTGGTAGATATCAACATTAACTAGCTGTTGCCATAACATAAACTACTGATTTCGCTTTATTTTAATTTCCTTTTCCATTTAAAATTGTATGCCCTCTCATCTAGAAATGGTTCTTATTCCAGGAAGAGGATGCCTTGAGCCTAGCAGTGTTATCAATTTTACTCTATTCATAAATCGTCGAGCCTTAAGCATATATTCGTCTAGCTTACTTCAGAGCATGAATCAGAATAGAATATGCTAAATCTTTAACTAAAATAATTTCTAACACTAAATCTTGTCCTTCTGAGCCTAATGAAAAGAGTCTCTGTATCTAGATTTTTGGCCTATCCCTTATGATAAGGCCTCAGATCATGGACATAGAAAAATGTAAAGAGTTCTGTAAATGAAAGTTCATTAAAAGCAGATAATAACGTGGTCAACATAGAAATGAAAAAGAGGTGTTCCTCATTTCTCTTATCTACCCCTTTAAGGGCTATTGGATCAAATTCTGAAAATGTGTGACCTATGCCCTCTAATACTGTGCTCGGAATTTAGTTTAAACTTAATGGCCTAAATATATAAAGCTGTAGCTATGTTTAACATTCTGGAAGAATATCCTCTTTTACTGAACAATACGTAGTAGTTAAAAATACTTTATATTCTTCCTCTATATGGGTACTGATTTAAAATTTGAGGCACCCGCACAGATATCATCATAACATTGTTTATGCCATTTTGATTATGAAGGACAATGTTATATTATACTTTGTCATATACACTGTCAATCACATGTGGATTTCTATGTATTACAAAGGACTAATAACCATTATGCAATTACAATAAGGCTCGTGGCCTGAAGAAATTGATTTCAACTTTGTAAGGTTGTGAGATATTGATAGAAGTTTATAAAATCTCTCCCTTAGTATTCTACTTTTTCTGATAACAAATTTACCAGACATTCAATACTGGAAACTGTAACATGGTTGGGGAAAAGTTGCAAGCTGAGAAACCACACCAACTGATGTGTCTGGTTCTTATATTCAAAAAATTTCTATGGAGTGTGATAATCTACAAATGTTTAAACTGAAAATGAGAGGCTGACTCCAGAAGTGAAAGGTATGTGGGAAACAGGTGAAGAGTTGGTGTTACTGTTCTTTTTCACAAGGGCCTTTCTACCTTTGCTACTTTCGTCAGACCAAGAACCAACTCTTGAGAAGTCTATTTTAGCATCCACAATCATGGCAAGAGCTCTTTCAATAAGCAGAACAGAAGCAGCTACAATAGTAACGTGATTTCAACCAGAAACCAGATTTGCCTCCAGGGGCTGACAGCAACTCTGTGCATGCTAAATTCTGCATGTGACTAAGATCTGCTTCCCATTTATTGGGTCTGAAAGAGAATAAAATGTATATCTGGATTTTTAGGTCCTTTGTCATCAGGAGAATACTTTAATGAGTCTTATGTAATTTTTTAAAGGCTGACACCAAGAATAACCTGCAAAACTTACTCACTTAGACTTGCTCAATTTCATCCAAATATAGCATTTAGCATTATTGCCTCTATCTTTTATGACCTGAAATATTCCAAGTTTGACTTGAGTGTCACAATAAACATTCTTCATTCCGTTATTTCCTTACTTCTGAGCAACTATTTGTTATGCGTTCTTATTGATGAGACTTTTTCTAAGAGTGCCTAGGGGGTGCTTCTGGGATTCTCTTGAGGGCCTTTAAAAAATACAGGAGCCCAAATCTGTACTCGAGTTCAACCGAATCCACATTCCTGTGAGTAGGGCTCAGGCCTGCGTATTTGAAAAAGAGCCCCACATAATTCTGATGACCGCCCTGGTTGAAATCATTGCATTTAATAGTGAAATATTTTTTAAAGCCTTTAACATGGGTATTAGGTAATAAGGTATGATGGGGACAAGTTACTCTTCATTCTTTTTGTGTAAATCATGCCTCTTCTGCTGGTGTGTAAAAACAAGCAACAGTGTGGGGATTTCACTACTATAATATAGCTACTTACTTAAAATTCTAGTTTGAAGTATGATGCCATTTTTGAAGGCCCAATATTGCTTTTCAGTACATCCACAAATGGACTCTTTGAGCTTGTATTCCCAAGGTCCTATTTTCCAATTTTTTCTGTTTGCAGTTTGGACATACAATATATTCTTATAATATCTTTAAAAACTGCTTCCAGGTTCTCTGAACAGGACCCTAGAGAATGCTACAAAATGTGCATCACAAGTTCTATGTGACATAGATTTTCTTTTTAATTTTATGTGGCATCATTGGTTTTTGAAGCAGCTGCTTGAAAAGAAACACTTTGCCTTCTCCCGCCTCAAATAAATAATACGTAAAAGCTATTTAAGACGCTGAGAGATCTGGGGAAATAGGAATCATAGGAGACTTAAATGTCTCAGCAATGTAGACCTTCTGAAAAACAGAATAGATAATTCAACTTTTAGAGAAATTTATGTGTTACAAAGAAAGCTGCTCACCCTCCACTTCTCCCCTGACACAAACGTAAAATAGAATATTTTGCATAGAGTATCACAGTGAAGATGAAACCTATAAAGTGAGCTTAATATGTGATGTAATAATGGGAGATTACAGAGTAAATATTGTGTACTTGCATTACATAGAGGATTAGTAAGCTAAGAAGTCTCACACATTACAACATTAAGATGAATTGAAATGTGCCATCCCTATGTTAAGAAAATTCTTTATTAAATCCATTGTTTTACAGACTCTGAGCTCCAGCTTCTGCTAATGGTAAAATAACTTGATAAGACATAACTTCCTGATACAATTACAAAATCTTGACAAATAAAAAATCAAACAATTCTTTGAAGTATTTGAAATGGCCAAACACAGGCAGAACCTTGAAAGATCAACTACAGTGGGTGAGATTTGCAAGTGTGTGATTTTTTTCTTGGAGATAATCCTCGATCTCTCTGTATTTAAGTGGCAGAAATCAGCAACCTTATTGGCTCAAGGTGCCAGAGGACAGAGTTAAGGCTAAGAGAACTCAGCAAGTTATGAGGCTGGAAGGAAGGGAGTCTTAGAAAATGTGCATAAAAATCTATGAAGAGAAATCTGATTAAACTCTTGGCAGACTACTAACTAAACATGTATGAGGGAGATCTTAGAGGAGGCCAGACCAAAACCAAGAGCTAGCATCTGAAAGAACTGAGCTGAGATTTCACCTGCTGCCCACCATATGGGAGACAATTGGGTGTTCAAAACCAGCTAATTCAATTGCCAGCTAGAAAAAGAAAGCTGCTCTTCAGAAGAATGTCACAGATTGCAGAGTCCCAATAACTTGTCATTCATAATGCCCATTACCCCATGAAAAATCACCAGATTTGCAAAGAAGTAGGAAAATGTGACATTTTTAAAAAGATAGTCAATCAAAACAGATGCTGAGGATATCCAGATATTGCAATTACCAAACAAAGGTTTTAGACCTGCTCAAGGAGGCAATGTGGTATCATCACATTTCAGCCTTTGAGTGATAATATTGACATGAACAATAGTTACAACTTGCTGAGTACTTACGTATATGGTCAAATGATTTCCAACAAGAGTGCCAAAACCATTCCATAGGGAAAATAGTGTTTTCAACAAAAGGTATTGAGAAAACTGGATATCTATATGCAAAAGGATAGAATTGGACCCTTACTTTATATAAAAATTAACCCAAAATATGTTAAAGACCTAAATGAAAGAGCTAAAACTATAAAACTCTCAGAAGAAAACATAGAGGGAAAGCTTCATGACTTTGGATTTGGCAATGATTTCTTAGATGTGATAGCTAAAGCACAAGCAAAAAAGGAAAAATAAATTGAGCTATATCAAAATTTAAAACTTCTATACTTCAAACCATACTCTCTAGCTATGAAAGGCCTAGACGGCATCTTCCTCCAATAGAAGGCTGTTTTGCTCACACTGAATATCTGTTGCTTATGTAGCCACCTCGCCAATGATCTTAGCTACATCTTCTGGATAACTCGATGCAGCTTCTCTACTCGCACTTACGGCTTCACCCTGCACTTTTATATTAAGAAGATAGCTTCTTTCCTTTAACCTCATGATTTAATCCCTGCTAGCTTTGGACTTTTCTTCTGCAGCTTTCTTACCTCTATCAGCATTCACAGAGTTGTAGAGAGTTAAGGTCTTGCTCTGGATTAGAATTTTGCTTAAGAGAATGTTGTAACTGGTTTGATCTAACCACACCACTAAACTTTCTCCCTATCGGAAATGAAGCCCTTTCATTTTCTTATCATACATGTGTTCACTGGAGTAGCACTTTTAATTTCCTTCAAGAACTTTTCCTTGCATCCACAACTTGGTTATTTGGCACAAGAGGCCTAGCTTTTGACTTGTCTTGGCTTTTGACATGCCTTCCTCAATATGCTTAATCATTCATAGCTTTTGATTTAAATCGAGAGACACATGACTCTTTCAGTTGAACACTTAGAGGCCATTGTAGAGTTATTAATTGGCCTAATGTTAATATTCATGTGTAAGGGAATAAGGAGGCCTAAGGAGACAGAGAGAGACTGCAGAACGGCTGGCGGTGGAGCAGTCAGAACACACACGTTTATTGATTAAGTTCACTGTCTTACATGGATGCAGTTCATGGCGCTCCAAAATAATTCTAATAGTAATATCAAAGACCACTGACCACAGATCATCATAGCAGATACAATAATAATTTTAAAATATGAAATATTGTGAGAATTACCAAAATGTAACACAGTGACATGAGGTGAACACAGCTGTTGAAAATATGGCCTGATAGACTTGCTTAAGTCAGGATTGCCACAAACATTTAATGTGTACAAAATGCAATATCTGCAAAGTGTAATAAAGCAAACTGAAATAAAACAAGATATGCTTGTATTATGTGTATTTTACCAGAATTTTAAAATATTTTAAATAATTATAAAAAATCTATCCTTTAGCATAAGCTTGGATTTGTAAACAAAATCTAAATATCAGAACACATTTTGTGTTTTACTCAAATGTATGAGTATCAGCCACTGCTAAAGGGATCACTATAATTAAAATTCATTTGGCAGAAATGTCTAATCACCCATACTAAATGATGGAGGAAGAAAGGGATTGTAACTTGTTTCCACATGGCTAGAGAAAAACTCTGAGATTACTTTTAATGACAGAACAAAGTTTTGTCGTATCTCTTTTATGTGGAGGCACACAAAGTCTACATACATTTCTGCTTTTCCATATGTAATGAATTGCAGCAAAGCTAAGACCAAGGAAATAAAATACACTGTCTTCCCATTTCCCAACCATACTACCACCAAGATTTCTTCAGTTAATGGAGTGAGGGAGTTAACCGCAAAGCCAAGAATCCAAACCTAGGATCTACCTAGGAAGAAAAACATAGGACTCGGTTTTCTGCAACAGTGGTTTTCAAAGAGTGATCTCCAGGCCAGCAATGCTGGCATCACTGGGAATCTTATCAGAAACTGTGAGTGGGGCCAGCGATGTGTGTTTAAAGAAGCCGTGCTGAAGTTTGAGAACCTGATTAGTGTCAATGCCATTACCCCTCATAGCGTAAGAGCCTGTGAGGGAGGAGAAGGGCAGGAATTCAAAGTGAAAGCTTGGGTGAAAATTTAACATTTGCTTTTGAAGGAATGAAATGGGAAAACAAATAACTAAAAGTAACAGAAAATTGGGTCAATAAAAAGTTCTTATGTATATATTCGTCTTTAAGGTTTGTTTTTAAAGAGCATCTCATTCAATTAATGTTTATATTTTATTGCTGTTTTCATTAACATAACCTTTATTCAAAATTTTAGAAACCTTTCTGAATACTATATTGATAAGCCCTTTACAAATCGCTTTAGGTGCACACCCCACTTAGTCCCCACAATAACACCATCAGGTGGGCACTACTATTGTTCCTATCTTACAAATGAGAAAACAAGTTTCAGAGGTTAAAGTATCTTGCGTGTGGCTATAGCTGAAAGAAGCCGTAAAGCTTGAATTCAAACTGGGTCTATTGACCCAGAGCCTCAGCCTGCCCAGCATGGAGTGCTGCCTGTTGGGTAGACCACCCCGGACAATGAACTTGAGTATAGGGCTAGTCCCTAACCCAGAACCATCAGGGACTCATCTTGCACATTTGCCATTTGAATATTAGGTTGTTGCAAAAGTTACTGTGATTTTTGATGTTATTTTTAATGGCACAACTGCAATTACTTTTGTACCAATTTAGCATAATCTGCTCCCACCTTCTGTCCATTATTTCTACTGAAAATCCCTACCTCACACCTCCCGCTTCAACCCAGGCTTCATTGTGCAGGCAAGTTAGTTTTCCATAAACATAACTTTCAACGTGTTAGAGCCCAGTTCAAAACCTCCTAAATATCCACTCTCACCTCTCTTAGTCTTCATGTCCTCCACCTGTCAGGTCTCACCCTGTATTCATGAATTGAAATTCCCTATGCCCTACTCTGCTCCCTCTGACAACAAATCTGTATCTGTTATTCCATTCTCAAGCACATTCCCTCCTCCCTAGACTGGTCAGTCTCTTTCCAGTCTCAGAAACATTCTGTGGCCACTGACCTCCATTTTTTGGCTCCTATTGTCTTTCCGGACTGGGATATTCTCCCCTCTCCCACTCATTTCAATTCTGCCCCTCCTTGCCTCTTGGCTGGAGCCCACATTGATCTATTTCTCCCCAGGCTTCTGCGGCTCTCACTGCCTGCTGCAGGGGTCTCTCAACTCTATTGAACAAGGTCCCCACTGGCAAAACATTTATGTATGCCCATTTATAAACTATATAACTCTACTACCTAATGGGCATTGTAAATGCATATTTTAATGCATCATGAAAATAGAAATTAAAAGATAAAAGGTAAATGTTGGTGATTTTCATATTTTCTTTCTTCATCTCAAAATATTATCTTTTATATTTTTCATTTTTTTTTTTTTAGACAGAGTCTCACTCTGTCACTCAGGCTGGAGTGCAGTGGCACAACCTCAGCTCACTGCAGCCTCTGCCTCCTGGGTTCAAGTGATTCTTGTGCCTCAGCCTCCCAAGTAGCTGGGATCACAGGCACGAGCCACCAGGCCCAGCTAATTTTAGTACTTTTAGTAGAGACGGGGTTTCGCCATGTTGCTCAGGCTGGTCTCTTAACTCCTGGCCTCTAGTGATCCACCCACCTCGGCCTCCCAAAGTGCTGGGTTTACAGGCATGAGCCACCACGCCTATCTTGAGGGCCCTGGGGTTCCTGTGTACAGTCCGCAGCCTCTGACCAATGCTTTGTTACTTCATCTTTTGCTGCCAGCTTTCCTTGTTCAGCTTGTCAGGTTTCCTTAGTTCATTTTTTTTTAAATTTTTTGTAGGTCCTTAAGAGGAATGAACTCTGTTTACAGTGACTAAAATGGAGTGCCATAGAGTAGGTGCCCAATTCATTATTGATATCATTCCATTGATGTCCATGGCACCCAGCTGGCAGCTCCTGGCCATCATGCAAAACAGGATGGTAGTGGTTTAGGTTCATCTAACTTCAAAGGAAAGTTAGGTAGTTAATGCATCCAATGTCACTTGGCCAGTTCTTGCAAAACTAAGGATTTCCAAGAGAATAATCTGACGTATAGCCCAAGAGAGAATAAAATATCTCACCAAGTCTTGGTGAGTTAAGAATACTGTGGTATTTTATTTTCTTCCCATCTTCCTTGCCTCTCTTTAACCCTGTTTAGATGTCCCCGAAGCACCTAGCAAAGTGAAAGGTGACACTATGAACCCTGACCAACATCTAACAAACAATGTAATGTGAAAAAATCACTCTTTTCCTCTAATAAAAGTTTCAGCTGATCATTGCTCCGAATTATAACCTTTGTTGGGAAACACAGGGAATCCTATTACTAAGGTGTGCTTTTCTTCCTTTATCCTGAGTGTCATTTTCACATCTTTAAATGTACTCTTATGTTATTAAAAAGTCCTGAAACATGTCTCATTTCTTTCTGTTCTCCCCTTCGTGTTTTACACCTTTGTTAATGATCTGGGAGATGGAGAAAGTAGCACATAAGTGAAATTTTCCAGTGCTGACAAATTAGATAGTTGCAAAGGCTTCAAAGAGAGGGAGGGAGGGAAGATGAGCAGGAAATAAAAAGTCACACTATTCTTAATAAGTAGTGAGAAAATGTCTAGCCACTGCCATGAGTGACTCATCTGAAGTGTTAACACCCTAACTTAGACATGCGATAATAACTGGCAGGGAAGACGAAACTCATCTGCAAGGCCTGTCTTCCAAATTCCCTGTTTCACTTTCAATGGAAGGCAGTGGATGCTTTCACTGACCTCTTGGTGAAAGAATGTTACCAACCAAGACTGTGGTCTTGCATATGATTTTGGAAAGCAGAGTCTGGCCGGGAAGGAGCCACTCTCCTGGTCCCTGGAGAACAAGTTTTGGGATTATTCCAACAGTGGGACCCCTCCCCGTTTACCCCCCAGTCCACTCTCATGCTGAGCAGCGCAGAGTCTGGCAGTATCCGCAGGCACCTGCAGAACAATGGGGGTGATCTTAGGGTAAAGGGCAAGTCGAGGGCCAGGGTGGGGAGCAAAGTTGCAGGTGTTTCCCTTTCCCTTAGATTTCTGGAGGTCTGTGGAGGTGAAGAGTGAACAAAGCATCATCATGATCACCATGTGTCTTTTTATTTCCTGTGCATCTTCCCTGCTATTGCTTATTAAGCAACTGGCATGTGCAGAAACTATTATGTCTACTTCTGGCCATCACAGGGCAAGACAGTATTAGAATGCTATTCTGCAGAAAAGAAAGTAGTTCAGAGAGATTAAGTAATTTGATTACTTAATCTAGATTCACACAGTCAGTCGGTGGAAGGCCTGACAGCCTGACTTCTAAGCACAGCCTTTTCCCTTCCCTCTGCTATTTCTTGCCTGCATTATTGAGTACCGACTAATTTGTATGTGCTCAGTGTAAATAAAGATCTACGCACCTTTGCCTGCCCCCCACCACATGCTGGCCCATTTCCTCTAATTCCTAAACCCAGCACCTTTCCTTGAAGTTTTGTTGTTGTTGCTGCTATCGTAGTTTAGTTCCTTCTGGATCTCTGTGGCTTCGCTCTGAAATCTCCAGCAGCAAGCCACTCTGACAGCATTTTTCTGAAACGCCAACACTGTTCCCCCTACCACACTCCCTGCAGAATGATTATCCAAAGGAGGGATGTTTTCTCCTTATTTTGATTGCATGTCAAACACAGGGCTCAAATACCCACAAAGTCCATTAACTAAACTTCAACACAATCAATGGTGGAAACAAGCTTAGTTTTATTTACAGTTTTATCTGCTATTTCTATACCACAATTTTTTAACTACGGCTGAAGACTCTAGTCTTGACAGAGGACTAACTTTGTGAGATGTAGGCGGTGGGAAAAAATAGACAATCTAACTCCAAGAAAAGTATCTTGAAGGGAAAAAACTTCCTTTTTCAAGCACCTTTGCCACCTACACTTCAAGTCCAGCAGAATGTTACCAAATATTGTTTCCTAAATATGTCCTTTGGATGCTTTGAAATAGTAATGTTTTTAAGAGTATAAAAAACTAAAAAATGAGAATTTATTCTAGGACAGTGGTTTTCAAAATGTGGTCTTGGAAATGCTGGGCAGTGGCTGAGACCCTTTCAGGGAATCTGCGCAGTTAAAACTATTTTCACAATAAAATTAAGACATTATTGCCTTTTTTTACTCTTATTTTCTTATGAGTAGACTATGAAGTTTCCAGAGTCTACACGACATGTAATGATGTCATTGCTCCAGCAGCTTGTATTTAGATATTTTTCACTTTCTTACATTTATTCTCTAATGTGATAAATACTGATGCAATCCACATAAGCAGAAGTTCTTTGGGGTCCCCAGTAAAATTTATGAGTGTGTCTTGGTTCATTTGGGCTGCTGTAAAAAAAATACCATAGGCTGGATGCCTTATACACAACAAATATTTCTTCCTTTCAGTTCTGGAGGCTGGAAAGTCCAAGACTAAAGCACCGGCAGATTTGGCATCTGGTGAGGGCCTGTTTCTCATAGATGGCACCTTCTGTGTGTCCTCATATGGCAGAAGGGACAAAGAAACTCCCTTAGGCCTCTTTTATAAGAGCATTAATCCCATTCATGAGGGCTTCTCTCCCATGACTTAATCACCTCCCAAAGTTCCCACCTACTAACAATATCAATTTGAGGGTTAGGATTTCAGCATGTGAATTTGAGGGGCACAAACATTCAGATTAGAGCAGAGTGTAAAAAGATCAGGAGAACAAAAAGTCTGAGAGCTGCTGCTGCAAAACATACTTACTCATTTGAACTTAGCCCCTCATGAAATATTCAGGAAAAAGACAACATGTCACCAGGGTGGGGAGCGTGAATGTAACAAGAAAGAATGTAACCTGAGTTCCAGTATTCCCGTAGACTGCTGTGAGCACATCAGGCTGGGGTTCGCACCTGGCCAGTTCTCTCTGCACAGAGTAGCAAACTGAAGGCAGGAAAACAAAACAGCAGTGGTCTATTCATGATTTGCACACTCATTCAGAGTTAGCACTTAGAAAAAATGACGGGATTCACATGGGAATTCAAATGAAAATGGGTCTGCACACGTGTTGGGTTTCCTGGTTCATTTGGCCATGCACAGGTACCCGGAGAACCATCTGAGGCACGCTGCACTAATCTGCAGTGTCTGTCTGTGCTCTTTGAAGAGAGCACAAACAGAGAAAAAGGCATGTATGCCTGGCACTGGCTCTTCTTTGCATCTGAATGAAAGATGTGGAGGCATGATGGCTTTACAGAGAGCCCACCTGTTCAATCTTGTCGAGGATGGCACTCCCAGAACAAGTAATTGAGCTCAGTCTCAAAGTTGTCTCATTGCCTGTCATGCAAATGCAGTCTGATTGGTTATTCTGAGTGCAATCAAACATAACAATACACTTTTGGTGGTTAACATTTGCACCTGAAGTTGCAATTATCTGATAAAATAAGAAATAGCCCTGAGGTCCACTGCTTCAGAAATCTGGGACATGAAGAGAGGAAGAGAGTGTCCACTTCTAAAGGTCAAGTTCTGCAACAACTGTCTCCTGGTATTGATCAATGTCCTTAATACTAGCAGCTTTCTATAAAGCTCTCTGCTCCTAAGTAATAGTGTAAAACTCAAAATCATTCTAAATAGTCATCCCAGACAATATCGGAAAGTACTTTATCTGGAATAAAATTTCCAGCATCCAGAATTACCAAGTACTTCTGGTTAGCTGCGTGTTCTCATCAGTCGCTGCTGAGGGGAGAAGAGCATCCAAGGACAAACAAAACAAAACAAAACAAAACACCATAGCATAGTCCACGTTGCTGCTTAACTCAAAAAGTTTCAAGCAAGGATTGCACAACAATGTAAATGTACTTAATGCCACTAGGCTGTACATATAAAGTGGGTGAGATGGTAAATATCTATATTATGCCACAATAAAAAAGTAGGGGAGATTTCCCAAGCTGCAGTGAAGAAAAACTACTCCGACTCTGCTCTCAGCTGCCTAAATCAAGACAACGATCAGGGTTAGGCAGGTAGAATGTGGCAAACTACATTTGATATGGCCTGATCTCAGCCAACAGGAATCCATACTCGGGCAATAAAATGGATATATACCTGTACTTCGAACAGAAGGTTATTTTAATTGCTATATCTGCAGGTGTTGTAAAAACAACCAAATAATGAATGACAGACTTTTGCACCCTGAACTGCCCTTGATTTACTGAGGAGCTAACCTAACCTAACGCTTTGTAAGAGTTTTGCTTAGCTTCCATGTTTGACTGCAACATTTGGTGAGGCTTCGTGGACTGCTTGGACTCGTACTCAGACCTCAGTTTGCAGAGTCAGTATTTCAGCACTTGAGCCCTTGAGAAACAGGATCTAAGAATTGGAACTATGGTTGTTGGCTTTTTTTTTTCCAAAAAGTAAAAATTAGACCTTTTGAACAGCAAAATGTTCACAATACTTATTAAATGAAAATAATCAGGTTACCACGCAGTACATACAGTAAGGTTTTATTTTTATATTTAAAAATATATACAAGAATAAGAGTGTCAAAAATTTCAAACAGCAAATTTGACAGTGGGTGGGATAATCTGGGGATGGGGAGGTGGGAAGCTGTGGAATAATATAAAGGCTTATTTTAAATAAAAACATGGAACTTAACAAATAGCAAATAAACTGGCTTTTAATATAAAATAGTTCTATACAGCTAAATTTAGCCTTTGAAGGATAAACCAGCCAACAACTAAGGACATTAATTATATTCCAATCTTCTAACCAAAATAGGTATGGGTTTGAGTCACTAAATTAAGGTGTAATTTTATATACAAAAGCCTTTTGAAAACTCAGTAAAGCAGGTAGCTAAGTCATGCCCTGTTCTGAGAGAAACTGCAAACTATTGTTATAAAGCAGAGGTTAATTTTCTTCAATGTTCACTGTGAAGCCTACATACGTATATATATACTTTTTTTGTGATGGGGTCTCACTATGCTGCCCAGGCTGGTCTCAAATTTTGGGGCTCAAGGGATCCCCTGCCTCAGCCTCTAAAAGTGCTGGGATTACAGGTGTGAGCCACCACGCCCAGCCCATAGGTATACATTTCATAAAAAACAACAATAGTAACAACAATAAAAACAGAACAACTATCCAGGATATGATATACCTATATTTTAAAAATACTCAATGATTTCGCCCAATTATAAAGTAAATAATCACATATCCAAATCATGGCCATTAATATATTATTAGAGAAACCATTCCAACATAACAAGCTACCTTGACCTAAGAGTCATAATGGTTCATTCTAAATGTTGTGAACCAGAAAATAATAAATACGCTGTAATAAATGATGGACTAGTTACAGAAAATAATGACAGAGATGCTTTTAGCTTAAAAAGAGACATTGCAACCATAAACATCCAAGGTTTGAGTAGAAACAAATGTTCTTTTCACTATTCTTTCTATTCGTGTAAAGGATTTATTCACTTAAAGAAAAAAGAGACCAAAAACATAGATAGCTAATGTTAATTTAGGCATTTTTTTCTGATACCAGTCAAGAAGCTGGCAATTTCTCTATGGCAATGTTCCTAATAAATATATTTGTTCTCTATGGCAATGTTCCTAATAAATATATTTGGATGATGACAAAAATTATCTGAAAAAAGGAACAAAATAGCTCTTCTCTCTTTGTTAATTATCAGAGATTTTCCAGGTCCTTCTTCTATTTTTCTATCAAAAGAAGTGCCAAATTTGGGATACTGTGTGAGCCATCATTTTATGCCTGAACTGTGATGGGAAGGCAAAGAAAGTGTCAAAAACAAAATCCATTACAACTCTGAATTGATATTTTAAAAAGTACAAATCTGGCACTTTCGATGCTGTTTATCATATCTTTCTTGACTAAAAAATGTAATTCTTAACCAATTATGTTAACCAGGAGGATTTTATTATTTTATCTATTATAATTATATAATACATATTACTAATATGTATTACATATTACTAATATGTATTACATATTACTAATATATAATACATATTAGTAATATGTATTATATAATTTAAATCAAGGAATAATTATCCAAAATGAGGAAAAAAATCTGTGACAAAAGTAGAATAAATTAATTCATTTTTTCAATAAAAAATATTTATTGATTGTAAGAATATCTTATAATAATAACTAACATTGTTTACCAGGTGCTCAAAATTTTCTTAAGTGCTTTACATATAAGTGTTAGGTAGTCCTTGCATTGCTATAAACACCTGAGACTGGGTAATTTATGAAGAAAAGCGGTTTAATTGCCTCAGGGTTCTACAGGCTTTACAGGAAGCACGGTGCTGACGTCTTCTCAGCGTCTAGGGAGGCCTCAGGACGCTATGATCACAGCGAAAAGTGAAGGGAGAGCAGGCAAAACTGGGGAGAGCAGGAGCAAGAGAGAGAGGGTTTGGAGGAAGGACCGGATCTTGTGAGAACTCACTATCAGGAAGACAGCACCAAGCAGTCTTGGGGATCTGCCCCCATGATCCAAACACCTCCCACCAGGCCCACCTCCAGCACTGCAGATTACAATTCAACTTGTGACTGAGACAAATATCCAAAGTACATTATCATACGAACTAAGCGAAACTTCGTAATTTTGTACTGTGGAAGGGGCCTGTCATTATCCCCACTTGACAGAAAAGGAAATCTAATGGTATGGGTACCACAGTGGTCCCTTTGGGCTGATAAGGAAGTTGACATACAGAGGTGCTGGTCACTTACCCCAGGTCAGAAAGACAGAGCTGGAACTAAACCCAGGAAGTCTCGCTCCAGAGCTGGTGTGATCGACCACAATGTGCCACCTTCTCTCCAGGTGAAGGTCGTCTACCTGCTGTAGACAAAGGGGAGAACAAATTCTCACTGTCTCTGTCTTCACAGATCTTGCGGTCATCTCAGGGAATGTCATGAATTGGCCACTACTGAGTGTCCAGCGCTGGGGGTGGGAGAATACACAGGTTATGTGGAATTTAACTGAAATTGAGAGGTGCAAGGGGAGAGCCAGCTCCCCCTGAGGAGGTGAGTCAGCAATTGGGCTTGAGGAATAAAACAGGCCTTAGCAAAATGAAGAGATGGGAAACAGGAATCCAGGCAGATAAAACAGCCAGTGAGAAGACCTGGGGTAGAAAAGAGCTCTTTGCAATCATAGAACTCAGAGTAAGCCGCGCTGGGGCCTGGTGAGGTGAGAGGAGATGAAGCTGCTAGGTAGGCAGGTGGCAATCCCTGCCTGGGCTCCATTGTGCATTTATGCATTGTATCTGCGGGGAATGGAAAGTCACTGAAATGTATCAAGTAAAAGAGGGACCTCTCTGGATGAAATGCCGAGGATGAGACAGAAGGCAGCAGGGGTGGGGAATAGTCAGGAGGCTACTGATAGTCCAGGCAAGAGAAAACAAAGATTTGGAAACTGCAGGACAGAAGAGGTGGGCATATTCAAAACATAATCTGAAGACAGATCTGGCCAAACCTGATAAGTCTCCAGGTGACTCAGGGCCCTACAGGAATCTTTGCTATGTGCACATAAATACAGGTTTTAAAGTTGAAACACTGGGAGAAATGTCCTTTTCTTATAGGTTTTAAATTCTAGATTAGCTTTTAAAAATAAGCATTGTCCCTTTTATTGATCAATGATGTGGGAAATATGAGAACACTAACAAGTTTACTTAGAATCTGATGACTGAACAATTCTCTGGAGCAAATTCTTCCCTTTAAAGTGTCAGTGATACACTATTTACTGAGGAAACAACTCATAATTTAGTATCTTACAGTTCCAAAGAAACCCTTCATGTTTCTGGGATTCCTGTGTGATGCCTGCATGAAACCTGTCTCAAATCCCTTTTCACAACATCGCGGGTCTGGCAAAATCTTGCATCAGCCTCTTCCACTGGGGACAATCCACCCCCCACAAACAACTACATCAAGCCAGGTAAGACAAGATCATAAAAGTGAGGGTTAGGTCAGAGATAGAGACTGACAAGATCTAGGAGCCACACAGTCAAGATTATAGGATACTATCACTACAGAAATCGGCTAGTCTTGCTTTGACCTGAAGTGACCCCAGCTGACTTCATAAGAGTATTATAAAGTTGCATTAAAAGGGTAATAATTCAACCCATGGATTATCCATTTTAGATCTATAGAATGACTGTTCAAGCAAAAAGCCCTTTGTCTGGCCCCTGTCTTGATGAGCTTTGCTTCTTCCCTTTCTTCCCTAAACATTAGTTAAAAGGAACTCCAGTCTCTGCTACCACAAAACCTCAGGGACCACCAGCAAGCGTAGAGTTCCTGAAATCAATCAAAGTGAAGGGTTAAGACTGCATAATCAGCTACTGTTAGATGTCGGTGGGACCTGAATATATAGATACATGACTTTAAAGCCCCAGACAATACAAGGGGGCCAGAGAGTGCCAGGACCCAGCCAATTGTTTGCCCTAATACAAGATAGCTTTGTGCCTGCGGGGATTTATTTTCAGAAAAGACAGCCCTTTGGGTTAGCAGTGACCCAAATCCCAAGTACACCTAAATCCCAAGTACAGTAAAGAATATGATCATCACCCATCACCTAACAAAACTGGAGGAGGCTCACACCAGCAGAATCCAAGGTAATTGGAGAAAGTGGTTGCCTCCTTTAGAAACTGGGCTTCTGATCCTAGTTTCTAGCTGAATGAGAGATATTCAGTGATTTCTTTTAGGAAAAATTAAAATGAACTCAATCTCAGTAAATGAAATATCAGCTAAAATACATGGATTTTCATGACCAAGAGTATGGCTGTCATTTTAAAAGAGAAAAAGCATAACTCAGATTAACTTTCACTCCAGTTACCAGCATTGGCTTAAGGTGATACAGATGTCAACAGCTGCCAACTTACATGTATCAGTCTTAGGTTGTATTTTGAGCATTTCTTGCTTTGTAAAATTTGACAAAGAATTCACTTTTCAGATAATAAACTTCAGCTTACTGCTGAGGTTGCGTGTGTTGCTCCAGATCAGAAAATAACCTCACTGGTTTCAGTCTCCTAGAGTGCTCTTTTCAGAGGCTGGCATGCATCAAGCAAAGAACAAGGAAACGTCAAGTGCTAAATCTTTACAGTGACTTTACGATCTGCAGTTATGTGGAAGGCTTATTGATCAGTCACTGCTGTTTGATATTTTGCTGCAAAGGGCAGAGCTTACTCTGGAACTTTCTGGTATCAGCAACTTGGTTAAATTTTTATTTTAATTTAGGGACAATTTCAAAGAAACCATTCTGGGGCTAGTTCATACCATGTCAAATGTAACATGTTCGGGAGTACAGAGAAATCACTGAGAGCTCAATTGTTTTAAAAAGTGGAGTAGGACTTCACTTAGGGAGAAAGCAGGATTGTAGCATCTACAGAAGGAGAAGGAGGAGGAAGAGGTGGAAGAGGAGGAGAGGCTTCACATTTGAGAGCACTTTAAAACTTCTGTCATTGCTCACCATAGGTATCCTCATGAGGAGGACGATTGTGAACTTCATAGTTTTCAAAGTCCTTTCACCAAATTATTTTATTTAATCCTACCTATTCCATAAGATACTCATTGCCATTCCCAACTCACATAAGGGAATTGAGATTCAGAGAGTTTAGGCTGAGATCACACAGCTAATAAAGGAACAGCATGAGGCAAGAACTTAGGAGGCATTTCAAGAAGTCTTAGGTTTATTTAACTTTTTGCTTAACATTCACACTTTTCAGTGCCAGAATAACAGCATCAGGAAGAAGAGATTTATGCTGCAAGGGTCAGTCTCCAGTTTGTGCACGGGGAGGCATTGGACACCAGCAATGAGCTTTGCCAGTCATTGTGTTAGCAGTGATGGCTCCTTTGAGAAAACATGGAAAGGTCTTCCTTGCAAAAGATGCTTAATGCATAAACCAGATAGCTATTTTTGCAGAATCCAAAATTCATTTTGAAAGCTACATACTAATGAGATAAATTTAAAAGAAATAACTCTCTTTCCAACCACCTCAACATTCCGTCAAGGATGTGCTGAAAACCTTTAAAAGTTAGAATACCTAAAATTTTTATCAGAGTTATATTTTTCATTCAATTCATTGAGCTCATTGAAATATCCCAAATGTATAGCTATATATTTGGAGAGATTTATAGAAAATAAAAGTAACAACTTTTGCAATTGCAAATATAAGTATCTTATGTGTTGTCACTAAGCACCGTCATGAAATAGTTGTAAGACTGGCCTCAGTGAAACTTGCTTTCTAAACAGTTTTCAAATGTGCACTCAGAGTCTTCCAAAGTATGCAGAAGGAGGTACATTAAAAATGTGATGACTAATCGATGCTGAAAATTTGTCCAATGTGTATGAGTTTCCATTACATTTTATATAAATGTTTTCTGAGGACTTATGCCTTATAAAGGACCAAGTTGGACCTAGGTCTTTAATAATAAAAGAAGAGGCTTTATTTCCCATGGTGAACTGAGTGGATGCCTTTAAAAAAAGAAGGTACTAGATTTAAAATTTCCTGAACCCCTTTAATGAGTTCTTTCTGCTTCTGTTTTCATAGGAGAAAAATATGTCTAAAGCCTGTGAATAGAATAGATGATTTTAGAGACTGTGTTTGGAAATATTTCTAGGACTTTTGATTTTAATGCCTAATGGTACATAATTTGGTCTGACAAGTGGTTAATTGATGCCTGATAGCCCCTGTTTCCAGATTACTTACTCTAGTTCATAATCATCAAACACAATGAAGCTCAATGAGCTGAATGAAATGTGTTTTATTCTGTCTTTACATTTTTGATAGCCTTTTACTATACTCTGCCTTTAATGTGTGTGCAGAATTCCTTTCTGTGAAACCTTTCAGGTTAACACCATTTGGCCTCAGACTCTCAAGTCCCATTGGCAACCACTTAGCATGGGTATATGTATAGTTACTCCTAAATACATTTCTGTATTTTTGTAATTTCATCCATTAATTTAACCAATATTTATTGAGGATCTCTTATATATCAGGCTCTGCAATAGGCACTGTGGAGTCAGCAGTAAACAAAACGGGGCAAACTCTCCCTTTTCACGGAGTTTATAATCATGGCAGGAGGACAGGGAGGCTGCAGACTATAACTGGATCAAGACAATATATAGTATGGTAGACTGTGATACATGCTATACAGAAAAGCCAAGCAGGTGAGGGAGAGAAGGTAAATCGGAAGGAGGGAGTGCAATGCTAAATATGGTGCCCAGACAAGACTTCACTGAAAAAGACATGTTTGAGCAAAGACTTAAACGTGGTGAGGAAGAGAGATATGAGGCTACATGGGGAAGAAAGTCCCAGGTAGAAGGAAGGGTAGGAAAGCCAGCGTGCTGAGGAGGGGACAGGTGAAGAGCAGTAGAAGACAAGGTGAAAGAGGCAGATCGTTAGGATCTGCCCATGTGGACGCCATTGAGCAAGGAAGTGAAATGTTGTGGCATATTTTGAAAGTACTATTCAGGCTACTCGACTGACAATTGTCTTTAGGAAAGTAAGGAAGGGGTGGTGCAGGGGATCAGTTAGGAGGCGATTACAAAAGTCCAGACAAGGCCAGGCGCAGTGGCTCATGCCTGTAATTCCAGCACTTTTGGAGGCTGAGGTGGGTGGATCACCTGAGGTCAGGAGTTCGAAACTATCCTGGCCAACACAGTGAAACCCTGTCTCTACTAAAAATACAAAAATTAGCTGGGTGCAGTGGTGGGTGCCTGTAATCCCAGCTACTAGGGAGGCTGTGGCAGGAGAATCTCTTGAACCCGGGAAGCAAAGGTTGCAATGAGCCGAGATTTCACCATTGCAGTCCAGCCCGAGCAACAGAGTGAGACCCTGTCTAAAAAAAAAAAAAAAAAAAAAATGTCCAGACAAGAGATGATGTTGGCCAGAGCCAGGGAAGTCATGGTGGAGATGGTAGAAAGGGTTGAATTCTGGGCCTATCTGAAGGGAGAGCAAACAGAATTTGCTATAGATTGGGTACAGGATGTGAGAGAAAGAATATTATGAAGGATAATTTCAGGATTTTGACCTGAACAACTGCAAGGACAGCAAAGTCATTTTACTGAGTGGGTGTGGTCAGAAGCTGAGGAGGCAGCAGCAGAACCAGGGGCCAAGGAGACATGTCACAGAGGCTGTGGTGGAGCCAAAAGCCCAGGGGCAGGAGGATCAAAGGTGCAGCAATCTGAGCAAGAGTGAGGAGGCGGCTGATGTAGTCAGAGATTGTTATATAAGGCCAGATGGAGCAAATAAGTCAATATACTTAAGATAATGGGAGTCAGGTTTCTCTCTGTTTGTTGGAGAAGAGATTTACAAATATAGAAAGGAGAAAGGCTAAAAAGAATCCTGACGTGTTGGCTTGGAATGGAAGGTATTGATGTGAATCCACAATATAGTGATAGTTATAGAGATATAGAGGTACACATATATTTATAGATGGATATAGATACAGATATCCACACATATAGTAACAAACATAAATGTGTATGTGTGGTTGTGTGTGACCCCGTATTATTTATTTCCTAACTGTGTCCACTGAAAGGGCCTAAAAGTCTGACACCCCAGCAGTAGTAGTCAACCAAGGTCCCAGATCTGGTTTTTAAATGCCATCTTCCACTGAGAGGAACCAGGCCTCTTTGGAGAGTGGGCTGATTTCAGGGCAGGGGCAGGGAAGGTACAAAATGAGCCTGGAACATCTTGATGTGCCAGAAAGTAAGTGGTTGCTTAAAGAACAATGGGAACATGTCAGAGGGACCTAAGAGCCAGCTTGAGGAGACACCCACTTGCAAAATCTGGGACAATTTGGGTATCAAAATAAATAATGAAAGTAATGGAATGCAACCCATAGAATAGACTAGAAAACCATAAGCCTAGACTACAATAAGTAAATAAGTGCAGGGAAGGGCAAGGTGTTCTTTATGGAAGGATGCCTACTAATAAATGCCAAAAAAAAAAAAAAAAAACCAAAGGTGCAAATGGAAAATTGCCATTTGGCAGCCATCACAATGGTGACTGATTTAGGTAGGTGCTATCAATGCCCACCAATACTGGCTGTGTGAAGTTTCAATGTGGACAGAATATGGGTGTAACCTCAGAGCATATTCCAAAATACTTATTAATTACCAGTGGGAAAATGGCGACTTTATAATGGAGAATCCCAGTATCCACTAATCCAGATGTTAAAAGTTAACATCATAATGGTGGTTCTGTTAAACTGATACCACACGCTTTTTAATGTCATGCACTCTCAGCGGTAAAGTATCATTTCTTTGATGTTCTTGATAAGGATGTATGGCCTGGATCAGATATGAAGAAACAGTTGATGTACCCAAGTGGAGCAACAGCTTACAGAATGAAAGGTATGTGTTTTTAAAGCCATGAAGATCATGAAAGTTGGGGAAAAAACTGAAAAATCGTAGCAGGTTAAAGGAGAATAATAAGACATGTCAACTAAATGTAATATGTGATCCTACGCTGGATTCTGGACCAGAAAGAAAAACAGACATTCAGGGGAAAGTTGGCAAAATTTGAATAGATTCTATGGATTTGTGGATGGTGTTATCTCAATGTTGTATTATGCTCATGTAAGAGAGAATCCTGGTTTGGGGGAAATACACACACTGAAGTACTTAAGGGCGATGGAGCAGCATGTTTGTACCTGCTCTTAACTGATTCGGAAAAAAGAATATTAATCATGAGTATCTATCTACCTATCTAGATATATCTAGAGATATATCAAATATAAAATAATAAAAATTAGGAAAACTAGGAGAGACAGATATTGAATTTCTTCACACCATTTTCCCCTATTTTTTAAGTTTAAATTATTTCCAAATAATTTTTTAAAATGGACCTCATTAGTCATTTAGTCTAATCTTCTCCTTTTACAGAAAAGAAAACATTAAAGGACAAAACTAGGACTCCTCCACAAAGTTACGCACAAACAGTAACATATGAAGATACATGAGTTTTAGTTCTCAGGAAACTCAATGAGTATCAAGAGTGTGACTTGCCCATTCAAAAGCTACACTGACAGCAGCATGTTGAACTGACCTGTTTTGCTAGGAGGACTGGGCCGAAGCAGTGTGTTTATATTTTAAGGAGGTCAGAGGCAATTTGGAGGGTAAGAGATGAGGAAAGATTGTGAAAGCAGATCATGTGAGGAGAGACCAAAGGGACAGGTCATGTTTAGCCTCAACAAAAGAAGTCATGCAGAGCATCTGTCATTTGTTTTAAACAATTTGGAATGCTTTTTTGTGAAACACAGTTTACACATTTGGAGGACCACCATGAATAGAAACAGAACCAACTGGTAAAAAGGGTAGTGAGACACATTTTACCTTCAACTATGGAAAACGAAATTCCATAGTTTCATATTTGACTATGTTCCGCTATGAAATAGAAGACTATTCAGGGCTAATGAGACTTTGTTTTTTTTTTGTTTTTTTGTTTTTTTGTTTTTTTTTTTTTTTGGTAGAGGCTGGGTGGCAGGGTGGGATGAGTTCTCACTTTCTTGCTCAGGCTGATCTCGAACTCCTGGGCTCAAGTGATCCTCCTACCTCAGCCTCCCAAAGTGCTGTGAGCCATGACACCTGGACTGAAGGTAATGATTCTTATCACAGGGAATGCATAGGCAAGAGGGGCATTTGGTGGAAATAGTCTAGGGACAACAAGTGTTGGAAGTGATAGGTGACCTTTAAGCCCCTTTTAAACACAGTTTATAATAACTACTATTTATTGAATGCTTACTATACGTAGAGCACTGCAGATGCATTATCTCAGTCAGCCCTTACCACAGCTCGGATAGGTAGACACCCTTATCTTCTTTCCGCATATAAAGAAAATGTTTACATAAAGTGTCCCACATGCAAATTCAGCAAAACACACACAGAGGTGTTGGAGAAGCTGTTCCAGGTCTCAGTTTCCACACTGACTTCCTTCACATTCTCTTTTGTCTTCTTCAGAATCTTCAGCCACAGGGGCTCCAGTGTCCACTGATTTCTCCCACTGTCAACAGACTCTCCCGTTTTCTCTTCCAATCCTTTCTCATTCCTCCCTCTTTCCTACATCATACTTTCTCATTCACACCAGTCTTCAAGCTCTGTCTCTAATATGAAGGAACATTGTTTTCCTGAGGAAGAACTTTTCATCACTTCTATGCTTGGCACAGCAGTCCCAGAAAGAAATCCATCTTGTCTAGTTGTGCCTCACCTGGCTACCAACGTAACAGACACATATCTAGTTTAATAGTCACTACTACCCCCATTACCCACCCTTCTGCCCCTATTTTTTTTATCAGCTATTCCTCCAGTTATTGAATCAATCTGGACTTAAACTTGAGCAAGCCACACCTTCATTCTACTCATTGTTTTACCTAATTCAGTTCAAAGTACAATTCATAAGCAAACATTTAGCCTGGGGTATTGAAATATATGACTGTGAATGCTTTGCCACTAGACTGCTGTCTTCAGGAGTTTCAAGAGGAAAGGCGAGGACTAGCTTGCCTCTTTTGAGAGTGGCCAGAGTAAGCACTTGGCTGCAGGGAAAAAAGTTTGCTTTTAATTTCCAAAGTGGACCCAAGATGATAGGGTCTCATGGAACAAAATCTTTGCTTTGATGCAAGGAACCAGTGGTATATAGCAGTCTTCCAAGTTACTTAGCAACAGTTGACAGGGTGTGGCTTCTTGACTGGTGCCAACTGTTTCCAATATGTCCTTGTATAAAGCCACCTCTGACATCCTATAGAAAGTCTCTTTCCTCTGCCTCAGCCTGCTGAGGATTGCACAAAACACAGGTAGATGTGAGCTGCATGTGCACACTCCAGTCTCACTTAACAGTGCAACACCTGCACTCTCAAAACACAGACATTTCCCTAATGGGCTATAAAATGTGCTATTTGGGCAGTTAATTTTGAAATGTTATTAAACTAATAGGCACTTGGCAATGTACCTCTTTCACATAGATACACCCAAGAGTCAGACATTTCTGGTTGATTGGATGGCTTTCCAGACTTGTGATTGTCATATTTTGTAGCTTTTCCTCCTCCAGAAGGCTTTACCAAATCAGTTTTCCAGAAAGCACACCTCTAGGAGCTACTAGGAGGCAGAGTGAGTGAAGAGCGGCCTGAGTGCCCAGGGACAGACTGTGCAGTGAACTCTTGTCCAGGTCTTTGGGGTAGAGGTGGAAGGGAAAAGAAAGATAATGTTCCTTTTGTTTACTTAGAAGGTCCAAGAGTTGTAGAAAGCACAGGTCTCGTTTGTGTGTGCACGGGCATACATTCTCATGGCCTGGACTCACAGGCCACAGAATCAAGCAAACACACATGTGACACGCTGAGCCTTCAGGCCTGGAAATCCCGTGGGCACCAGTGGGGATGGCTTTGCAGGCGCTGGAACGCCAGGGTCCTCCGCTGCAGGGGTGCAGGCTGGGTGAGAAAACGGTGCAAGCTGCGTCTACACACTGCTCTTCATATTTTGGCGCTTCATGTGAAGTTGGAAGATGCTTAAATGAAACAGCCTCCAAGCCACTTTCTGGCCTACATCCCTAGACTGCCGCTGCGAAGTTAACTCTTTTCAGAGATTGCAAAAATTTAATACCAGCAAAAGAAACCAAGTTACCAGGTCCCCTTAAGGCACACGAACGGACATTTATCATAGCCTCTCCCTTCCCTCCACTCCCTATCTACACAAAATTGTGTGTGTGTGTGTGTGTGTGTGTGTGTAATTCTTTCCCTGCTTGCAGAACCCGCTGGCTATAAAGCCCAGGGAGGAGGCCTGTAAGGAGACCCATACTTTGCGAGCGCGCGGCTGGGAGGCGGGCTCAGGGCGGGGCAGAGCGCGGGGACCGCCCGGGCACCGGGCGCAGCCAACGAACGGACGGGGAGGGCGGGCCGGCGAGGGCTGAGCGGCGCGGGCTGTCACAGGCGCCCGAAGCGCGCTGCAGGTGGCAACTTGGAGGTGCCGCCACCGCAGCTGCGGGAGCAGCCCGGGTCTGGCGGCCCCTTCCAGCCTCCAGGAGCTCTTTCCCGCCGCCAAGCCCGAGATTGGACCTCGGAGAATTCGAAGGAAAGAGCCCCTGCGGAGGGACCTGTGAGCAGCCCTACCTCTCTCTGCCCTTGCACTACTTTTTTTCTCCAAGGAAGGTTGTGCCTGCTGGCTGCGAACAAGCTCCGGGAGGGGCCCCAAAGGAAGGCTTCGGTGACCCAGGTGAGCGCCTTTCTCTTCCAGTGCCCCATCCTTCTTGGCAGCCGGGCGTAGGCCGGGAGCGCCGCCTAGCCCCGTGGGCAGGGGCGCGGGTGCGGGCCGCCTGCCCTTGGCTCGAGGTCGATGGGGGAGAAAGCGAGGAAGGGGCGAGGCTGGCCCGACCGGGGGCTGCCTGGGCGGGTCCGCCCGGAAGCGACAGGGACTCTCAGACGGGCACCTGGCGACTAGGGACGAGCAGAGAGGTGCTTTGAGGGGGACAGAGGGCTTGCGCCCGGTTTAAGCTGACCGGGATCGACCGCCTGCGCGCTGTGTTGGAGCTGCCGCGGAAGCCGGGCGCGGCGCCTCTGCGAACCCCAGAGCTAGTGCGCGGGGCCCGGCGAGCGCACCAGTCTTCGGTTCCTCGGAGCCCAAGGCCCTGGAGGACGTCATCCCTCTCCGCTCGGGCAACTCCTCCTCCGCCCCCTCTTGCCTCCACCCCTCCGCGCCGGCCGTTTAGCCTATTCCGAGACTCTGTGCTTTTGCCAGCGCGCGCTAGTTGCTGCTGTCACTCCCCTCCCCGCCCTCGCTGGAGTTGGAGCGACCTGGGGTCTGGCTCCCCGGCCCCGGCCGCCTAGTTGTGGGCTGGACGCGAGTGGGGCTGGCCAGTTCTTTGCGAGGAGGGCAGGAGTGAGCGCGGGCTCTCTCTCTAGTGCTCCCTCCGAATCCGTCCCCGCCCCCCAGCAGCTCGAACCGCTAGCCCAGAGAGCGGAGTCTCAGAAGCTAGACCTTGCTCGCCCTGGGGAAACGGGGGGGAGGGGGGGGGGCATTCCGGGAAGGTGCGAACCTCGCAGATGAGGCCAGAGCCTCCGCCTCCATCTCAGCGTTTCAGCCCCTGCTTTCCTGCTTTCAAGTGGACAGTGGCTCTGACCTCCGCATTCCGGCTTGTGGCGTGGGGGGCGCTAGCGGCAGTGTGTGTGTGTGTGTGTGTGTGTGTGTGTGTGTGTGGTGTGTAAGGATGAGCGAGTGCGATCCTCCGGGAGGCAGAGGCGCAGGAGCCAGTTCCCCCAGCCCGGCGGAGCCGCAGGGACCGCCACCCCTCGCCGCCAGCTGCGCGCAGCTGCACCCCGGCAACTCCGCGCTGCCGGCTCCTCTCCTCCAGCTCCCGCTCCCAGTACCCCCATGACCAACGCGGAATCCCAGGATTAAAATCATCTGGCCAAAGGGTGCGGGTGGGGGATCGAGGCGCTCCCGAGGCGAATGAGGCTGTTTTTCAAAATCCGGGAAGCGCCCCTCGCCCGGCGTTGCATCTTGCCGTGGCTCGGCTGTAAGGACCTGCGGTGGAGGCTGGGCGGAGGCGGGCCCGCGCTCCAGAGAGGGCGTCACGTCACCCGAGAAGCCGACGCTGGGGGCTGCTGAGCCTCCGAACTCCCTTTGGCGCGTCCTGCTCAGAAGCCGGGGAGCTCCTGGCCGGCGGCTGGCGGGGAAGCGCGGCGCGGGAGGTGGGGTGGCCTGGCTGGTGCTGCGGGAGGGCGCCCCGGGCGCGTCAGGGGCTGCGTGCCGCGGCTGGAGGGCGCGCCGGGAGCTGCGGCGGGCTCGGGGCACCCGAGTGGCGCTGGAAGTTGAGCCGGGGTCCGCAGGGCTCGGTGACCGCCCTGGCGCCGCCGCTGCGGATTCGGGAGCAGCAGCCACGCGGCGCGTTCGGCCGCCCCCTCGGCCCGCCGGCCGCGTCTTTCGCTTTCCTTCTGCAGAAGTGAAGCCGCCGCCTGGGCTCGCTCCGGCTGGCGACCTTTGCGCCAGAAAAGCCTGAGGTGCTGGAGGCGAAATCCTCCCGGGAGCGAAGGGCGGTGTCCACAAGACAAGGAAAGGGAAGACGCAGGGCTCTGGCGGGTAGCGCAGTAGCGGGAGGGCGGCGCTGAGCGCCAAGGATCCCCGAGGCGAGGCGAGGCCAGGCGGACCCAACCCAGCCAGGAGGTGCTGCCCCCGCCCTTGGGGCTCTCTCACAGGCACCTGGTGTTAGTTGCAGACCCCCGCCCCCGCCAGTCCGCAACTCTCGTGTAATTCCCTCTGAAGTGCGTTGGATTAAGACTGGGCCGGGAGAGGGCTGGAAGCCACTAAATGAATTAAAGTAGAAACGATGGTAAATCCCAAATCTAACTGTGGTTTAAATCTAAATTCCACGTGATTAGAAACGGATTCTAACCCGGTAGAGCAGGGTCTATGTGGGATCTCCTATATCGCATTCAAATAATGGCAGTTACTGACGGGCCCCGCAAGACTTGCCCCTCCCAGGCTGTAATTGTGCTGCTTTGAGGGGGTAGGAGCGGGGTGGGCTCCAGTGTGCCCATATCGTTACACATAATCTAGAACAAGGAAAGAGTCAAGTTCAGGTCGGTTCTTAAATGACCTTGGGAGTCTCCGTCTTCACTTTCCCTTACTGGCCATAGGCAGTTCCCAGTTGGATCAATTACAGTTCAGACTTAATGACACCAAGGGGTCAAAGAGCCTCTCTTGTTAACTATTAACATTAGTTAATAGTCTTCTTCGAATGTGTAGTACCTTAGGAAAACATTCTCAGTACTGAGGAGCAGAGGTATAAAACCAAAAGTTTGCAGCTAGGCTATGACCTCTCAATCCCAATAATGGAAATACAGCTCTTAGTGGAATGTTAAGTTATTGAGGGCAGGGTTCTTTCTCATTCTTTTATTCCCAGAGTCTGGCACTTAGTAGGTAGGTGTTCAACAAATGTTTGTGTAGACCAGGGCTTATAATTAAAGACATTGCACTGAAAATACATTTAATAATTTTTAGGTCAATCATTATTAAAATCAGAATATTAAACTAATTATATATCCCAAAGAGTTTAAAAATATAATTAAACCATGCACACTGGTCCTCATGAGTTGTGTTTTTAAACTCTTTGGGATTGGTGAAATCACTTCAAATAAGAAGGCACTTAAGATATTGGAAATTTAGAAGTTACAGAGTGGTAGAGTTGCATGGTTAAAGTCCCTTTATAACAGTCTGTGGTTGAATACCTAGAGAAACTGGGATCTCACTACTTTCAGAAGTGTTTGATTCCATTTTAGAGAAATTTTGTATTTAAATGTTAGGAACACGGGGATGAACATGCCATGGTTCACATCTGCCCGTATGAAGCTCACATCCTAGTTGGTAGGCCAAAAAGGAAGGAAGCGTTATGATTTTGATACTATTGTGTAGATACATGAGAAAGTTAAGGGATCTCAGCAAAGTGACCTCGCACTTTGAACAGCAACAGCAAGGGAACTTCACAGAGGATGGGTCCTGTGGTCTGAATTTGAAGAAAAGTTCTCCTGGAGCACTGCGTAAACAGACTAATGAGAAGTCCGCGGAAGGTCAGCCTGCATAGCTTTCCCTTCCTTCCGGTTCCACCTTCTGAGCTATAACACCCTGCCTTCTCTCTCTTCTACACACCCACCATTTTTCTACTTAAGAGCAGTTTCCATCTCTCTCTGTTTCTTCTTTTCTCCAGGCCAAAGAGCCACAGATTCTTCATGCTACCTCCAATCCCAAATTACCTATTCTCACAATACACTGAACATTGGCATGCTTTCCTCTTGAGGAATTAGGGAGGGAGAAGCAAAAACTCAAGCAGGGCAAGATTTTTGTTGGATTTTAAGTGAGGGCAAGTTGGCTGTGAATGGTTTATTAAAAAGATCCAGGAAGTGAGATGAGTCACAGTCCACTCTGGGCAGCTACTTCCTTATCTGTAAGGAGAATAGTAATTTTCACCTACCACACTGTGAGAATTAATTTGTGACTTCAGAGTTATCTGAGTTACTTGGAAGCAAAGTGTGAGACCTAGCACATGGGAACATAGAATTTTCCAGTGCAGAGCTGGTTAAGCAAGAAGCACAATTAGTAAGGAAATAAGACTTTCATTGGAGAACTGCTAAAGAGGCTAGAGATTTTAAAAGGTATTGAAACCCGCTATTTATATTAAAGATTAAAAAATATGGCTATTAGAAAATGTGTATGATTGGTCATTTTGTCAGGGAGTAGAGAAAACTGGAATGTAATACTCAAAGTAGCCACCAGATCACTGAAGAGATGAAAATAATTTGTTTTGTTTTCATGCAGTTCAGTAGTATGTGAGGCTTTTATTTGGGAGGATTTGGTGTCACGATGATGTCTTGTGAAAAAGCAGGGCTGATTGATGTCTAGTGTGCATTCTGAAGTGCTAAGGGTCTCCTAGCCCAAAACTAATGCAAGCACCAATGTTCTAGTGGGACTGTGGGAAGAATGCCAGATGTGGGAGCTAAAAGGACACTGTCTTGGAATCTTAAATAATGAGAGAGTGAGCAGCAAGTTGAAAGCAGCGACGAGACAGGGGAAGGGCACTGAATATAATTGGGGCCGATTGGGTGCGATTTCAGTCAAGCAGCATAAATGAAGATCAGAATGGAGAAAAGACATGAATGGACAAAAAAAAATGCATGGTAGAACTTACATTGGGGACTTTGAAATAAAAAGAGAGAGAGCTACCATTTCTTTGTGTGGTGGGAAAACAAGGGTGAATAAGAACTTGGACACCTCCCTTCTGAAGTCAGCTCATTGTATAAGATTTCTGAGCCACCAAATCCTCATCAGTGAAATGGGGATAGGAATGCTTTATGGTGAGAAGTCAACAGAAGAACATATCAAACACCTAGAATATGACCTGGCTTTTAGGTGAGCTACTCTGGCAACAAGCTACTGGTTTTCTAGAACCAAGAGTGTTGGTTGGCTGGATGCATTATTGCCACATCTTTATTTTAACTCTTAGCCTTCATTAGAAATGTAGTCTCACATTTGAAACTGGCAAGGGGATATTTTACCCAGTTATTCCCCAGTCATCTCAAACTGAATATGTTTAAAAATTTCATTCATCAATTTCATACTTTCCTCCCTTACCGTAGGACCACCATGTCCTGAGTCACCTGTGTGGGAGACCTGGTCTTCATTTTTTTACACCTTTCTCTTCTCACGTTGCTCCCTGACAGACACACACCACGGAAACGTCAGGGTCCCCGTGGTGGTAACTCCCACTGCCACTTCCTTTCTATCAGATCCCCACCAGTCCTAGCTCTGGCTCTTGCTACCTCCTGCTTGGATTGTTAGGGTAATTATCCCAGCTCACTCTCATTCTGCCTTCCTAACTTCTGCTTCCAGTTCAGTTCTTTTACAGTGCTCCTTTGGTTGTATCACTCCCTGCTGCAAACCTCAAGCCACTTCTGTTTCCTAAAGTATGAGTGAAAACTCCTTTTGATTTGTATTCAAAGCCCTGTGTTTGCTCTCCTGTATCTAAGTGTTCAGATCTCCTGGAGCCCCAACAGGAAACCCATGGCAACTCTCCCCAATTCCTATGCATGCCTTTAGGTTTGATTTCTCTGTCTTTCGCTCACCCTATTTCTTTCAACTGAAATGCCCTTCCTCCCCTTTCTTCACCTTGAAATCCTGCACTCAAACACCACCTCCCTTGTGATGTTTTTCTTGGTAATTCTCAGAAGAGATCTCTCTCTCTCATCTTTCCTTCTGTAGCTCTTTGCTCCTTCTGCTCTCGTGGCACTTCTCATGTATTTATTCTTTGGTGTGTTTTACTGATTGAGAGCTGTGACTTCATCCTATTCACCTTTGTATTCCCCAGTAAGTTTTGTCCGGAGTGGGGGCTCCACGGTAACTTGTCACTGAGAGGATGATTGTCTAGAGACATCTGAGGAGAGTTTATGACAGAAGAAGAGAAGAATGTTGTTCCAATCCCATGTCAAGTCAGTATGAGGAAGAAGTAGCCAGGCCTTGATGAGGTCTTCCAAGACAAAGTGGAAAAACAGGCAATTACCTGGAAACTTCAAAAACCACCCTCTACCCACATTGGCCTAATTTCATGGATAATTTATGCCTTGGTAGCTGGAAGAATCTGTACAATTGGCAATCTTCATTATAGTGATAAGATTATAGTCATGTGAGCTAGACAGAGATTTCAGAAGTAGAATAGAATGTGGAGAGTCTAGCTGATAGTGATTGGGCTGAAGGAAAAATGAGATATGCTGGGCAAGATGCCCATAAAGTACTGAATGCATTCCTAAATACATGAGCGAGGCCAGACACCGTGGCTCACACCTGTAATCCCAACAATTTCAGAGGCTGAGGTGGGATGATCATTTGAGGCCAAAGACCAGCCTGGGCAACAAATTGAGATGCTGTCTCCACAAAAAATTAAAAATTAGCCAGGCATGGTGGCACATGGCTGTAGTCTTAGCTTCTTGAGAGGCTGAGGCAGGAGGATCAGTTGAACCCAGGAGCTGAAGGCTGCAGTGAGCTATGATTGTGTGCCACTGCACTCCAGCCTGGGTGACAGAGCAAGACCCTTTCTTAAATTATTATAAGAAGATGACCAGCTTCCATATTTCAGGAATGAAAATGCTTCCAAACTATTGAATATACAATAGCCTTCAAATTGAGAGGATAAATTCACCCTCCTCAAATAGTTGTAAATAGTCCATTGCTCACTAGGAATGAGCAAAAAGAAAAATAAACAGGCATGATCAAGTACCGAGGTTTTGAATAGTTAGGAATTAGATACTTTCACGTAGTGTTAGAATTATGTACTGAAACCTCCTGAGTTATGAGAAATTGAATGGCTCTGAATGATCAAGAGCTGCTGTATCTATGTTGTATGGATTTTGACACATGGTATTTATAAAGTTTACACAAATATGTTACAAAATGGAAAAGATGTTGGCTATCCACTCTGTGCAAACATTTGGTCACACGTGTGTGATTCATATCAAAATGCTGTTCCATACCCAGCTCATCTGCAGCTTACTAAGCCTCTCTTGGCCTCAGCTTTCTCACTGGCAAATAGAAATAACAGAATTCCCTGCATCACATACAGGATGAAAAAAATTTAATGACGTCAGCTACGTGACTGTAGTTTATGAGTGAAAAAGTGAGACCGAATATTTTAGTTACTGGTCTGATAGCTAAAAAAAAAAAAAAAAAAAATCAGCATTATGCCATACAAATCTCTCTGTCTCTGTAACTCCTTCAGTATAAAAACAAACATGGAATATTCACAGGAACAAATTCAAATACAAACAAATGTTCAATCAGAGACTCATATTCACCTTTAAGTAAAAAACATACTTCTTTCCCCCTAATAGTCACAGCATTCTGCAGAGCTAAAGAAGGAGACCAGGAGTCTATGGGAGCAAAGATCATTTCGTGAAGCTAGAGGTCCGATTTAAAAGCAGTTGCTGCCACAAATTAAAACATATTTGCATTCTGCCTAAAATAGTTGTCTCTTTGAATGTTGGGTGCCTTTTTTAGGTTGTTTTCTGAATAATATGCACAAAATGAAAATGTTAAAAAAAAACGTAGCCTGCAAACCCTAAAGAGCAGAATAAACATGGTTATACAATATAAAATGAGCAAGATTGCCTTACTATTTAGCTCACTGCATACTGGGACGCGTAGCAACTGCTAGACTCACCCTGCTGCAGTTTCAGTACCAGTAGGTACTAGCTGGCTATCTGGCGACAAGTCACCTAAGTTTGTTGAGTCTTCATTTCTTCTGCAAAACAAGCTTAGTAATACACATCTAGCAGAGCGGTTGTAAGAACAAGAAGTAATATTTAGAAAATGGCTAGCATATTGTAAGTGCCCAAACAAATGTACCAGTATCTTTTTGTCATATAGTGCATACCTTGTTAACATTTAATTCAGTCTGAAAGTCCATATTTAATGGATCACGTTTTACTCTCAACATTTATGTTTCAAGCCCTTCTTGGCCCTGACTGTGTTTATTCACTTTTTGATGATTTAAAAAATAAATTTTAGTCCTGAGTATATTTAAATGTAATTTTCTTTTGCCCTTTTTCATGTTTAAAAAAAAAAGTAACCAAAGCAAAATGCAGTTAGGAAGATAAACCTGATAATCCTACTGCAAAATGTTTCTGCATTTTGAAATCAAATAGAAATTAATATTTTGTTGATCTACCTCCTCTGTATCTGTATCATTCAAGCAGAAAAAGTAATGACTATCATAGATATTTAGCCTTGCTTATTCTAAAGTAATCCATGAGAAATTAATTTATACTTTTTAATCTTGAAGTGATCTACATTGATCATTTAATTACCAAAATAATTAGGAAAAACTGTTACACTTTCATGTTTTCAAATGGACAGGGATGATCTGCTTTTTTTTTTCTTTTATGAGACAGGGTCTTGCTCTGTCACCCAGGCTGGAGTGCAGTGGCACAATCACAGCTCACTGCAGCCTCGACCTCCCAGGCCCAAGTGATTCTCCTGCCTCAGCCTCCCGAATAGCTGAGACCACAGGCACATGCCACCATATCTCGCTATATTTTTTCTTACTTTTGTAGAGATGAGGTCTTGCTGTATTTCCCAGGCTGGTCTGGAACTCCTGGGCTCAAGCAGTTCTCCAGCCTTGGCCTCCCAAAATGCTGGGTTTACAGGCATGAACCTGCTTTGATCTGGTTTTTAAAAGAGCACTTTAGTTCATAGTGGATACAAATGTAACCTATGTTTCCTGAATTATAGTAACTACACAGCTTAATAACTTTAATAAAACTGTACTTCTTTGACTCTGTCACCACTCACAAAATAGTCATTCTAACCATAGTCAGATTTCTCCCAACTGGGTTTAAGGATCACTGGAGATCTCTCCCCTGCTTGCAAAACTGAATCCTCTCTGAGCCACTTAGACTAAGCAATTTTTACTTGCTCCGATTTTGGCCACTACAGTGATGCCTAACATCAAATATCTCAAAGGATGCTACTAAACCCATTGTGGCCAGCACCCAGCAGAGAGTCACTAGGACTGCCGTGAAGTGAGTGATGTGTTCTCCTGCTTCCCTGAGGTCTGGAGGCGATAGAGGTTCTGGACCACTGACACCTGTGGCCTCATGAGGTCCACCTGGCATATGTAAATGTTTAGACAAGGGTTACCAACTTGTAAGCTCAAGAAATTTTAAAATTGATCAAATAGGCAATGGGGAACCATTGAAGGATCTTATTGCAAAGGAGTAATATGGGGAGATTAGATAGGGAAAGGTTACTCTGACTATGGGTGGGGAAAGTTTGATGGCCTAAGAGTACAGAAAACCTTGGCGCCAAGGTTTGTACCTTGATTTCCTTTTCTCTTTACCTGGGTTCTTTCCCAAAAGACTCCTTACTTTTTCTCTAATAGTTAGATATTGGAATATCAAAAGCTAAAAATATATAGATCTTATTTTTAAAAAGGTCAGATGGCATATTTTTAAAAGATCGGATGATGAGATACTTTCTTTCACAAAATGTGTGAGTCCTGGGGAATATTGTCATGTTACAACATCATCTACATTATTATAAAGGATGAGTAATTTGTACTATTCTTAGCTATTATTTGCTTCCTTTGAAAACATATTTTAGATAGAAGAGAATTAGGTAATGCAACAGTGAGTAATATGGCTGAAGTGTATGTGTGACCCAGTTGCCAAACCTTTTCACTAAGTGGAAAAGTATCATGAGGTTTTGTTTTGTGTCTGGTATTTTAATAGATGAGTATACTCTTTCCTTTCAGGTTACTCCACATGTATTTTTCTTTAAGTGTAGCATTGTTCTCTGTAGTATACAGTTAGAACATAACTAAGTGTGTTTCAGGAAAAGTAAGCAGCAATGTCATTTTCCAGATTGTGGGTTCATCGTCACTTAATTTCCCTGGATGATAGTTTATTCATCTTTGTGATAGAGTTACAGCTGCTTCAGCTTTCAAATCTACAATCCTGAAGCATTGTCATAGATTAAAAACCTTTTTTTTTTAAAACTTGATAACATAGCATACACTTCATGATTGTTTTCATAGCTCAGGGTTGTTGAAACACAATTTCGACATGAAAAAATGGGAATATCACTTTACACAGGTTTTGCTATGGAAAAATACCAAAGAATTCTTTAATAATAATATTGTTATTGTTAGCTCAGGTAATATAGATTTTCATCTCTGGATAATTGATCACATTGATCTAATAACAATTAATCTATTGCTTTTCTGAATGAACTCAGTACTTTCACTGTTTACCGTGTTACCTAGAATCTCATTTTATTATTTTCCTTTCCTTTTACGCATCATCATGGATTTGGATGAATTCAAAGAGGTTCTGGGTAATCTTTTCAAAGCATAACAAGAGGATTTATCTAGATGGCTCCCATTAAAATAAATAAAAAATAATACATGGCTGAAGAGTACATCTCTTAAAAACACTTTCTCTTGACCTCCATTTGGCAGAAGGAAAGGGGGTGTTTGTTACATTTGATTAGCTGTTAGTCTAGAGAAAGATAAAAGTCCACTAGACCTGGCTGGAATATCGCAAGTGGCACATTCCTGCCTGACTCTGACCTGCTTATATAATGCTTCAAGGAACAGCTGAGCTGAATCATGAATGGCTGAATGGCTTTCTCTGGAAGGTGCAGTTAACTTTGTGTCTGGAAATGAGTTGATATGGGAAAAAGTGTCTGACCCACAAAATTATTTCTCTGGCTAAAAGTATAATGTTAGTAAGACTAAGGAAAAGGATTAATAATAGAAAAAAACATAAAAAAGAAAAGAGCCATTTTCATACATTAGACTTCACTGGGCTGCATATGGATGGAAGTGAGTGCTCTGTACCAGGGACTCAACAGAACAAGTTGCACTGTGTTCACAAAAAACTAATCAGAGTGAAATGTGCTCTTCTTCTTTTCTGCCTACTGCTTCTGAACTTCATCCTAACCCCCACCTTCCATGCCCCCACCCCAACCTCTCTTAATAGTCAAGAGCCCCATTCTTGTGGAGTTGTCCTTGTATTATACATACATCACATAGTAGGCGTTCAGTAGATACAAATCATTACAGTGTGGTGTTGTAAAATAGAAATTAGAACACATAATAATTGTATTTTCAAAAAGTTTTAGTGGTTGAGTTAACTAGGGTAATATTTTAAACATATCTTATTTAACAGCAAATACCCTGTTTGGTGTTAAAGGTGTAATCAAACTGTATATTGAAGTTGCAGAGAGAGGTTCAATAGGAACCTATTACAACTTTAACACCAAACAGGATGTTTGTGAGCACATGCATTCTACTAGGGCTGAAAATACCAAGTTCTGTTCTAAACACATTATTTTTTTGATGGTGGGATGGTTTTGCTGTTGTAGAGACAAGATGAATTTGTCTGTATGGGATTGCTTGTTGGAGATTTATGGTGTAGTTTTTTTTTTACCACTTTTCATTGACTTTCGTCTGTTCACAAAGATACACGTTGAATTCAGAAATTTGTTTTTCACCAATGACCTACTAAAGTATCAGTTTGCACATGATATGAGAAGGAGCATCAGAGATGTGGGGAAGCCAAGGTCAATGACCTCCAAATGTTTAGAAGCCTTTTATTTTTCCACTGAAATCCCATGGGGAGAAACTTGGTCTCAGTTCTGTGTGCTCTTTAGACGTAGGTTGAGCAATGTCGCTAAGCTATTCTCCTTCTTTAGTCCATGGTCTTACATTAACTTTTTTACATTTCCCGCATAAGGAATGCATGTTTGTCTCATATTTTGGGAGGTATTGGCACTCTCTTTCTGAATATTTTTCAAAGCAGAAGACAAGCAATGATCAAAGAGTAGTTTATGAATGTTGTAGATTTTGTTTCTAAGAGCATAGGAATGCTTCTTTTCTTCAGTCTCTGGCTTTTTTAGCCTTAGGGTGAAAAGACTAGAGTGATAAAAGGCAGAGACCTACTTTCTGAATATAGGCATTCCCCATTTTACAGCTGAGTCATTTTTTGAAAAGTGTATTTGTAAGTAGTTGTTTGGAATTTTGAATTATTTGCCCGGAGAGAAGATATTAAAAATTGTGTTTAGGTTTCCAGGCTAGTCCAGACAACTATATTAAACCTATGTTATGAACAGATTTTGGAACTGCAGTATTAATATTACTTATGGGACCTTGGAACAGGAAGCCAAATGGTACCTCCCTAGATGGATAGCCTACGGAGAAAAATTTTGGATGAGTATATAGTGCTTTGCAACTTCCTTCCTGAATCCCTCATCTGTCTTCTAGTGCCCATTTCTTTGGACATACTATCCTAAGTCAAACTGTTTTGCACATAGTTAGGCTTTCTTACTTTCCAAAATATACTCCTTGCTCCAAATTTATTACATTCTCTTTCTCAAATAAAACTACATTTTTTTGTTCTTCTGGTCAAGTAATAGATAGGAAATTAGTGTGATTGAATTAATTATATTTGCAGAAAGGATTGCTGACCCTATAATCCTTCCTTGTTATTTGCATTTAAAAAATAGAATGACTTGTAACTCAAATCAAATACAGGTTGTTGTATTTTCTTCAGTTTGATATTCATTTATCATCTTTTATAAGCAAGGTACTGTTACACTATGAGAATTTAAACGTGAATAAAATATGGTGCTATCATTTTATAGGGAGGCCAGTATATAAAAACAATATAAAGTGTGATAATGATGAATGGCGGAAGAGAATTTTATGAAAATACCAAATCTTATACATCACTGGAGGGAAGAAGGTAAATTGATACAATAATATTGAAAAACTGTTAGGCATTATCTTTTAAAGATATGCATACTGTCCAACACAGGAGTTTTGCATTTCATTATATATTATAAACTCTTGCACATATACACCAAGAAATGTTTCAAAATTATCCATAATAGCAAGAAATTGGAAACAACACAAATGTCTGGACAAGAGAAGATAACTGAAGTATGGCATGTTCACTAAATGAGATACCATACAACCACAAAAATGAACCATAGCTATCAACCAACCACATGATGAATCTTTAATATTGTTGATTTTTTTACATTGCGGAAGATTACATGATATAATAGCATTTTTATAAGGCTCAGAAACTGAAAAACATAACAACATTGTTTAGGAAAATGTGTAGGAAGGCAGGAGGACTGCAGAGTAGAGGCAACCACATTGGTGACGTTCTCATTGTTAAGTGAGAGTTCACAGGTGTTCATTTTGTTATTATGCTTCGTCTCTTACATGTGTATATGTATTTTAAGCAGTTGTTTGGAATTTTGAAAAAATAAAAACCTAAAGAGTTTATTATGCAATATTATTTATATAATATATATGCATATGGATATAATATATATAATATTGCATAATAAAAACACTTGTATTGCATCATAAAAACACTTTAGGTGCATTTTTTTCGTGATCGCTCCAGTTCTGGAGAATCATCAAAGAGGAAGCAGTTGATTTTGACTGGGAGACTGGGAAGGATTCACAAGGGAGGCTGAGTTCACCCTGGACTTGAAAGAAAAGTAGGGTTGTGGGGGTCAGGCAATGTTGAGTGCTGGAAAATGGAGAAAGAGTGCAGCAGGCATACACGTAGTGGGCTCGAGATGTAGAACAGTTGGAGTGATTCACGGGCGGGCTGTGCAGGAGCCGGGGTAACAGCTGAATTTGGGAGAGGTGAGGGAAGGGTGGTGCTGTCATTGTTCTATATTTTTGTGGAAGGCAACTATAATCCTCCTGCAAAACCCATGAGATTACCAAGGGAGATTGCTGAGAATGAAAGGAGTAGCACCTGGAGAAATCCAGGGAAACCAGAAGAGAACAGAAGACCTTGCTTCTGGAAGACCACCAGAAGGAAGGGTTGAGGTTCTGGAGGAGAACCTGATGGCACAGAACTAGGACTTCCCAGTTGGAGGGGATTTCAGGCCTGCGAAAAGTGGGATTTCATGATACAGATAGGGGTTGTCCTTCAAGAAAAAAGGAGTACTAAGAAGCCATGCTCTCTTTCCGTTTCTCTCTCTGTGTTAAAAATTTTCTTTTTGTATGCATATAGATCACAGTTACCTAAAAGTAAAACAGCTTTTGGGTGACTTATTGTGATAGAAGAAAAAGAAGAGACAGAGAAAAAGAACTACCATTTATGGAGGGCCTACTATGTGCTAATATTCTGGCCTGAGGGCTGGAAATATCTTCATTTCTGGCCTTTCCCACAACTTCTGGAGTATCTAATGTTAAGAGATAAAAACAATCACACTCTTTATTTTCGAATGTACGGTGATGTTATTTTTGTATAGTCACCTTCTAGTGTTCTCAAATAGTAGGTCTTACTCATTCTAAGTAGTTTTTTTGTACCCATTAGCCATCCCCACCTCCCCCATGTATCAAAACATCTCATATACCCAGTAAATGTGTACATCTTCTATGTACCCACAAAAATTAAAAATTAAAATAAAGAGATAAAACCAAGGTTTACAGAGGGTGAGTCACTCACCCAAGCCAAAGTCGATTCATAAAAGACAGACTACCTCTGTGAAATCAGTTTCTCTCCTTGCTCCATGCTTCTCAAAAAAAAGGAGAAGAAAAAGGAAAATATAAGAAGCAGTTTAAAAAAAAAGTCTGAATTAGATACACTGAGAAGTTCAATTTTGTGCTTTTTTTTTTTGCTCTGATACCTTTAGCATTTTTAAAGCTCAGTTCTTTTCTCTTGATGTTTAACCATCTTAGTCTTGATGGGAGGTTCTAACACCTTATCGGTTGCTTCCTTTAGGGTACAGACTGTCCATTCAGTTAGCTATGTTCTAGCAGGTGTCTCTGGAGAATGTACTTAAATGAAATTTTTGCGGTAACTAGCCTTGTCCCCTGGCCATGTTCATACTCTCTTCACACACATAACCTGACCCTGACATAGCTACAGATTTGTCTTTTCTCACTGATTTTACTAATGTATAATTATTTTCTTTTTATTAAAATCATAATCATGCTTTTAGTTGCTATTTATTCCTGGAAACTGCATATTAAATAATTATTTTTATCTTGCTGACACTAAAGTTACAACTCATACATTTTGTAATCATAGCGCATTAATGTTAACTCCATAGTTTCCTGCCTCTGGTTTCTCAGTGAAGCTGGAAGTGGGGTTTTTTCCTAAGAATCAGGGGAGTACAGAAGGGGTTTGAGAATGGATAAAGTTTGCAACAACTTTAGAGGGCAGAGGTACAAAAGAGCCAATGAGGGAGCACAAAGAGGATTTCTAAAGCAGCAGAGAAGGCCTTCATGAGGTTAGAAAAACCCATCTCTTGTAGAAGTGGCCATCAGCATGGCTCCATTTCCTCCTGCTTTGCGGAGAGACTCCAGAGCAGGAATGAGACCCTAATTCTGATTCTACTTGAATGTAGGAGGTATTGGGAGACAAAAGACGCTCATCTATAAACATTTTCCATGAATCAAGCAGAAACTTGGGTTTTAAAGGCAAGTACAATTCAGATATGCATCTGATCATGTAAGGGAAGTTATTCATTTTGAAAACAATTCTGAGATTCATTATAAGATGATGAAGATTTATGGATCAAAGTGGTGGAAAAGTAAGGTGAACAATTAATAATTCTGTACAACTATTGCGTACAGAGAAAGGGACTATAATTCTAGCCTCCTACACCTGTGGATTATTCCAACATTGCTCTTGGGTAAAGACCAGAATTCTTCCCTTGGCCACATGGTTTGCTCCCATGCATTTCTGCAGCCTCATCTTGTATCATTTGCCCTTCTGCTGTGTGTTCTAGATTAATAGTTCTCAACTGTTTTGGTCTCAGGACCTCTATACATCCTCAAAGATGACTGAAGACTGCAAAGAACTTTTTGTACATGTTATCTATTGATATTTACTGCCTCAGAAATTACAACTGAGAATGTTTTTGATATTTATTTTTAATTCACTTAAAAATAACAATAATAAATCCATTTCATGTTAACATAAATATTTTTATGAAGGTTAACTGTGTTTCCCAAAACAAAAATAGCTTCGGGTAAAGACTGTCATTGCAAATCTATTTAATGCCTAGCTTAGCAGAAGAGAGTGGATTCTCATGTCTACTCCTGCATTAGAGACTGAGGGTGAGATATCACGCATCATGTAGCTTGTAGAAATTTCTACTCTAAGCTTATGGGAGAATGAAAGTGAAAAGGCAAATAAGGTCTCAGTATAACCAGGAAAGTGGCTTTGACCTCAGGGGTCCCTGAAAGGATCTTGGGGACTTCCCAGTCCCTGGCTCCTACTTCAAGAATTATCTACCCTAAACCCATGGGCCTTTGTTTGGTTGGAGGTGTCAATAGGGTGACTGATGGGGATAACAGGAAATAGGGCTAGGAATTTAGGTTGAGACTACAGCATACCTTATCGCATTTGGACATTCCTCGTCTCCTGAGAAGGAACTGAGCATTACTGCCAAGAGGCAGGCAACAGTTGGAGATGTTCAAAAGTTCACTCTGAATTGACACGGCTTTGTGTTTCTCAAAGGTCTTTAATGGGCATCATTTTTGTTACTGTAACTCTATAAAAAAGCCAGGACATTTATTATTTCTTCCCTCAAGAAAACAAATGTCTAGTGGCTTGGTCAAGGTCACCCACTTCCTTAAGAGATGACTGAACTCCTACCTCATACTCCCTAAGTCCCTCCTCTCTGCAAGTGTGTCCTCTCACTCAAAGATCAACTCACCATAAAAGAGACCCATGGATGCCAGGGACTAGTGATGAAATGTACAGGCAGAAGTTGTTTGGAAACATGCTGGGCACAGTGGCTCATGCCTGTAATCCTAGCACTTTGGGAGGCTGAGGCAGATAATCACCTGAGGTCATGAGTTTGAGACCAGCCTGGCCAACATGGTGAAACCTCGTCTCTACTAAAAATATAAAAATTAGCTGGGTGTGGTGGTGCACACCTGTAGTCCCAGCTACTCAGGAGACTGAGGCACGAGAATTGCTTGAACCCTGGAGGCGGAGATCACAGTGAGCCAAGATTGTGCCACTGCACTCTAGTCTGGGCAACAGAATGAGACTCCGTCTCAAAAAACGAAACAAATATGTGTTTGAAAACAGATATTTATGCTTACCTCCATGACAGTAACTCATTTATGCACCAATATATTCCTTTTTTTCTGCATCTTTAGCAAGTAAAAGTAGTTAATTACAAGAGAGGATTAACTGTGCTCTTCCTGGGTTCTCTTCGGCCAATACAAATGCAGTCTGCATATCTGCAGTGAGATGAACATTCACCATTCATTATCAGGACTAAGGAGAGTAGGTTAAGAAACAAAATGCTATCTGAAGCTCAAGTTGTTAAACTTTTAAAATATTCAAAGGACATCAAGAACACCTGGCATGGACGCTTTTCCAGGATTCGCATAGAACGGGATGCCACAGGCAAGGACAGATCCCCTGAGGGCTGTGGAATGAGTGGGGACAGCCCCGCCCATCTCTGGTCTTGGTAGGCATTTCTGTCATGATTTCTTCCAGTGTCTTTTAGGCAACTACTCTCATCCTACTATCTGCTGAGAATAAGACAAAATTTCTTGAATTAATGTTAGGCAGCTTTTTATTCTATTACAAATTGCAGTCTTTTAACACTTTACACCAACTGTTGACTTCCATTCATGCTTTCCTTTCAAGATTGGGTCTACACAGGGTGGCCAAATAGTTCCAAAACCATTCTGATAGTAGTGCGTTTTTTTTTTTTTTTTTTTTGCCCTAATTGTGGCAAAATACAAGTGTCATAAAATTTACCATCTTAACTATTTTAAGTGTACAGTTCGGTAGAATTACATGTGTATATATTTTTATGGATTGAAAACTTAACAATTTATTTATTTGTTTTAGATACAGGCTTTTGCTTTGTCACCCAGGCAGGAGTACAGTGGTGTGATCATGGCTCACTGCAGCCTCGAAATCCTGGGCTCAAGTGATCCTCACACATCAGCTTCCCGAGTACAGGAAGTACCCTGTCTCTACTAAAGTACAGGTGTACTACAGGTGCACACCACCATGCCTGGCTAATTTTTTAAAATTTTTTGTAGAGACAGTGTCTCACTATGTTGCTCAGGCTGGTCTCAAACTCCTGGGCTCATGTGATCCTCCCACCTCAGCCTCCTAAAATGTTGGGATTACAGGCGTGAGCCACTGTACCTGGCCAAATTTTATTTATTGTGCTACTCTCTAATGAAGCTTTTCTTGGTATGCATGTCATAAAAGTTCAAAATAAATAGTCTTGGCCTCATTAGTTTATGTTGTTTTACAACTGATCTCCAGAACTTACTTCATCTTGCGAAACTGAAACTCTACACATTAACCAACAGCTCTCCATTTTCCTTTCCCACAGCCTCTGGCAACCACCATTCCACCTTCTGTCTGTATGAATTTTACTACTCTGTATACCTCATATAAGTGTCTGACTTGTTTCACTTATCATAGTGTCTTCAAGCTTCATCCATTCTGTTGCATGTGTCAGTATGTCCTTCCTTTTGAAGGCTGAGTAATACTCCATTGTATGTACATACCACATTTTGTTTGTCCATTCATCCATCAATGGACACGTGTAGTTTCTGCCTTTTGACTATTACAAATAATTCTACTGTGTACATGTGCATGCAAATATTTCTTTGAGACCCTGCTTTCAGTTATTTTGAGTTGACAGTAGCATTTGATGGAACTGATTAGTAGTGTACATCTGTAAGAAAGAGGCCCAGGAGGCCTGAGTGGACCTGAGGATCACAGAATTCCTCCAGCATGACCTTGACAAAGCCTGGTTTTCCAAGGTGACTGCTCATGTGGAAAGCTTATGACAGATGAGCTATTTTACATGAAAGCTCAGTTTGGGAGTTCCATCTACTTGAAAATATGTTTTATGTGATTTTATGCTGCAAAATTTCTTCCCTGATAGAGCAATTATCATGGTTTGTAAGATTAAAAAACAATGCATCCTAGAAATTTAATGACATGTTAATTATTTTTCCTGGGCCTCTATAAAAAGATAATAATAACTTATTTCTTTTTGGTATCTTCTTTGAAGAATGCAAATTCTATTCTGTAGTTCTGACTGGTAGCACAACTAAACTGGGTTATAATTTATATTCTTTGTGAGTGTGTAATTAGAATTGTTTTAGTCAAATGCTTGTTGGAATGTGTAAATCACTTTACTAGATTTTCTGATTATTATTTTGAGTCAGCCTAAGTCTATACCTTGCAGAAGTCCCCCCATCCCCATTCTAGTCCAGACTTGTTTTATTTTTATGATCCTATATGTTTATACAAATCTTTCCTATTATCTTTCTGGAAACATCTATTGCATATTCAAATGTGGTTTGGGTGTATATCTCTTATTTGCATCTGTTAATGAAAATGTTCATGAGAGATCACTTTGGATGTCTCATGAATTATCTACCCTGTTTTTCTATAGAAACTTTCTCCTTAACTCCCACTGTATTGGCAGTGGGGTGGCTTCTAGAAAGGAGGGAAGTGTCATTCTCGTGCTCAGAATGGGATAAGGTAGCATCAGTTGTTGAACAATGTCTGAAGTATTTTTTTCTCTCTCTTTTTTGCTCACGCTTCTTGTCTCACTTGGAACATGGAATATGGACCTGCCAATCATCTGGAAATACGTTACCTTTGCTTGTTGGGACGTGGATAATGTGGGTGAGTCCTGAAATCTGTGTTTAAGCTGTTGACTTCTCTTTGTTTGGGGAAGAAGAAAACTGTCAGATGAATTGTTTGATGGGAAACTATCTTCAGCATCCCAGTGCCTGTGAGCACACTGCCCAGGCACCTCCAGTTAGACTCAGTCCTCCTGCATCAGAGAGGGAAAGCTCCTGAGGTGTCCTTTCAGCAGCACCCAAACTCAAATGAAACGAAGATGAATCATATTCAATGGCAAAAGTTGCTATTTAGACTTTAGCTGTTGTTTTTCTTTTGGGTTTATACCACATTTAATAATGCTTCTTTATGACAAAGCAACTTGAAAATATCCCACATGTCTTGACACTGTGTTTTCTAAGACTCTTGTTCAGTTGTTTCTATAAATCACACACCTCTCATCTTCATATTTACCATTTGTGGCAGATGCACATGTATGTATTTTTGTGATACTGAAATTGTTTCTAATATAAGTCCATTGGAAATTGTATGTTGTTGATGTGTTGATATAAAACGAGTCATGCATCTTGACATGACTTCCCTGCTCAATTAGTCCTTAGTAGGTGATGTCAAAACTCAAAATAGCGAAACTGTTAAATATTAAATTCTAACTTTGTTCTTCCAAAGCTGAGCAATAATGATGTACTGGACCCTCCATGGTTTTGCATGCAGGGCCAGGCCTGGGAAGGAGGGTTGTGGTCTGCTGGTAGATTTCTTGCTATAGAATGCAGAATAGACAGCAGGAAGATTTTGAATACAAAAAAATGTTTTTCAATACATATTTTTCTAGTTCTCAAGGATGTGTTAAGAAAGAGTCTAGGTAAAGCGTTTGATTGGTATGATATTATAAAGAGGCTGGTCTAGGATTATCTTCTATACTTTTCTTAAAGGGTTTAGCATGGCTGATTTAAAAAAAGAAATAAGTTGAGGCATACCTCCATAGGAAAATTATTGTCTTGATTATCAGTTACAGTTTCATCCTGAGCCTCTCTCTCAATAAATTTGAAACTGCCATGTCACTGTCTTAGCTGGTGGAGGTAGCAGGATTTCACTTGCTTGGAGCAAACACATTTGTTGTTACAATCTGTTATTTCTGAAATTTCTAAAAATGTATTGAATGTTAGCATGAAATTTGGCATTGGTGTTTGTAAGATTTTCTATTCTGGTGTAAGTAATTTGGGAATCTTTATCTTAGATGATTTAGTTTCCCATAAATATCCTTAGGAATACGTGTCATTTGAGTTTAATCTGTTGAGCCGTGAGCTGTTGATTCGACACAATTATCACCTAATCAGCTGTTTTGCTTATTGAGTTACGTTATGATTCTTTAGTTCCACATCTAAAAATCTCCCTTTGGGATTCACATGGTGTGTTTTCTTCTGTGTGCACTTTTGGGTCTTCTCATCTCCCCTCTCCTCTTAGGAAACAATAAGTACCTGGATATTTACCCTGAAAAATAATCTAATTTTCTCTTCCAGTAATAATTGGTAGCCAGAGCCTACCCCCTTTAAATTGATTATGAGCCAGGTCTTGTGAATTTTCCATCTGTCTGGGACCTTGAAAGCCTTCTGAAGATAACACTTTATTTGTGAGATGCTCAGGAAATCCTCAGAAATCTCTCATCCTAAAAATAGCGAAGTGCAAGAACAACAGGGTTTTACTCAATTATTTTCTCCTCCCCAACTCTGTTGCAGTGTATGATGTGCGTGCTCATGTGCCTCTCCCTCTCTTTTTCCAGACTCTATTGAGGGGTCTTCTCATTTGGGGATTGTTTGGTTTTCTTATTTGTTTTTTTGCATGTATAGGTTGCTGGCTGTATGGCATAACGCCTACTGGTTTGGTCAGTAAGGGATTGCTTTCTTAACAACAACAACAACAACAACACATCTGGTGTGCCTGTCACACTGTCATGGCTTACTTTCTGGGGTGCACAGAGTCGCAGCATCATCACCACCTTCCTTCCACCACCATCCCCATTGCTTTGTCTCCACCAGGCACTCCATTATGGACTTTCCAGGAGTCTCATCTAATTTTCCTACAACCTGATGATACAGGAACCTTTCATTGTCTAATATTGTGGATGAACAGACTGCAGCACAGCTAAACCTGCCAGAGGCCACTGAGCAGTAGAAGAAGGGGTCTGTTTTTCATCCAGGAGTCTGATTCTGGAGTCATATCCATTGAAATATTTTCACCAGACGCATTTCCTTTTAGCCAGTTTAACATACTTTTGGACTCTCCTGGACCTTCAAAGGTAGAATTTTGGTGCATCCCAGATAATGTTTTGCCATGCACATCTGAATTTGTCTTTTATCTGGCAGTTATGTAAAGTTCTTTCATGAGTCAAAACTGACAGTTCCATGATGGCAAGGTTGGGGAACAGGGGGGATTATATTAAAGAAATATATGATATTTCTGTCTCTAGATAAGTGAAGAACTTTGCACCTGATGGTATAAACATATTTTAATGGAACGGATGGTAACCTAGGAGTAAAAGTCAAACTGTGTAGAATCTAACTTTTTTCTAAATCCAGACAAACCCTTGTACCTACAAATTTTATTTAGATTTTCGACTCTTGTTATTGAGTGTTAGGGCTTCAAAATCTAATTGTGAGTCCTTTTCTAATAGGTAATTCCTGCTTTGTTAGTCAGGGTAATATGGCCTTTCTCAAAAGCAGAGGGACATGAAAAGCAGAGAATTATCTTGGTCAGCTCATCTTGCTTGCCTCTTTCAAGGAACTGGACTGTCAAGTGTAGGCACTCATAGAGCCTCGCCGTGGAAGGGCTCAGCCAGAATGAGGCTGTTTTCCATCGCCTGACACTGGGCAGATCCTCATCATATCTTTCCTGAGTTTTGTGACAGCTTGCTAAAGACTTCTCCCAAAACATCTTTATCCCATCTTCTATCTGACTCCAGAGAGACAGGTCCAAGCTATAACTCTGACCATGCCTCGCTCTTGCTTTCAACATTCCAGTGGCTCCATATGGCTTCTAGTAGTTCCTCTCCACGGTAGTATTCAACAACCTGGTGAATGTTGATCATATATGGGTGTCACAAGTAATGTGTTACTAATAATAAATCTGGTACTACAGTTTACAAATTATTTTTCAGTAAAATAGACTGGATTCACATTTACCATGATAGCAATGTTATTCACCCTTTTTTTTCCTGTATTATTTCTTTGTAGGGGGTTGAGGGAGAGAGAGAGAGACGGAGAGAGAGAGAGAGACAGAGAGAGAGAGAGAGAGAGAATGACGCCATGGTAGGCAGGTGTTAGGGACTGTGTAAATTCATCAGCCTTGCTTATTTATCCCATTTCCTAATGGTTTCTGGTACACAGCTAATAACTGAGGTTCTCAAGAGCTTCTGTAGTACTTGTGAGTTATGATTTTTTACCAGTTATTAATTTTGTCTAGTAATTTTACTGATGGACAATTTCTAGATAAGAAGGAGGGCAAGGATAGATGAAGAAAGCTCAAATATTTATATTGTATTAATGATGCTATGAACATTCTTACTTATGACAAATAGTTATGACCACCAAATAAATAGAAAAATGATACTAAAATTAAAATGTGCAAGAAGATAAGTCATACGAATAAAGGGTTAAAGTCTGTACATTTCCTTTATTTCAATAATAATAAGTAACATGTATACTCATCAATAGTACACTGTTGTTTGCCTTTTAATATTATCTATGTAAGGGAGGCCTAAACAAAAAGAATGATTCTTTTTTTCAAAATAGAATGAGATGTTCAAAAAATTTTATGTGTTGATAATTTTTCTTCTAAAACAGATGATTTCATGTTTAATAGATGTCATTACTCACATGCTCATGTAAAGATGTTATCAATATAACCCACCTGCCCTCCCAAAATGTCTGTGTTGCTGCTCTTTGCTTTATTTTCCCAAATTATTTTGGTGGAGGTGAGGATTTGGAAAAATCTGAAAGTATATGTTGCATGGAAAGGTCATTGGCCTTATGTCTCAGTCTTAAAAAAATTGGCCAAGAACCAAGCTCCATAGGATGAAGTGCAAGTTTTTCCCTGATGCTATTACTGCCTACCGGATGCATCTGTCATTTTCACTTTTGCTGTCACTTTCATCCCCTGCTTGTCACCCCCACGTGCCCATTGGTGTGTGTGCCATTAGCGTCCCTGGAAGCCTCAAGCATCTGTGATTTTTCTCATCCTCCTTCTTCTGCCTCCAACTCCTTACTTCGTCTTTACCTAGCTTGTCTTTTACACACAGCTCCTACAAGAAGTCAATTCTGATAACCTCCTGCCTCCCAACCCCTCCTGGGACTCTTACAGCATCTGGTGTGTGCCTTTCTCACACAACTTCGCATATTATATGGGAGTGATGAATGTACTTGTATTACCTGCCTTCATTGTTTTCTAAAATCAGAAAGAGGTTGGACATAGTGTCTCACACCTTGTAATCCTAGCACTTTGGAAGGCCGAGGTGGGAGACCACTTGAGTCCAGGAGTTTGAGACCAGCCTGGGCAACATAGAAAGACCTAACAATAAAAAATAAAAACAAAAATACTAAAAATTAAAGAGAACTACTAAAAATAAAATAAAATAAACATCAGCCAGGTGTGGTGGTGTGTACTTGTAGCCCCAGCTGCTTGGGAGGCTGGGGCAGTAGTATTGGTTGAGCCTGGGAGATTTAGGCTGCACTGAGCCATGATTGCACCACTGCACTCCAACCTGGGCAGCAGACTCCATCTAAAAAAAATAAAGAAAAATAAAATCAGAAAGAACTGGGACCTCATCTCTTAGTGATGTCTGCGTACCTAACACTTGAAATTTGGTAGGCTGTCATAGATTGTGTTTCTTAAGATGTCGGCTGTGAGATGAACATGGGTGGCGAAGGTGTTGATTGAGCTCATCACTAAGGAAGAAAGCAGGGCTGGGCAGAGGGAGAAGTTGGGCTGGTTGTAGTCCCAGCAGAGGCCTCAACCTGCCTTACCTGGGGAGTACTGGAGTGGGGATGACTTCCAAGTTGTTTCTAATTAGAGTAAGAGGGCTGGAGCATTTCTTCCCCCACAGAGACTAGTCATTTTGGATGTTGGCCCTCCCCAGGAGGAGGTGTGACCTGAGGTAAGCAGTTGTCTTCGGCAGAGGCAATCCCCACAGATGGTTGACAGCTAAGGGCCACCTGCTGGCAGCACTTTTAGCAGCTAGAGGATTATAAATCCTTTATTCCTGTAAGGGGATCTGGGAGGTATATCATAGTGTCCACCATATGGGTGTAACTTTTTTGTGAAATTAACTGAAAAGAAGCAAAATGCCTGTGGCTTTGGGAAATTAGGGGATAAGGAGAGGAAATGAAACATGGGCTATTTCAATCTGCTTTATTAATAGAAATGGTTTTTAAGGCCGGGCACAGTAGCTCACGCCTATAATCCCAGTACTTTGGGAGGCCAAGGTGGGCAGATTACTTGAGGCCAGAAGTTCGAGACCAGCCTGGCCAACATGGTGAAACCCCTTCTGTACTAAAAATACAAAAATTACCTGGGCATATTGGTGCACATCTGTAATCCCAGCTACTCGGGTGGCTGAGACACAACAATCACTTGAACTAGGAAGGCGGAGGTTGCAGTGAGCCAAGATTGTGCCACTGCACTCCAGCCCAGGCGACAGAGCAAGACTCTGTCAAAAAAAAGAGAAAGAAATGGTTTTTAATAAAATGGATTTCTCTCTGAATAAAAAGGTATGACTTCTAAAGACCCCTGAAATATTAGTGAAGGCTTCCAACTCTAAAAGCAGCAAATGGCAAATATTTAAATTTATGCTACTTATTCTGTAAACATTTACTGAGCACCCAAAAAGGGGACAGCACCACTGTTGCTGGTATGGGATCATTAAAAAAAAAGAGTAAGTCAAATACCAAGGAGATTTCAAGCCATTGGTGGGTAAGGACATTTAAACTATTGATCATAATACAAAGCAGAATGAAAGAATGATTCTAATACTATTACAAGCAGAGTATACTAGAAAAGATGCATTACATCAAACTTGGCTGAGTGGAAGTTACATGTGTATTTATGTGTGTGTGGGGGCATGTGTATGCATGTATGTATATGTGTATGTCTGTGTATTTGTGTGTGCACGTGTGTGTGTGTTGACACTTCTGGAAGGAGATATCAAATGAGCTAAGCTTTGAACCTCCAGAGATTTGAGTTTGACCCTTCCAGGAAATGTTAACTTTTACTTTTCTGCCCAAATAATATCTCATTCAACTTTTTTTTATTTTTAATTTTGAGACAAGGCCTCACTTTGTTACCCAGGCTGGAGTGCAGTGGCGTGATTGATCATAGTTCACTGCAACCTCAGCCTCCCACCTCAGTCTCCCAAGTAGCTAGGACTATAAGCACGTACCACCATGCCAGGCTATTTTTTTTCTTTTTGTAGATATAGGGTCTCACTATGTTGCCCAGGCTGGTCTCAAACTCCTAGGGTCTAGTGATCCTCCTGCCTTGGCCTTCCAAAGTGCTGAGATTAGGCATGAGCCACCATGCCCAGCCTTCTTCAAATTTTATAGCTCCTGCAGTTGCTGACTTATATCCATTGAAAGGAGAGGCACTCCTGGCAAAACCTGTAATTGCTCAAAATCAGAATTATCACTCTTCCTCTTTATTCCACTCCCAGACTCTAAAAGTACAATGACTGTCAAGACTTGCAGGTTGGTTCCTGTAGGTGAGCAAGGTTCCAAAACACGGGAACATGCTTCTGTTCCAGGGCTGAGCCTGCAGTCTTGTCCAAGTCTTGCCTTCTGACATTGTCCTCTAAGAACCTCCCATGATTTGGGTTGGAGGCGGGCCTTAGCTCATTTCCACCCCGTCCAAAAGAAAGTGACTTTGTTCATTTTCCTCTCACTTAGAGAGGCTTCCCTTCCTTTTAATGACTCCTATGTATATGCACGTCCTTTGTTTTTTCTACCTTATCTTTAATTATTGCTCAGATGATAACAGTCCTGATGAACAAGACATTATGTCTCCCTTTCAAAGTATTAATGAAAAGGAAAAAAAATTGAAGCATACTGAATTACAATAGCAAGGTTCTAAATTATGCTTATGAGGCAGTGTTGATGATAGGGAAGTAGTTAAACATTACTTTGCTTAGAAAGAAATTGTTCTCAGGACCAATACTGAGTGTCAGCAAAATGAAAAACAATTGATTCATGAAGTTCTTTCTTCCCTGGCATATAGAGAATGAGATTATTAGCTAGAGAAATTTATTCTAAAATCTATTTTAGTCTGTAGCTTTCCTTATCAACCATTTTCCTGTCAGTCCTAAAGTCCTATATTTGAAAATCTTTAAACATCAGTTACCTGTCCTCTTCTTCTGGACTTGTCACCCTAGGTATCAAGGGAGGAGATGAGGTGAGGTGCAGTGGTTCATGTCTGTAATCCCAGCACTTTGAGAGGCTGAGCAGGAGGATTGCTTGAGGCCATGAGGTCAAGACCTGCCTAGGCAACAAAGTGAAACCTTGTCTTTACAGGGGAAAGAAAAAGTTAGACGGGCATGGAGGCACATGCCTGTAGTCCCAGCTACTCAGGAGGCTGAGATGGGAAGATCGCTTGAGCCCAGGAGTTTGAGGCTACAGTGAGCTATGATGCATACCAGCCTGGGCAACAGAATGAGACCTGTCTCAGTCAATCAATCAGTGAGTGAGAGAGAGCAGAAGACAGAAGGACTGTAAATCTGTTGAGTCCCTATTGATCCTTCTAAGTGGATTAGCATCACCTCCCTGGTATTGTGCCACAAGTAGGCACAAGGTGCTCAGCTTCATCTTTTAGGGAAACAATTTGTATATAAGCTTTGCTATGATTAATACTGGCAGGAGGGATGGAAAATGTGCAGCATTTAGGGGAAAATGAGTTAGTGTGTATACTACAGGACATGCTGCTAGTTCCCCCACACCCCATGTGAAAAACTAATTGAAACACTGGATGTTATTATAGCAGAAGGTCAAACTGCTTTACCATCAAAATGAGAACTTGGTATGAAAATATACAGAGTTTAAGGACCAATTTTACATGAAAGCTGCTGACAGGCATTGAAAAATCCTACTTAACATAATTTGTTTAATTTGTCCGATCTTTATTTTAGGCAATAAATGGCTGGAGAACCTGAAGCCACAGGTCCTCTATACTAGCTTCATTTCTTTTCAAAAAATCACCTCCGTCATCAAAGAAAATCAACCACTCCAAAGTGCTATTCTTTATCCCTGTTAGTTTTTCTTTTATAAATCATTTATGATAATGGAGTTACAGTTTAATTTAGTAATTAGTTTGCAAAGGGAAAACATTCAGCTTGCATATGGAAAGGATGAGGAAAAGATCAAAGAAAATTGGTTTTTCATAATCATTTTAGTGTAACAGACGTAAATACCTACTTAAGAATGGAACTGGATTTCTGGGATAGTTCTAACTGCCTTCATGCTTATCTCACCCCTGATACAACCAGTTTCTTGGACTTTCTGGGGGAAATTTATGTGAGGTCAATGATTCGTACTTGTTCAAAGGTTACTCTGCTGCGTAATTCAGCTGTCAGCAGAACTTTGTCTTGCCTGGCCCAAGATTTTGTGGAAATCTGAAGAAAACAACAACAACACACACTACAAGGTTTTATTACACGGTGAACTGACAGATCCCTGCAGGCTATGTCAGCAGAAGCATGGGGCAAGAGTTCTTGCTGCTGGTCTGAACTTTGCATTTCCAGCAGGTTGGGTTGGAAAGCCAGCCCTGGGATAGCACAGGGGGAGGCAACTTAGCAGCACTGGAGGGAGGTAGGGGTGGTTTTATCCTACAGCAATGACTGATCACCTAAGTTTGATGGTGTTATCTCTGAAGCCTTATCTCCTTCTCTAGTTACAGTCCATTAAGAGTCTCAAGACTTAAAGCCTATTTTTAACTGCAGGTCCTGCTTAACCATAATTGAACATGTGATTTGTTCAGTTCAGAAGCCCTTCCCCCTCCCAACGTCTTCAAATGCCTGCATATTCCTATATATCTGAATCATGGAAAGCAAAGAGCAAAATATCCATGTATTTTGGATATTTTGCCATTTGTTAGTGCTCTGGTGTTTTTTAAGAGCTGTTGTTGTTGTTGTTGTTTTTTGACAACAATGTATCTCTAACTGGAATGCCATGAATTATCTGAGTACCATGTGCCCTTTACAGCGTGAGAGCATTAACACGGTTAAAACATTTTTAGAAGTATCCAGAGAAGATTTTATCTTCCATGCCTTTTACACCTCAGCCCCAAATGAAATTTAATGTTTGCATTGGAATTCAGGGCCTTCTAGCTCTTGACTCTGCAGCGGCAGCTTGGTAACTACTTCTTCTCTGTAGTAAATGTTAATGGTACTCTGTATTCATTTTAATGGCTTTAATGATTAGAAAGAACATTGGTTTTGTTGGTACTGTAGATTTTAAGGATATATTTTTAAAATGAAAGAATGAGTGCCTTTTTTGGTTTTGATTGTAATTGTAATGTTTTTTTTTTCCCTTTGCTTTTTTAAATCTCTCCCAATCTTGGACAAGGGGCTCCACCTAGTGTAAGTTTTAGGTGAAAAAATAATATGGATGTAAGTAGTATAGAAGGGGCAAAAATTAGCTGAATATACTCCTTTTTTTACGATGAGACTGTAAAGCAAAAGACTGATATTTTATAAAGTGCTTTTATGGTTCAGATCATTCATGTGATTTATACAGACATTCCTTCTGATTCTCTCATTTCTCCACAGATTCTTATTTTTATCTACTTTTTAAAAAGGCAAAATTACATCTCTTATGTGTCCAAATATAATTTTAGGTTGTAAACATTACCTTTGCCTGTGGTGAATGAATTTAGATCCAATTTTCTAGCAGTATGACAAGAGAAGAATCTTAAATGAGACAGTTTGCAATGCCTCAACCCTTGGTAAACTTAAGAAAGTTACTGCCTGAAATTTTTTGCTTTCTTTTTGTAAATAGGTGCTTAAATTTTAGATCAATGATTTTATTTAATAATTTTAAGAACATCATCTAACTACATTTTGAAAATTTTTATATTGAATCCAGCCTTAAGATTCAGAATTGTTTACTTAGCAGCCACTAAGTGGAGTGTACTACAGTTGATGGTATAACTTTTTACAGCTTTGAAAATATCACTGTATCACGGTATTCAATTTTTAAATATGTTTTTCTTATAGAGGAGAGTTTCTGGTGCTTATATCTGTTGCCAGTGAGTTCCAAGAAGAGAATATAAATACGTCTCTAAGGAACTGTATGAATCCATGCAGTGCTATAAAGAAATACCTGAGACTAGGTAATTTGTAAAGAAAGGGATTTAATTGGCTCATCATTCTGCAGGCTGTACAGGAAGCATAGTGGCTTCTGCTAGGCTTCTGGGAGCCTCAGAAAACTTACAACCATGGCGGAAGGCAAAGCAGGAGCAGGCACAGTCATATGGCAAAAGCAGGAGCAAGAGATAGAGCAAGGGGGAAGGTGCAACATACTTTCAAACAACCAGCACTTGTGAGAGCTCATTCACTATCACGAGAACAGCACTAAGGGGATGATGCTAAACCTTTCATGAGAAACAAATGCATGATCCAGTCACCTCCTACCAGGCCCCACCTCCAACACTGGGGATTACAATTCGACATGAGATTTGGGTGGGGACACAGATCTAAACCATATCAGGGACTAAATACTAGTCTGAGGTGCATAAACAGGAAAATGCCCTACCTTGATGATGACATCAACAGCCAAGGGATACAGAGAATTGAGACGTTTCCTTAAGAAATGTGTCCCCTCAAATATTTGGCTTTTCTGATGTGAAGAGTTTGCTCTCAATTTGGCCCATCGCCATTACAATGGGAGTAATATTTCCTGTGTGCCTACCTCAGGACAGGTGTTGGGCATACATGATGTATTTAATTCTCCTAACATTATGTGAATTAGGGATTCCTGAATCTATTTCATAGATTAGGAAACTGACACTTGGAAAAATCAAATGATTTATCTAGGTTGTGTCAGGATTTGAACTCAGATCTCTGTTCCATAATACATGTTTGTTTGTTCTCCATAATACATGTTTGTTCTTCTGCATCGTATTCTGCATGTCAAACTTCCAAAATCCTCATGGCATGAACTCTTCTTTCCTTCTCCAGTTAATCACTGTTCTTATTCAAGATTTAAAATGTACTAGATTCCAAGGGAGTTGATGCTGTCTGTGTCCTCAAGAAACTTTCAGTTTAATTGAAGAGACTGAGCACAAGTGTATTTTTAATGATCCTATATTCCCTGGTGCATTTAGTTAAGGCCACATACATGGTATACTCCTAGAGAGAATAGCTGCAACAAGGCAGTGATAGTGTTAATTGACAAGGCAGAATTCTAAAGGCAAGGACATCTGCTTTTCTGCCTCTTCTTCTCCAGCAATGAGAGCCTTCCTTCTGGAATGCAGGTGATACAATGAGACCATGGAGTATTATCTAATGTTGAATTCTAATACTGTATTATCTAATGTGGAGGTTCTCAAACTTTTGAGGGTTGACACCCTTTTTCGCTACTGAGAATCCACAAAGAACTTTTGCTTAGGTAGATTGTACCTATTGATATTTACCATTTTGAACATGAAAACTAATAATATTTTAAAATATTTATTAATTCATTTAAAAATAACATTAGTAAACCATTACATGTTAACATAAATGAATGACATACTTTTATGAAAAGTAATTATACTTTCCAAAATAGAACAATTTAATGAGTAGAATGGCATTGTTTTACATTTTTATAAGTCTCTTTAATGTCTGACTTAATAGAAGACAAGTGTATTCTCATCTGCTTCTGCATTCAATCTGTTACGATACACTGTTTTGTAGTATAGTAAGAAAATGCACAGAAAATCCAACTTCACTCAGAAATGTTGCTGGAAAAGGGAAGAGTATCTCAATTAGTCTTTTCGGGCAATTCTTTGACCTTGCTGTTTCAGACAAGGGTTTCAAGGAACCCCCAGGGGTTCCTGGGCCTCAGTTGGAGAACTGCTGGTATAAGTAAGATGAGGCCTACTTTCAAGTCTCAGCTCTTTTATTTCCCAGATCTGAAGCCCTGAGAAGTTACTTCATCTTTGACAGAACTGCTACAGGAATTAGAAACATTGTGCATGCAGGATCTGGCACAGAGAGGGCACTCAAACAAGTGGTAGAGATGCCCATGGTGATGAGCTGCTGCTGCTACTGCTGTGGTTTCCATGGCTGGTGCTACTCTCCTGGTCTTGAGTGGTGTGAAGATCAGCTTCCAGAGTTGGAAAATGAAGTCACACCCCACTTGGGGGTGTCTAGGAGTAAGACTGTGTGGAAGACAGTGATACCATAAATTGACAAGACAGGATCCATCTCTTTCCTGGGTTATATGACTTCTGCTGTTCCCTTCCAGAATGAGGCTGATTTGTGGGATTTGCACAATCTTCCTAAATTCTGAATTCACTACACTTAGAGAACCATTTATAGTGGTTATTATAACAAAATAGAACAAAGGTGGGTTTTATATTGTATATTCATCTCTTACAAAATTCATTGTTTAATGTATAATGAATAATTGCAAATTTTCCTAAAATAAACAGTAGAATACAGGTACCATGGGATTGGGAGAAAATAAAAACCCAGAAATTCTGAGAAGGTTTTACAAATACATTGTAAAACCTCAGAATTTTCGGATGAATACATTGTAATGTAATGCACTAATGGGATGTAGTCAGATCTCAGCAGGACACTGGAGGCTGCTCCTAAGGGAGTGTCCTGAAGCCAAGTCATATCATAGAGAGATGAATTTGGATGTTCTGGGTTAGAAAAATCTGAGGTTATGAGACAGATCCAGAATGAGGGTCACTGATCTGAGAAGCAGAATGACTAAGGAGCAAAAACCAAAAGGCACTTGAGGGTCTGGTGGCATGAGGGGGAGATTAGGAACAAATGGTAGATTGAAGCTAGACCCGGATTGAGGTGAGGCAAGGGTGTGAAACAATTTGGTCCAAGCCAAATCTTATAGACTATTCCTTTTCTTCCTTTTCCTTCTTTTCAGAGATGGGGGTGTCACAAAGTTGCCCAGGCTGGCTTTGAACTCCTAGACTCAAAGCAATCCTCCTGCCTCAGCCTCCTGAGTAGCTGGGATAGACTATGCTTTTATCTATCATCTTGATTATTTATGTGGAGAGCTGGGAGAGGAGATTTCAAAATGCTGGAAAATAAACTCCTTAAAAATAATTTTTAAAATATATTTAAAAGGCTTATGGAAAAATACCTCATTATTAAAACACTATGAAAATGACCTCATGAAAAGAATCTTCTTATTGCATTGTCAGAAGGATGATGTAGTGTTTTTATTTTAAAAGAACATTTTAGCCACAGGAATAAAACTGCCACAGGATATTTATCATTTAGAGGAAGAAAAAGAAAAACAACAAAAAATGTTTCTCAACTTTGCTTGGGATGAGCAGCCATAAAGGTGGATTCTTTTCTCTTTATAACCTCAGCGATATCAGGTAAAACTAGTATTGCCAACAAGTATGAGTGTCTACGGCTGAGACACATTTTTGTGTCTTGGTGTTTATCTGCAAGTTTCAGAAACTCACAGGAGACCTGCTTAAGAAAACCCTGCTAATCATAATGTGGTTAGACCCTGGGCGTCCTACTTAGCTGTTACTTTTGGTGGGTCACACCCAGCTTCTGAAGGCCTCAGTCTACTTTTGTAATATAGGAAATAAGGTTAGATAAGTGGTTCTCAAAGCCTGGTCCACTGACCAGCACATCAGCCTTACCTGGGACTTGTTAGAAATCCATTCCTGGGCCCCAGGACCTAAAGAAGCATAGACTGCAGGGGTGGGACCCAGAAATCAGTGTTCTGCCATGCCCTCCAATGTGATCGCTAGGAACACTTCTAGCTTCAATGATCTAAGATTCTCAGAAGTCATATGGCTCATTCTGGCCTTCAGGTAAGTGGTTTTCTAGACCAATCCGAACAGAGAAATATTCAGAGGGTGGACACTATGTGAGGTGGCTCATTCCATTGTTTAACCATCTCAGGAAGCTCTTATACCTCATTGTTTAAACACAAATAAATTTAGAGCAGTGAATTTTAAATTGCTTTTTGGATTACAGTTACCTTAAAGACTTAAAAACAGTTATAAAGATTCCCCAGAGAATGTGGAGATGGAGAGGAAGATGGGAGCCACCTACTGGAATATACATTAAATTAATATACAATTTTTGGAGGATTACAGATTCCCCCCAATAGTATTCCATGATCCCCATGGACCTGCTTAAGAAGCACTGATTTAGAAATTTTTTGGTGAACAGTTAAGGAAAATAAGCACATGTCCAGGAATTCTGAAATGGAGAATCGGTCAGTAAATTTACTACAGTTGCCTTTTTTAAAAAATCAAGTGTGTAGTATGTGTCAAACACTTACTGATGGGGAAGGCACTGTTTGAGGTGCTGGGGTGGGATGCATCCTACTCTCTGAGCTTTCACACAATTACTGCAGAAGTGGACACATCAGGTAACAAATAAGCAACAGATTCCTTCTGCCAGGAAATGTTCCCAAAAGACATGGCACGTGAGATGGCCCCTAGGGTAGACCTCAAGGTGGAGAGGAGGTGCAGGAGCTCCTGCCTGCTGAGAGGATGGCATGAGAAAGGGCTGGAAAATGGAAGGCTGTCCAGGACACAGTTTATTCCTGGCTTCTGGGGAGGGCGTGCACAGCCCAGACTGATGGAGGAGCAGTCAGTGTGGAATCTGTGGCTCCTGCTAAGCTTTCTTCCAGGGCTACATATAAATCTCTTGAAGGAGATGAAGTGGAATCTTCCCTTCTGCACTTATTTTAACATGGACAGTTGTCAATTCTCTGCTTTATCTCCAAGGATTCTCTTGGAAACAAAGCATTTCTTTCAGTGGAGGGTATTGGATCTTAAACAATTAGGCTGGTTCTCTTTACAGAGCAAGTTATAACCATTTGCCCAGAAGTCAATGCCCAGAATTTTGAGCTACATTTTTACTTCAACATTAGAGAAGCCAAAAGCTGGGTCAGTTTTAGAGATCTAACAAAGAATACGTTGCATATTCTCTATGTGCCTAGTGTGGATTGATTAATTCTGTATACTTAGTAGTTGCTCATAAGGCATTGCCTTATAGTCTTTTAACAAGATTTTTATTAATTCTTGTGAGAAAGATAATTTTCTCCTATTTTCTGGATGTTTCCTATTACAATTTCAATAGTTTTCTCTTGATAATCTTATGTAATCCAACATCATGTCCTGGCTGTTTAATTCCAGAAGAAATAGGGCTGTGTGAAAGTAGTTTTCTGACTTGATCCAATCTTCATCCTTAGTATTCACTGCTGGACTAGATTAAGGCTTCAGTACTGCCAAAGGCTGCTTAAATTCACAGTGAGGGGAGCAAACAATTTAGAAAGCTGGTTTTTTAGTCTGCCTTCTAAAAGGTTGGGTGAGGGGAAAATGATGATATTGCCTAGTCTGAAGCTGGAAGATACACAATCTTAGGAATTTAGGGTGACATAATTAAAAGTTAAATTACCCTTCTTGAAATTACCAGTTAAATCAATTTTTATGAAAACTGCATGTTATTTTTTTCCATATATTTTATTACAATGCAAGGCCTTCAGAGAAAAAGTATTTTCTTATGTACCTCTTAAAACGAGGTCACGCAGGATAAGATATTCAATAACTTTACTTTGTGTGCATTAAATGTAATTGAGAGGTTTACCAGATTGGTAATGTACCAATGGTGGGTAACAGATATTTAAAATTTTGTGGGGGTGTTGCGGGAAGTCAGGGACCCCAAACGGAGGGACCGGCTGAAGTCATGGCAGAAGAACATGGATTGTGAAGATTTCATGGACATTTATTAGTTCCCCAAATTAATACTTTTATAATTTCTTATGCCTGTCTTTACTGCAATCTCTAAACATAAATTGTGAAGATTTCATGGACACTTATCACTTCCCCAGTCAATACCCGTGTGATTTCCTATGCCTGTCTTTACTTTAATCTCTTAATCCCGTCAGCTGAGGAGGATGTATGTCGCCTCAGGACCCTGTGATAATTGCATTAACTGCACAAATTGTGGAGCATGTGTGTTTGAACAATATGAAATCTGGGCACCTTGAAAAAAGAACAGGGTAACAGCAGTGTTCAGGGAATAAGAGAGATCACCTTAAACTCTGACTGCTGGTGAGCCGGGCGGAACAGAGCCATATTTCTCTTCTTTCAAAAGCAAATGGGAGAAATATCGCTGAATTCTTTTTCTCAGCAAGGAACACCCCTGAGAAAGAGAATGCACCCTTGAGGGTGGGCCTCTAAAATGGCCCCCTTGGGTGTGGCCATTTTCTATGGTCGAGACTGTAGGGATGAAATAAGCCCCAGTCTCCCATAGCGCTCCCAGGCTTATTAGAATGAGGAAATTCCCACCTAATAAACTTTGGTCAGACTGGTTGCTCTCAAACCCTGTCTCCTGATAAGATGTTATCAATGACAATGGTGCCCGAAACTTCATTAGCAATTTTAATTTCACCCCGGTCCTGTGGTCTTGTGATCTCGCCCTGCCTCCATTTGCCTTGTGATATTCTATTACCTTGTGAAGTACGTGATCTCTGTGACCCACACCCTATTCATACACTCCCTCCCCTTTTGAAAATCCCTAATAAAAACTTGCTGGTTTTGTGGCTTAGGGGGCATCACGTAATCTGCCGACATGCAATGTCTCCCCCAGACGCCCAGCTTTAAAATTTCTCTCTTTTGTACTCTGTCGCTTTATTTCTCAAACCGGCTGACGCTTAGGGAAAATAGAAAAGAACATACATGAAATATTGGGGCTGAATTTTGCCCGATATCTGGCTGAATTTCCCCTGATACGGGGGCAGGGGGGTGGGGGTGAGGTGGGTGGGAATTATGCATTGGAACCATGTCTATGCAATGCTAAAAAAGAACAGTAAAAGGTCTATGGTTTTGTCAGTGGTTCTGATCATTACAATCAACTGGGCCCCATTGATTAAGCTAGTATCTCTGCAGATTGGGCCCTGCCGCTGGTTTTTAAAGCCTTCCAAATGACTCTCAAGCGTAGCAGTGCCCTACATAATACCTGCATAGCTGTCATGTTTGGGCAGTGATGTGACTGATGGAAAGATGCCAACAGATACAGCAGAAAGATACAAAGTTGTTTTCTTTTTTAATTGCAATTAATTTGAAGACATCCAGAGACTATGACAATAAAGCAAGATATAACACAGCACTTGTCTAGAGATCTGACTTTCCAGGCCCCCACAGGTCCCTAAGATGATGCACAGCTGTGGTTGGTAACACCCATGTGAAGTGAGGACCTCCCAGGTGCAGGTAGAATCACTGGCCACTCTGACCTGAGCTGTCCAGACTTCTGTCTCACCACCAGATGTCCCAACCTGTCTGCCTCTGTTATGGGAAGCCTGGCTCCATGTTTGCAGTTCACATGGTGTAAGTAGCTGGCACAACCCTCCTTCCTCTGCATAGTCTTGGGTATGTGCCACAAGACTGCAAAGGAACTCCTGGGAGAATCCCTCAGCCAGCCTAGCCAGGATTCCCAGGGTGCATGGTCTGTTCCTGCCACAGCCAGTTAGCAGTTTATCTGACTTCCATTTTGTGGTGGCTCACACCTGTAATCCCAGCACTTTGGGAGGCCAAGGCAGGTGGATCACGAGGTCAGGAGTTCGAGACCAGCCTGACCAACATGGTGAAACCCCATCTCTCCTAAAAGTACAAAAATTAGCCAGGCATGGTGGCATGCACCTGTAATCCCAGCTACTCAGGAGGCTGAGGCAGGAGAATCACCTGAACCCGGGAGGTGGAGGTTGCAGTGAGCCAAGATCATGCCACTGCACTCCAGCCTGGGTGACAGAGCGAGACTCCGTCTCAAAAGAATAAAAATTTAAAAATTAACAAAATAATAAAGACTTGAATGACTTTTCTAATTGCAAGTTTTTGTAGCATAACTTTTTAGGTAAATTACTTATTATAATAGTTGATTAGCTCATTTTTTTTCTGTTTTTAAGAGTCGAGATGCTGAAGAAATTCACCATGGTCTAAAGCATTTTTGTGTAAGTCCAAACCATGCTTAGCTTAGTGTTTCTTTATAGGAAAGAAATCTAGAATGCCCCTCAGACAACAGTTGACCCAGCAGTTGCTTGGCAATTATTTCATTTTTCTGGGAAGGGTAGTGACTATAAAGGATTACACCACATATCTATTTAATAGTGTTCTCTTTCCTGAAAATGGTAGATTGAAATATTTTGAAAGTTGTTGTTGATTTCACTTTACTTTTACTCTTGACATTTCTTGTTTATCCTTTACTGAGGGGTCGGAATAAAGTGAGATTCTCATATGTTTTACAAAAGAAAAATGACACATCCAAAATTTTAGCCATTGTTGCTGTGCTATTTGAAATTTTATATTCTAATATTTCTTCCACTTTTTTTCCTCCAAGCAAATATCTTCCCTTGCTAGAATCTGAATGTTTGTATTTCCTCAAAATTCATATGTTGAAATCCTAACACCTGCAGTGATACTATTAGAAGATGGGACCTTTTACGAGGTAATTAGGTCATGAGGGTGGAGCCCCCATAAATGAGATTAGTGCCTTTATAAAGTGGGCCCAAGGGAGCCCCCTCACCCCTTGCACTGTATGTGGACACAGTGAGAAGGCACCACCTGTGAACCAGGAAATGAGCCCTCACCAGACACCAAATCTGATGGCGCTTGCTCTTGGACTTCCCATCCACCAAAACTGTGAGAAATAAATTTCTGTTGTTTATAGGTTACCCAGTTTGTGGCATTTTGTCATAGCAGCCCAAACAGACTGAGACATTTCTCTTAAGCTTGAAAAGTGAGGCATTGAAGTGTGCAGATTCCATGAATATTTACGAATGGAAAAGAGTAGAGAGAAGATAATATATAGATTGTGTTTTCATTTTGGATATTTTATTGATTCTTTTCTTCCTCTGTCTCTCTTTAAGACATCTTTTTACTTTTAATTTTATTTTTAAAATATAGTACAGCAAATTTGATCTTCATGTCTGTACTTCTGTATGTACAGATTTGTGAAATCACCAGCACAATCAGGATACAGACCAGTTCCATCACCATAAAAAAACTCCCATGTGCTACCCCTTTGTAGTCACACCCATCCCCCACCCCAGCCTCTGGCAGCCACTGATCTCTTCTCCATCACTAGAGTTTTATGTTTTCTAGGGTGTCAAAGAAATGGAATTACCTGTATGATATTATATGCAACCTTATGAGGCCAGCTTCTTTCATTCAGCTAGCACCTTTGAGATTCATGCAAGTTGTTGCATGTATCAATTATGTTTCTTTTTATTGCTGAGTATTCTTTCATTATAGGCATATACTGAAGTGTATTTACCCATTCCTCAGTGAAAGACATTTAGATCGTTTCCAACTTTTGGCAATTATTAATAGACCTGCTATAAACGTTCATGTGCAACGTGTGTGTGTGTGTGTGAACATAGTGTTCACTTCTCTAGGGTAAATGCCCAGGAGTATAGGATTGCTGGGTCTTATGGTGAGAACTTTGTAAGAAACTGCCAAATTTGCAAAGTAGCTCTACCATTTTGCATCCTCGACAGCAGTGTATGAGAGTCCCAGGTGCTCTGCATCCTCGCCACTACTTGGTATTGTCCATACTTTTTCTTAAGCCTTTCTAATACACATACAGTGGCCCAGGATTGGATTTTAAGGGAGGAAAGGAACAGACCCTTGGTACTATCTGAGCTATTGATTACTCTGCAGAGTCAGAGGTGCACTGGGACCTCAAACAACTTCTCTCCTTGGGAAACTCTGATATAGGCAGTTCAGAGGTCCCTGTCCTGGACAAGCTTCGAAAGCCCAAAGTGAAGGGGATGGGGAAAGAGATGAACAGGATCAGAGGCCACTTCAAAAGAATGGAGCAGTGTGTATCGTCCTTCTTCTTTCTCCCATTTTCTCCTTCCTCCTTCGCCCTCAGTGGAAAATAAATGGATGGTTCTCCTTTTAATTCCAATTCAAATTTTAATTTTCACTCCAATTCAAATGTGGAAATTGCTCCTTTTAATTTAAATTGCTTTCTATCCCGAAAAGGACAAAACACAATTTTACTCCACTGAACAGTGATGGAAGGAAAAAGTTCTAGCAAGAAGAAGTTGAAATAATCAAAGGATCTCTGTGTGTTTGTCTAGATGACTGTGCCACCAGCTATGAATCTGATTAATGTCCTTGAAGCATCAGAGAGTCACTCTCCTGCCAGGAGTCCTCATTTAAAACAGCAGCAGACCCCAAAAAAGTGTGCATAAAATTATGAGGACTGGCATAACTTTTTCTTTTTCAAAATATTGGAAGAAAAATATTGGCAAAATTTAGAATTTAGAAAATTGATAATTAAAGCATAGGTATGGGAAGACTGGGGTATATATAAACAATAGAAAGGTTTCTCTTCTTTTCAAACATTTTCTTTTTATAACAGATTTGGATAAGACTACACAGAGATAAAGACTCATCTAAATACAATTAAGTGTGCCTAATGGAGCACCATATCTTCATATGTTTTATAGCCACATGATCAAAAAAGATATATTAAATTACTTGCTTTATTGCTATATTTTTCCATTGTCAAGTCATAATCACCTTGAGTTAAGAGATAAATAACTGCATATTATTATAAAACAAATACTATCCTTAATCATCTTTTACAAGAGATTCAAGTAGTTTAGTAATTTTTTAGGGGTGGGGGTGGTGGGGAGTGTTACCTGGGGAGTGTTGACAGAGAAAGAAGTCTGATATGGTTTGCTGAATATTTTCATGGTTTCCTGTAATCATTAGCATTTATAAGAATACACTGTGTAATGAGTTGACACCATAAAATTAGCTTTGAATTCTCCTCAATGGAAAGAGGAAATTACGGTAAACTCTTTTTATGTCTTTAGTTGTAATAAATCCCCAGTATCATGTGCCTACTCATTTAATTATTTGTGGGAACATAGTGTGCCTACATCCCTCTAAGTGCAATGTAGTACAAGTATTGAAATACACTTTCAAATTAAATACACTTTCTCATCTACAGAGTAATCTTTTTTTTTTTATTGAACTGAGAAGTCATAAATACTTGGGTGCCTGGAAATACATCTGTAATAACTGGCCCTACTCTTTATTGTCTTCAGAAATAAAATCATCATATTTATTAATGCAAGTCTCAAGATTTTACTTAGATGCAATTGCTTTTTTCAACTCATCATAAAGCCTAGACAAACAGGAAACTGTTGCTTTAATTACAGTGGAGAGATAACCTTTAGTTCTTGGAGGCACAGTCCAGGTAATGGACTCTTGGTGTTTGCTCACCACTAAAGCCTTTGTGACCTTGGGCGATATACTTCACCTCTAACACTGTACTTTTCTCATTTGAAAAATGAACATGGGACTAATAATTTGTTGCATAAATGAATGGATGGATGTACTGTTTCTTTCTACTTTTCCTCTCAAGATTTATGTGTATATATATACACACATATTTATGTGTGTATATATATACACGTATTTACATACACGTAATACACATAAATATATACACATATTTATGTGTATATATATGACATTTAAAATATTTTTAAATATGTATTGTGTTTAATATATATTTAAGTATATGTAGTTTGTGTATTAAAACATTGTTTTAGTGTTATAATAATATACCAGTTTTAGATTACTCGTTTATAATTAGGAAAAGGCCATTTCCACACTATTAAAGGCATGTTTAAAAAATTCCTATTCATATAATTTTGTTGTTTTGAGTTCTATCTTCAGGATACTGGTTCTAAAATTGGAATTCCCAAGTCCCAGGCTGGAATCAATATTCTGGCTCTTACTGACTATTGTGTGGTTGTTTTCCAAGTTTATTGCACTCATTTACAGGAATTTATATGACTCCTTGCAACTTCTGCCAATGTTAGATTTATTATTTTAATTTGTGTTTCCTAGCTCAGTAGGTATGAGGTAGTACCTTATATTTATTTAAAATTGTGTTGCCTTCATTGTCTGTGATGCTGAATATTGTTTTAAAGTGTGCCATGTTAGCGTTCTTTTGCGTGATCTGATCTGCATTTTACTCTTGTCTAAGTTGAGGTTAGGTATTATCTTAAGGGATTTAAGGTTATTTCTAAAAGGTTTACATTCCTAATATGAGAAGCATTATTGTCATAATTGTATCTGTTTTTATCATCATCTTAGTCCTTATTTTCATGTCATACCAAATTATTTCATTTCATTAAATTAGAGCCATATAATAGATGAATCAAACAAACAAACTCTAGCTGCTCTCTGGAATTAAAATTCTGTTATTCTTTTAACACTTTGTTGGTTGTTTTGACACTATTTGGAAATCATTGTGAATGTCATGTAAGTAACAGAAGCATGAAGGGCAAGAAGGAATTTTATGGCTATTTGTGGTCTATGCTACCAGTGTGCCTTCCCTGGGATAGTCTTCCAAATACAGTAGTGCCCCATTATCCTTGGGGGATGCATTCCAAGACCCCCAGTGGATGCCTGAAACCTCAGATAGTACTGAACCCTGTATATACTCTTTTTCCTATACATACATACCTATGATAAAGTTTAGTTTATAAATTAGGCACAGTAAGAGATTAAGAGTAACTAATAATCAGACCAATTATAACAATATATTCTAATAAGAGTTATGTGAACATGGTCTCTCTCTCTCAAAATAATATTTTCAGACCACAGTTGACCATGGGTCAACTGTGCAAAACTAACATGCAAAAGCTAAATGTAAAAGAACGTGCAAAAGCTAAAAGATGAGAGGGGACTGCTGTCTAACGCCCACGGTCATTTGATTAACTTCTGCCCTTCCCTGCTTCTTCCTGAATATTCCTATTTCCACAAAGCTGCCTAAGATTTTTCTCCTTACAAATTGATTTTTGGCAGATATAGTAACTTATATGAGTTAATTTCCATGCCCAAGATATACATTTGCACCTATTTTAGTAAATTTTATAAACATGGCAAACTAAATTATGTAATTTATTCATAATTACTCAGGATCTTTTAATATGTTAGGGTCTTACTGCTTATTCATGCACAGGTACAGGGTGAAAGAACTGTGAGGTTTCTGAACAGATTAAAAACTGATGACTATAATTACCTGGGACCCTTAGGGCTCAAATACTGAGTCTGTTTTTCCAGCACCTGCCTGTAAATGTGTTATGTTGTCAGGCTTCATAGAGCAAACCGAATAATCAAGCTGCCAAATAGTTATCTTTTGAAATAACTTAAATTACAATACATGAACTCCTATTTATCTTAAATAATACCACACACAGAAAATCACAATATAAGTTTGGCACTGTAGCTCATGCCTGTAGTCCCAGCAATTCAGGAGGCTGAGCCAGGAGGATCACTTGAACCTAGGAGTTTGAGACCAGCCTGGGCAACATAGTGGGATCTCATCTCTACAAAAAATAAAAAAAAAAATAGTCATGTATGGTGGTGCACACCTGTGGTCCCAGTTACTCGGGAGGCTAAGGTAGGAGGATCACTTAAGCCTAGAAGGTCAAGGCTGCAGTTAGCCATATGCCACTGCACTCCAACCTGCATGACAGAGCAAGACCCTATTTCAAAAAAAAAAAAAAAAAAAAAGAAAAAGAAAATCACAGTATAATACATTGCTTTAAAAGAAATCATTTAGACTATTTACTTATAATATCTGCCTCTTGAATCTTTCAGCTTCTCTGTCTACTGTCTAGTGTGGCTTGGTCAAATAAATGCCCTTTTAAAAAGTCTGACATATGCCAAAATATAGAATTTTGCTGTAACTGAATTATTGAAGTAAGGAACAAATTTTACTATCTATTGGCTTAATTTCTGGATGTATCAATTAGGACCATCACATCATAGGAAGCAGAGGCACATTTAGCTGTGAGTTTTGGAGAATGGAATGCAGGGAATTTTATAGAGGGGTATGAAAAAAGAAACTGACATTGGTGTTGAGCCCCAAGGGCTAGTAATGGTGGGAAGTTGTTACTGCCCCTAGGGCTGAAATGGTAAGGGGAGGTAATAGTGTTAACTGAGCCCACTAAGAGCTGACTTCGTAGAAGGTCATTTAACAAGAGCTGCCCTTGCAGAGGGATGAGGCCACTGGCAGAGGGATGAAGCCACTGGCAGAAACATGACACCCAAGCAGGGAGGAAGCCTGGGAGAAATACCCCCACTTCTCAGGCTAGTTCTTTAGTCTTCATAGTGTCTCCCATTGGCCAAAGCCAACCCACACCAGAGGGTCAGAGAGCCTGAGTGATGCAGTTCATGAAGTGGACCGTCCCCCTAACTCCATAGCACAGTGCCTAGCAAAGAAAGGTAGGAGATAGATCTGGGGACCTAATGGCGTAAAATAAGCATAATAGAATTTTTAGGTTCTCTTTGAGGAAATCGCTTGGTTAACATGTTCAGAAGAGCAGCATTCAATAGAATCTTTTAAATAGATCTGGACTTGCATTGCTTGTTTTAAATTACTTGTTGGCCAGCCTGGCCAACATGGCAAAACCCCGTCTCTACTAAAAATACAAAAATTAGCCAGGCATGATGGTGCATGCCTGTAGTCTCAGCTACTCCGGAGTCTGGGGCAGGAGAATTGCCTGAACCCAGGAGTCAGAGTTACTAGTGAGCCCAGATCGCACTACGGCACTCCAGCCTGGGCGACTCAAAAACAAAAAACAACAACCAAAAAAACCATGAATATTTAAGATCTTAAGATCCTTATGTCTTATTCGAGCAGCAGTAACAAGTAGAGACACGATCACACATTAGCAATTGTTTTAGCACAGCTAAAACTCAACATCCACTTCTTGTAGCTTAGAAACACAGACTCCAATCAGAAAAATTGGAAGAACTCAAAGAGAGCAAAAGCTAAACTTCAACTGCAGAACCTAGGCATGTTTATTTTCCTTTTTCTTTTAAATTTCAGTTTCTGAGTCTTCTTTCTTGAAAAGTATCAGACAATTCCTGAAGGGATTAAAAAGATCATTATGTTAATTTTTGGGAAACTGTACCTCCTCTACACAAGGCAACCATTGACTGAGACAGTAAGAGTCACACAGTCCTGCAATCCAATTTTCTGAGTCATCGTCTCATGCTGTATATTCATTTTTTTACTTAAGACAGTCTTCTCTTTGAAGCTGTATGCCTTTCGTTTCAATTTGCTACAGATTTTCACTTTGAATCAGATGAAATAATTTGATACTTTGGGATGTCTCACCATTGATGGTTGTAAGTTATTTTCATGTTATTTGTTGATTATAGTGGTAAAATTATTCCCTTTGCAATAAAAAGAAGCATCAATTTTACTCAGAGAAGGTAACTAACATTTATTGAACATCTATTACATGGCACAATCCTTTTATCTTTTTGTTTAGTCTTTTCTTCATACCTCATTTTATTCTACAAAGAATTTGGGGATAATTTTTGTCAATGGGTAACAAGCTTTAGAGCACCTATATACTGTAGGTACCACTAAATTCACATTACAGTTGAGGAAAAGGTTGGGAAAACTTAAGTAACTTTATAAAACTATGAAATGACCCATCTATTTATGTTAAAGCTTACTGTCTCCTTAATAAATACTAGATGATCTGCTAATGTTAAACTGAAACCATGAAAGCAACCAAATGTGACTTTCACCACATATTGAATGTTTCCAGATTACACTTGCTTCAAACGGGTTAAGTTCTGTTGTAGCAAATCCATGCAAGGATTGTTGGATCTGCAGCATAGGCCCTAGCTGCTCCTTAGGGATTTAATCTCAGAGGTAAAGGACCCAGCTATTGGCTGTCTTGGCTGTGCTCTTATATCCAGTGGCATTATGGGTAGAGAACCCATACATCAAAGATGGAGCCCAGGTCAGAAACATGTTGGAGAAGCATTTAAGAATTATTTTCTAGGCCAGGCACAGTGGCTCACACCTGTAATCCTAGCACTTTGGGAGGCAGGCGGGTCATCTGAGGTTGAGGGTTCGAGACCAGCCTGACCAACATGGAGAAACCCTGTCTCTACTAAAAATACAAAATTAGCTCGGTGTGGTGGCGCATGCCTGTAATCCCAGCTACTCGGGAGGCTGAGGCAGGAGAATCGCTTGAACCCGGGAGGCAGAGGTTGCGGTGAGCCGAGATCATGCCATTGCATTCCAGCCTGGACAACAAGAGTGAAACTCTGAAAACAAATAAAAAAAATTATTTTCTAGGCCCATGTCCCTTTAAATGGCTAACTTGAAAGTTTCAAAGGCATTTATCATCTGAAAAAAAAATATAGCTCTTCAATTTTAAGATGCCGTATGATTACCCCATCAATTTAATAACAGCATTTAAGGGGAAAAACACTATTGCATTAAATATATGAATCATTTTCACATCCTGATTTCAGACATGTTGACGTATTTGCAGAAAAGTACATGCTAGAAATGAGGAAATAAGAAGTTGCTCCTGGCATAATTTTCTGGAAGTAAACTTTTCCCCTTGCAGTCAGTTGAATCCAGATGATGTTCTGAAAAGAAAAAGGAAGGAAAACAATCAAAGCCTGTTGATTTTGAATTGTGCTACTCTTAATGACCTGTATAGACTGTGGTTCTGGTTAAAGGGTCATGACTGGGGCTGTGGGCTTTCTGGACAGGGAAGAGCTCTTGAATTAGGTAGACATGGATTAAAATTTGGAGTCAGCCATGGGGTCACTGAACTTCTCCAGACTTCCTCTATGCAGTGAGTAGCAGAATGCCTATTTCACGAGGCCTTTGTGAAGTTTTGAAAACTACCATCTGTTGAGTACCTTGCCTAGTATCTGGCGGGCGGTAGGGACAGTTACTGTGTTCTATGACAGTTGTCTGACTGTCTCAGCCACCCTACCTGACAGTTAAAATAGTATAGTAAAAATAGTCACAGCATATTATTTTCCTGACTCATCTCTTCACCTGCGTCTCAGAAATTCCAGAATCTTTCCAACGTTCTCCCACCTCTCTTCACCAACTTTTCCCCCACAGTGATGAGGGCTGATTCATCCACAGGGTCCCTTCCGTTACCCTATGGTAGCTGCTTCCCCAGCCCCTGCTGTGATGTGATGTCTGCAGTGGCTCCTGAAAGTGGCCGCCCCCACTCCCCGGGCATGCCTCACTGCCTCTGCTGACACTCCAGCTTCTTAACTTTGCACTGACACTATGTGACAGCCCCTGTCATTCCATGGGATATTTAAATTTTTATGAGAGGTTAAAATATTTACAGTGAAAATGACCACATAGATTCTACTTATAGCTCAGTCATAAACAATTTGTGTAGAATCAATAAGTCACTTAGCCATAGGGGATTCAGTTTCTTCCTTTCCAAAGTGGGGGCTAGAATAGCTCATTGCGTGAGTCCTTTCTAGCACTCATGTTCTCTGTGTTAAAATCATCATGGACTTTGTAAAAAATACCAAGTTTCATTTGTAATATTTAGAAAACATTAGTTTTAGAATATCCTTAAACATATACTGTTTAGCATTTAAAAAGTAAACATCTGTTTAACGTTGGGAGAAATTAAATTGTAGGCTCCAGATGTGGTTCAATTCTCTGTGGAGATATATATTTAAATCACAGATCTCTAAGCAGCCTTGAGGCAGCTGCCAAGTTCTTGGTCCTTCCCCCACCCCATCTTCTTTCCTTTACCTGTTTTCTTCTAAGATGAGGATTGTGTGAAGCAGGCCCAGCTGCTCTGTTGTCTTCTCCTCTCCTGTGTTGGGCAGCTTTCTAGCCTGGTGTCACGTTACAGCCTCCTCACTACATTTCCCAAGATATACCAGCAAAACGCAGTGACCAGGGAGCCCCACTGCCTTGGGATTCAATTTGAGAAAAAGCCTCTGTGATCTTTGAATTCTAAATCTACTCGGGCTTTCTACTAAGATACCATAAAACAAATGTTTCTAGTTCGATGTAAAACGGAACATCCCAAACCTTTATTTATGTTCCTTTTCATCCTTTTGTGTGAAACCACAACATCTTAATCTTTTTTGTTTGTTTGTTTTTAAGACAGGGTCTCCTTCTGACACCCAGGCTGGAGAGCAGCGGTGCAGTCATAGCTCACTGCAGCCTCAAACTCCTGGGCTCAAGCCATCCTCCTGCCTCAGCTTCCCAAGTAACTGGGACTACAGTGCATGCCACCAGGCTGAGCTAATTTTTTCATCTTTTTGTAGAGATAGAGTCTTGCTATGTTGCCCAGGATGGCCTTGAACTCCTGGGCTCAAGCAATCCACCCACCTCGGCCTCCTAAAGTGCTGGGATTACAGGTGTAAGCCACCATGCCTGGACTTAATCATTAAAAAGTTTCATTTCTGTGTTTTGAAGACCTAAACTATGTTTGATGGAATAAGGCAGAACTAAACTGTGGAGTGGGTATGGCTGTTGGAGAAGGCTCACGTTCACCTTTTCCCCTTGGAGTAACTGTATTTGGTTTTTATATGTTGAGATATTAAGGGTTTAGAGAGGTTTGAGTTTGTTTGTTTTGCATTTCTTTATTTTATTGCTAACTCTTACCCATCCTACTTACTTACATAAACAAAAAATATTGAAAATGATAACGTATTTACCTTCACATTATTCTCTAGGGTCCCTAGTATCTTAAAATTTAGTTTAACAGACTGTTTTTGTAACTGAAATTAAACTCACTGGTGTACCTTATATTAGACACTATAAGGGTAAACTCCCAAAAGTAAAAAGCTCAAAAATAAGATATGAAAAGATAAATTTAGCAAAACCAGATTATCCAAAAGTAATAATAATATTCTTATTATTTTTCATAATTATATTGCTATCATTCATTAAACACTGGTTACATTTTAGACTTCATCCACTACATGTTTATGTAAATAATGCTACATTTTTCTTCATTTGGTTGTGTCACACCACAAAGACTTGATGGATTTTTTGAAAATTAGAAAAATCTGATTTCAAATATTGGCTATTAAGCTTCCTCCAAATTCACTTTGTGTGGCCAATCACAGACCCTCAGAGAGTCACTTAGTCTCCAGAGAGGCAGAAACTGAGATACAATAAGAGGCTGCCATGGCCACTGATGTGGAGGGACAGGTCGTGCTAAGAAGGCTATGCTGCAAATACAAATGCTGGTGTGAGTAGCAGCCCCAGAATAGACGTTATGAGGCCAGGTTCTGCAAGGGGTTTACATTTATTTTTAGGTGAGTTGCTTCTTGTGTGAACTACTCTATGTGATATGTGCTGGAGGGAGACGAAGCAGGAAGTTTTAACAACAGTTAATGAATCTCTTGAGCAATGCCGGAAAAGCTAGGCAGCATTTTGTGTGTATTTGTGAATACATGTGCATAAGTGTGGGCATTTATGCATATGTGTGTCTATACATATGTCTGCATGAGCATGTATCTGTATATATGTGTGTATGAATATGTGTTGATACTAATGGATATATGATTGTATATGTGCGTGTGCATATATATGTATACATATCTATATATGTATACATATTTGCATGTGAATATATATATATACATGTGTGCCTATATGTGCATATGAGTCTGTATCTATATATTTGTGTGAGTGCATCTATACATGTGTGTCTGTATACATGTATGTATACGTATCTATATATCTGTGTCTATACACATGGCATGAGTATGTGTCTATACATGTGTGCCTATACACATGTGTGTGAGTATGTATCTATACATGCGTTTCTATACATATTAGTATGGGTGTGTGTCTGTGTGCTTGGGTGTGTATCTGTGTGTATAAGTATATCTATACACATGTCTATACATATGTGTGTATGAGTGTATCTACCCCATTTCTGTGTATCTATACATGAGAGTATATGTATACATATGTATTTATCCATAAATGAGTGTCTGTTTCTATACAGAAGTGTGTACTTATCTTAGACGTTTAGAGCATGGGCAGTGGAGCCAGGAGAGAGCCAGCCATCTTTCATCATAATTGTATGACCTTGTGGAAATTTCTTAAGCTCTTTTTCTCTCAATCACCTTACCCTTAAATTGGGATTAATAGTAATTCATGCCTTATAGGTTGCACTGAGGGTCATATTTTAAAATGTTGATAAAATTCTGGCTTATAAGCAACCAACAGTGTCAGTCTTCATGATCATCATCTTCACCGTCATCTCTAATCCTCACATCCTAAGGTAATGGAGGCTGAGAGAGTGAAACATTCCCATCTAGAGACATTGGTTACAGTATGTGGTAGGTCCAGGATTCTAGCCTAGCTCAGACTTTCTGTTGCCCAGAAGTCTCTGTCAGATTGGTAATATCTTTCTTGTCTTTCTACAATTCTGGAAAAAATAAGTTTATCAGCTCTGGCTATGACCTATAGACAAGGTCACTCATCATCATGAGTGAATGGGAGTAACTTGTATGGCTTTGGATCTCTAGTTGAGAAAGGAAGAGCTTGGGCTTTGGAGCCTGGCAGGCCTGAATTTGGGCTCCTGAAGCATCACTGGATGACTTGGGCCTGATTTATGTTGATTTGTTGTTTTTATCTTGGTCCTTTGGGTGTTTTTAGGACCTCAGAGGTGCAAAATTAGATTACTAATAATCTTTGGTTAATGATATGTACTCATCGGTGTTTCCTCTTTACTTATCTATTAGACATCTTAAATAAGAAGCACCTATGAACCACCTGCCAAAACAACAGCTAGGATTTCGATGATAACCTTCATCTCACCATTTGGCAATTTCCTTGTCTTATCCTCTCTCTCCACCTAACAGAGACAGCATCCTGTCTGGCATGTAAAGTATGCCTTTACTTTCCTGTTCATGCAATCTTATTACACTCTGAAAAGAAAATTTTAAATTTTAATTGTGTTTAAGTTTTTAAAAAGGACATCTTGTTGTATATAATTCTTTGAGATTTTTTATTGTGAAGTTTCATCTACATTGTGATATGCTGTAATAACATGTTTTGTTCTATTGTTTAATATTCCAGTGTGTAAAACATACTGTAGTTTATTTTTACAATGTCTTCTTGATAAGTATGTGGGTGTCTTCACGATTTTGCTATTGTGGAGGGAGCTGTTTCAGCACTGTTGAAGGTAACTGTAACTCCTATGCACGTGTGCCAGAGTTTCTCTTGGGTGGGAATAGAATTGCTGGGTAGTAGGGCGTATGAATGTTCAGCATCAGGAGACAGTACCAAACTGTTTTCCAAAGTGGTTGCCCAGTTTTTCACTCTCATTAGAACGTGGATTCACATTCCTTCCAACACCTGGAATTGTGAGACTTTTTCATTTTTTGCTAAGTGATGGACATGATGTGCTTTCCCTGCCGTGAAATGTCTATTCTTATCCTTTGATCATTTTTCTGTAAGATTGTCATCTTCTTATTGGTTTGCAGGAGATGTGGGGCAAATTTCTTGGTTTCATCCATTTTCATTTCTGGGTTTTTCTACTAAAAACTGAAAAGCAGAGCTTTCAAATCAGAGAAAAACTAGAGAACAATTAGCATAGCAAAGCCATGAATAACAAACATTTTAAGAGGCTTCATGCACTAAAGAAGAATTCCACATTTCCCTAGTTGAATTTACATGTGGATTTTGTTTAAATATGTATCCAATGCAGAGTTATAATCACTAACAGTAACAATTTCTTGATCATTTTGAGATCTTTTTATATCTGTAAAAATAGGGATGTGGATAATACAATGTTCACTGAGTTGACTTAGGATTAAATTAATGTTTACAAATGGAACTGTAAGTGCTGGCATACAGCATAATAGACAACCAAAAAAATGTTGTTTTTTGCTCTCTCTGGGCCCTGCCCCACCCCCCCCACCCCCCCAACCCTGGAGCCTCCTGTCAGTGGACTGGCTTGGTTGGAACTGGCCCTCTTTGCTTAGTACAGAGTGCTGCTTATCGGTGTGGCCAGTGTAGTCCTACTAGTATTATTGAACTTTAGAGAATAAAGCAAGTTAAATGAGCTCAGACTCCTTTGAAGGAAATATGAGGAAAGAAAGTACAAGGGGAGAATTTCAATGCAGTCTTTGGCAAAATTAAAAGGAAAAATCAGTATAATTATCCTGTTGATCTCAGTAGCCCTATCTGTAGATGTTCAAAGTGTGTATTAATATGACAATTGTGAAAGATAAGGATAACAATATATACATAACTAAACTGAAAATTCAATATCAAGCAAAATGATGATGCTCAGAAGCCAGTGGTCATAGGTGGCCCCATGACACTTTAGGTTTTCTGTTTCTCTGCTGCTGGGATCTACAGCACTTTGCAGAATGCTGCACAGTCATGCGGAGAAGCTACACTGGGAACCAGGGGAAATATTAGAAGAAGAATCTGAAGGACACCATAAAATACTGTGCAGTTATTGCTTCCTGCCCCGGCTTGATTTTTGGAGTGTTGAATTTAAGGAGAGAATCTGGATGTGATAGAAAGCAATTGCTTTTACCTTTCCGGGATCTTTCTGTGTTTCACGGAGAATATTCCTGGAGGAATAGAAGCCGGAGAGTCAATGCTACAGTAACTTTGAAATTGCTGCACTGCAGCATGCCATCTTTCATCTGTCTCTATCTGTGCTCAAAGTCTCTCTTAGGATTTGGAGGTAAAATTTTCGGATTGCTAACATTAATGTATGCTTGTGAGAAGTGGCCATTGTTAGTGATTATAACTCTGCATTGGATACATATTTAAACAAAATCCACATGTAAATTCAGCTAGGGAAATGTGGAATTCTTCTTTCGTGCATGATGCCTCTTAAAATGTTTGTTATTCGTGGCTTTGCTACGCTAATTGTTCTCTAGTTTTTCTCTGATTTGAAAGCTCTGCTTTTCAGTTTTTAGTAGAAAAATCCAGAAATGAAAATGGATGAAGTCTAGCTACAGCGTATCTCACCTTTCCCTTTGTCCTTCTTACTTAGTATATGCCAGCCTGACCAATTCGTCAGAAAGTCTTTGCTCTGGGGACATTCACTTGAGGAGTTTGGAAACAGCTTTCAGTTGTGATGGCAACTTCAATTTAGGGGGTGGTTAAAAGTGTGAATGCTCTCCAAAGACAAGAATGCCGTGTACTTATGCTTAGACTTTGCAATCCACAAGTTGTAATTCACTTTCCTTTATGCCAAGAATTAACACAGAAGTATAGTGAAATATAATTTAAGTTTATTCTGTAAGTAATTGTAAAAACTACTGGCCACCCAACTTCATTGAAACATGGATGTTACTTAAACCTCAGAGGCATGGGGCTGCCCACAAGCCCAGCTCAGGAACCTATTTAAGGCTTCAGAGTCTTACGTATGGGTCTCTTAGTGGGTTTGTCTGTCTTCTGTTGATCCTTGGGAAAATATATTTCAACAAAAGTGGTATTAGAAGTGGCTAATTAGCAAGGTTTGTAAACATAAGCAGTAGTAAATAAACTCAGAGAGGTATTTCATTAGGCTCTTTTGTTGAAACCTTTTGATCTTGATATGTATTTAGCTAAGGGGGTTCTTAATGTTTCAGAAGGGACTGTTCCTTATCTGTGTCACCTGCCTCATCCTGAGGGACGAGGGTCAATGTCTGGACAGGAACCCAACCCCTTTCCTGCCAACGACTAAGTTGCTGATATCTTTTATTTATTTATTTTTCTGACATTAACTTTCAAAAACAATCCTACTATTTGGGAAAAGTAACTTGTGGTAAGATATTTTAAGTATTATTCCTATTTTATAGCATATTACATTTTCTTTAAGTGTCTAATTTTCCTTTAAATGTCTAATTTTTCGATAATTCTAGAAACTTTTACAAAACTATATAAAAATTACTTTCCATAATGGAAATTACAGAGAAGATGAGCCTCCCTTAACAGAGCTGTTTGACTTTACAATAAACTTTGATAGAATATGCCTTTTAGCAGCAAACTGGTAAGAAATTACTGAAAATCAAAATTATACATATGGATGTTATTCATATTTGTAGTTGTATTCAGATCTTAAGTGTTAAGATATTGTTTAGTTTGTTTTGTGCCTCTATAAAGGAATACCTGAGGCTGGATAATTTATAAAGAAGAGAGGCTTATTTGGCTCACAGTTCTGCAGGCTGTATTAGATGCTTTTTTTTTTTGAGACGGAGTCTCACTCTGTCGCCGAGGCTGCAGTGCAATGGCACCATGTTGGCTCACTGCAACCTCCGTCTCCTGGGTTCAAGCAATTCTCCTGCCTCAGCTTCCCAAGTAGCTGGGATTACAGGTACCCACCACCACGCCTGGCTACTTCTTATATTTTTAGTAGAGATGGGGTTTCACCATGTTGGCCAGGCTGGTCTCGAACTCCTGACCTCAGGTGATCCACCCACCTCGGCCTCCCAAAGTGCTGGGATTACAGGCATGAGCCACAGCACCAGGCCAACTAGATGTATTTTCTTCTGGTGAAGCCTCAGGAAGCTTACAATGATGGAGGAAGTCGAAGAGGGTGCAGGGGTGTCACATGGCAAGAGAAGGAGCAAGAGAAAAAGAAAGGAAGTACCAGCTCTTTTTAACAATCAGATCTCATGGTAACAAACAGGGGCGAGAATTCATTACCATGAGGACAGCACCAAGCCATTCATGAGGGATCCAACCTCATGACCCTAACACCTCCCACTAGGCCCCACCTCCAACACTGGAGATCACATTTCAACCTGAGATATGGAGGGCACACACATCCAAGCTATATCAGATATTGAGGATATTTTATAGGTAAGGATATTAAGACCAAGAAAGGTTGCGAATTACTCACAATTAAACAGCAAGTGGCAGAACAAACAGGGAACTAAGAACAGAAACCAGTTTTCATGGCTGAGAACCACCCTCCCAAGAACTGCCATTCCTTACTTCATAAACCATGATGTAACCCTAGTTAGTAGTGGGCACATGCTCATATCCAGTGGTAAAGCTTGCAGAAGTGATGGTACAGGCAGTGATGAAGGGCTCCTCAAGTTAGACAGAAGAGGCTAGAAATGATGTAATTGCTGTAAGAGCTGTGTCAGGGTCCCAGGTTTGGTGATTGGCTTGGAGGGCTCTTATAGGACTCAGCATATGGTCATACTCACAGCCAAGTTCTATTACAGAGAAATGATACAAAGCTAAGAGAAAAGGTGCACAGGGGCAAAGTCTTGGGGGAACCAGGCACAAGCTGCCAAGGTCCTCTCCCAGAATAGTCATAAGGGATATGCTTAATTCTGCAGCAACAAACTGTGATAACATGTGATATGTTGAGAAGCTCATTAGAGACTCAGGGCCCAGGACTTTTACGGGGAGCAGATCACATAGGCAGAGCCTCTGCCTGGTATGTATCAAAATTTCAGACTCCAAGAAGGAAAGCAGGAGTGTGCAGCATCAACCACATTGTTTAGCATGAGGAGGGTAAACATTCTAAGTTCTGGATATACGGACTCTGAGATGACAGAGGGAATCAAATTAGGGAGATTACATTTGAAAAAAAACTGATTCTACTAAAATAGAAAAATAATAAATAAATAAATAAATAAATAAATAAATAAATAAATAAATAAAAATAAATCAGGTTGAGGTAGGTCTAATAAGGTTGAAAATAGAAAAAAATAAAACTGATTCTAGCCAGGCTCAGGTAGCATGTGCTGATAGTCTCAGTTACTCTAGAGGCTGAGGTTGGAGGATTATTTGAGTCCAGGAGTTCAAGGCCAGTCTGGGCAATGTAGCAAGACCCTATTTCTAAACAAGAAAAAAATCTGACTCTAATATAAAGTTCATATCCATGGTACATCTCTCGTGTAATCACTAGAGAATTAAAGTAAATTATATAATTAGAGAAATAGAATAGAGAGGGAATTTTGACTTTGTATTAGCTGTGAAGGACACACTGTTAAGAGATAATCTTAACATGAAAATATTAATATTATTAAAAGGTGGTGCGTGCCTGTAGTCCCAGCTGTTTGGGAGGCTGATGCAGGAGAATCGCTTGGACCCGGGAGGTGGAGGTTGCAGTGAGCTGAGATCGCGCCATTGCAGTCCAGCCTGGGCAACAGAGCCAGATTCCGTCTCAAAAAAAAAAAAAAAAAAAAAGGTATATATATTAGGTAAATTTTTTGAAGTACCTGAATTCACAACTGCTCATTGAAATTAGGTAATTCTTCATCTGAGCTCTCTAACCTATTCTTGACTTTTTAAAAACATAAGTAGTTAATTTTTTCTTATTTGTGTGTAAGCATAATGTGACTGTAATAATATTTATAATAAAAAATCTCTAGAGATTTGTTTTCTACATGGGACGAGGGTCCTGATGGGTATGGAAGTAGGAAAGGAACATAGGAAATGGTGTCTGCTGAAGTGCTGAGGTGCCTGCTAGTCTTTGAACCAACCCAATGAACTGATGTGTGTACCTAGACTTCTAAACATTCTAACATAAGACCTCTTCCTCACTGATGATCTACATATATGAGTAAATGTTAGCTACCTAGGGGTATCCCTACCCTGTCTCTAGCCATAGTGGCTTCTAAGAGTCCATATTTATAGTTACATTTCCTCCGTATAGCTACTGAATTATTCTAGTCCTATTTATTGGAGGTATATGATTGCTTTTGATTGGCAATATTACCATTTTACTTAGCCAAGGCAATTTTTTAAAATTCCTCATGTGTTTTGTTTTCTAATGAAGCTGTTCTCTTACTTGTGTGGGTAGAAAATATAGTAACAGGTTTGGGATGACTTTGAATTGCGTCTGTGTGTGGGCCAAGTGGTGATGCAGTAGTATTGTAGTTAGATGAAGAAAACTGCTTCATAAATATGCATTCTGGAGATGACATTCTTATGTTACACAAATTGGATGTGTCAGGATTTTAAATGTCACCCTTGCATTTAATGCAAGAAGTTCCTGACTTGCACTTTCTTGACTTTCCTTAGACGTGACCGTAGAAGCTTACTTTCTTCCTTGCTGCCAAAGAGTGAGACATCCTTTATTTCCCTCTTCTGTGCCCTCCTGGCTCCCCCTTATTCCTTTTATGCCCAGCTCTCAACATCTCTCTAAATACCAGGGCTCTCAGCAGCAAGAAGTGGGGAGAGGGCATGGGTGTCCTTCTTTCCACCTGGATTCACAAAACAGAAGAGCTGACAGATACAGTGGCTCATGCCTGTAATCCCAGCACTTTGGGAGGCCAAGGTGGGAGGATTGCTTGAGGCCAGGAGTTTGAGATGAGCCTGGGCAACATAGCAAGACCCCGTCTTTACAAAATATTAAAAAATTACCTGAGTGTGGTGGTGTCCACCTGTATTCCCAGCTACTTGAGATACTGAGGCAGGAGGATTGCTTGAGCCCAGGAGTTTAAGGCTGCAGTGAGCCATGATGACACCATTGCACTGCAGCCTGGGCAACAGAGTGAGACCCTGTGTCTAAAAAACAAAAACAAAACCAAAACAACCAAAACAGAAACAAACTCAGAAGTTCAAATAAGAAAATTAACTTCTCTCTCTTCCATGTGACTGTTTTGTTTGTTGTTAGTTGTTTAAATTCACATCCCACTTTATTCTAAAACAAAGGCACTCTAGGTAGGCATCCCAATTATTCCAGTAGCATACATAGTTGATGATGTCAGGATGCAAAGAAAATATGGGAAGCAAAATTAAAGCCAAGGAAAAATAAGTAGGGTAAATGTATATTTTAATGTCTTTTACAGTTGACAAAGGTGGGTTGGGAATTTGGCTCTTAGATTCCTAGCAGTGAAAGTGAAGAGGAAAACATGAACGTGAAGATACAAAATATCTGTAACATAAAACCCCAAGTTTTCCTAGTACTAAAACCTAAGACAGGTTTCTTCCATGGATGTTCTTAACCGGTAATGTAAAAAGCAACAACTTAGATAGCATCCTTTTCACGTGTAGAGTGGCAGACTCCCAAGCCTACTGGTGAGACTGTCGTCTGACTCTGACATCATCAATATATGGTTATTTACATAGTGCACAAACCTAAGCAAGGACAAGCAGTTCTGAAAGGGCTAATGATTCTAAGTACGCAGGTCTAGCCAAGAGTGAAATGCAGGAAATTGTGAGGAACAGGCAGTCCCTATATCCTTCAGGCAATTACTTTCATGGATATATTTTTCCCAACTGGGCTTTTGATAAGAATTATCCAACCCAGAGTCTTGGCTTATAGTCTCTGACTGAAACTTGGAGTGCAGTGTTGCCAACATATTTGGGAATGGAGGAAGGGTGGAGTTATTTTGCCCTGATGAAATGTAAGGACATATCCCTCAATGGATAGCCACTGTGGTTTCTCTCAGAGATGAAATGAAGGAGGATCAACCAGCAGGGATAAAAATCTTTCTCCAAAAATAACTCTGGATCCACTTTAAACCAATGTGGGATATGATTCTAACTCAGGTCGCTTAACCTTTATAGCAGTAATTTGTAAACATTTAAAATTTGGGTTAGGACTCATGAAACCAACCCATTGCCTAGAAATTAAATGCCATGAAAGCCTATTGTGCTATCCCCACTGGAGAAGTCTTAAACTGTGTCACGCTGAGTACAATTAATCACCTATGAGCAACAAATCCTTAGGAGCCTTGCATTTGGTACAGAATAGGCTGAAAAAAATAAACTCTAAAGATGATGCTTAAATCTTGGTCACATTCCTTTCCATTTCAAAATAGAGACAAGAGAACCTATAGAACATTTTGGGTTCCTTTCTCTAAAGAGTAATTTTCTAATAGGCAGGCCAATGTATTTGAAAATAGAATTTAATTCAACATTAACTAATGGTTCAAAGTGAGGATATTATTTAGAGCCAATATTTGTTTCTGATACTTCTTGGAATGCTTTCAAATGTGTTCACAACTACTTTTGGCATCGTACATGGCTTCAGAATGCCAGTTTTTCACTTTAACCTTCAAAGTATGCTAGTGTAATAGAGAAGCCCATTTCAAAATTTCAAAGCAATGCACATAATTATAATTCTCCATGTGTAGTGGACTTATATTCAGAAAGAAAAAAATGTCTCTAAATACTTGGCATTTGATAAGAAAAAAAATACAGACATTTGATACAATGAAAACTATTTTATTTCAAAGATTACAAAGTTAGATGGAAAATGCTGATAAGAGCTTGCTTTCCATAATGACTTTAGTCTGCTCCTTAACCTCTGACATCTCTTGCCACATCTCCGTTGCCAGGCAACAGCAGAGAAATAAAACCTGTGTGAGTAAAGGAAGTTCCCAACATAAGAATGGGGAGTGGGGGAGGGATAGCATTAGGAGATATACCTAATGTAAATGATGAGTTAATGGGTGCAGCACACCAACATGGCACATGTCTACATATGTAACAAACCTGCACGTTGTGCACATGTACCCTAGAACTTAAAGTATAATAAAATAAAATTAAATAAAGTAAAATAAAATAAAATAAAATAAAAGGAAAAAGAATGGGCTGTATTCTAGAAGCTGGTGAGCCAGTTATTTAGAAATTTAAACACAGTTTTTGTGTTAAAAATATTATAAATGGTAGTTTAGTACCCAAGACAGCCATTGCAAGCCTAGTTAACTCATAATTCCCTTTAAGTAATGAAAAGCAGCACCTTTCCTCTTCAGTATAACTTGATTCTCTTGTCCAAAATGCCATATTCCAGGAAATGAGAAAATGCCACTGAACAGCCAAAATAGATGTTATAAAGCCCTTGTGTTACAGCATGTCCTTCTTACTCAGAGGGAAAGTCAGATGAAGCCACAGACCATGTATTCTCATTCTAAATATAATTTTAAAGCTTACCTATTTGATTTGAAGGGTGACAGAGGATGGTAAAAGGAGGCCTGCAGAAAAAATAAAGATGTGATCGCTGACAGCCTAAAGGCAGGATAGGATAGAGGAGGCAGACCAATCAAAGCACAGTTGTCTATCGCCTTTTCCAATAAGGTAGGAAGTGCTGCTTACCTGTAGACCTCCTGAGAGCATCACTGTGTAATATCTCCTTGTAAGAATTACAATAACCATCCCATAGCTGACAAAATAGTGCTTTTTAACAAAACTCAGAAGTGTGCATTTTAGAAAACTTGATACATAAATAGCCAACATTTAAAAGAAAACAGCATTGACTACACATTTGAAAGGAGTATGCGTTCAGCTCCAAGCAAAGTTCATCAAGCTAGAGTAACAAAAATCTGAGCGTTCTGCAAAGCCAAAGTTTACTACTAAAATACAAACTAATTATACCTATACTTTATAAGATGTTGCCATGGAGAAATATATTATGAATTCCAATTAGGAATGCCAGAAAAACCACTCCCCACCTGAAGGCATGGAGAAGTAGCTGTAGAAAGCTGTCTGCCCTTAGCAGAGGTACATAGAAAAAGAGATATTTTCCATGTAAGAGAGAGTCATGCCTCTAGGTCAGTCACCAGCGTGTTACCAACAGGGCAGTAAAAGGCATTTGCCCTTAAGGAGGCCATGAATTTGTACCTTTCTCATCCTTCCTCTCATCCCTCTCTCATCCCTGAGGTGATCACTCATGTGGCTGCTCATTCACAATGGGGGTATCTCTAATTAGGGGGACTACTTTATATATTACACCTCGGCAACATTTTAATCTAATTGTTCATGAGCCCTGCTGACTCTTAATTACTGTTTTAGTCATGTACACAGCAGCGACAGTAATTCCAAATTAAAAGGTGAGTGATTGGTATTAAGCATTGGATTAAGTTTGTATAATAAATACCAATACTTGCTAAATATACTGGAGCCAGCTGACCACCTCTTTAAGATGCAGCCATCTAACTAAAAATGTTCTATTTACCAAAAGGGAGTTTAATGTTATTGTTTTGTTTTGTTATTTCTTCCTTTAGGTTGCCTCTGTATCTGCAGGAATAATTTTGAGTGCTCCTGTTCAGATGACTGAAAATTGTTCTAAAATGCTAGGCAGTCCTGTTGAAGGAAACATTGTCCAATCAAACCTACAGATTGTAATCAAGAGGAATTTTGTAAGATTATATTGATAGAAATGTTCCTTAGGAGACTGCATAACCAGCATTAAATCAATCTTCAAATAGTTTCTTAAGTTTTAATGAAAGTTTTGGGTTTCCTTCCCTAATTATTCAGCTTGAGCTTTTTATAGAATTTCTTGAGTTCAGAACATATTAGGGCCATGTGAGGGCTCTTCCAGTATCTGGTGAGAAGTGATTAGCACACAACAAAACATATCCTGTAACAACTTCTAAATTCGGAAAGTTAGGGGTCTGAAACTATGGGCCTTAGGAGCAAAATATTTAACCTGCTTCCTCCATTCCAGAGCCAGTGAATGTTTTGAATATCTATTGCTAGGAGGATGCCTTGGGGAAAGTTACTGGAACTTCCTTAGTTTCTCCTCATGTTGACAAATAATCAGTATCACCCACAGACATGTTGCATTTAATTAGGTCTTGCGTGTATTCTGTGGGGCCCCTAGCAATGTGGCTATACCTCTGGGAAATGGAGATCCTTATTTCACATTTAGTGTTTCAAAAGGATTCTTTGATGTGTCAACAAAGCGTTTGCTTTCTCTCATACTTTTTTTTTTTTTTTTTTTTTTTTTTTTTTTTTACACTATCCAGAGGAATTGGTAGAAACCATAGAGAAGAGAGAAGGGAAGCTCTTGGGGAATGGATGGAGTTGGTACTCTCTTGAGGACTAATGGTCTTCACTTTTCACTTATGCGCCACCTAAACAACACTGAAAGCCTACCTACTGCATGCACATTTTTAAGTTCACACCTAAAATTTTTATCTTAAATTTAAATGATTATATAGTATGCAATTTCAGATATTATATATCAGTTATACTTTTTATGACCAAACATCACTTTTATGTTATCTTTTAAATACTGTAGCAATTTTCTATCCATCATCATATATTTCACAAGTACAAGAACAAACTTTTCTTTTACAGATATTTTGCATCATTTCTTTTCCTACATAAACTTCTGTTTCCATTCTACTTCCTCCTCAAAATATTACCCTAATGTAATATTTTTATGCTTGAAAATATTTTATTGGTTACCATCTGCAACAAAATGGGTATATAAATTTAAATTTAATTTTTCATTCTATGTGACCATAATATTCTCAGTTTTAAAAAATATTCTCTGGATTAAGTGATTGTTACAATGATTAGCAGTACACACTTAGACATAAATGACACATATAACAAATGATGACAAATAATTATTACACATAAAAAGTAAAGTGTTATTGGAAAATAATCTCTTAGTAATACAGGCAGAGCATTTTTTTCCCCACTAGCTCATGTATCTGTTGATAAATATTACATATTGCTAAAATGAAACAGGGTTTAGCAACCCCTCCCTTCCTTCCTTCCTTCTTTCCTTCCTTCCTTCCTTGCCTATCTCTTCTCCTTTCTTTCTCTTTTTCTCTTTCTCTTTCTCACTTTCTGAGATAAGCACAAATAAACTCGTTGAGGTACAAACCTACAAAACTGGATGGATAGAAATGGAAGGAGAACCATATGACAGCGTATAGCCTCCAATTTGAATTAATTTATGAGTTACTTCATTTTCTCCTTCTTCAATTTGATTGAAAGGAAAAACTTAAAATGTATCTACCTCAGTGGCTAACAATTTGTTAATCAGTCATCGAAGTAATTCTAATTATTGAAAAAAATTGTTTTCTCGAAGTCAGCACCAATCTCTTAGACAGTTTCTTCTTTCTGCCCACTAGAGGTGTTGTGTCCTGAGACAGTGCACTGTCTGCCTTGGGGATGGGGCCGGTTTGCGTTTGTATTGCCAAGTGGAAGGAAGAGGCTTGTGAGAAAAGAAAGGCTGCAGATACAGCCACTTTCTTCAGCAGAGCTGTGTGAGGATCCAGAAGCTGAGGCTCTAAAAACCGAGTCTCCACCGGGCAAGGCGGCTCACTCCTGTAATCCCAGCACTTTTGGGGGCCAAGGCCAGCAGATCACTTGATGTCAGGAGTTTGAGGCCAGCCTGGCCAACATGGCGAAACCCCGTGTCTACTAAAAATGCACAAATTAACCGTGAGTGGTAGTGTGTGCCTGTAATCCCAACTACTCGGGAGGCTGAGGCAGGAGAATTGCTTGAACCCGGGAGGCAGAGGTTGCAGTGAGCCGTTGGCGCCACTGCACTCTCAAGCCTGGGCATGAGAGCGAGACTCCATCTCCAAAAAAATAGAATAGAATAGAATAGAATAGAATAGAATAGAATAGAATAGAATAGAAAGAAAAGTCAGGTAGTGTGATGCTTCCAGCTTTGTTCCTTTGGCTTAGGATTGACTTGGCAATGCAGACTCTTTTTTGGTTCCATATGAACTTTAAAGTAGTTTTTTCCAATTCTGTGAAGAAAGTCATTGGTAGCTTGATGGGGATGGCATTGAATCTATAAATTACCTTGGGCAGTATGGCTATTTTCACGGTATTAATTCTTCCTACTCATGACCATGGAATGTTCTTCCATTTGTTTGTATCCTCTTTTATTTCATTAAGCAGTGGTTTGTAGTTCTCCTTGAAGAGGTCCTTCGCGTCCCTTGTAAGTTGGATTCCTAGGTATTTTATTCTCTTTGAAGCAATTGTGAATGGGAGTTCAGTCATGATTTGGCTCTCTGTTTGTCTGTTATTGGTGTATAAGAATGCTGGTGATTTTTGCACATTGATTTTGTATCTTGAGACTTTGCTGAAGTTGCCTATCAGCTTAAGGAGATTTTGGGCTGTGATGATGGGGTTTTCTAGATATACAATCATGTCATCTGCAATCAGGGACAATTTGACTTCCTCTTTTCCTAATTGAATACACTTTATTTCCTTCTCCTGCCTGATTGCCCTGGCCAGAACTTCCAACACCATGTTGAATAGGAGTGGTGAGAGAGGGCATCCCTGTCTTGTGCCAGTTTTCAAAGGGAATGCTTCCAGTTTTTGCGCATTCAGTATGATATTGGCTGTGGGTTTGTCATAGATAGCTCTTATTATTTTGAGATACGTCCCATCAATACCTAATTTATTGAGAGTTTTTAGCATGAAAGTCTGTTGAATTTTGTCAAAGGCCTTTTCTGCATCTATTGAGATAATCATGGATTAAGAAAATGTGGCACATATACACCATGGAACACTATGCAGCCATAAAAAGTGATGAGTTCATGTCTTTTGCAGGGACATGGGTGAAGCTGGAAACCATTATTCTCAGCAAACTATCGCAAGGACAAAAAAACAAACACTGCATGTTCTCACTCATAGATGGGAATTGAACAATGAGAACACATGGACACAGGAAGGGGACCATCACACACCGGTGCCTGTTGTGGGGTGGGGGGAGGGGGGAGGGACAGCAATAACATTAGGAGATATACCTAATGTTAAATGATGAGTTAATGGGTGCAGCACACCAACATGGCACATGTATACATATGTAACTAACCTGCACGTTGTGCACATGTACCCTAAAACTTAAAGTATAATTAAAAAAAGAAAAGAAAAGAGAAGAAAACCTGAGTCTCTCTTTTTTTCTTTTTTGGAGACGGAGTCTTGCTCTGTTGCCCAGGCTGGAGTGCAATGGCACGATCTTGGCTCTCTACAACCTCCACCTCCCGGGTTCAAGCGATTCTCCTGCCTCAGCCTCACGAGTAGCTGGGATTACAGGCACACACTGCCATGCCCGGCTAAGTTTCGTATGTTTTTTTTTTTTTTTTTAGTAGAGATGGGGTTTTGCCATGTTGGCCAGGCTGGTCTCGAACTCCTGGCCTCAAGTGATCCACCTGCCTTGGCCTCCCAAAGTGCTGGGATTACAGGTGTGAGCCACCGTGGCCAGCCCAAAAACCCTGAGTCTCTTAAAACTAGACAATTGCCAGCATATGCCTTTGAGAGAAGCTGTGTGCTCCCAGGGGCATGCGTGCTCCAGTCTGAAGATCATTATTGTAAATAATAAATATTTTGCTATGTGGCCGTTTGTTTTGAGGGAAAAGTTCTCATTATGAATTCAGTTGCCCTACAGATGCTACCATTATATTTAAAAAGCTGAATCAGGTAGAGTTCTGGTATCTGTGTGCCACCTTGCATTGTCCAGTATCTCCCCCAACCCACTCAATACACAAGGCTTCATCGAGCTTGTGAGTAGCTGCAGGGAATTGGGGTCCTTTTGGTGGCAGGGAGTCCAGTAGGAGTGGGAGGAGTTGGGGAAGGAAGTGAGAAGTTTGATTTCCTTGGGCACTGAGATGAAAAGCTGAGGTGATACAGTTGACCTATCTCAACTTCCTGACCCATTTTGTAGGTGTTTATTGATAAATGAGCTCATCTTCCTTCTGATTTCTGAGAAGGAGAAGCCCTCAGTTCAAGGGCATTACCTCCGCCTGTGCCTTGATCCCCTCTCATCCAGAAATCTGCCCTGTGACCCACCATTGGCTCCATAATCCCAACCTTTCCATCTCTGTGATTCCTTTCCCTGTAGTTATGATTATGCTCAAGTCTGTCTTATCCTTCAGAAACAAAGCAAACACAAAAACCCCTTTCCCTTGATTAATTTCTTGCTAGCATCCTATCTCTCTCCTTCCCTTTCCTATTTCCTCATCTCTAACATGGCAGAGATAATAGAGTTATTGAGGGAATTAAATGAAATAATACCTGCAAAACATACAAAGCCCTATCTTTACCTGTAAGACATCAGTAAAACATAGCAATTATTATTAGTAGTAGTATCTATAGTTATTTATATTTAAATATCTCCATTTCTTTAAAACTTTCATTCACTCCTTGATACACAGAATTATTAATATTTATCTCCAAAACTCAACTGAAATTGCCCTGGTGAGGCCACTTGTGACTACATTCTAAATCTAGTGGACTCTTCTGAGCCCTTCTTTTTGTAGAAGACTTAGTTAGATCTGCTGTCTCTCTTTTCGATACTTCCTTGTTGGTCTTCCTCAAGACAGCGCTTGTTCAACCTTTACCTGTTGGTGTTTCCTAGGGCTTCATCTTTGACCCAAGTTGTTCTTTTTCTCCATACTGCTTTGCGATGAGTCTTAACTTCTCCCTAGTTTCAACCTCTCCTGAGCTGCAAGCAAATATTTTACGGATTGTTAGAAATATGAATTAGATGCTTCATGAGCAACTCAGCCTTAAGCTGTACACAACAGAATTTATCATTTATCTTGCACTCTTTCAGTCTTTCCAACAACATATTTCTCCCCAATCCCTTCTCCTTTATCAAAAAATGGCACCACCACCCAGTTGGGGGCCATTACCAGCAGTTACCTAAGCTAGAAAGCAGGATTCAGGGCAGACTCCTCCTTTCCTAGTCAGACCGTTGGTGCGGTCAACACTAGTGCATTGAGTGGAGACTATGTGTCAAGTAATGGGATGTCAAGTCCTGTCAGTTTTTTCTCCTGCATATTCCTCAATCCATCTTGCTTTTTCCCGCCTCTACTATTATTGCCCTAAGAATAATTTATTCATATAATAATGATAATAACTTCTTTGTTACTATTAATATTATTATTTCTTGCTTAAAGAATGGCAAGACTGTCCTACTTGGTCTTCCTGCCACTAACCAGTCTTACATTTCTCCAGTCTTTTCTCCAGAATGCTGTCAAAGTGGTAGCTCCAAAATACAAATAGAACTGTGTTGCTCCCCTGACTACAATCCATTGCCCACAGGGTAAAAATCAAGGACTTATCTCAATATGCATAATTGTCAGTCACTTGGGCCTTACCTGCTTCTCTTCAAAATGTTCCCGTCCTCTCTTCTTACATATTCCCCATACTAATGACTATTTCAAGGATCCTGTGGCTTTTCTAATCCATTTGATCCTTCTGTCTGGAATCCCTTCCCCTCATCCTCTGCCCATCCGTCTGGTAAGACTCAGCTCAGGCTAGGTTAGGTGCTCCCATACTACCTGAGCTTATTTCCAGCAAAGCATTCCCTGCATTAAAAGAAAAGATTGGTTCATGTAGCAGTTGTCCCACTAGACAAGAAACATGTCCATTTCTCCCTCCAAAGCAGAGACCCACACTTTTATTTCATCTCTGTGTTACTGCTACTTAATACTGTACATTACTAAGTCACGCAGTAAGTGCTCAATAAACATCCGAAGAAGGCTGGATGGGAATTCAGAGAAAGTATCAGAGGGCTCTGATGGGATCTGCAGCAGTGTGGGGGGATGAGACATCCTCAGGGGCTTCATGGAGAGAGAGGGTCTGAGCTAGTGGCTGTCACATACAGGCTGTTCATGTTCACTGTCATCATTGTCAATACTTCCATATCATCACCACCACCATGGTTAACGTTGATTGGGTTCTGACGATGGGCCAGGCACTATTACATTCTTTAGATAGCTGATTTTGTTTAACCTTCATTTCTAGCTTTACGAGGTTGGTACCCTGACCCATCCCCTTTTTAAATATCAAAAAGCTTACAGAAAAGTAACTTTAACTTGTTCTAAGTCACACAGCTCATAATTGGTTGAGGGAGAAATGGAACCAAGTCATATGACTAATGCTTCTCTTTTCTAAGCTACTTACGATCCCTACTCTCATTGTTTAACTCCTGACCATCCTACAAGTTACCACTCAATGTGGACACAGAGCAACAAAGCAAGTTATATTTTTTAATCTTTTTTTTACCTTTAAACTTTTTATTTTGAAATAGTTTTAGACATACAGAGGAGTTATAAACTCAGCACAGAGTTCCTATATATACCACATTCAGCTATCCCTAATGTTAGCATCTTATAAATACACAGCACAATGGCCAAAACTATGAAACCAACATTGGTACCACACTATTAACAAAATGCAGACTTTGTTTAGATCTCGCAATTTTTCCACTGATGTCCTTTTTCTGTTCCAGGACCCAATCTGGGATTCCACTTTGCATACTAGTTGACTCATTAGGATCTCCTTGGTCTCCCATCCATGGCGGTTCTTCAGTTTTCACCTGTCTTTCATGACTTTGACACTTTTGAAGAGTATCTCATCATTTTGTAGAATGTCCCTTAATTTGGATTTGTCTCATGTTTCCCCATGGTTAGATTGAGGGTATGCATCTTGGGAAAGAATCTACAGTGGTAATGTGCCCTCTGTCATATCGGGGGCACATGATATCTATGTGTCTTGTTACTGATGATGTTAGCGTTGATCACTTGGTTAAGGTGGCGTCTACTGGCTTTCTCTACTGTACTGTTAACATGTTTCCCTTTGTGATAGTAAGTATTTAGGGGGAGAAACTTTGAAACTATGCAGCTTAAATTTCCAACCACTAACGTTAGCATTCATCAGTGGATCTTCTCTGTAGCAATTATTACTGTGGTTTTCTAATGGTGATTTTTCTATTTTCTTCATTCATACTACAACTATTAATTGGAATTAGTCTATAAGGAAGAGTTGTTTCTTTTCCTCCTTTTTTTTTGTTCATTTATTTTTAGGAGTATGGACTCATGGGTATTTACTGGATTCCTTGTCTAATAATCCAATACCTTCATTTTATATTTTTGTTCAAATTCTTCAATCTTGGCCATTAGGAGCTCTTTCAGGCTGTCTCCTGTGTCCTTTCTATATCCCCCTGTCCCCTTTTTAAAGCGTTTCCTTACTTTCTGGCACCAAAAGGATGCTCCAGGCTGAGAAATGAAGCAAATTTAAAAAATTAATTACAACTGGCCAGGCGCGGTGGCTCACGCCTACAATCCCAGCACTTTGGGTGGCCGAGGTGGGCGGATCACGAGGTCAGGAGATCTTGACCATCCTGGCTAACACGGTGAAACCCCGTCTGTACTAAAAAAAAAACAAAAAATCAGCCGGGTGTGGTGGCGGGTGCCTGTAGTCCCAGCTACACGGGAGGCTGAGGCAGGAAAATGGCGTGAACCCGGGAGGCGGAGCTTGCAGTGAGCTGAGATCGCGCCACTGCACTCCAGCCTGGGTGACAGAGCGAGACTCCGTCTCAAAAATAAATAAATAAATAGATAAATAAATAAATAATTACAACTATGAATCATATGAGAAAATTAAAATTTCTCATTGGGCATGTCATGCAGTTGATCACTAGTCTTTTAGAAGCCTGGTGCTTCTCATAAAGGATTTGCCTTATGTGACCATAAGGAAACCACAGAGGGTAGTAAGTCCTTCGTTCTTCTCCCCACCCCCCAAAATAAAGCCTTGGAAATTACCAGGTAGAGTATGGAATGTTACATTCCAGTCACATAACAATACTTGCCATTTAATTTCCTCTCAATAAATGTGCAAATGTTCCCTTTCCTGATCAACGTACCTGAACAAATGCCGGTTTTCAGAACGGTGCGGCAAATGGTCCAGCAGGCATCCTGCGGTGTTCTCTAGGAATTTTAGGATCTGCATGCTTAATTCCCCTATCTAGAAGAACTTGTACTTTACCTGAGGCTTTGACTTAGTTCATAACCAGTTGTCTCTTCCTGCAAAGTGAATTAAGTTTGAAAAAGTTAAAATTAAAAAGTTGCTCTTATCAAGCTGATTGTACTGCCAAAATAGTTTAGACTTTCTATACGTATCTCTGAGGAAGCTTGTTATTAAAAATAAACTTTATGGTAGGGATGAGAGTTCTTCACTCTTAAAGTTACTGAATCTAGATTAGTGTCAATTATGGCTGTTCTTCACCCATCACTCATCAGGCTGTTGCTATGCCATTAATCAAGGGAACCCATCTAATTTTAGGTTTAGCTTTAATCAGCTCTTGTGCTATTTCCATTTTTATATCATCCTTTTATACAAACACCTTAGATTACTTTCAGCATTTTTGTAAGTCATAGTTGCAGAAAAACCTAATCCAGCAAACGAATTTTGAGAGGACTTGTAGGAAAACGAAATCATATTGGGAATGGTCGTATTGTGTAAGGTCAATAGAGGCATATTTTCACATCTGGATGGTGTCATAGTAACTGAGCCAAAGATCAAAATACAATGAAAAGAAAAATCATATAAAGGAAGGCTAAATAACATGCTCATTCTACAGAGTGCATAAAGGCAAAAATTTTAAATGTAGTAACCAAGGTCATAGTATAGGTATAGTAATAACAACTTTTTTCTAGTCCTACTAGGAAAACTGTCAATTATGTGGTAGATGAAAAAAGATTTTATTTGGATTATCTACTGAGAATCTGAGATAGTAATTAAACCATCCATAATTTTGTTTAGCTTTCATAGGATTTTTTTCTAAGGAGGTAACCCAGTAAATGTTGTATGATTGATATGAACTGCAAGAGGGTTTCAAATTACATCAAATAATCATGAGTTTATAAAAAACATCCAACAAAATTGACAAATGGGATCTAATTAAACTAAAGAGCTTCTGCACAGCAAAAGAAACTACCATCAGAGTGAACAGGCAACCTACAACATGGGAGAAAATTTTCGCAACCTACTCATCTGACAAAGGGCTAATATCCAGAATCTACAATGAACTCAAACAAATTTACAAGAAAAAAACAAACAACCCCATCAAAAAGTGGGCGAAGGATATGAACAGACACTTCTCAAAAGAAGACATTTATGCAGCCAAAAAACACATGAAAAAATGCTCATCATCACTGGCCATCAGAGAAATGCAAATCAAAACCACTATGAGATATCATCTCACACCAGTTAGAATGGCAATCATTAAAAAGTCAGGAAACAACAGGTGCTGGAGAGGATGTGGAGAAATAGGAACACTTTTACACTGTTGGTGGGACTGTAAACTGGTTCAACCATTGTGGAAGTCAGTGTGGCGATTCCTCAGGGATCTAGAACTAGAAATACCATTTGACCCAGCCATCCCATTACTGGGTATATACCCAAAGGACTATAAATCATGCTGCTATAAAGACACATGCACACGTATGTTTATTGCGGCATTATTCACAATAGCAAAGACTTGGAACCAACCCAAATGTCCAACAATGATAGACTGGATTAAGAAAATGTGGCACATATACACCATGGAATACTATGCAGCCATAAAAAATGATGAGTTCATGTCCTTTGTAGGGACATGGATGAAATTGGAAACCATCATTCTCAGTAAACTATCGCAAGAACAAAAAACCATACACCGCATATTCTCACTCATAGGTGGGAATTGAACAATGAGATCACATGGACACAGGAAGGGGAATATCACACTCTGGGGACTGTTGTGGGGTGGGGGGAGGGGGGAGGGATAGCATTGGGAGATATACCTAATGCTAGATGACGAGTTAGTGGGTGCAGCGCACCAGCATGGCACATGTATACGTATATAACTAACCTGCACAATGTGCACATGTACCCTAAAAGTTAAAGTATAATTACAAATAAAATAAAATAAAATAAAATAAAATAAAAAAAAAACATCCATAAGTTTATTTGTGGAATGATTATTCAGAACTCAGAAGATATTTTCGTTTAGAAAGACTGTTTCAGTTCTTGGTGTCCAAGGTGATTGGATAAGAGCCTAATTAATCCATGACATGCTTAAAGTATGGACAAACTATAGTGTTTCCATTACAGCAAATTGCCATTTTTTGTATTGCTGCTTGATGCTCTGCCTTTAGCATCCTGTCTCTGGTGGCTATTGAGTTAGCTGGGTGTTCACAGCTCCAGTGTAAGATTTCTCTGTCCTTGCAAGGCGGGTGGAGAAGTAAGGACTTCTCCCTTTGTCTTTTTGCCTTTGCAAAAAGTCTGTGTTCCAAATTAAGAAATCTGAGAAATTTCCCTCCTCCATTTATTTGTAAATAGGGCTTTTAATAAGTCAAGACTTAATGATATAAGAACATTTCATTGTCGAAACCTTTATCATCTGTGTTCTTGGTTTGCAACTTTGGTGTAACTGTTCAACTGTATAAAAGTAAAACTGTAGCCAAATATTTTGAAGATCAAAATGTCCTCTCCAGAAAAAAAAATTGTTTATTCATCTTTATAAGGAGCACATGCCAAATTATTCTTTTTTTGAGATCTTATACAGAAATGGTCCTGGACACTTCACTTTAGCAACAATCACTTAATTAATTCCAGACTCTATGTAATGTTGGCAAGGAAAATACTCATAATATTCAAAAAACTCATACTTGATGTAGTCTAATTGAATTACAACACTGCTGTTAAAGACTAAGTACACTTGTAGAATATGAATGTTTGTCCTGTTATGTCCTCTTCTAGAGAACGACTCTTAGGAAAATTAAAGTAATGTATTTTTACTTAAGTATTAATAATAGTAGCTAACGGGTATGTGCCTACTATGTGTTAGGCACAATTGGAGGAGCTTAATATATTTGATGCTGAAAGAACCCCATGAAGTGGGTAATGTAGTCATTTCCATTTTGCAGTGAAGACACTGAGGCCTTGAAGGTTAAGAAACTTACTTCACAGCCAGCAACTTCCAGATCCTGGTTTAAACTCAACTCTGACTGCCCAGGCTCATCTCTTAACACCCAGACCATGCACCTTCTACATACCTAAATAAATATATCATCATTCTGCATACTATAGGCGTACACTCTCCACAAAAGTATAATGGTGTCTGGATACCAATGTCCCTATCTGTCGCCCATTTCCAAGTGTTTATTAGGCTCATTTCTGCTTCCCATTTAAAAGGGTCTCATAATTGTTCCTCTAGGAATTGGGATACATTTGCAAATCCCTGATCTTAGTGGTTTGGGTCCAGACTCCAATAAGTCCTCATATCTGTCACAGTGTTTTGTTTCTGCATTGATGAAAAGAAACTCAACCATTAAATGATGATTTTTTTTAAACAAATGTATCAGAGTGCATTCATTCAAAGGAATGTTGTCTTCTGGCAAGTAAAAATCCATGCAGATAAGCTCAGTTCTATCATTTACCTGGTTGTGACCTCAGAGAAGTCACTTACCTTATCTTCTGTAAGATGGGTATAAGAGACTGGCAGGTTTCCTGAAACGTAAGTGACAGAATGTATGTCAAATACTTGCAAAGTGCCTGGCACATACTAAGTGCTCAATAAATTAGTTGCTATTGTGAGTGAAGATGATTCTGTTGTTCAAAATCTTGTTGGAACTACTTTTTGAAGTCCCTTCCAAACTAGTACATTAAACTATTCTAAATAATTTAGTTGAGTTTGTTTATAGTTAAAACTCAGGGTTTTGTTTTGTTTATTTTGGTGCTCAGTGGATCTGACCCCATTGACCCCCTTATTTATTAGCCCAGTGCAAAATCATTTTGGCTCCTTCCAAAAACCAATCCATCTCCAATATCATGAGTATTTGCAATTTTTTAAGTGATTCCAAATGAGTCCTGTATTCTTGAGAGAACTTCTCAAGTAAATGCTATAAAAATCTTTTGAGTGCCTGGGCACAGTAGCTCACGCCTGTAATCCCAGCACTTTGGGAGGCCGACAGGGGTGGATCATTTGAGGTCAGAGTTCAAGACCAGCCTGGCCAAACTGGCGAAACCCCATCTCTACTAAAAATACAAAAATTAGCCATGTGGTAGTGGCGCACGCCTGTAATTCCAGCTACTCGGGAGGCTGAGGTGGGAGAATTGCTTGAGCCTGGGAGGCGGAGGGTTGGAGTGGGCCGAGATTGTGCCACTGCACTCCAGTCTGGGCAAGAGAGTGAGACCCTGTCTCAAAAAACAAAAACAAAACAAAAAAACAAGTGTTTTGAGTCATTTTTAAACTTTTTTGAATTGTGTGTGCTACAAGACAGGAAAAAAACATGTTAGGAAAAACCCACATGTTGATATCTATTTTTATGTGCTTTTTTAAATATCTGAGGCCTGTTACCTCAGAGCAGATGCCATTTCCTGCACTTAGTCCTTTCCATCAGGCAATATTATCAAGTCTGCAGACCTAGCAGACTAATCAGAATTCCTGGCTGCTTCATCCCAGCATTTCTAGGAAATGGATCTATAAGCTCAGCACACCTCCCAACAGTCAAGAGCCACCTCCTTTACTTTATCAAATGGGCTGGTTCTCCAAGGGCCTTCCTGCTCAGCTTTTGCAGCTATGTGTCCACAGAGGTGAGAGGAAGGAGGGAGACCCCCGGGGCCCCCCAGCTGTGCTGGCAGAAGGAGAGTGGCCATGTGGTATTATTGTGAGCCCCCGTCATCACCGTGACACACCATTATATGGCATTGAGAGCTTACTGAGTGCTTTTTTCATGAATTATTTCATTTAATCCTCTCAATGATCCTTGAAGCAGGTTTAGTCACTCAGTTTATAAATGAGAGAGCAGATGAGGCAATGCAATCCAAGCCAAGGTCAGAGAGCTGGGAGGGAGGAGCGGGGCAGAGGGCAGGTCTGTGGACTCCATGTTTCCTGCTCTGTTCCCCACAATGGTCCATGGACAGACAGAGAAACTCATTGTCTCTTGGGGTTTCCCTCAGTCCATCACAGATCGCTGTACAAATGTCGCTTATTTTTCTGCCCTCTAACTTTCCTAATGAGATTAATCACTGGCATCCAGGGAGCAAATGTGAATCAGTATCAAAGTTTAGAGTCGGATCCTCTGAATTGAAGAATAGTTGAGTCATTCTCCCGCCTCTTGTGGCAGCATTTCAACACCAAATGTTCCTACTCCAGCAGCACCGCTAGGGGAAATTAAGGTTTTGGTTCCTGGAAGATAAAGTGTCGTCAGCAGCTCTGGCTAGTCCCCTACCCAGAGTAGCTGCTCAATCCATGTTTGCAAAGGATATTGATAAATATTTGAGTGTCCATTGCAAGCTTCACTTACATGTCCAAGATCTGAAAAGCCTTGTTGATTTTTTGTCTTTTTGTTTGCTTTTTCCTTTGTATCTAGCAGAAGTAGTGAGCCCCTGGCTACCAACTGTGGAGGCTGAAACCTAACCATTATGTACTGTCCTGATTCCAATAATGACAGTCCATCAACATTTATTTATTGCAAATATTCACTGAGCGTCTCTTACATGCCAAGCGGTGTGCAGGTTGGGGACACAGTGGTGAGTAGAAGCAACCCAAGTTCCCTATTGGGACTTGCATCTAGTGAAGGGAGACAATGGTTCATGGAATTGCCACACACACAAACACATAGGTGCGATGTTTGAAGCAGAGGGACTGATGCTACCAGAACCCTTGCTGAGGATGTGTGATCTAGTTAAGGAAGCTGAAAAAGAGGAATGGAAAGATGGCTGGGCCGACGGGAGTGGAGGAAGGGAACACTTACAGCATTGAGGCTGCATTTGAGAGTGTTGTCCTCACCTGAGAACAATGGGATTGGAAAGTTCTAGGCGGGGGTGACAGCATCACCTTTGTATCTCTGAGTGCTCACTCACGTCCCGGGAAGCTGGATTAGAAACCTGAGAAGAGACTATTTCAGGATAGGATGTTGGTCTGGGGTTGGGGAGATGTGGACAGAGCCCAGAGATTATTTAAGGTGAAGTACAAAGGACTTGGTGATAGATCTGACAAGAGGGTTTGGGAGAGTAAGGTGTCCAGGAGATGCCTGGGTTTCTAATTTGCATGACTGGGGATTTGTGGTTTCATTCACTAAGCTCTCTACTACCTTGTGCTAGGACATTTTTCAGCTCCTTTTAGGGCTAACGTGCCATGCTACTTATTCTGAAAAATACAAATATGAGTAAAAGAGACCCACTGCCCTCACAGAGCTTACAATCTAGTGGGTCAGTACAGGGGGAGTGGTTAAGATATACCTCTACCAACTCACTGTCTCCTTATGTTTTCTCGAAGTATGGAGGTTGCATAAATTTGGCAATGGTCAACACACATGAATGCCCTCTCCAGAGGGTGACTAGGGGATGGGAGGCCCTGGAACTTGGGTGCCCTGGTGGAGGCAGAGGCTGGGGATAAGGAGATCGATGAAGGAATGACCTGGCGATGTTTGAAAGGGCACTATGAATCACTGAAGAAAGCTTAATGCAGACCAAATGGAAAAACACAGCACAGGCTTCGAGCCTGAAATGACAGAATCTAAAACTCATCTTTAGTGGGCATGTGAAGCGCAATCAAAAGAAGTGAGCCATGTCATGGGAGCAAGTGGGATGACAGTGATTTGTGAGGACGAAGGGTGGATTGCGACGTCTTCTCTTCCAACAGCCCCGTAAAAGTATTCACTGCTTGATGGTGGCTAAATCTTTATAAATATCACCATGGCAACCATTGATATGAAAAATAACGTTAGCCTGGACACTTCTGCTTCAGATGCTCTGACATTTTCCACTGCAGTGGTCATTGCCATTGTTTGTGCACATGAGCAAAGAGGGCCCTGCTTGAATCCTGTCACATTTTCTTTTGTCCTCAGAATATAAATGCTTATTAAATTGCCCCTGGTGTTAACAATGGCCCAGTGGCATTTGGGGAGGGGTGGCTTTACCATTCTTCCCTTTCATCTCTGGGTGTGTGGTGGAAGAGGAGCCCTACTGGTGTCACCAGGGTTGGCTCAGGAGTAAGGAATGGGGTTTTTCTTAGGGTGATTGTGAGGTGCTGCCTAAATTAGTTCCATGGTTGGAGGGAACCAGTGTATGTTGCATATAACTATGTCACATTTTTATCATATATCCACCATTCCCTTAGATTTAGTTTCTTCCTTCCAAATCTCCTTCCTGTGTCTAATCCCAATCCTGGGCAAGCTAATTCTTCAATTTTATACTTGTATCCTTCTGATAATCCTTCCAAAAGAGTCCCATATTTTATAATCTCTGAGCTTTTTAAAATTCTTTCATCCAACACACATAGATTGAATGCCTTCTCCATGCCAGGCACTGTTCCAGGTGGCTGGACCCCTGTTTTGGTGGGACTTATGTCTGGAATGGCAGAAGACAGACAACATGATAAATAAGGAAATGATATGCCATGTTAGGTCATGGGAAAAAAGGAGAGTGGGATAAGAGAATAGGTGCTGGGGTAGCCCCGTCACAGTTTTGTTTTTACTGTGTATATTTAAGGTGTGTAGGGCAGGTGTCTCTGAGAGGTGACGGGAGCAAAGACTTGAAGTAGGCAAGAGCATTAGTATTTCCTAGAGAAGAGCTGATTCCAAAGCTGACGGTGAGAGTGCACCTGGTTGTGTGAGGAACGGCAAGCACAGAGTGCCTGGAGTGAGACGGGGAGTGTGGCTGGCAGATATGTTCAGAACGGTGGGGCTGGATGGGGTGAGGGCAGATAACATGGCCCCCAGAGGCTTTGAACAAGAGTGACGTGATCTGGCTTATGTTTTACCAGGCTGACAGTATCTTCTGTTTGGAGAATGACTATAGGGGTCTCAGGGTGGCAGCAGAGACAGATGTGCTGAGGTGTTGCAGGAACCCAGACAGGAGATGGTGATGGTTTGCACCAGGGTGCCAGAGGCAGGTGCAGTGAGAAGTGGCTGATTCTGGGTATGTCCTGAAGGTAGAGCCAGCGGGATCTACTGATGGATGAGAGCATTCGCCTTTGCGCTTTTTCTCAAGCTCTTAACTTGTAGACTGCTCTTCTTGGTCAAATGGATACATGTTTATACAATGACCCCATTTTGGGCACAGCTTTTTGAAATTAATTTCCCTTTTCTGTAGAGGAAATTCCAAGGGAACCTTATGTAATTGTGTAGGGGCAGTTTAGCATCATGGTTAAGAGCATGGACTCTACAATGAAATTGCCTGGTTCTACTACTCACCAAATATGAGGCCTGAGACAAGCTACTCAACCTCTCATTTGCCTCAGTTTTTTTAATCACTTGTAAAATATGGATAATTATAGTTCCTACCTCATAGAATTGTGAGGAACAAAGAGATAATGTACACAGAAACCCCTTAAAACACTGTGTGGCACACAGCAGAGGTAAACACAAGTTAACAATAATAATTTTATTAGCGGTTGCCTTACGTTGTTTTAGTAGCTTCTTAGACTATAAACAACCTGCATATTCTTTCTAAATTAGTGACTTTTTGGAAGACTTTTTCTGTTCTCTAATGTGTCCATAGTAGTAGAAATAGTCTTTTCTTAACTCTGTTTCTCTTCTTTGTAGCCAATGCAATGTGTTCTCATTGGAGTATATTATTGTACTCTAAAGTTACTGCTCTGAAAGTCAAAACAGTTGAATATTGGCAATTTCATATGATTTAACTGAATATCTGTGCGTATGTATTTATTTGACTGTCTACTTAGAGGCTTTAGAGGACTAGCTCAGAAGTCAGACTACCCGAGCTTGTGTCCTGGCTCTGATAGTCAAACCTGTGTAACGTCGGGCACCTTATTGAAACAGCTTCTGCCTCATTGACCTCTTTTGAAAATAAGGGTAATAATAGATTCTACCTTGGAGGGTTCTGGTGATGGTGAAAGTTATTCAACTGGAACAATAGCTTGTAAAACAGTTCCTCATACAAGATAAATGCTCAGTAAATTTTAGCTCTTAGTGAAAACAGATCCCTGGGCCAGGCATCGTGATATACCAGTATCCCAATGCCTGAACACACCTGGGGAAAATCGCTAGATCCAATTCATAAAACGTCAGGTTATAGTCACTTAGACACAATTTCCTACTGGCTCCTCTAATTTTTCAAATATTTGTATCTGTTTCATCAAAAAGTACCTGCTGGAACCTATTATTCATCATCTGAGATAACCACAAGTATGTGTGTGTAACTTCTACACATTACACAGAAACTTGGAATAAAACCACAAATGATATTTTTTTCTTTTGGGTGTTTGAAGAGTTGTTAAAATTCTAGTCACGATATTTAACGTGTGATGAGTTCTTTATGCCTGTTGTGAAATATGCCAGCATTTTATTGACACATTACTATGAACTGGGTAGCCAGCTACAGTAATAGGTTTCCCCTAGAGTGTGAGAATCAACAAATCTGATGGCAGGCACTGCCAAGCAAACCCAGCCTGTTCAAAATTGACTCACTTCGTAGAGAATGGGCACATGCACATGTCATCCAGTGGCTTCTGTAAGGACTTCAGGTAATTTTTAAAAGATATTAATAAGTGCTTGTTATCAATGTTTATTTTTATAACCTCTCTCTTTTGAGGAATTCTTAACATTCAATTTAAGTATGTGCTTTAGTCTTCTTTTACCTGTTTCTCAACTCCATTTACTCCTAAAAGTCACTTGGGGAATGCTGAAAGGTACTGCTGCCTGGGTCCCACTCTCCAGAGGTTCTTATCTAATTGGTTTGGGATACAGCTTAAGCATCAATATTTAAAATTTTTTAAATTTAAACTTTCAATTATGAAACCTTTCAAATGTACACAAAACAGAGAGAATTGTATAAGTCCACATGTACCTATCACCCAGCTGTGATAATTCACTTCAGTGCCTTAAAAATTTTGTTTTGTTGAGATAGGGTCTTGCTCTGTTGCCCAGGCTGGAGTGCAGTGGCACTATCACAACTCACTGCAGCCTCAACCTCCCAGGCTCAAGTGATCCTCCCACCTTAGCCTCCTGAGTACCTGGGACCACAGGCATGCTCCACTACACCAGGTTAATTGTAAAATTTTTTGTTGGGGTCTCAATATATTGCCCAAGCTGGACTCAAACTCCTGGGCTCAAGTGATCCACCCGCCTCGGCCTCCCAAAGTGCTGGGATTACAGGAGTGAGCCACCGTGCCCAGCCTTCAGCGGATGTTTTTAAAAAAATCCCCCCACGTGATTCTGCTAATGTGCAGCTGTGGTTGAGAGCCACCCGTCTGTGCTAGTAAAACAGAAAATGGAGGGAATATTTCAATGAATATTGATATCACATCAAGAGAAGTGGAAATTTGCTGAAGGTTATACAACGATTTTCGGATATTACTTGGTGCTCTGTTCATCAAGCTATAATGGCATTCAGGAGGATGGCATGTACTCACTGCACGCCTGTTTGATTCTGTTGAACAGTGGGATAATTTGGGAATAGGCATTGAGACACCCAGGAAAAATTCCAAAATAGGCTTAATGATTTCCCATTCAGAGTATTTATACCTTGACTCCAAAAACAATATCATGCCCAGCTACTTATGTTAATTCACCAAAGCTTGGCTCAGAGGTAAAGAAAGGTTTGATTAGAGAGGTTGAGGACTTGTATAAATCTAAGCAGATTAGAGTTGATGGATCTGAGAAGACGTGGGAGGGGAAGAGGTGGTGGAAACTGTCATGAGATTTATGGAGAAAAAGCACGGAACCAGTGACAAATTAATCTCAACCTATAATTGAGAAGTTGTTGGGGATTCAAAGACCATGTACATATGTACATGAGTGTTCCTTCATGAAGTCAGTGCTTGAGTTGCTACCTCAAACAGGGTAGGCAAGCCCTGGTTCCAGAGTGGCAAACATTTGGAACACAATTTCATCTCCCAGTTGGGCAGGAATTTATAGCTGATTTTGCCCAAGTGCCCTCCTGATAGAAGAAGCCTTCTGGGGCATTACTAACAGATGTCATCTGGTATCTCCTTAAACATTCTAACTGGAAACTCACTGTTTATAAAACAGCCTGGCCCATATTAGAATGATGGTCCTCTTTTATTGAGCTGAAATCTCATCCTTTAATGAAAGAAAATATTTCTCAACATATATGGATGTCAAACCAGATTTAAGTTTATAGGGCTCATCAAGTATAAAACCAAAATAACCTTAATAAATTGATAGGAGAAATGCAAGGCCTGAACACTAAAATTAACAACACACTAATTTAAAACGATAAATGATATTGTTTTTCTGAAATAAAATTCCTCATGTTGTGCTTTAGAAGGATGGAGCCTCTGGTCAATTTCCTTATTTAATTTGGTTCACTAAGTTTTACTAAGCAGCCCAGGGAATGCTTGTTTGCCTAAGTATGGTATACCAAAATGTATTGAAATTCTCTATTTGCAGGGTTTAAGATAGTCAGATCTCAAACTTAACTAAAACTGCCGGCAATTAGTCCTCAATTTCCCATTTTAATGAGACATCCCTTGGCAACTTTGTAAAAACTTGGAAATTAAGGTCAGAGTTGCAGTGTTACTGCAATCTTTAATAAATAGGCATCTAATCCAATTATTGCTGGAACTGGAAACAGGACAATCCTTTATTGTTATTTATTACTATACTTACTGCTAATGAACTGCTGCTACAGACTGATGCATGCAATGACAGGATCCAAGCAATAACTCCTGCAAACTGTGAATCGTGTAGAGTAGATTATCTTCAGTTCAGCTCTCGTATATGTCTGAGTGGGCTGTTTTTCCACCCGTTTTCTGTTCCAACTTCTATGAAACATCTATCTGAATGCACTTTGTCACCTGTGGGATTTTTGGTATGGACTGGTCGCCTAGATCAATGGTTCTCAAGATTTGGTGTGATTTATAATCACCTGGGGAACTTGTTAAAAATGGCTGCTCCCTGGACCCCACCCCAGAGCTTCCGACTCACTTAGTTAAGGCTGGACCCCAAAATTTGCATTATTCACAAGTACTTTGAATGATTCTGATATCAATGGTGTGCATCTGGTAGTTTTATTCTTTTGAAGATTTTTATTGACACAGAAAGGTAAAACTTAGAAAACTGTTCACAAATAAGCCAGTTTGAGAAACTCTGGTATCCTCAGATTTGTATCATTTACAAATGAGTCAGCCTTGGATATCAGACAAATCCCTAATAAACATCTTGCATAGGAAAGTGTTAGTAGCCAAGGCTTTCTTTCAAATGGCTTTGACCTATTAAACAAATTTATTTTAAGGGACAAAGATATTCTAGATGATGTTCTCAATGATTCCCAGAGCATTCTGGAAGCTGTGGACTACAGTGGAATGACATTTCCAGGTTGTACCCTCACTGTTGAAATCTGCAAGCCAGTGAGACAGTTGAAAAGGGGGAAAAAAAACCATGCTGGAAAACAGGGATTAAATTAAGAAACAAAGCTAATGCTTTTTCCTTAGAGTAGTTATTGCTGTATGTTTATTAGTTTATAAAGTTAACCATCACACATTTTCCTAAAGAGGAGATAGCATTAACAAGTTAATAAGCCCGACTTCTGAATGTGTCTATCTATTATTTCTTCCTCAGTTAATTTTTGTTGATAGCTTCTGGGGTGAAACATAATAGCTGATTAGGATTACTTACAGCTTTACAGGGGATGGAGAGGCTTGCTGGCATTTATTTTGTCTTTTGGGGGAAAAGTGATTAAAATGTTAAGTGTCTTAGCATATAATTCAATAGTGATCATGTAGTTGAGAGTTGAATTTAATATTACAGATTAACAACTTCCATTCTTTATATTCTAGCATTCATATTTTACCATTCCATATTTATACTAAAATCCTTAAATAGAAAACATTCTCAGTGGATTTTTTTATTTTTACTTAAGAACAGAATCATTGAGCATTTACATTTAATGAAGAATTGATCACTAGAATAACCCTTACAATTTTATCATTAAAATTATTCCATTTAAAAGTGCTGAGACTTATTTCTAAAATTTACTGGAAATGGAGAAAGTAAAAAAATCAATAAGGATATGTTTTAATCCAATTAAACTTACATACTATGTATGGGTCCACCTTTAAGGCTATTCTTTATATAAGAATACAAAGATAAAAAAGGCAAATATGGAATTCTGATGAATAGGAATGATTTCAAATGGTGTTAGCATGCCTAAACTTGCTCCATCTTATGTATACTTTTCATACATTTTGTGCTACATTTATACTTATCAATACTTTATTTCATTTTGCATCTGTGCCTTGCATGTAGACAGACCCCTGAAATGGGGTATACAAACTCAATATGAAGAGAGCATCTGGAAGCCTTAATGAGCTGTAAACTTAAAGCTATTCTTAGAACCTAGAAACTCTTCAATGAATTTTTATTTCAGAAGAATAAGCTTGTTGCTTTTGAATTATGCATTCATCCCTGTATTTCTCTTATTTATGGTCCCCAGTAACGCTGTGGCTGAAGACTTTATATCCTGATTTCAAGAACTTGATATGCAATTCAGGTGCCTGACATTATTCTGAGCATAAAATAAGCCTCAACTAGTTATTGCCAGTGTTGTTAACATTTCACTAAGGCAGCAGATCAGGTTGAATAAATGAGGCCAAATGAGTGTGAATGTCTATTAGGGTGGCATTTGCAGGGTTTGCTCAAGCGTCAATATTTCTTCAATTTTCATGTTTGAGAGCAAAGTTCAGATAAGTTTAACCAGACTGATTCTCTATTATTTCTTTCTGGAGTCTCATCCATAAGGCTGACAACATGGCTGTCAATACAACTGCAAATTCTGTCCTTGTCTTGGCTATCAGGTTGGAATTATTGCTGTTCAGGTAGCAGAATACCAGTTACTCATTCACTCAAGGAGTCAGTACTCTATTGACATTTGTGGTGGAATAGAGGTTCATGGGGGATCCAATCTCTTCAGCTTGGGATGAATTTACACACATATCTTACCTGAAGTAAGCTGCACCCTTTTCTCTGCACCTTTTCTCTGGCTAGAATTCTTGATAGCTGGTGACCTTCAGTGATGTAACTTATATAGAGTAATTTGAGGAAGTCCATAAATAAGATTAGCGTAGAGGAAGCCCAAGTTAAGGTAGTGGAGATCAGAATGGGCATCCTAAGACCTAGGCTAGAGTCATGGAATCTTTCCTGACTTTCCATGGATTGTTTCAGTATTTGCATAACACTCCCTTTAGTACTGTGTGGACATAGTAAATTAAGAATCTGAAGAACTGAGTTCTCATGCCAGATTGGCACTAATTCTAGGACTGTGTAAACGGCATTTACTGGACCCAAGAACTACTTTTCTATAACTTATTGAAACAGCACCACAAGAGGGGTTACATTGACAAGAATAAAGAATTCTCTGGGGCTATAGTGGCTTTATTTTTGGTAGTGAGAGGGAAAAGGAGAGAAGTTAGTATTCTAAGAAAGCAAGCAAATTCAATCATAATTGTATCTTCACCTTGCTTTCTACTTTATGTTCCTTCCTTCTCCTTTCTGTGTGGAGGAGCTCATTATTTCCTGATGAGAGCTAAATAGTAGGGTTTTCATTATTGCTTTTACTCAGTAAGTAGTAAGAGGTGATACATCTTTTAGTTTTATAGGCCCCTAATATTATTGAACCATACAGAATTTTAGAATCAGTCCCTAATTTTATACATGAGGAAGCCGAATCCCTGAAGAAAAGTGACAGCTTAGTTCATTATTCAATGTCCATTCATTCATTTAGCAAAAATGTGAAGTGCTTGGCTTGCAATGTGCCCAGTGAGGCACTGTGGGGAGACAGAGAGGACTAAGAGAGGCTCCTGCATGGGATTCACAAGAAAGAATGAAGAGATCGCTATTATCAAGATGCAGGCAAGTTGCTGAGGGAGCTATGCAGCTATGCATCACTCATGAATTTGACGTTTCTTTTTCTCCCTGTCTGTGCTAGGGGGAAAAAAATAATAGAGGAGAGCCTTGGTTAAATCCAGAGGATTCCAAAGTAATTGCTTCCAAGATTTCCTATTAAACTATGCAGCAGTATGGTTTTTACTCCAAATTTTCAATTCATGGAATATTACCATAATTAGATAGGGTTTTGTTTGTTTGTTTGTTGTAGTTTTTTGAGACGGAGTCTCCCTTTGTTGCCCAGGTTAGAGTGCAGTGGTGAGATCTCGGCTCACTGCAACGTCTACCTCTCAGGTTCAAGCAATTCTCTGCCTCAGCCTCCTGAGTAGCTGGGATTACAGGCGCCCACCACTATGCCCAGCTAATTTTTGTGTTTTTAGTAGAGACGGGGTTTCACCATCTTGGCCAGGCTGGTCTTGAACTCCTGACCTCGTGATCCACCCGACTCAGCCTCCCAAAGTGCTGGGATTACAGGCATGAGCCACTGCACCTGGCCTAGATAGGTATTTCTAATTAAAAAAATACTTAGTTGTCTAACATTTTTCTCCCAAGAAAATTGCCATTCAGACACTATTGCTGATTTTCATCACCACAAAGATTAAGATTCATGAGTCATAAGAAAAAGTTTGCTTTCAATTTTAAAAAATAGCAAAAATACTGCAACAAAATGAATGAAAATATGGAGCCATCTGTGTCTTGAATGATAATGCCAAATGAGTGTTTATTGTAAACAATACAATTTATTCAAGTCCACTTTCAATGGAGTGCTTTAGTGTACATGCAAAAAAGGAAAATGAATTCTTTCTTCATTCACAGACCTTATGTGCTACACACACACACACACACACACACACACACACACACACACAGAGTCATACAGGTGCGTATGTGATATGTGCATATATATCTCTAATACTCATATGCAACACTTCCTGACAGGAAATGCAGTTAATTCCCAAACATCCACTATTGGAACTGTCACCTTTATCTGTCACCTGAAAGACAATTCAGGCCCTCATTACCTTTGGTAACTGTCTTAATACCATAGTCTCCTCCGATCACCAACCTGGTATTTGCCCATCTGTTCTAGTCTTTGCAGAGCCATAAGATTAGTTTTCTTAAAACATTACTTAAGTCACACTTTCTTGCTCAAAATTTCCCAAAGCTACACATCTATAGAATATAGTCCCATAAACTCCATAGCAACATAGTACTATAATTTTCCAACCTTCTCCCTCTTCAACATGAAAAAACCCTTCCACTCCAGCCAAGGAAATCAAATACCATCCTCCTTTCCTACCAAAGTTTTCCCTATTCTAGAAACCTGCGCCAAGTCTCCCCACCTCTCCGGGCCTCACTGACAGATCAGGCCCACTAATCTTTCCCAGAGGCACGTGTTCTGTATCTTGTCTTTGGCACCCAGTAGCAAATGCAATATTTTTGTGAATCCATTTTTTCCCCTCTTTTAATGAGTCCCTGAGCTCCTGGAGGGGCAACCGGATGATTTGGAGAAGGCTCTATTTTAAAAAAATTAATAACGTCCAACATGAAAAGGATCTGATGTACAACACGAGGACTAGAGCTAAGAAGTGTCTTGTATTCAGGATTTTGCTAAATGAGTATATTATAGCTACTCTTGCCACAAGTAGAGGGGTGTTGGGGGAAATGCATAACTATGTGAGATGATAGATATGCTAATTTGTTCCACTATAATAACCATTTTACTATATATGTATCTTATGTTGTATGCCTTAAATATACATACAATTTATTTTAAAAATTAAAAAAATTTTATTTTATTTTCAATTTTTGTGGGTACATAGTATGTATATATGTTTATGGGGTACATGAGATGTTTTGATACAGGCATGCAATGTGTAATAATCACATCATAGAAAACAGGAAATCCATCCTTCAAGCATTATCATTGGTGTTACAATTCAATTATACTTTATTTTAAAATGTACAATCAAATTATTTTGACTATAGTCACCCTGTTGTGCTATCAGATACTATGTCTTATTCACTCTATTCTTTTTGTGCCCATAAAAATATTTCTTAAATATCTTGGTTAGTCGGTTAGATCTTAAGATATTGTGAGATGACCAGGAGTTACTTCTTTCACTTACAAGTCAGTGAGCCACCTCCGCTCTTTAAAATCAAGGTAAATTTCGGTGGAAAGCTTTATAGATACTGGAGAGGACGGAGTAGCTGAGTTGCCGATAAATGGGCGACTTATCTTATCAAGCATTAATTCACATCTTCTCTATTAACATCACTTGAAGACACCACCAACTTGATTTTATTTTCTTTCCAAAAAGAAAAAAAAAAATACTGCAGTCCCTAGCCAATAAATAACTCACCTGAAGGTCAGGAACACCCTCTCCCTCCTTTCTCACAGGGGATGTCTGGGAGGGGAGAGGGGTCTGGAGAGGCCAGGCCATCATCTAAGTGGGAATAAAGGGCTAAAGCTATTGGCATTGGCAGCTGTCTCCAGGCGTCGTCCGCGGAGCCTGACCCTGCGCCAGGACGGAGGAGGCTGTGCCCATGTAACTGTCCTGAAGTACTGCGGTGGCCCCCTCCCCCGCGGCTGGGAGGGCAGGCAGGACGAGGTTGGCTTTCCTCGCACGGTCTCTGGGCGTGGGCCCCCGCCGCAGCTCCGCGGAGCCTCGGTGTCTCCTGCAACAGGGGGCGGGGGGAACAGCGGCGAGCAGCCCTGGGCTGCGGCTTCCTCCCCACGCCCGAGTCTCTTGCGCACCGCCGCCGAGGACGCGCGCCCGAGCCTAGTCCCCACACCGCGGCGCGCCCGGGCTCCCTGCTGATCCCAGGTAACTTTTCCGGCTCTCGGAGTGGGGGACTGCGAGGGGGTCTCGGCTTTACGAGGTGCGGAGGAAGAGCCCGAGGCCTGGGGCGAGGCGCGCGGGACTGTGGGGCTGACGCGTGGCTTCGGCACCGCGCGGTCTCCCGAATCCCGAGCCCCGCGCCCGGCGCGGCCGGGGTCCCCAACCGCCCTCCCGCTCGCCGGGACCCCCACCGGGCCGAGCCTGCGCGCCGCGCCCCCCGCCCGCTCCGCCCGCCGCGGCGCAGCAGTGGCTGGGCCGGCGCGCAGAGCCTGAGCCACGGCCTCCGGCCTGGGGGCCTCCCTGGGATCCCTGGCCGAGGGGGCGACTCGGTCCCCGCGTCCCTTCTCCGCCAATTTGCACAAATCCCCCGCCCGGGGCGCCATGTTTTAAGTTGCCCCTCGGGCTGGGGGCGAGCGCGGGCCGGCCCCTCCCCCGGGGAGGTGCGGGGGACAGGGGGCGACACTGCGGCGCCGCCCGGGCGGGTGGCGGCTGGCGGGCCGCGGGAGGGGCCCTGCGCTCAGTGCGCGGCGGCAGCGGGCTCGTCCCGGGTGCAGGCGCGGGCGGGCGGGCGCAGCGCGGGACCGATAAGGTGCGCTCCGCACAAAGCATCCCCGCTGGGCAGGGGGGCCGGCCGCTTTTATATAACTTGCCTCGTTCCCCGAAGTGGGGCAGCGGCCCCCGGCCGGTGGGGGAGGAGGAGGGAGCGTCCAAGCGGGGTTGCCTTGGGCCTGGGCACCTGCCGGGGCCCCTCGCCTCTGGCACCCGGGCGCGGGAGCGCGGGCGGGCCGGGGGCGCCTGGGTCGGCCTGCCGTGGCCCGGGGGCTCGGGGCGGTGCGACTCACCTGGCGCCCTCGGGGCCGCGATTCTCCTCGGGAGGTGTCTGCGAAGGCGGCTCTGCAGCGGTGGGGGTGGGGAGGCTAGGGCTTCGGACCGCTGGAGTTGGGGTCGCAGCCAGTTCCTGGCGAGTGTTTCCTGGCTGCTGCCGCAGGGGCTTGCTTTTTCGAATTTCCCCTGTAATCTCGCCCGACTTCTTCCCCTTCCCCCCCACGCCCGCCAAGTTCATGGCTTCTGCAATGCGGTGGGTGTGGTTACCTAGTAAATTGTAACTGTGGTCCCTTGCAATGAGAGTATTCTTTTCAATTTTCTTTTTATATTACGGATCTGAAGTTTTCTAGGGTTTTTCCGTTAGTTGCAGCCCAGGGTTAAAGTTGGTAGAGATTGTTGCGGAACAGAACAAATAGAATGATAAAGGAAACATGTGGTATTAATTACTTGTGGAGGTTGGGCTGGGAGGTCCTGAGAGGGCCGGGCAGTGCTGCTAATGCAGTGCTTCCATTGCGTGTTTAAGTTGTTTCAGCTTTTTTACATTAGTCTTGCGGAATTGCTTTTGCAGATACCCTGCCTGTCTTTTTGTTGAGGGGGGGTGGGGAGTGGGGCACAGTGAGAATTTTAGGCTGTCTGAGGTGGCCAGGTGTGCTGGAGTTTCTCTTGGTAGCATTAACTTATATAGTACAGGAAGCGTCACACCAAGTGCTTAAAAACATTGTTTTTGAAATTTACCTTGATTTTTAAAGTCTCAAGGAAACAAAAATGATAAAATTCCGCTTATGTCTGTGAGCCATGGACGTAGTCCCAATTACAGCAAATTAAGCAGAAAAGCCCTATTAAGAAAAGAGAGCAGCACATCAAGCTCCAGTGAACTCTGGGGACTGAGAGGTGATTTCTGTCTTGGCTCAGAGTGAGTGTTTAAAAAATGCATGTTAATTTTGGTATCAAACTTTAAAAACTTTAGTTGGAGTAACAAAATTAATGTGAGAGGGAATAAATACTAAATTGGAGAAGCGTGACTTCAATTTCTTAATTTGCAAGGCATTGATAGCTGAATGCTTAATACTGTCTCATTTGCATTATGGTTTTCTGGTGGTTTAGAAAAGCAAAATATCAGATGCACAACTTACTGCATCAAGTTTATTTAGTTAATACACTTTAGCCAAAATAAGTTTTTCAAAACAGAACATGTTTTGTGAATAATTCATCCATAACAAGAAGAGTAGCCACTTTAATTTGTAAACTGCTTTTAGCTGAAGGATTCAGGAGCTATAGGTCAAATATCAGTGTCTCAATGAAATATTTGCATTTAATTTTTAAGACATTTCTTCTGCGTGAATGCGATTTAGGTTAAAAGCAATTTTTTATCAGTTCATGTACAGTGCTTGGACTTTGGACAACTTTGTGTTGAAATAAAAGATCAGGATTTTTTTTAACTTGATCCGATGCAATTTTATTTATAATTGTTTTTTAAAAACTGGTTGGTCAAATGTATTAAAGGGCCACCTAGGTAGAAGAGAGGCAACTATCCATGTACTGAGAGATGTGATGCTGTTATCTTGTGAATCTTTTCTGGACTTATATTAGATTAAGTGTGGCAGGAACTTGCTGTAAAAGTATTTTCTTCCGTGTTGTATGATGTGCATTCATCTTTTAAGTTAGTGCTTTCCCTAAAATTCACAAATTAGAATTCATGTCCACTCCAGTAAAATAGAACTCCAAGAGTAGACTGAAGAATAAATGTTTCCTTTCTGTGAGAATTTGAGTATATATAATGAAGAGAGAGACTTTTTTTTTTTTTTTTTTTTTTGAGATGGAGTCCTTCTGTGTCACCCAGGCTGGAGTGCAATGGCACAGTCTCCGCTCACTGCAACCTCCGACTCCTGGGTTCAAGCAATTCTTTTGCCTCAACCTCCCGAGTAGCTGGGATTATAGGCGACCACCACCACACCCGGCTAGTTTTTTTGTTTTTTTTTTTTTTTTTGAGACGGAGTCTCGCTCTATCGCCCCAGGCTGGAGTGCAGTGGCACTATCTCGGCTCACTGCAAGCTCTGCCTCCCGAGTTCACGCCATTCTCCTGCCTCAGCCTCCCAGTAGCTGGGACTACAGGCGACCGCCACCACGCCCGGCTAATTTTTTTGTATTTTTAGTAGAGAAGGGGTTTCACTGTGTTAGCCAGGATGGTCTCGATCTCCTGACCTCGTGATCCACCCGTCTCGGCCTCCCAAAGTGCTGGGATTACAGGCGTGAGCCACCGCGCCTGGCGGAGAGAGGGTTCTTGAGTAATCTACCCTGGCCGTCTTTAATTCCCATAGTCTCCCCTAAGTACCCCATCAGTTTTCCGTGAAATATAGACTCACCATTGAAACCTATGAATCAAATTTATCTTTAGCACCACTTCATTTAGAGAGATCCTTAATCGGGCAATCGCTGCATCTACTTCTTTCAAAAGACTAGCTAGCTGCTGATTTGTTGGGAATTCATCAGGCACTCAGCCCCGGAGGGTTCTGCTGTTATTTGATTTGCCTTGGCTGTGGGGAATTCTGTGCTCAGAAGCAAGGACTGGAGCAGTGAAGTCATTGTCCTGCCTGGTGTTGTGACATCACTATGGCTCAAAGGAAACAAGGGTGGGGCAGGCAAAACCAGACCATCTGAAGCATCTTGCTGGCTGTAAAACTTTGCCTGATCAATGAGACTCCTTTCTCAAGTTGAACTGCATTGCGAGGTATTGTTTGGAGAATTGAAAGGTGTAAATGAATATAAGACTGCATGGGAAAATGTGTCTCCAAGAGTAAGGAAGGAGACGTTTTTTGTTTGTTTGTTTTTTGTGAAATAGTAGAAAGCACTGAATATTCCTTTTGTAGAGAAAACTGTAATTTTTTAGAAGGGCCATTTACAAAATTAAAGAACAAGAAAAATGAGTATATTTTTATTTATATATTGAGTCAACATATTTCTTACTGTTCTTTGTATTAAAACAGCATTCTTTTTAAATTCTTGATTTAGGTTATTAGTAATGTCTTTTAAAAAAAGTATGTGGTCTCTCTAAAGATGCAATTTACTTATTGGGTAGGCAATGTTCTCATTTATTTTTAAGTGATGTGATTGCAGTTGGCAATAGGAAAAAATGGAAAAGGGTGTTTGGTAAGTAGAAGATATCTGCAGTGATTTGGAGTAATTGATTTCCATTTCCATTTTTGTTTTATGTACTAATTATTTTATAATTTAGCATTTTAATCCTAATTTAGAATTCTAGTGCAGAGATGATCAGAGACATATTTCACCCAAATTAGTGTTGAATAAATGATAAGACTGAAATTCGGAAACAATAAAGTACATTTCATGTTTTCCTTTCTGAATTTATAGTAATAGCATGAAAAAATGAAGAACCACAGAATGGCTGCAGATGTTCCTTGTCTTTTCCATACCTCCTTGCTAAGATGACTGACATTTTTCATGTGAGTGTATTATGTATGTAGGAGCTCTGGGCAGTTCTTTCTTAACTATGTAGCAATTCCAGAGCACACTTTCAAAGCATAAAGAAGAAACAAATTGGGAAGAATGGCACAAGTAGAGAAGTTGAAATTAGATGCCAGAACTGCAGATTACTTGGTTGAAATGTCTTTGGTGTTGCATTTTTAGTCCTTGCGATGATTGGTTAAATTGCATGCTTTGGAATTGTAAGCTTCTATTAGCACCAAACCCCTAATTCTTTTGTAATTTGCAGTACAGAGAAAAAGCTGACAACTTAATTTTTAGATTGCTGACATTTTGATACATTGTTCTTATAACCCTGCCTTACAAACTAAAAACAGAGAGAGAGAGAGAGAAAGCAGAAAGGTCTATATTAGACCTACAAAACGAAGGTAATATTTAACCTGCCTTGAGTATATATTTTTCTCTCCAGTTATATTGGGTGGGTGCTTGATGAGGATAGGGAGTTATTTCTCTTCAGGTTTCTTTCCCAAACCAAGTAGAGGTCTAGACACTTAAAGCATTCAGTAAATACTTACGAAATTGTAAGTATTTGTAACTTATGCTTTACATAATGGGGCCATTTGTAACTTATGCTTTACTACCAAAAAAAAAAAAAAATCTTGGAGAAAGCTTAAAAAGCACTGCTGCTTTATTTAAAAATGAGAATTACCAGACTCATGTATGTAGTCATTATTTTTAATGGCGTCGTCCTCTTCATAACAAGGTTGTTACCTCTGTCTGTAGCTCAAATTGGTAGATCCTAGAGGTTTTGCCATATCAGGGAAGAGAATTCTGCAGGTACCAAGAGAAAAGAAGAATGGTTTCTTTGAGGGAAGAACTGCAGGGAGTCGGTTTCCTTTCCTGCCAGCTCTAATTGGTGTCATGGAGGACATCAGTGTGGAGGGTGTCCTCTGAAGAGGGGAGGGATCAAATGATAGGGTGACAAAAGCTGAAAAGGATTAGTGCTGGGAGATGATATTGATCTCCTAGCATTGAACTAAAGAGAGGAAAACTATTTTCTGTTTTAGCTCTCTCTTCTTTGGTCATTTTTGTACATGCCTGTGTTTACATCCTCAAATAGCGGGTTTCTTTGTATTTGATTCAAGCCCCAAATTTCATCATTTCTAAAAGAAAGTTATTTTTTCACATTTAACATCTCTGAAATTGGGATATGTCTTACATGGCTCTCAGCCATGTGGCAGAGAAAAAGCTGGCAACTTAATTCATTGTTTGTGAATATGCATCAAAAATTGGACATTGGATGTTAGTGGATTGGAGAAAATCCTGGAGACAGTAATGGAGCACTCTTAAGTGATACATTTCTAGTGCTCGTGGTGACCCAAGTTGATATTGTGTGGAAAAGCATAGACAGCAGTAACTCTTAGTTGACATGCAATTTGGTAGAGTTGGATTCTGAATATGTAAGAATTTTTGGGAACACCTTGGCCAATCTATTTTGTTTATATTTTCTTTATGCGTTGAATAACTCAATCAATTTGAGCTCTTTAGATAAGAAGAAAATGAAAATTCCAGTTTCTAAAAATGTGTGAGTCATAGCTTAATTGGCAGAGTGCTATACAACATGATGTTATCTCTTATAATCAGTGTCATGAATCTTATGAAATATGGTTTATCATTTGGCTATGCAATTTTTTGAAATGTACTTTATAATATGTAATGCTTATTTTACACTGTCCATTCTGTGTATCAGTGATTGTTTTTCTAGGTATTATTGATTGTTTCCTATAAAAGGATATGTGCATCCTTTTATAGGGAAAATCTATTGAAAATTCTTCATTTCCCATTTTGACTTTCCATTTTGGCCTTGGGAAGATGACTGGATTTTGGTAGAGACTCTCAATTAGTCATTGAGAAGACATTCCAGATAGGACATTCCAGAAGTCAAGAGACCTGCCTTTAGCTGGAATATAGCCTGTATGCTGGGGAGTAATGGGAGATGCATCTAAGTAGGGAGTGTGAGGCCTGATTGTGGAAGGTTTTTGAATATGAGACTAAGGGATATTTTGGGCTTTGCTAGGTAGTGGGGAGTTATTGAAAGTGGTTGAGTAGGGAAGAAGAATATTTTTTCTGGTGATAAGTGTAGGATGAGTTGGAAGAATAGGAATCTGGAGACAGATGGTCTTTAGTTAATGGAGTTATCCAAAATTTTGCAGAAATTGAATGTGATGTTTTTTTCTCTCAATGATTGATATTTTGGCAATTCATTCCATCTTTTTGTGGGAGTATTTAACTGAGGATTAAATACTACTTTTGGATTGTTTAAGGTAGAAAATGAGATATACGAAATATGGGAAGATTTTCCTTATCCTTTCAATGAATGTATCTCAGTTATTTGAGATATTAAAAATAATACATTCTCACTTTAAAATATATTCTAACAATACAGAAAAACCAAAAAAGGAAATCTCATTATCTACCTTTCTGAATGTATTATGTATCAGAGTGGAATAGGACACACCTGGGTTGGGCTCTCGGCCTTGCTATTTAATAACTATGTGGCATGGTTCTTTTAACTTCCTAGAGCCTGTTTGCTCATTTATAAAATGGGCATAATGCTTATATCTGAAGGATATGAGGATTAAATGATGTAATACATGCAAACACTGAGCACAGTATCTGGTATATCACAAGTGCTTCGTAAATAGCAGTAGCATCATTTTGTACATATACAGACTCATACGTAGGTTACATAATATTTTACATGAATAGACTTCTGTCTTAAATACTTCTGTGTAACCATTTTTTGTTTGTTTGTTTTGTTTGTTTGTTTTTTGAGAACAGAGTCTCACTCTGTTGCCCAGGCTGGAGTGCAGTGGCACGATATCAGCTCACAGCAACCTCTGCCTCCCGGGTTCAAGTGAGCCTCCCAGGTTCAAGCGAGTCTCCTGCCTCAGCCTCCCAAGTAGCTGGGATTATAGGCACCCGCCACCCTGCCCAGCTATTTTTTTTTTGAATTTTTAGTAGGAATGGGGTTTTACCACGTTGGCAAGGCTGGTCTCAAATGATCCTGACCTCAAATGATCTGCCCGCCTTGGCCTCCCAAAGTGCTGGGATTACAGGTGTGAGCCACCGCGCCAGGCCAATTTTTTTTTTTTAAAAATGTAACAGTATGTCTCGGAGGAGCTTTTTCATGCATGCAAATCTATACCCACATCATTATTTTTAATGGTAAATAAATATTTTCTTTTGGTCTTGTGCAATATTGATAAAGGATCATTACCTTAATGATGGTGTTGATGTGAAGCCTTGTTGTCCAGCCCCTCTGCCTCCTTCTGCTTGCTGCCTACACTTCATGACTCTCTTCTAATATACACATCAGGAGGCTTGTGGTAAAACAGGATATTTAAAAAAATTAAAATCTCTGATGATTATTATGTATATCTCAATGTTGTGTGTGAATATTGAGTTCTAACAAACTAAAACAAGCAAATTTTCACCATAGATTTCCTGACTTTTTTAAATTTAGATTTTAATGTCATCTCTTCATAGAGGGCCGAGCTCATCCAGCAAAGCCTAACCTGAGTTCCTGGGTGCCCATCATTCTCCCATGTGCCTCTTGGCATGCCTCGAGGGACAGCAGATGCAGCAGTCTGGACCTGAACTAGACTCTCCAGAATCAAAATATCCAGGGTCTGGGATAGTTTAGTAGGTGTAGGGGGTCACTGGGCTCCCAGAGATGGAAAATATTAAGCTTCCTTTGATCTCTCTCTGAGTTCCCAACCCTTCCTTCGTCCTCAGCAATAGAATGGTAACAAATGTCATATTCCATTCACAGATTTTATGCCACTTCTTCAGGGATGTGGGCTGCTCTGTTATGTTATTCACAATCCCATGATTTTGACTGATCTTGGATTTACTTGGAATCCAGTCTTCATTCACCAATTTGAGGAGAATAGCTTTATGATCCTGAAGGTGGTGCTAGCTGGAATGGTGCACTCAGGCTTCTGTGAGATGATGCCATCGGGGCATCTAGAGGTCTCAGGCTGGCCCTGACAGTTGCATATTTCTATGTAATTTTTTCCTAGAGTTACTAACATCCCAGAGATACAGGGAGTTTTGGGTAGTTTCATTACAGAGAATTATTCTTGATGAATTTTGGTGTTTTATACCATTTTGTGCTACTCAGTGACAACTTTTATTAACTTTAGAAGGAATATATATGCTTACTGGCTAAGTATAAGACTTGGAAAATAGAGATTGACTAGGTTGTCTGCTCAAGAAGTCTGGAAAACTTTTCCTCTGAATTCTTGAAATGAGAGCAGTAATTCATTGGGGGGAGTTATATTGTAGAACAGGGGTCCCCAACCTTTTTGGCACCAAGGACCTCCATTTTGCTTACCTCCTGCTGTGTGGCCCTGTCCTTGGCACAGAGGTTGGGGTTTCATGGAAGACAATTTTTCCATGGACGGGGGTTGTGGGGGATGGTTTCAGGAAGAAACTGTTCCACTTCACATCATCAGATTCTCAGAAGGAATGCACAACCTAGATCCCTCACATGTGCAGTTCACACTCTCACAGTCTCACTCAAGAATGTGAATCAAATGCCACTTCTGATCCAACAGGAGGCGGAGATCAGGTGGTAATGCTGACTCACCCACCGCTCACCACCACTGTCCTTGGCCCAGCGGTGGGGAATCCTTGTTGCAGAATAAAGAAAATACGAAGAGCTAGAGAAGATACAGATGGAAACATCTGCTAACCTTGAGCTAGGTAACTGTGGGAGGAGTACTCTATTTCTCTAGGGCAAGGTTCCCCAGAATGAACAGATGACGATGCTGCCTACCTCCAGGTTGAAATGAGATCTGTGTTTGAAGACATCTAGAACCAGTCTAACGAGAGTATACACATAGTACATGTTTTCTCATTTCAGTAGTATATGCTGTTGTCCTCTCTGCTTGTGTTAGTAATTGTAAGATCCAAAGAGGACCCTCAGGATGAGCGTAGAATTTTGTGACATTCCACCACAAAACCCGTAATCCAAAAGATGGCCCTCAATGAGAATGCAGAATTTTTTGACTATGAAACTCCAGATAACAGTAGAGGTTTGCAAAGAATGAGACACAGTGGTTTTCGAATTTTCACATACAACAGAATTACCTGATGAGTTTGTTAAAAAGGAATTTTTGGGGACCAATCCACGGATTATCATCTAATAGATCTGCAGTTGGATCCAGACCTCATGTCCCGCCAAGTACTTTGGTGAAATCTGATCCAGGTGATCCCAGGACCACATTTTGAGACACACTGTCTTAACGACTTTTGTCTTAATGACTTTCCAGCTTCTTCACTATTGTCAAATGAGCATTTAACCTGGAAAGAAGATACAATATAAATAAATAGTACTAATGTTGGAGAAAATGTTTAGCATAGAGCAAAGAAACCTGGCCTTGGACTCAGAATGCTTGGGTTTCTTTTTTTCTTTCTTTTTTCTTTTTTTTGAAACGGAGTCTTGCTCTGTCACCCAGGCTGGAGTGCAGTGGCGAGATCTCGGCTCACTGCCAGCTCCGCCTCCCAGGTTCATGCCATTCTCCTGCCTCAGCCTCCCAAGGAGCTGGGACTACAGGCGCCCGCCACCACGCCTTGCTAATTTTTTGTATTTTAGTGGAGACGGGGTTTCACTGTGTTAGCCAGGCTGGTCTCGATCTCCTGACTTTGTGATCCACCCGTCTCAGCCTCCCAAAGTGCTGGGATTACAGGCGTCAGCCACGGTGCCCGGCCTTGGGTTTCTTTATGGCTGGTCCATCACTTGTAACTTCTGTGGCCCTAGGAAATTATGTAAAATTTAAAAGGTTAAGGAAGTAGGATAAAAGGTTAGTTTTCTTATCTATTAAATAGGGATAATGATAATTATGTAGCAGAATGGTCAGAATGGTTGAGTAAGAATCTAAGTGAAAGTACGTAGCTCTTAATATGTCTTCAGTTGGGGTTAATTTTCTTGCTTTGTGATCAGTAATAGAGTAAAATGGCCTTGAAGAAGAGATGCTTCTGTGAGTAAATGTGATCCTGCTGGTCAAAATCATACTGAGCTATGTGGGTCCTACAGATACTTTTAAGATATTATGAAGTTCTTCACTTATATATGTGAAACTTGAGATGATTAAAAGCTTTCTTTACAAATGTTGCTATGTTTAGTGACATTCATATCAATGGTAAATGGTCAGACTACATTATAATTTATTAGCATTTTTTCCTATGCTCATATCCGAGAAGGACACACACACTCACATAATCCACATAGGGGGACAACAAAACAAAAGTCACTGTATATCACATTTGAATTGCATCAGTTTCTTAGACTCCGGAGATAAATTCAAGAAGGAACTTCAGTCTTTGGAGCTGTAGTTGCCATTCAGCCTCAAGGTCTTAAGCTTTTCTGACAGCATGGCCCTGTCGTGGTGCAAAGAGGCAGCAAGCCCGATAAATTGTGTAACCATTTTCAGACATTGGCTTTTTCCCCCTCATTGAACCTTCCCCAGTTGTCATCAAAAATTGCGATTTTGGAGTTACCTCTAAGAGGGTTTTCACATTAAGACAAGACATGTGAAAAGATCTTTGACAAAGGGTAGAATATACATATATTAATAAATTAAATTTCTTTTTTTTTGCCCACTCAGTGTCCAGTAAAATGTTCCTCTAAAACATTTAATGGCTTTATTGACTTACCATCATACCTCTTATTTCTCCATGCTCTTATTTAAGAGTTGGATTCCAGCTTGATCTCCTTGCCTGAGTCTTCTCCTGACTAGAACTGTAAAGCATTTTATTCGGTCATATTAGAGTGTGTAAGGGCCTTCGTGCTGCTCAGATCAAGGACAATCCCCTAGGTGCCTTATCTCAGTGAATGCTTTATTGACCCCCAAGATGAATCCAGGTCTTCTCTACTCAAACCAGCTTCTGAATGATCTCTTCTCCAAATATTCTAGTTCAAGCATCTCCCAGAATAAAGAACCAAGCAAAATTAAACCAACCCATCTTTTGACCTGGTTTCCTCCTTAAGCTTATTGCCAGTGTTTCTTCCCAGCTGCTTGGTTGTCAGACGCATGTCTTTGAAATTAAGATTTGTCCAGGCAGGATACTCATTTGGCACCAGTGATAGTTAAAAGACTCATCAAAGTACTGAGATACACACTGAAAGTGAAAAGACGAGACTGATGGCATGTGCCAAAATGTGACTCTTTGAGCCTTTGTAGTTTTGTTCCTTTCTCTGTTCTTTTATCTGTTTGTTTTTTCCACAAATACTTATGGAATGCTTGTTATGAACCTGGCACCGTACTCAGTGCTGGGGTTACAGTGGTGAAAAATCAGGTTTTAGTCCCCTGGAAACTGTATTTTAAACAAGGGGATGAGTAGTAAACAAGATTTCAAATACCAGTGAACACTGAGCATAATCAGAGCCCAGAGACTTGGCATGTGGAGTGCTCCTGTAGATACTATCATTTAGGGGATGTTTAACATTTTACCAAGTCTTTCTTTTTGTTTGCACCCCTTCTCTGTAACTGTGGTGTCAATTCTAGATTGTAAGTGGAACCAGGCAGGGACCATGTCTAATCATCTTTGTGTCTTTGGGCCTGGTACAGTGCCTCACACACGGCAGGCCCTAGTTAACTGCTAAACAGATAGTTCTTACTCTTACCGCTCTTTTTTCTTGTACCTTGCCTTTCCTTGTAATAGTGTTTTGACTTAAAATACACATTCTCTTCTTTCTTTTGTAAGCTCAGTTTCTTCTACTGCTCCACTGACACGTGGACTCACCTCAAGCTAATGAAGCTGAAACTTCAGGACTTCTTCCTTACAGAATCAGCTTCCAAAGTTTGCACCAAAGTTTGACTTTTATAATCTTTTTCTTTCTTCCTTTTTTTTTTTTTTTTTTGAGACAGGGTCTTGTTCTGTTGTATAGGCTGGAGTGCAGTGGTGGCATGATCTTGGCTCACTGCAACCTCTGCCTCCCAGGTTCAAGTGATTCTCGTGCCTCAGCCTCCTGAGTAGCTGGGATTACAGGCATGTACCACCACACCTGGCTAATTTTTGTATTTTTAGTAGAGACAGGGTTTTACCATGTTGGCCAGGCTGGTCTTGAACTCCTGGCCTCAAGTGATCTGCCCACCTCGTCCTCCCAAAATGCTGGTATCCCAGGCGTGAACCACTGTGCCCAACCTATAGTCTTTTTTCTGAAAGGTTTCCCAATTGCAAGAGCTTTGGCACTTAAAAAACCTGGATCTATCTCTGATCCTAACCCATGTTAAACTGCCCCTTTTCTGAATTTTGACTGCAATTCTGGCTAACCAAAATCCAGAATTTGGCTGTGACAACTCCTCTTCTTTTGAAGTATCTCATGGTCACACATGAGAAACACATCCAAAGACTTGAATTTGTGATTTGATTAAAACACATCAGTGAACCTCTCAGAAACATACACTCATCTACAAATGTGCAGAACAGCCACCTCTTCTTTTTTCAGAACTATTGTGAAGATCAAATGGTGTAATTGATGTGAAAGCACTTTTCAAACTGTAAGATGCATAAGAAAATAATGGACATTGTTGTCAGGGAGTAGAGCTGGAAAGCATTCAGGGGAAGGAAAGTCTGATTTCCTTAATGCTCTGCTCTGCAGCCTGTGCCTCCGTCCGTCTGCCTAACAATGGAGTATATCTTGAGTACATACATATTTCCAGCACTACCCAGGCACCCAGCAAAATGAATGTCACCACCCATTTTTGCTGGGCTTCCTGTCACCCTGAGCACAGACATAATTAATTGTTGCCTCCCAAGTGCTGTGATGGGGAATTGGGGCATGAAAGGCACACAAAGGAAGCTCACCTACCAGCTGTGGGTGTGTGGCTCTGGACGGAGAGGGAGTGGTGTCCAACCTGAGACCTGAAGATGACCAGGAGCCATGCGGTGGAGAAGGGGGAGAGCTGGATAGAGTCTGGAGTCGGCTGGACAGGAGGGTGTCGGAGGTGACTGACCAGCGTGTACAGAGGCCAGGAGGAAAGAGGGAGACATTCGTGTGGCTGACGAGTAAGATGGGCTCCGAGGGCAGTGGGGGAGATGAGCCTTAGGGGCAGCTGGGGTCAGAGTTCAGGGCCCTGTGCACCATGTCATCCTGAGGGTGAGGCAGAGCCAGTGAGGGTTGTTACCTTGTTGGAAGACATGGTCAGATGTACTTTTAGTATGGCTTTTGTAGTAATCTAGGGAGTTTACTTTTTTGAAGGACAATATATCATTATGGTAAAAATGAGTGTTTTTTGAAGGAATACATGAATGACTCAGTGAACTCCTTAACAGTTTCTGGCACCATAGCAGTCTAGCTTTATGCTTATAGGACACATGTTTAAACTTAGAAACTTCACTTTTTTTTCTATAAAATAAAAGTCACAGTTAATATCACAATATATCAATCTATACAGCAACCCCAAATATAAGTACTTTGCACATAAGTACCCAATAAATGGTACTAATGTTACTATCCAGGGAAGAATTGAGGATGATCTGAACTAAGGAAGTGGTAGAAGAGATGGAAAAAAATGAATACTTTGAAAAATGTTTAGGAGGTAGAATTTTGAGACTTAGTGACATGTTGGGTATGGTGGGAGGTGAGGGAGAGGGGAATGGCCCCACTTGCTGTTCCCTGAGATACACACACACACACACACACACACACACACACACCCCTATATGAGTTGATGGTGGGGTTGGTGATGGCATGTGTAGGTCAGGAGTTTGTCCTGAAGTTCCTGTGGGACATTTCAGAACCCATGTCTAGTAGCCTTCATGCATCAGCCAGCAAGCCAGAGAGGTCCAGCTCAAAGATCAAGACTCAGAATCCTCCAGATAGGAAGGTAATTAAAGCCATAGAAGCTGAGGTCACTAGAGAGAGGGCAGAGTAAAGAGAATCTGCAAGGGAGAAGTAGAAGAGGAAAAGGTCTATGAAGCTGAGGAAATGTGATTTGGAAAGAGGTAGTGTTCACTGTGGTTCTTGAACATTTAAATGACACGAGAGCTGCAATGCTCCCTTTGCATTTAGCCACGCTGATGTTGGTGAGTTCGCCATGAGGAGCTTGGAGGAGCAGTACCAGTTTTCCAAGCTTGTGCACCGATTCTTTCACCTTTGCTTTCCTTTCATCTTCAACCCCCTGTGTTCTGAGGGTGGAAGCCAGGCTGCAGTGGGCTAGGGCTGAGAGGAGGGCAGTGCGCACAGCGGGGGTACCTGGTGCTCGGGAAGAAACCAAAGCACAGATGTCTTTGCCACTGTAGGTGAGGTAAGATATATATATATATGTATTTGATGTAATTTTTATCCACTGTGTTTTATTTTTTAAAGAAGTATATTGAGAGGCAAAGGTGACATTGTTGGAAATGTTTACCTCCTATGTAGCTGAGGGGCTGTATTTAAAATTATGACAGGCAGCTCAGCTTAAAGCACTAAACATAGATTTGCAGTATTTTCTTTTATGCAGCCCTTTTCTGTAGATCATAAAAGGCCCTAATGTGTCGTTTCGGAGCAGTGCCAGGGCAGTGATGACAGCTGTTTAATTCCCTTAATATGCTCTCTTTCTTCTCATGATCATGGAAATGATTCCACCAGTGGTAGAATATTCTTGATCACAGATGAGCAGAAATAGTGCAGCTGTATTGACCATTACTCAAAGGTAAGCAGTAAGCTTCAGTTCAATCCAATGGTTAATTAAGAAACTAGAGGATGGGCCGGGTGTGGTAGCTCATGCCTGTAATCCCAGCACTTTGGGAAGCCAAGGCGGGTGAATCACTTGAGGTCAGGAGTTCGAGACCAGCCTGGCCAACATGGTGAAACCCCATCTCTGCTAAAAATACAAAAATTAGCCAGACATGATGGTGGGTACCTGTAATCCCAGCTACTTGGGAGGCTGAGGCATGGGAATCACTTGAGCCTGGGAGGCCTAGGCTGCGGTGGGCTGAGATCACACCACTCTACTCCAGCCTGGGTGACAGAGTGAGACTGTCTCAAAACAAAAAACAAAGAAAAGAAGCTAGTGGATGCAGGAATGGGGTTGAAAATTATTTTGCAAAAATATTATGAAATATTTCTGATACACAGAAGGGTTGATTGAAAAGATGATGACCTATATACATAGCCTGCACAAAATGTGACCCCAGCTGGGCTCAGGTGCTCAAGGTCTGTAATAAGCACTTTGGGAGGCCAAGGCAGGAGGATCACTTGAGCTCAGGAGTTTGAGACCAGCTTGAGCAAAATAGTGAGACCCCACCTCTACAAAATTTTTTTTAAAAAATTAGCCAGGTGTGGTGGTGTGTGCCTGTAGTTCCACCTACTACTGGGGAGGCTGAGGTGGGAGGATTCCTTGAGCCTGGGAAGTCAAGGCTGCAGTGAGCTATGATTGCACCACTGCACTCCACGCTTGGGTGACAGAGCAAGATCCTGTCTCAAATACATAAAATAAAAACAACCCTAAATTGCTAAATCCCCTGCATTCTCTGCACATGCACCTCTCTCCCTCTTAGAAGAGGCCACTCTTCTGGATTTGTGTTTCTCATAACCATACGTGTCTTTCTTCCCACATCACTATTTCTAGCATTACTAAATTATTTGTGGTATTGTTTTTAATGTTTATATTTTTTAAAATAGTATACTGTGCACATCCTTCTGTAGCTTTTTGTTGTTGTCTAACAGTCAGATTGAGATCCGTGTATGTTGATAGCTGTAGTATTCTATGGTGTGTTTCTTATTAGTTGAAGACTGGATGCTTTATGCAAGGTTTGTGGCTTCCTCACTGAACCTTGAACTGGGTCATGCTTCTCCCTTCTCCCTCAGAGGCATTGGACTTGCCGAGCCCTCAGCCTGGAACATTCTTCCTCTGCGTTTTCACAGCTGGCTCCCATGCCTTTCTTCATCCTTTGCCGCTTAGTGTAGCCTTGCACAGACCTCCTCCCAACCCCCACAACATCCTACAAAACCTGCTCCTCTTCCCTGATTACTTTTCTTCATATCACTACACATTTTATGTTTCCATGTTTCTCCCTCAACCAGAATATCAGCTTCATGGCAACAGGATTTGTATCCATTTTGTTCACTGCCATAGGCCCAACTTTTAGAACACTGCTCAGCACTTCTGTAGGTGCTCAGTAAATCCTCAAATGAAAGAGTCGTTTAAAATATAATGTGAAAAAATCCCACGAATTTATGAGAGAAAATTCCAGCTCAGTCTTTAACATTTTATTTAGCAGGTATGGTTTTGTTAAGAGTGATTTAACTTTAAATTGTAAATATAACTTCAAAATGTGAGACTCCCTGATGAGAAGAGCTTGCCTGTGCTGCCTGCAGGAGCTTCTTGGGATAGGAGAGAATCCGTGTGTGCTGGACTAAGACCTTACCCCACCGAGCAATGAGAGTCATCCTGCTCAGGGTGGTGGTTGTGTTTTGGTCATTTTCAATTAACTTGGACTTGGGATTCTTTATGCTTTTTGGGATAATTTCTCCCCCTTAAGAATGAACACTTCCACGTTGTTAATACTTTCCCTGATATACCATCTGGCCTGCCCCTTTGTTCCCTTTCAATTTTAGCACAGTCTAAGGTAAACAGTTTTTTTTTTTTAACTAATGAATATTCTATTGTCTTGTAATTTGGAAAATAATTCGTACTCCTCTCATTGTCACTGTCTGTATTCAGTGCTGGGAAAATCAAAGTGCAGTTGGTTTTTAATTCTGAGCTCTTCAGTTAAGCACCAAGTAGATAAGCGAGAGTTTGATTAGGTGTGCATTCTAATTAAAGAAACACGAATGATAATTTTTCATTTGGACCACTGTAGGAAATTATTCTGACATATAAAGATAGATATTGGTGGTTTTCTATTGGCAACATCATTTATAACTTAGTTTTGAAGAATTTCTCATTCACAAGAAAGCTTCCATTGCTGGCTTATTTCTATTTTTTTAATTGAAAATTGACTTTTTCTCCAGTCAGAGAATCTGTATGCATTTTGGTAGGGCAGAGATCTGGGGAGAATCTGTCTACATGTTGGGAGGGCAGAGATTTTTCTTTAGCTCCAGGTGCTCAGTAAGTATTGGTGAAATTGAATGGTCTCTCTTCATTTTAAAATTTATATTCAGTTATAGTCCTTTCCTCCTGATGTCAGTGGAAACTTGTTCTTGGAGGAGGCACTCGGATCAGTGCAATGATTTGAATGTGTCTCGTTGATAAAGGGAAGTTGATTGAGTGGTAAAGAAGATGTCAACTTAGATATTTTCTAATAAGTGAAGGTGTGAGGACACCTGGACCCTCCATAATCATTTCTTGTGAACTACCTCAATGATGATCCACGTGAATTAAGTTTGACCAAGAAATACAGGCGCTTCGCCTCTTTGGCTCCATCTGTATTTGATTTCACTGATTTTAGGATGTCTGATAATAACTGTTCTCAATTGGATGTTATTACTCTTTAGCATGGACAGTCAGGATTATGTCTCAGGCCTGGAACAGCAAATTGGATGTTTTGAAGCTCTTTTTAAAGAGTCTCTAATGACATAGATAATTGTTTTTATGGTTTTCTGTAAAATGGAATTGCCTGATAGAGCTGTCTCGTTTCTTGGTGGCCTTTTATCTGATACTGCAAAGAGACTGAGGTGGCAAATTTCTCAGTAGAAATACCAGCATCATTACCATCCTTATAAGCACTAAATTTGCATTGGTTGTTTCTCCAATAGAAGACATCTTCTCAGATGGAAGTACAAGGGTTCCTGCAATTATTTTTATGCATCTGCCTGATAAAACAAGTTGTTTGAATGGTGGAGAAGAATATCTCAATATCAATTTAGATATCACTAACAATGGAAAGAGAATGCATTCTCTAATATCATTTTCTTCATAACTCCAAGTTCTGAGAAGATATTTGTTAATTCTCATTTCATATATTACATAATAACTATGCATATGTATTATAATATATCTATAATCATATGTGTTATAATCATTGTGGAAGTTTTAGATCAGATTTGGGATATGCAGTGTTATCATTATAAATTTATATAATCTCTACATATAATCCCAGCTCAGTAACTTACTAATATTGCAGCCATAGGCAAGTTCTTCAGTATCACTTAATGTCAGTGTCATCCCCTATAAAGTGTGCATAGTAATACTAGCCTCATTGGATTTATGTGATGTTTATGTGCATATTAGTGCATATGGAAAATGGGAATTGTAGGAAAGCTGGCCTCATTGTGTTACTGTGTGTTATTAATATTACTATTCTTTGTAGAGTTTGTTTCAAAATCCCAGTGCTGGCCCCTGTGAGCGCTTTCCTAGGGCCATGGCATGCCTCTTGGATAACTCCTGATTGCTTTGGCTGTCTGGGCACCACACTGACCAGCTCAGAGCAGGCGGCTTCTGGGCTGTCAGGGGCCTGCTCTACTTGGGTCCAGCTTGGAGCAAATGTAAGAAAGGTCATCAGGGATCAGGGTAGAGGGGACTTTTGTCACTTAGCTTCTCTCACTTTTGCCTGTCGTTTTAGATTGAATAAATTGAAATATGGCATGTCTGTGTTAAAACTGGGTTTTCTGCCACGAATGAATGATTAGAAATGAAGAACTGAAATAAGTTCAATCAAGAGGTTTGAGCTCACAGTGGGAGCTTTTATTGTATGCATCTTTCATTTCAGACCAGCCCCTCCCCCACTTGCTTTGGAGAACTGCTCCTCCCTCCTTTGTGGGGATGACTTGGGGCTGTCCACACAGGGAGCCATCTGTTCCCTGGCTAAATGATAGGCAGGTGACCCAGACCTGGCCAGTGCACTGCTGTATTCCCTTCTGCATGTGATCCACGCTAGCTCCACACATTCTCCCCTGGAAACATTCCCCATGGATGGAGAAAAGGTGGCCCTAACTTTTTGAGTGGTTAAGATAGAAGAATTTGGCCTTCTTGCTTGGCCCGGAGAGCATGATGCCAAGAAGAGAGATTGAATTACGTTTTAGCGAAGTGGAATCCTTGAGATCTCTGGCACAGCCTTATTTCCTGCAGATGACCAATGGAAATGGCCAAAAGGATTTTCTGTTTATATTATAGTAGGAAAGCAACTGTTAGCTGTGTAGTATAGTAGTTAAGAGTCCAGACCAGGCGCAATGGCTCACTCCTGTAATCCCAGCCCTTTGGGAGGCCGAGATGGGTGGATCATTTGAGGTCAGGAGTTCGAGACCAGCCTGGCCAACATGGTGAAACCCTGTCTCTACAAAAAATTAGCCAGGCGTGGTGGCAGGTACCTGTAATCCCAGCTACTTGGGAGGCTGAGGCGGGAGACTTGGTTAAACCTGGGAGGCGGAGGTTGCAGGACGCCGAGATTGCGCCACTGCACTCCAGCCTGGACAACAGAGTGAAACTCCATCTCAGGGAAAAAACAACAACAACAACAACAACAACAACAAAAAACGAAAAGAGTCCAGCCAGTTACTCTCTATGACCAGAGGAAAGTTAAATAACATCTCTGTGCCTCTATTTATTCAGTTGGGAATAATAATAGTACCCACTTCATAGGTTTGTTGTGAGAATTAAATGAATTATTATTTGTAGGGCACCCCTAACACACACACATATACACACACATATATGTATATATAAACACATACATACAAATATTCATACAAATCATATATAGTCATTTAAATATCTACTTGTAGGGCATTATATAGAGAGATATATTACTTTTGGAATTTTTTTTTAAAAAAGGTTTTTAAAACAAGTAGAAAGGACATGATCTTGGACAGTTCTCAAAAACAAGTGTATACCAGTAGATGTTAATTTTTTTTTTAAACAGAGTTTTACTCTTATTGCCCAGGCTGGAGTGCAGTGGTGCAATCTCGGTTCACCACATCCTCCGTCTCTATGGTTCAAGTGGTTCTCCTGCCTCAGCCTCCCAGGTAGCTGGGATTACGGGTATGTGCCACCATGCCTGGCTAATTTTGTATTTTTAGTAGAGATGGGGTTTCTCCATGTTGATAACTCCTGACCTCAGGTGATCCACCCGCTTTGGTTTCCCAAAGTTGTGGGATAACAGGTGTGAGCCACCATACCAGACCAATAGATATTAACATTTTTTAAGTTGGGTATATTTTAAAACTTCAAATGAGGAAAAATTAAATTTTATTTTTCAACAAGATTGTATGTAAATTTTTATATCAGATTTATAGTATTAATGTTTCTAATTTGGAGTGTTGGTTTATTGTTTCAATTGACAGAAGCCCAATTTAAGCTAGTTTGAAGAAGAAAAGAAACAAAGGAAGACTTGGGGAAACAAAAGAATTGGAAGGGGCCCACTCTTGAAAAGCTTCTATTCAGAAACCATTATGGATGATTTGAGTAGCCATGTCTAGCATCATTTGATGTTCAATAATTCTGTCCTACCAATCTGTGAAATCTGGAAATCACTGTTTTCTGGGACTTTGTGGCCCTTGTGTGATGCTTACTGCATGTATGTGTGTTCTAATGGGAGATTTTAATGGGAATTGGTCATTTTGCATATCCCTGTTTGCTAAACTTGTGATGCGTTTGATACTAGGTCCTTGAATTACTTTCATTGCTAAAATATTTTTTATGTAATCTCTACATATAATACCAGCTCAGTCACTTTTAACTAGTATTGCAGCCATGTTGCAAAAAAAAATTTTTAGCAATAAAAGTAATATCATTTTCCGTTTATTCACTTGTTCATCAAATATTTCTTGAGCACCTATCATATGCCAGGCACTTTTCTACCTAGCAGTAAGCTGCATTGTAGTACAATTAAAAACCTGTCTGTTATTTTGTATCTGTTGCTTTGGTTTATCATTTTTCATTGTTTAAGATTTGCCCTCAACCAGAATGGCTTCTAAGAGCAACTTCAGTTATTCATTTTTTTCAACTCCTTAAATGTAGACATTGGTCAAAAACATTCAGTGTGTTCTCTGAAGGCTTTCAACTCTCATGAAATTTTATGGCATGAAGACTAATGCCTGTATTTGTATATTTTTAAGCTGAGTAGAAAAAGATGAAATTTCTACAGGCTGTAAGAGATACTCTATTGGGATGCCTTATATGACAAATAAAATTTTTCATTTAGATCACAATTTATTCTATAGATACAGATTGACTTTATTATGATGGCTATCGTGGAACTTTAAAAATAGATTTGGAGGCCAGGCTTAGCAGCTCACATCTGTAATCCCAGTACTTTGGGAGGCCGAGACAGGCAGATCACTTGAGGTCAGGAGCTTGAGACCAGCCTGGCCAGCATGGTGAAACTCCATCTCTACTAAAAATACAAAACAAACAAACAAACAAAAAAATTTAGCTGAGCATGGTGGCGGGTGCCTGTAATCCCAGCTACTCGGGAGGCTGAGGCAGAAGAATTGCTTGAACCTGGGAGGCGGAGGTTGCAGTGAACCGAGACTGCACCACTGCACTCCAACCTGGGCAACAGAGTGAGACTCCAGCTCTAAAAAATAAATAAATAAATAAATAAATAAATAAATAAATAAATAAATAACGATTTGGCATTGGAAGAAAATACATGTCTGTTCTAAAGATAACCCTTTTGCTTGTTGTAAACATCGTTTTGAGGTGTGTTGATAGTTTTTAATTGCATTATTGGTACAAGTTAAAATTTTAACTGTATAATTAGGGTTTTTATTATGGCTGGTGTCGAGATTATCAATATTTTATGACTAAGTTAATTTCAATAATATTTCAAGTGCCCACTGAGTTAGTCATTTTACATTTATTCACTTATTCATCAAATATTTCTTGAGCACCTATTATATGCCAGGCACTTTTCTATCTAGCAGTGAGCAAAAATCCCAGAAAATCCCTGCCCATGTAGAACTTACATTCTAGTGGGATCTTTTGTCATCTCTAAGCCTGTAACATCTGTGTTAGGTAGATATTGTCTCTTCAGTTTATAGAGGAGGGAACTAAAGCTTGAGGAGTTAAATGATTTGTCCAACAACATATGGAGAGTAAATGCAGGTTGGAATTTGAACCTGAGACTGTCTCATTCCAAAGCCATTTTGTCATTACAAATACTGTACTCATTCTAAATTTCAAGCGTTTCTTATGATATCCTCACTCTTTAGCCAGCCATGCCCATCGTGGTGCTGTTTCTTTAATAAATGATTGAGTATCAGTGACACACGTGACCCTGACAAATTCCTGGCATTTGGTACTAAGCTAGATAATGTTGGGGGTTAACTTGACGAGCTGAATGTTAGCCTACTCTAGACCTGAACTGTAATCTTCCAGTGGACATTACTAGGCATGCGCCATTCACCCAAGAAAAACTGAAGTGAATCCTAGGTAGGATCCTTTTTTGTGTGTGCTCAGGTGAGTGCCTTAATGACGTATATTCAGAGTTAGCTAACAATCTAGATAAAATGCTTACAAAGCAAATCATTGTCATGTAGTTTCTATACCAGACTAGTTATTGAAAATGCTTATGTTTGAATAATAAAATGGGACTGTGACTTACAGATGGTTCTCTGTGTAGTTAAAATCCTGAAGCATTTAGGAACCATTTTATGCATTGTTTTGACCAGGGACAAGGATTTCAGTTAATATTGATAATTATTCATAATATTTTATCTTCTGCCTAAGGAGTGGTGTGTGGGTTATGGAGCACATCTCCTTCTGCGTTTGTTTTTTATGCCACCTATACTGAGTTTATGTTTTGGCAAATATTTACTCAGAAGACAAATTATGCGTTCTTAAAGGTTTCTTGTATTAAAACTGAAAGGCCCTTTGGAAGTTATCTTATTCAGTGCTTCCATGTACAAGTAATAAAATGGAAGTTCAGGGTGACCAGAGGCCTGCCCAAGGCCACGGGCCTTGTGGGTGGGAGTTGAGGCCTCCCTGGCAGTGTCTCTGTTCTGCTGATTTAATGATCCCCTCATGACAGGAGGAGTTTATGACATGTTTTAATTTTTTTGTGGTTGCCCCTTTTTATTTTTATGTTGTGTTTTCATTGTCTGCCTTTTGTAAGTCCTGAATAGAAGCCCTAACCTCATCCTTTTTTTTTTTTTTTTTTTTACTTCGGGAAAGTAGGGGAGGCGAGCATGGGTGATACAACTTGGAAGGAAAAAGACCAAAATTAGTGCAGCATTTTCTATTTGTGTTCTCCCAAATAATAGATTGTTACTAAGAGTGTTACTCTGTGTAACATAGTGAAAAGCTGGTTCAAGGTTTTGCTACTTGTTTTATTATTAGATCCTCATATGGAAAATATATTATTATACTTTGGCATTTTCTAGCCAGAACATTTTAAATCACAGCGGAGGTACTTAACTACCCTAGCTCTGGTCCCTTCTCTAAAATGAGGCAGGCAGCTTGATTGTCTCTTCTAGATTAATACTCTATGACTCAGAAATGTGTCCAACTTATACAGCTCAGAAATAAATCTGGTGACCTAGTTTATTTGGCCTTGATTATTTTCTCCTTGATTTGAAGCATATTTCTTTTTGGGGCATCTCTCATTTGACATCTTTGAAACTCGAAATTGTTGTCGATTACTGTATATTGCTTTTATTATGAAGTCCCTGGAAGTGTAGCAGAGAACCATGGACAAGCTTCTTTGGTTGCCTCAAAAAGCAAAACAGTTCCATTCCTGAGAATCAGTTGCTGCTTTAATGCCTGCAGACATTTTAGGTTTGAGTTGTCCTAGCCAACATTTGTACAGTGCTGTGCAGATAAGGATATTCGTCATTCTAGGGATTTCCTTGAAAACTGAGCAGTGTAAATCTGTGGGATAACTACTAGAGGAAAAGTTATCAGTAACTACTCAGCTAAATCTGCAAATGTAGGAAAGAGAAATATATCCTTTCTAAGGAAAAACAAAGACTGTCCTGCACGCTGGGTGGATCAGTGATTATGTAGCAGTTGAAAGCAAGATTTGTCCCGGTCCCCTCTGGCAGAGGCTCTGTAGTCACTCAGTGAGAAAATGCCAGAAGAGGCATCCCTCCACATGTAGCTCTGCAGTGCCCCTTAGGGACTCCTGGGCTGGGGTACACAGCCAGTGGATTTGCATCCTCTTTTGAAAAAGGAGTTCAGCAGTTTGAAAGGCACCAACTTCTGCTCTAAACAGATCTTTGGCACTTGACTGGTTGTGGTAGAGTGATTCTTGGGTCTTGGTGATAACTGAGTGACTATTTTCTTGAGAATTTTGGACAAGGAGAAAAATAGGAAGCAATCCGGATAGACTGGGGAGTAACTGAGGTCCAAGATGTGTAGAGGGACAGCACTGAAGGACAAGGAGTATAGTCGCGATGGGTTTCCCATACTCTCCTGTAAGATTAGCAGTTTGACAGCCTTCCTGAGCACACGCAGGGGCATCTTCTCTGTACCCATGAACAGGGAGGGACACATGCAGTACCCGGCAACAAGGGCGGTTTTTGCTAGAAGTGTGATGCACGCCTTCACAAAAAACAGCTATTGAAGATTTGTTGTTGTTTCACTCGTCGTTTTCTTCTCCTGAAAGCTTAGGATGAGTCATTTTCCCTGCAGTTTTTCTCTCTTATGAGTCCTGTAATTTCATCATAATAATTCACCCTGGGATGTCACTTGACACACGATCTGAGCTGACGTCTTTGCCGAGCAGATTGACTGTTAATTTGCCAAGCAGACGGATTCAGATACTTTTTAGTGAGCTCCTGTTTACTCCTGTTACGTTTGAGAGATTTGTATCAAAAGAAAAAGCCCAAATCTTTTAATTTGCATACTCCTTTTTATCTGCAAATACTTGTCCATGTAAAAGGATGTTCATTGCGGTCCCATTTTTAAGCAGCGAGAGTTTGGGGGCCCTGTGTGCCTGTCAGGAGGGGACTGACCTCACCAATCTCTACATCCCACGGTGGACACCCAGTCCTGTGCCGAATACAAGGAGGTCATTTTAGCCATCTAGTAAACTGTTAAGAAATAATATAAAATACATTATTCTTTCATTTGTTTATTCAACAAAGACTTTCTGATTGCCTGTGGTTAAGTCCCAGGCATTCTTCTAGGACTGAAGATGGAAGAGAAACAAGCAGATACAAACCCCTGCTGTCCTGGAGCTTCTATTGCACAGGCGAGAAACAGAAAATAATCAAGACATGAATACAGCACAGAGGAGATCAGACAGGAGTTATGGGGCAGAATGAAGCGGGGCAAGGACCAAGAAGGGTGAGAGGATTTTAGGGAGTAGTTAGGGCAAGCTTTGGAGAGAGGTGCATTTAAACATTGTCCTGAAGGGCGTGTGAGGGAGTACACGGGGTGGGAGGTGGGTGGCGGTCTGAGGAAGAATATTACAGTGCGAGGCTCTAGGGTGGGAGTGGCGGGGAAGCCAGTGTGGTTGGAGCAGAGAGAGGGAGGGTTGGAGGTGGCGAGGATCCAGAAGAAACGGGGCCACGGGTGGCAGGGCCGTGTGGACCCTTGAAAGGCCATGGTCTCCCTGAGGGGGCTTGATGTGTGCATCCCCTGACCTGACCTTAAATTAAGAGAGGAGCTCTATAGGATGAGTAAGGAATAAATAGACCCTGTGGGGATGGAGAGAGGAGACGGAGCAGGGAGACCCCTTAGGAGCCCATTACGTCATCTAGCTAAGGGATGCTGGTGACAATATCTAGAGCCAGGACGTCAGTTAAGCTCTTCAAAGACTGAGCATAGGTATAGAAGAGTTTCAAGGACCAAGCCCTGCGGTCCTCCAGTGTCCACAGACCAGAGTGGTGGTCAGTGGGGTAGGAAGAAAGCCAGGAGCTGGTGCTGGAATCCTAAGGGAGAAAAGCATTTGGTGGTGGCGGGGAGGGAGGGATGACCCGGCCACATGCTGCTGATGGGAAAACATCAAGTGGAACTCTGTGAATAAGGTGCTTCCTGGCCACGTGCAGTGGCTCACACCTATAGTCTCAGCACTTTAGGAGGTCGAGGGAGGAAGATTGCTTGAGGTCAGGAGTTCGAGACTAGCCTGGCCAACGTGGTGAAACCCTGTCTCTACTATAAATACAAAAAGGTTAGCCAGGTGCACTGGTGCATGCCTGTAGTCCCAGCTACTCGGGAAGCTGAGGTAGAGAATCGCTTGAACCTGGAAGGCAGAGGTTGCCGTGAGCCAAGATCATGCCACTGCATTCCAGCCTGGGTAACAGAGTGAGACTCCATCTCAAAAAGAAAAAAACATAATAAACGTCCTTTTTATTTCTTTTTTAAGGGGAGGGGTTGTATACATATTTGTGCTGGAATATGATTAGAACATTTCTGGGGAGATACCCAGAAAACTTGACATTGTTTCTTCTGTGGAGGTGTCCTGGGGCGGGCTCCAGGAACGTAAGCTGGAGACCTTTTCAGTCTAACAATCAGAATTAACTTTAATGGGACCCTTCTGATCCCTCACCCTGTCAGACTCTCAGGTTTGCAGTTGCTGCATCCTCTGATTTGTTCATTCATCCATTGACAAATATTGAGTGCCTCCTATGTGCCAGAGACTGCTTGAAACGTTTAGTGATAGACGCATGAACAGAACCGACAAGATGATGTTGCTCTGCCCTCAGAGCAGCACCTAGCCCTCCTCCCTGACAGCTAATCCCTGCTGGGTTTAGGAAGAACATTCACATGCATCTGTGAGACTCGACTAAGATATTGTTGACGTGCAATCTAGCTTAAGACTTTGTAGACAATCTTTGAAACTTAACTGTGATTTATAATACAATTTCTGTGGAAAATGGAATTTTTGGCATGCAACCATTTTACAAGTAATGTTTTGGAATATAATTAACTGGCAAATTGAGGCCTTTCCATACTCTGGTTTTAACTGTTCTGATCAGCAGATTTTGTGTGCAGTTATCAACTGTTAGTTATCTCTGCTAATACAAATATATAGTGGGCTAAATGTATATATTTTAACTGCTGGGTTAAAAAAACCAAGTCTGTCTTGTTAATTATTTTGCTTAGGCTAATCCTGCAATGAATTTACATTCCCTGTATTCATACCAGCTGATATCCACGACAGTCATATAGCTGTGGCTGTGGAAAAAGGAAATGCTGGAAGTTCACAGTGGTTAACATTTTTGCCTTCAGCGGACATGATAGTGTTACAAACACTGTCCATTAAAGATGGTTTTAAAGCCCCTTTTTCTACTGGAAGGAACAGACTTCAGCTTACTGGGAAATTCACTTGGAGAACAACTGATAATGTCAGGAACCAGTATGAGTATTACTCTCTCCTTAACCATTTGGTTTCTGGGTTAAGAAATCCTCTCACTGGGAAATAGCACGTAAGGAGAACAAGAATCCCTATAATCGAGATAAATAATGAGCGTCCCCTTGCTTTTGTCTAAGCTGGGCATTTTTAAATCCTGCCAATTAGATGAGCCCTTGGAAAGTTCCTAGTAATGGCCAGGTGTCAACCACCCAGGAGGAGCACATCCGTAGTGGACATGAGGTGTGAGTTTCGGGAGTATCTGCCCCTGGACTTGGGGCTCTGGATGTGGTGCTTGGATCAAGGGCATCTGCGGCACCTGGGCTTTTGTTGGTAAAACTATCTTACTACCCTAAGGACTCCACATCGGCTATCAGCTCTTAGCATGTCTAACTTTCTATGGGCACTTACTTGCGTTTGGTTCATTATATTAGCAATTTTTGTAGTCAGGGAAATGATGACTTCCTGAGGTTGAGTGAGGAGGATCTGTGTGCACAGGCTTCCCTCTCCCATTGCAGCAGGTCCTCCTCTATTGAGAAAAACCTATTTCTGTGCATTTGCTTCCTGTGAACACCTAGTCTGGAATGAGAGGGGTGGTGTATAGTGCTCTGTGTTTTGAAAATGTTTTCATTTTCTAAAAATCAGATTTCATTTTGTTTTAAAGAGTTACTCCAATTTAAAGCTTGCTGCTTCCTCTTATTTTTTGACTTACAACTGTGTTTCACTTTCACGCTATCTTTTCTGGCATTGTTGACCTTAAGGATTTTGAGACAGGAGGGGGAGATTTTTGTCTGTTCTTTCTTACTTCCTTCTTGCTGTGCTATTTCAGTTAATCCTGGTGCTGGTGTCTGGGAAGAAGAATTATGTAAAAGACCAAGAGAGTTGTTGTAACTGGTTCAATACTGATGTTCTCTGCAATTCTGAATCAGGAAGTTTCTAGTATTGCTTTCTACTTCCCTGTTTTTTATGCTTAGACTCAATTCCTTTCCCATATGACTGATGCAGAGTTCATTTCAAAGCAAACCTTACTTGTGGAACAGACTTGTTCATAGCAAATGGTTGAAGAATTCATATTTGCTACCCAAGCTGAATACCAAACAATGTTATTCCAGCAACACCATCTTGAAGAAGACTTTTTAGGGAATGCTACAAAGCAAAAAAACTCTCAGTAGCACCCCGCAGTGTACATGGTGGCAGCCGGAGAGTCTAATTATAGACTGGGAAGCCCCTTAGGAATTACAGAAAGTGTTAGGAAAGGCTTGCGGTAAGTGACAGCTGTTTGCTGTGGGCACCAAGGAGCCAAAGTGCATATAGAATAAAAATAAAATGTCCTCTCCAGCATATGTTGGTTTTAGACACTTGTGAAAAGCACCCCACTTACTGTTAGTAATAATAGATAGATGGCCAGTCACTGATACAGTGTTGGCTCAAAAAGCTCTGCAAGGGAGAACACACGTTTATTTTATAGGTCAGAATTGTGTTTTAAAAATATTTGACTATTCAGCATATGTCGATTTAAAGATAGCTTGGGAAATAAACATTATATACCTGTAATTTGGAAAAAGAGAATATTATGGGTGCAGCTGTACCCTGTCAGCACTAATGGATTCTAGGGCCAAGGAAATCCCACCTTCTTGTCAGAAACATATGGAGTGAGAAACATTCCGTCTATTTTTTTTAAACCTCCAGCATCCAAGTAATACCAAGGAAGCGATAATGATTCCTCTAAGTGAATACATTTCTGAGACTTAGCATTTTTTCATAAGAGGTTCATTTGAAAATATATTGTTTCTCTGTAACTTTCATTAATGTTTTGACATTTCTTGATAAAAATAAAGCAGATACACACATTTAGTATCCAATGCGCGTAAGGTGGTGTTTGTGGACTTGTCTTGTAAAAAGGAGAAAACTACTTTGGAAATAATTATTTGCTGGTGGATTATAATATTTATGTATAAATAGAGGAAAAAAGTATATTCCAAGAGCAGTCCAGTCATATAACCTGTATTTTTACCACTTACGCAATGTGATGTCTTATTTTGGTTATGGTTTTAAATTACATATAAAATGTTGGAGAACATTTTGTGCCATTTGTGATTGGCATCACATATGAAAACATATATGAACTTAACGTTTTGCGTTGCTTTATCCTGTGAAGGGAAGAAGAACTTTGCACTATAATCAGTGGTGAGGACTATACTATATTAACAGCTGCTCTAGTGTTCTGTTTCAATTAAGTTAGGGCAGGAAGGAGGAACAAGTGTTTCATACTGAAATAATCACTGCATAAGGGTTGATGTCAGCTATGTTGCTGTTTAGAGTTGTAATTTAATACTCAAGACATACTGGGGAAAATCCTCATTTTCTTCCACTTTTGTAACCTTATAATTATGCTTTGGCCTCTGTAGTAACATGACCAAAGTCATTATTACTTTTTTAATTGACATGGACTTCAAGTTTTAGAATGCAGCTTTAGCTTTGCTATATCATATTTTATCATCAGATTTCTGGTAGAACATACATTAAAATTATCTTGATTTTCTGTCCTGGATGAGCCATAATGACTATAAGAGACAATATTCTGTATATCCTGGGTTTTGTAATCTGAAATATAAATAAGTAGGGGCTAATGTCTGAGTACTTAAGATGTGCCAGATACTGTATAAATTATGTGAATTTTCTTAGTAAATCCTCATAAGCTGGTGAGAAAGGGATGTTAACTATTCCCATTTTGCCAATATGATTAATATCACCACTTACTAAGCCAAGGCTCAGAAAAGTTAAGTTACTTACCCAGTTACGCAGCTAATTCATTGTGGAGTCAGTTGAGCCCAAGCAGTGTGACTGTAGGAGATAGACTCGTACCCTCTAGGTTTTACTGTGTCTCTATAATAGGCGAAGACCAATGGACAGTGTGCACAGTTTCCTGGCCTAGTCACAGAGGAGATGCTCCATGAGTGTGTAAATGAGAGAAAAGTCTTTCCATTTTCTGCACTGTCACCTTCTCTTTAACCTTGCTATCCTACCCTTTCCTTTTTTCTAGGTACTTCTAATTTGGCACAAACATAACCGGCTTTCTCTTTTCTCTGCATAGCAAATCTGTGGTCCTCTCCAGCTCAGTTGATTAGGGTAGGTTAGGTTACGCTGCTGTAGCAACGCTCAAATCTCTGAGGCTTCAAAGAGCAAATTCACTTCTTGCATGAGCTGTGTGTGCACTGTTGGTTGGCAAGAAGCTTTTACTCATAGTAATAATGGAGGGACCCAGGCTGATAAGGAAGTGTGATCCTACTATGTGCCTGGAAAGAGGAGAATCAGAAAAACTTGGGAGAGAGAATGACAAACTACTGCAGCTGCATTCCCTAACCACAGGGATCGAACATACCATCCACCAGATGCCCAAGCACCCTCACGCATGCTGTTTTCCTCATCCTGCTATATTCTATGGATTCTAATCTCTGCAGAAACTGCTTACTGATGCTTCTTTAGTGGTGGATCCAGCATTTACATATAGGCAGGGCTTAGCTAGGTAGGCTGTTGGGAAGTAGGGAACTAGAGGGTTTATCCTAAGTCTACGTTTGCAGAGCCAGCCACTTTAAATTTTGACGATGATAATGATGATTTTAGGGTACCTTATGGTAGGAGCTGGAACTAATGGAGCTACTGGGGAGGGCTAAAGCTCCCCATCCTCCCTGCCTTCCAAAACTCCTCTTCATTTCTAGGATATTATAATTATTCAAGCCCTCATCTTCTTTCTGCTGGGTCATCAAAACACATTCCTCAATGGTCCTCCTTTATTTACTTTTGACCTCAGTTCTGTTCCCTAATCCATTCTCCATTCTCTAGCCAGTGTGGTGTGTCTGAAACACCAATCTACCTTTATTATGCTCACCCTGAAAATCTTGAACTCGTTCTCCATTGCTCCTAATGTGCATTGATGAGTTCCCTTTGCGGTCAGATCCCTCGTGACCTCTTGAGCCTCCTGTCTTACCATCACCAGCCCCCACCCAAACAAAGACACTCTTTCTTCACCTTGCTGTATTCTTTGGATATCAGATTTCACTTTCTCTTGAAAGGAAACCCTGATCTCCAGTCAAGGTTGAGTGCCCATTCTCTATGTCTTGTAGCATCCAGTTCTCTATGTCCTGTAGCATCCAGGACTTTTCAATGGCATTTCTCAGCTGTCTTAGAACTGTTTACTTGGGTGTGTTTTCTCTAAATTATAAGGTTTTTGAGGATGGGAATTTATATCCATGTCTTTTTTGTTCATCATTATGTCCTCAGCATTAGCATACTGTGCTGTGTTCATTACAGGAACAAGCAGCTGGGTGGTCTGATCCAGTCTAATTGTCCTCTGATTCTTCTTCCAAATCCATACCTATTTTCTTACATTGCTGAATTTGACCAGAAAGAAAATTCTAATGCTACCTGATCTCCTTGTCTTATTGAAAGCAATTTTGAAGTAGTTATTCTCAAATATTACTTTACTCTGGAAGCCTTTTGAAACTGCGAATCTGTACCAGCTTAATTTTTGTGCATTCTTAATCTCCATCCAGGTGGTTCTCTGAATTTTGTTTTCATCCCTGTCTCTGGCACACATCTCTGTCTGTATGCATCTGGAAGGTTGCAGTATTGAGGAACTAAGCACCGGGGATCACCTCTCTGAAAATTACTCTTAAATTAACATTTTATATGGTAAATGTAAAAAAAAAGAGACCCTAAAAAGCTTCAGTTTGGTATCGTGAAATATGGATTCAATATTTGACCAAAAATCATGTTGATTTTGTTAGACTCATTATGAAAAAAACAATCTGGGCCTAAGAAGGGAGAACCCAAGTTTTGATCCTTTGCCCTTAAGGGAAAATTGGGTCTACATAGAAAGAAAAAAAAATACCTCCACAGCTATTAAAGAAAGGGTGAGACTTGGGACCTTTAACCATCTCTGCTTGCTTCTTTAAGTCAGTTTTTCAAGGGAGATATTGGAGAGAAGTCAAATTAATTCACTTTAATTTCATGTACTTTGTTTTTTCCTCCCCTCTTGGTGCTGGAAGTCTCAGGCAGATCAAACTGACCAGAATTTCACTGCAGGCAGGAAGCAGTGGGAGGCCTGTGGATGATAATCTGTTGTCTGCCTCTGGTTAATTGGGAATGAAGGTCTTAGGTCAAACAAATTACTTTGTTCTTTGCACTTTCACTGCATAACAGGTATTCCAGAGTTTCTGGACTACCCACTGGTTGAGGAGCTCAGTTATTTCCCACTTGAATAAAGGGACAGTACACAGGTACTGTGTAGTTATTTCAAAGTCTCCCCTTTTGTTTTTTTAACTGATTGCCTACAATGAATTTTTATTCCTCCTTTACTCCTCTCCTAAATAAGTAGGCAGATAGAGCTAACTTTTAAGGTAAAAATATTGATGTAGACTTAATGATTTTACCAGATAAAATTTGAGGGTGATGGTGTATACTTTAAAATCAAACAACTAGATTATTCATTGAATATATGCTGAAGAAATATGCGAGCTATGCGCTAGGCATTAGGATAGAAAGCTAAAAACTGCTGCTCTCTGCTGAGGAAGAGCCCATGGTCAGGCTGGGCAGTGGCTACACAGTGCCGCAGACGTTCCAAGAATGCGGCGCAGGATAATATATAGACCACTGGAATAGAACTGATAGTTCAGAAATAAAGCCACACATTTGTGGTTCCCATACATACCCCACCGACCTTCACTGCTGAACTACTGGTTTGTTCTGATTTTTCAGATTGTGCATTCAGGATGCTAAGTGATTTTGAAAACAATTACCCAGCCCTGCCTGTCAGTCTCCTACATGTTTGTTTTTTCATCTCAGCTGAGATCATAGGGCTATTAGGTAAATGTTATGTGGCTCCACCTACCGTACTCCAGCCCAGATTGGGGATGGGGCTTGGTTTTATGTAAGGGATGATGCTATACCAGAGTCCTTAGGGAAGAAAGTTGGGACTTCCTGGCTAACTCATCATGCAGACTTCCCATTACTAAGTGTAGTGAGTCAAACTGTGTCCCTCCCTGGAATACATGTCATGGGCCTATTAGCAGACCAGAAATCCTTCAGATGCAGGTGTTGCCTGGGTCACTGATACTAGTTTTATAACAAAATCACAGTACATACAAAGTCATATCCCATTAACATCTTTCTTCAAATGAAAAGCTCTTTCTCAGAGGTACAAGCCCTCAAGTGTTAAACTAATTCTGCAATACCAGCTTTCCCTGATTTCCATATTAAATTACTGCATCTGTAATATGGGGTGAGTGTGTGTTCTAGGAGTATAGGTTCTTCCCAACCTGGCTCTAGTTTGGTGGTTAGTTGTAAGTCACTCATTTGCATGTGTTTAGCTATTTTAATGATTGTCATGTGTAACTTGTTCAGTGGTAAAGATCAAAAGTAGTAAAATTGCAAATGAGATAACAAAGTCTCCTATTTTCCTATCCTTGGGACCTAGCACATAGCATATGCGTACTACTGAATGATAGATTAAATGAGTGAATGATTATAAAGAAAATTATACACCCAAACAAAGCAGAATGGTAGCAAAAACAACATAAACCCTATTGGTAGGAATTTACTTAAGGTGATTTGGCAAAGGTAAGCAGAGCAATTTGACTCTGATTTCACAGTTTCTTTGTGTGAAGCCAGTGCCTTTGGTTTGAGCAGATGCATTCTGGGGCTAGCTGACTTACCTTTTGATCTCCTTCGGTTCCTTTTAGATTAGTGTGATTCTAAAGTACCAAACTGTGAAATAGGAAGATTAATGTTTTTTCTCCCATTTAAATTTCAAACCTTTTATTCTTCCTACCACGTTTATTCTCTCAGGACCTTGCTACCCATAGGCAGCCGCTGACACCTCTGATGAGCTAGTTGGTGTTCCCCAGGAATGGACACCTTAGTGTGGTCCTTTAAGATGCAATTCTCCAACTCAAGAAAATGAATACTCACCTCCAAGGTTGAGAGGGTGTTGTTTGGGCCAGGTGAGGCCCTGAGCCCTCCTCTGCCATGGGGGCTGGCCACCTTGTGTTCTTTGGTTTATTTTCTCTTCTCAGAAATCCTGAAAGGAACTCTTTTCTGTTAAAAAACATCTTCTTAGGCAAGACCAAACCAGTTGGAATGTTTATGAACAATTTCTCAGCATTATGCCAGTGTCTGATGATGAAAACTGTTGGCTTTATTACCTTCAAGGCTGTTTTCCCTACTGGCCTCTGAAGCTGGCCTCTGCTGCGTTGGTCTTGTAACACTTCCATGAGAGACTGCTCAGCACTCCCAGGCAGATGGCATTGATTAGAAATCTCTAAAGATTGTCTTTGTTCTCACAATTAAGCAGAGTTTGCTGCCTTTTAAAATGTTTATGTATAATCTGTGCTTAACTGGCCTGGGTGTTGCTACCAGACTTAAGTAATGGACACATCAAATAGCTGGTATTCTTACTAGATTCTCTCTTTTTTTTTTTTTTTTTTTTTTGAGATGGAGTCTCGCTCTCTTGCCCAGGCTGGAGTGCAGTGGTGCCATCTCGGCTCACTGCAACCTCCACCTCCCAGGTTCAAGTGATTCTCCTGCCTCAGCCTCCTGAGTAGCTGGGATTACAGATGCCTGCCCCCATGCCCGGCTAATTTTTTGTATTTTTAGTAGAGACGGGGTTTCACCATGTTGGCCAGAATGGTCTCGATCTCCTGACCTTGTGATCCACCCACCTCAGCCTCCCAAAGCGCTGGAATTACAGGCATGAACCACTGCGTCCAGCCTCTTACTAGATTCTTATACATAAGAAGCAGATACATGGTGATAAGGAATGAGTAAATGTGGTTGGAAAATAGGAAAGGAATACTTTGCAAAAGTTTTGGCATTAGACAGAGATAGTTCAGTGGAAAATATGTCTTCTTTTGGGTTGGACAGTGTTAATATAAAAATTATACTAATAGTAAATCATTCCCTTTTGTCCCCATCACCAGGGGAAAACACAGCTTGGAAAGTAAAGAAGATTTTTTGCTATTGTTTTATCATGCCATTTAGAAGCTAAATGAAGAAGACAAAGTATTTATAGTATCAGATAAGAAGTTGCTCTGGTAATTATTATTTTATACTTGTAGTTCCTTGATGCCCAGAAAATTTATTTTCATTGTCTTTCTGGCTAACCAAGGGCATCACTGTCCCCCATAACCTTTGTCTGAACTCCTTGTCCCTTATCTCCCTCCTGAGAAAGTCCTGGGGTAAGTAATTATCTCCCAAGCTCAGATTTTCAGTGGAGTTCATGTAAGCACGTTACTGGAAATGACAAGTGCACAAAAGTGATAGATGCTACTGTTATTTTTCTGACAGAGTGGCAAGGAGAGAGTTCAACCTGTTCCTTAATTTGGTTTATTCATTATGATTTTATTAGCACTCATGATCTTAAGGCCTAGAAAGCTCTAAAGGAGGAGGTAGTATTTCATAAGTTTTAAGGAACTTGGTCCAAATCATCATTTGATTTTAACAAGCTGTTCATTTTCTTTTTTTAATACTGGAATAAATTCTAGCCAGGAGATAGTATCAAAAGGAATAGCTCTACTGGTTTAAAAATGGTGGCCCATTTATTGAATGCCTCCAATGTGTGTTGTGCTATATTAATGCTATGTAGTCAACAATGATAAGATTAGGTATTTTATCTACATTTTTCAACTGAAACAAATTGATTTTTAGAGAGTTTACGTAACTTACTCAAATTCACACAGTTGGTAAGGGACACAGCTAACTCTGAACATAATCTTTTAGATGTCATCACTTTGTAGGAGATTGGTGACTGATACCAATTGGCAACAGTGATTAATGGCATTTATTAATGTCTGAATATCTTAAATAATGTGTTTTTGGCTTTTATTGTTAATCCTTTTTGAAAAAGACAAGGCTCATATCAAGTTGCTTACTGCTAATTATAAACTAGGTAGTTTATATTATGCTTCCTGGATATAACATCCGTGTTTTAAATATCGATTGGTTGCTCTGTATGTGTGTGTGTTTGTGTTTGTGTGTGTGTTTTAATGTGTTCTCTTTAGTTTTAAGACAAGCAGAAGTCTGCCTATAGCAGAGCCTCATTCATAAGGAAGATAAAATAAGGAACATCAGGGTCAGGATTTAGGATGGATGGGTCGTTCTCCAAAGTGCTTTTCTGAATAATAAAGACATGTTTGCCTGTTTCATTTTACACGCACACTTAATAGGTAGTAGGGCTAGAATTCTAGCCCATGTCTGTCTGACATCAATGACTATGCACTTTTCACTAGGTTGGACTGTCCTTATAAAAAATGATTTTAATAATTTCAGTAAGTTTGTTTATCATAGTGTCATTTTGCCCAGAAATTACCTATAATACAAAGCACAACTTAAAACTATCTTTTTAAGGATATAGCAGTTGGGTGCCCTCATTCAGCAAACATAATCTAATGAGGACCTGCTAAGTGCCTGACACTTAGGATTTAAGGGCCTGGAATCCCAAAGCTGAGTTCATACATTCAGCAGATACTCCTTGAGCACCCACTACATGCCACGCACTATTCTAGGTGCCTGGGATACAACAGAGTCCCCCACTTCCTGGGGCTTAGAGCATCTGATGGAAGGAGACAGTAAAAACCAAAGTAAGCAGCTGAAGTAGGTAGCGTATGGGACTAGTGATGGGTATTAGGGAGAAAAGGGGGCAGGAAAGGGGGACAGAGCCAGGAGGGGTAGACAGGGAAGGCCTCGCTGAAAAGGAGAATCTGAGCAAAGACTTGAACACAGTGGGTAAATAAGCCAAGGAAGACATATGTTCCACGCAAGAATAGCAAATGTAGAGGCCTCGAGTGGGAGGAGTGGTGGAGAGGACGCTGAGAAGGGAACAGAGAAGTAGATGATGAGGGCGTTGGAGTAGCACTCTTTCAGGCCAGCGTATCCAGACAGTGGAGCTTACTCTAAGGGAAATGCAGAGTCATTGGAGGATTTTGAGCCAAGACGTGACATGTTTTTATTTATATTGTAAAAGGATCAACCTGGCTGTTGTGTGAAAAACACAGTACAGAGAGTGCAGAGATAGGGAGACCAGTTGGGAGGTACACTGGAGTAACTGGGCAAGCAGTTACTGGATGGTGAGGTGGTAGGCGAGGAGAAGGCGTGATGGCTAGTGGTGGAAGTAATGTGGCGGGGTATGCTGGGGCAGAGGTGAGGGTGTGGCAGGGAGGGGTGGAGGTGAAGTTACGGCTAGTACTGTTGGAAGTGAAGGTATGGAGAGAAGGGGTGGAGATGAAGGTATGGTAGGGAGGGTAAGAGGTGAAGGTGTGGAGGGTAGGGGTGGAGGTGAAGGTGTGGAAGGTAGGGGCGGAGGTGAAGGTGTGGAGGGAAGGGGTGGAGGTGAAGGTGTGGAGGGAAGGGGTGGAGGTGAAGGTGTGGAGGGAAGGGGTGGAGGTGAAGGTGTGGATGGTAGGGGTGGAGGTGAAGGTGAGGGAAGGGGTGGAGGTGAAGGTGTGGATGGTAGGGGTGGAGGTGAAGGTGTGGAGGGAAGGGGTGGAGGTGAAGGTGTGGATGGTAGGGGTGGAGGTGAAGGTGTGGAGGGTAGGGGTGGAGGTGAAGGTGTGGACCATAGGGGTGGAGGTGAAGGTGTGGAGAGTAGGGCTGGAGGTGAAGGTATGGTGGGGAGGGTAAGAGGTGAAGGTGTGGATGGTAGGGGTGGAGGTGAAGGTGTGGATGGTAGGGGTGGAGGTGAAGGTGTGGAAGGTAGGGGTGGAGATGAAGGTGTGGAGGGCAGAGGAGGAGATGTAGGTGTGGGGAGGCAGGGGTTTAGGTGGAGGTCTGGTGAAGGGGGGCAGAGGCGAAAGTGTGGAGGTGATGAGATGATCACATTCTGGAGATATTCTGAAGGTAGAGCCACAGGATTTGCTGAAGGATCATGTGGTGCCATGAGGAAAAGTTACTTCTTGGTGTTTTTGTTGGTTTGTATTTTCTTTGGCGTCAGACTCTGGGAGGATGGATTGATTGACTATTCTGGAAGACTCAGGGATGCCCTGGTTTGGGGAGAAACTTCAAGTGTTCACTTTTGGACATCATAGGTTTGATGTAGACTTTTAGTCAACAGAAAAGAAAACCCCGCACTTGTCCTTAAGACTCTTAGGTCTGGTGGCAGAATGACAGATGCATGGTCATAGGGATACATATGCCTGCACTGGATGGAGGAGACCATTTCATGGGGCAGAGGGAACTTGGGCAAGACTGCTGAGTGAAGGTGGTGTTGGAGCGAGCTTTGAAGTATAGGGTTAAGGAGTGCTTGGGGAAATGGGTGGACTGGGGGCTTCTAAACACAGAAGCAGCACAGCACGTTCAAGGGCACCGGAGACTTAGAAGCTCACTCAGCACCTGGAGCACTGCAGGTCATTGGGTCATTCGTGACTGTTGAAGCTCGTGTGGTGAGGATGAAGATGAGGCTTGGGAATCAGGAGTAGCTGAGGACACCTGTGGTTGCCTTTACTGTTGTATGAAGGAGAAGTCAGTGATGGGGGACAACTCAAAATACTTCATTTCTTAGAAAGAAATAGCTTGTCGATTCCACAGCTGCCAGGACCCAGCTGGAGAGGAATGCCAGTAGAAAACAATAGAGCAGATGCTCATCTGCGGCCCTATTTGGTTACTCTTTTATACTCTTTTTCCAACCAGTGTTTCTCAAGCTGTAAAAATGCTGGGCTCCTAGTCCCTAGTTGTGCTAAAGTATATCATAGACTGAATTTGGTGAATGGCCCTTGAAATCCCTTTGGACTTACTGCCGGTCCCACTCCTGTGTGATCTGAAAAGCTCAACAGGGCTGTCTGGGTGAAAAGAAAAGAATACAGTGAAGATATTATGAGAAGATAATTGGACAGATTTTCTTGACATTCAGGATTGAGTATATAAGAGATTTGATCTAAAATAAAATTTCTCAGGTTCTAGAAATTACCTGGGGAAAAAATTAAAAAAAAAAATCTGTTAGATGACCAAGACCCCAACTCAGGGTGAGTGTTCAGCAAGGTTTTGTGGAGTTGAACTGAAAGTCCTGGGTAAGGTCTGGATAGGTGTCCAGATTGGAGTTGTCACTAAGGCTGAAACTGAAGGTAGCTGGGAATTATCATTAAAAAAGTTCTATTGTTCCCCCTTTCCTATGCAGGCTTCTCTCTCTTTCTCTCCTATTCTCCTCAATGGCAAGCCTATTCCAATTAAAGGGAGGCACTTCTTTGGAAAGAAGAGGAAATAAGATGTTTTCAGCAATAATCATTACTAACATAGGTGGAGAATATCCTTACCACATATGATTACCTAATATTCTTCTCAGGAGAGATTGAGCATGACTGAGATGGAAAAATAACTCCATTGTGAAATATAGCTTGAAATGAGTAGTGCATCTTATTAACGTTAAGATCTTAAAATTCAAGAGTGTAGTCAGCATATACCTTCCAAATAAACCAGAAAAACAAAATGGCGTATCCATCTATGAAACACAGAAAGCATTAAAATTGCTGTACCAACTTTGTCATAGTAATCAAAATATGCACGAATTGATAGCCTTGACTAGGGAATGGTCTTTTGTTTTCTACTTGTCATTTCTGTCTTCAAATGCAGCTATTCAGTAGCTTTGAGGTGGAGAGGGGCCAGTGGTTGACAAACTTTAGTTTGTGGAAGAATCACCTGTGTGCTTATTAAAAGTGCAGATAATGCGATCTTACCACTCTCATTCCAGGCTGCATTTTAGAATCCTACAGTAGCTTTTAAAAATGTTCTGTGCCTGGAGCCTTCCATCAGAGACACTGTTTGAATTGGTGGTCGTGGAACCCAGGCATGTGTGCTCTGGAGATTCTGTACACCTGCACTTAACGTGTTTTTTTCGGGCGCTCCAGATGCTCCTGCTCCAAGTGGTCTGAGTTTCATCCTCTGCAAACCTTAAATCTTCACTGATTTGCTCCATTTGCTAAATAGTGGCATCCAGTTACGTCAATGTAGGATGAATAGTTAGGTGTATTTCAGATGTATTAAATTATATTATAATTAACTTTTTCTATAAAAAACTAAGTTAAGACAGTAGAATGGCCACCTAGCCGAAAGACTATTTTAAAAAAAGTGATAAATATAACTTTGACTACTATTTATCTCTAAGAAGAAATACTTTCTTGGTTTGATTTCTCCTAATCATAAAAATAGTACTTTTGTAGAAAATCTAAAAAAGTGAGTCAACCATCCAGAGGTGATCACTCTTTGACATTTTGACTTATCACTTAAGTCTCTCTTTTCATGGTGGGTCTGGATGTGGAAAACCATGGGCTTGATCTGCAGCCTCACCAGGGTTAGTAGCTAGTGTTACCCTCTCCAGCTGTCTGGCGTCTGATGGTGGCTCACCTCTTCCCTCCAAAAGAACTACCTCCCTTTCTCAGGGAATAGTTTGATCTGTCTTCCTCTGTATCCTCATTTTTTCCTATTTTAGGTCAGAAACTCAAGTGGGGGCCCAGGAAGCTCTCATCTAGCCCCAAACTTGTGACACTTTCCAGAACAGACAGCGCTCCCTGGGAAAATGTGTTGGGACCAATGTTGTCCACTCTTTTCAGTCTCTGTTTTGCTTTGAGCAGCACCACTCCTTTTCAGCTTCTCCTCTTCTGGACCTGGTTCCGTGCATGTTTGAGGAACCCTCTGAACAGAAGAGTTTAAAATAAGGTATCAGTGTGGCTTCTTTACTTAACCACATATAAAGTTTCCACTTAGACAGATTTACTTTGTGTTCATTTTAAATAGACGAGCTAAAGGATTTAAAACTAATTTCATTGTGAAAACTACAGTAATTAAAAAAATTATCAATATACAAAGTGAAGCAGGTTTTGCTGTGATTAAACCTTAGAAAAATACCTAGACACAAAGAACCTATAAAAATTTTTAAAAGATGAACTGCATTTCAGCCTTTCAGGTTTTTTTTTTTTTTCCAAATTTATTTCTGAGTTAATCTCCTTTGAACTGGAAATATGTGGATTCAAAAATTGAAAGAGCTATTTATTGGCTTAGTTGCCCAATGGAGACAAAGAATTTAAAATGGAACATCACACCTGTAGCTGTTCTGTCACTTTTGTCCATTGTGTGGCACATTCAGCTCCCGTAGTCAGAATATCAGAAGGCAGCCCCAACCACAGGGCGGTCCTTTTATCTGCGAGCCACCTCAGAGGCAGGAGGCAGGAGGCAGGAGGGAAGATGGCGGCTGAGCCAGCTGTCTCTTAAGGCTTTCATAACAGAGTATTTGAGGCATAAATGGGGAGCCCTTTCAGTGCTACAGGCCCACAGTGAACAGCCCTGGAGTAAGGAATCCTCTCATCAGCACCTTCAGAGAACTTGATGAGGCACTGCTTTCAGGCGACTTATTTGTGTGCCAGGGAGACCTTTGAAAGAACATTCTTTATAGTCTCCATCCATTGCTGGTGAAGAGATAAAAGTGGATGCATTACAGTAAAAACAATAATTAAACACTTGGCCTCACATTTGTATTGAAGGATGAAAAAAAATGCCAACAGTCTGTCAGACTCTCCAAGAATGCCAGAAGAGTCCTCCATTTCCTCCCTCTGTAAGAATTGTGATAAATTCTATTGTGAACACTTAGTTAATTAATTGTGGGGCAACAAAGTCAATGATATAGGACTGTGGGGAAAACCAAATTCCATTAATTTGGCTTTGGGCTACAGAAATGGCCTAGAAAATGTTGAGATCGAAAGGAGTGGGTAACTGATCAAATTTAGCATATTCTATATGAGGGAGAGTTGAAAGCTATTAATTGGTGTTCGTTTCTGTTTAGTGCAGTATACCATAAAACAGCCAAGGGGCTTTAGGGGTCAGATTGAATTAGATCCCATTTCCCAAGATATCATTTGTAGACTTGTGACTTAGGACACATTTAGCTTAAATGAAGCTGATACATTCAGTCATTCATTCATTTAAATATTTAATGACCCCCAGTCTGCTGATAATGGTTACTTGGTAGGATTTTATAAGTATTAAATAGAAACAATAATAGAATACCTGGAATTTTTGTATGTATTTTATTTCTTTTCTGTAGCAATAGAATTGGCTTTTTATCATATTTCTTTATTGATTTGATCAAACATTATTCATGCTGTGTGAGTCTTTAGTACTCACCTCCTGGGACTCCTTTAAAAGGCAAGGTACAAATATTTACAGGCAGCTTGCCTTCCTGGGTCCCTAAAAGGTCCTACTCCCCCTCCTTTGTTTTCTTTTTTGTTCTCACCACACGTCCTTACAGTGACTAGTTTTGGGGACCTGCATGAAGCTTACCATTAGGAGCTAACCACAGAGATAAAAGCCTTGAGACATGTGTGCAGTTACAGAAAATGTCCAGGGCAGCTCCTTGTTCTGCTGTTCATTTGAATTTACAGGGCTCCTAGAAATAAGTACTGTACTGTACTGTTACATTCATGAGATGCAGAAACACAGACTGTTCATTCATTCATTATTTGTTTAGGGTCTATTTGTATGTAAAATTCTCCTGGACAGACAGGGAATTAGAAGCACGGATTATTTGTGCCCAGGTCATTTTGAGACAGCCATTTTTGTTGTTCTCTCTGTTCTTCACCCCGTGGTACTGGCACCTACGAAGCGAAACCTGAATCGTGGATTCTTGGCCAAATATCCCCAGATAGCAGACAGTATATTGCCCCCTCGCTAAGGCATAAAGTTGGAGTTTTTTGCCATAACCTTTTCCCTATTTTTAAAATTAGTGTTTCTGTGAAAGAGAGACCCATTTCAGAAGGAGTTGGAGAGCTCTTATTTGGTGGTGGATGACTGTACAAAGAGTCTGACTCTGTTTTAATTTATTCACTCTCTGTGGTTCACACCTCCTTTCTCACAGATGCAGAGTCAGATGTTGGGTAATAGAAAAATATGCTCCTGAATTAAGGTGCCAAAGATATCTTTTTGCTAATAAGTTCTTCTCTGGATAGAATTGGCAAAGAATATAGAGAAAATATGCTACCTTTTTCTCTCTCCTCTTTTGATTTTAGCAAAGGAATGCTTGGAAATTTTAAACAGGGTTGGACATTTATATCTTGAAAGGTACTGACTTCTTATCAATTTGAGGTTTCCCACTAATAACAGCTTCAAAATTGTAACTGATTAAAATGTAGGCTCAGTCTGTTTTAAAGCTTAAAGCTGCCATAGTGGAAAGTTATGAGTTGTTGAGCCTCGAAAAGCAGACTCAGTGCCATTCATGTTTTCTGTAGAAACAACAGTGAGCGTTTATTTTTTGTTTCCCAGGAATAAATGTCAACCTGTGACAGAATGACAGGATCTTAAAGATTCACACTAGATTAACTTTTTTAACAAAGACACTAGTGTTGTAATGCCGTATATATATGTGTATATATGTATATATATGTATATATGTATATACATATATGTATATACGTATATATACATGTATATATGTATATACATATATGCATATATATACATACACATATATATACATATATATACACACACATAGTATATATGTGTGTATATATGTATATATGTATATATATACTATGTGTATATATGTGTATATATATACACACACACATAGTAAGTATGTAGTAAGGAATATACTCTTTAAAACAAAGTTTGTTTTTTTTTTTTGAGACAGTCTTGCTCTGTCACCCAGGCTGGAGTGCAGTGGTGCGATCTGGGCTCATTGCAAGCTCCGCCTCCCAGGTTCATGCCATTGTCCTGCCTCAGCCTCCCAAGTAGCTGGGACTACAGGCGCCCACCACCACGCCCGGCTAATTTTTTTGTATTTTTTTTGGTAGAGATACGGTTTCACTGTGTTAGCCAGGATGGTCTTGATCTCCTGACCTCGTGATCCACCCACACTGGCCTCTCAAAGTGCTGGGATTACAGGTATGAGCCACCGCACCTGGCCAAAACAAAGTATAATTTTACAAAAATTTGAATTGATTAATATTTGACTTACAGTGAGTAAAAGGATAAGGTGGCATATTGGCAACATGCAACTGTAGGTGATCCCATAAAGCAATACCTTTGATAAATTGCCCAGTTCTGAAAGAGGAATAGGAGGTGAAGAGTAGGTTTTACCGCATACCAATGTACGTGACTTGTGTGGGAAAAACAGCTCTGTTATTGGAGGCAGAACTCAGATTTAATTCTTGGTGCTGTGCTCCTTATCCTGTGACTTAGGCGAGTTCACTAACCTGGCTGAACCCCTGTCCTGTTGGGGTGAGCTGAGCATGTAGAGAGCAGGAGGGAGGTGCCTAAAATCCCCACCTGTGTCTCCGAGTGACTAGCTTCCTTTATGTTCTCAGGCGTCATCCCTGTTTAACTAAAAAGTAATCACACCATCACACATGGCTTATAGAGAATTATTTCTGTCAAACTCATGAAGATCCTGTGCATTTTAGACACAACTTTCCTTTAGGGAACCATTAGGGAGGATATGATCAGATTTGTTTAAAGTTTAGTTAAGAAGCAAATATGCAGTATTTAAATTATGCCTGTCACATTGAGGGCACAATGGCAGTTTCTTCTTCACAAAGGGTGATTTATGGTTAACAGAAAATGGAGAAAATAGTTGCTATATTTAGTTTATTCGCTCACTCTTTCCAGGATTCGGTTTAACATAAGGGCTGAATACTTTTGCTCTTATGTATATCATTGATGCTCTGAAATGTCCACTTTGATTTGATTTTTTTGCTTAAAACCTCAAGGATGCTGTTGTGAGGGTGCCTTTGCTAAGGGAAATGATGTCATCAATTCTGAAGTCCATTTCTTTCTTTTTTTTTTTTTTTGAGATGGAGTCTCGCTCTTTTCACCCAGGCAGGAGTTCAGTGGTGCTATCTCGGCTCACTGCAACCTCCACCTCCCAGGTTCAAGTGATTCTCATTACTTAGCCTCCCAAGTAGCTGAGATTACAGGTGCCCGTGACCACGCCCAGGTGATATTTGTATTTTTAGTAGAGACGGGGTTTCACCATGTTGGCCAGGCTAATCTTGAACTTCTTACCTCAGGTGATCCACCCGCCTCAGCCTCCCAAAGTGCTGGAATTACAAGCGTGAGCCACCGCGCCCGGCCGTCTGAACTCCATTTTAATGATAGGGAACACTAATGAACTGCTATAAGCACAGCTATCAGGAAGCTCAATTGAAATATTTGTGTTAACTCCTGGAAAAATCTTTTTTAGCAGTTTTGTATCTTGGGAACAAGTATTTCTGCCATGTTTAGAACAATATGTGAAAATGCTTGTCAAGTGAAAAAGTGTAAGTATGTTCTGGGAAACACTGCCCTGTGCTTAGTGAGGTGGTTCTAAGTCCAACCCAGGGCAAGGCAGGATTCACGTGTAGACTAATAGCACTAACAGAATTCTTGTATAGACCACATAGAAACTTTAATAGCAAGTTTCTGATAATGACAGCATCAGTGATAGTCACGTTAAAATTTCATGGAGACTAAAATTCTCTGCCAGATTATGTCGAAACAAATGTGTAAGTGCAGATGTCATTTATCCATTAGTTGGGTTCTCAGATGAAGTCTAGAAGCACATTCTCTACTCAAGAGGCCAAACTTCTTCATGTTAATCTGTTTTAAATTTGCTTTTTTGGAAGAATGGAGCTGTCACTTAAACCACAGGAATATATCCATTATAAATGAAGGTAGGCATTACTTTTCACCTGAACTGGATGATTTTTAGAAGTATTGCTGATGATATCGGGTTCACGAATGATTTCCTGTGTTAAAGGTGATGGAGCATCCAGTCTAGAAGAATAATTGTTGAAACTTGACGCTTGTTTGTTGGTAGTCTCCCTGCCTTAGGGCCTATTGGAAACAATATTTTTGCCACTAGGGATCCCTGTGTTTTAAGAGACCTAACATTTGTGGGAGCTTTGTCCTACCAGCTTCGTACATTTCTCATCTCTCACCAAAGCTGCAGTGAGAGCTTCTGATGGGTGCTGGACAGGCACCACCTACCTTCATTCCCTCACCTGCTACCTTGCTCTGGCATTTTCCCTCACCTGGACTGTTGCCATCCCCTAGTCACTGGGTCCCCTGCTCCTACTTGCACCTGCACTCAGAAGCCAGAATGACCTTTTAAAAGCATCCATAAGACCCTATCATTCCTCACCTCAGAATGCTCCACTGCATTTAAAATAAAATCCAGCTCTGCAAACCCATGGGATCTGACCCCTCCTCATATCTACCTTATCTTGTACCCCTCTTCCTCACACCCCCTGCATTCCAGCTACCCTGGCCTTCTTTTCATTCCTTGCCCAAGCCTGGGCAATCATCTTCCTCACAGGCTTTATCGCCGCTGTGCGTATCTGCATATGGCAGATTCTTCTTGATATTTCAACACTGGTTAAATTTTTCCTTCTTGGAGAAGCCTTCCCTAACCATCCAGTCTAGAGCAGCCAGCTATTTCCTTTAAGTGGGTTATTTAACAGCATCTATCTCTGACACTTTTTATTTCTTTTCCTCCTCCAATTAGAATGTAGGCTCCACTAGAGCAGAGACCTTGTTCATCTTTATCTGATGTATCCCTGGGCCTCAAAACAGCTGTTCAGGAAATGTTTGTTAAAGGAATGTATTAATGAATGAAGCAATGATGTAGCCAGTATTTCTAAGTTAATTGATACGTTTCCAACATAAAGCAAAAAAGCCTTGTCAGTGTGTACAGCCATGTCACTGCTGAATGTACACTTTCCTTTAAAATAGCAAAACGAAATCTCAGATCATCAGGCCTCCTTTTCTGAACCTCTGAAGTTCAGGAATCCTAGTCTGGGAACTTCCTTGCTTTTGACAGAGTGTTCACAGTGCAGAGATCCTAGAACAGAATTTGAATTGGTTCTTCTGCCACTCCCTCAATAGACTTAATTTGCAAGTAGTTTTGCCCCCAGGGGAACCCTGCCTCTCCTATTAATACTGTCACTGAACTCTATTAAAGTTCTCTGCTAACATAGGTCCCCTTCCTTGAGTAGGGGCATCAGCTGCTTCCTTTGCTTATTAAAATGTGTTTGGGTACATGTGGGATCAACCAAAGATTCTTGGTGTTTCAGAAGCATAGGCAAATTTATGCGCTGGCATTTGGTACCAGTTGGATTTGGAAACATGAACATGTAGTGGTAAGGTGGATGCTTCCATAGTCACCATATCTATATATATATATTCTAAACTATTTGTTGATTTTTCTGCTCACGCATAGAAGATGTAAACATTTTTGAACTTAAAAGCTAAAAGCTTACTGCAGATAAACCAGGTTTTCCCAATCTATTAAGTGTTTTTTTCAACTTTTTCAGGTTATCTGTGTAAAGTATTGCTTCAGTGAACTAAATAAAACCTTTATAGACTCAAATAGTTAATGAAGTCTTCAGCCTGACCCACACAGTGGTGGGAGAGGTCTGTGCTTGCTACAGGGCTGGCGGCTGCCTGCCCTCAGAGCTTTATGCCCTTGGGCCTTGTCAGTAGGATCAGGTAGTATCTGTCTTCACTTCGCAACATTTCTTTAGATTTCTTGCTGTGAATATAACAGTGTCTTTGGTTCTCAGGAATCCTAGAATTTTGGAATTTTAGAACAGAAAGGGAAGCCATGTTCTGTTAAGGTCACAGAGCATATGGCAGAGTTGGGCGCGGAACCCACTTTTCCTGCCCCTTCGCAGTGCCTCCCTGCGCTCTTATTTATTCCTGATTTCCCTTCTATCTTTCTGAAGCAGCCTGTGATGTTTGTGTCTAAAGTTTAAAACTTGTTGTCTTGAGACTGAAAGTTAGTGATTTTTTTTTTTTTAATCAGACAAGTGTTCTTTCCTGTGAAAATCCTTTCTGTCCCCACAGACTTGGTTAAAGCCCCCTCTCTGGGCTGTGTTCTCACACCCTGGGCATGGTGCTTGGCTTGCTTCTTGACCTGTCTGAATGTGCATTCCTTGAAGCAGGGGACTGGGGCCTGTGGCCTTACTATTGTTTCATTCAGTTTTTTTTTTTTTTTTTTAAGTTTCCAATACTGATTTTTAAATGTGCAATGCTGTTATGAAATCTTTGTCTCCATATTGATGAATCTTGGTAACCCTTTGCAGATTTACAGTGGCCATTGTGAAATTAATTTTTGAATTATTATGTCTTCATAAAAATCCTGACTTTCTGCTTCTTACATAATCTTAAAAAGTCAGTCAGCTCCACAGGAGCTGGTGTATTGGCCTTCAAGATTTGAACTTAGCATGGCCCAAAAGCTTGTTTTTTACAAACCATCAGAATTGTCCCTGCATCTCAACCCTTTATTGTCAACTTTTTGAAGATATTTAATAATGACCAGTCCTGAATTTTACCATTTTGTACTTTGAGGAGTAACTTGTCCCCGCTGCCCCTTCAGGGCCTGTGTGGTCTCTGAGTTTGGCCTAGCTTTGAGCTGAAACAATGGAGAAGCCCAGTTATGCTTTCTGAGGTTCCCATGTCTGCCAGATGATCCCTGAGTAACAAGATGATGTCTCCTTAGCGAGGGTCAGGTGGCCTTGCAGGACCTGCCTGTGTCCGTCTCGCTCTCAATCCCTTTTCCTCACCTCTCATCACTCTCACGCACCCCTTCCTTCCTGCTACATCAGACCATGTAACCTCATGCAAATAAGTGCATGCAATCCTCCATGCTGTTCTGCTTTTGCTTGATTGGAATCCTCTACCTAGACCTTTTTCCATTCTTTCTTTTACTGTTTCTTTTTTTTGTGGGGGGAGGGTGGATGGAGTTTCACTCTTGTCACCCAGGCTGGAGTGCAATGGCATCATCTCAGCTCACTGCAACGGCATCATCTCAGCTCACTGCAACCTCTACCTCCCTGGTTCAAGCGATTCTCCTGCCTCAGCCTCCCGAGTAGGTGGGGTTACAGGTGCCCACCGCATACACAGCTAATTTTTGTACTTTTAGTAGAGATAGGGTTTCGCCATGTTGGCCAGGCTGGTCTCGAACTCCTGACCTCAGAGGATCCACCCGACTTGGCCTCCCAAAGTGTTGGGATTACAGGCGTGAGCCACTGCACCCAGCCTCTTCTACTGTTTCTTTAAACACAACTCAGGAGGTGATATTGCCAAGAGTGAGGTGGATTGGAGTTAGGCATAGGGAGGGAAGTGCTGTCCCAGTCCCAGCATGAGCCTCTGGACAGATGGAGGCCACCTGCTGCAATGGGGAGGACAGGAGTCAAGCAGATTGGGGGGTTGGCAGCAGGCAGGGGGTGGTGCAGAGATCAAAGGTTTGGATGGAAAAATGTTCAGTTTTAGGTGCTTCTGAGATATCCAGGTAAAGAAGTGAGAAGAAGAATTGTATTTATGGATCTGAAGCTCAGTGAGAGGTCACAAAATTTGGAATTGTCATTGTATTTGAAATGAAGTGGATGAGCTCTCCAAGAAAGAGAATTTAAAGAGTGAGATGGATTTGTAAAGAATTGTGAAGTTTAGAAATAGAATATGAGAAATGGGATATGCAGAGACAAGTGGAAATGAGGAAGAGTAGCCAGAAAATATAGAAGGAAACCAAGAGGGTGTCAAACCTGGAGAACTGAAAGATGAGGAGGGATGCCACCTAGGATTGATTGGCTTGTGGGGAGGTCATGGTCACCTTAGCGAAGTTACTAGAATTATGAGGAATATACTGAAGTGTGAGTGAGTGGGAGGATGTGGTGACAGCATGAGAAGAAAATTCCTTCCAGAAGCTTGGCACCACAGAAAAGTAGAGAGGTAGGGCCCTACTAGAGGGAGTAGGAGAGTGGAGAGTGAGACCAACAGCAGGTTGTTTTGGTTTCTTTTTGGGATTTTCTTTTTGGATGGATGATACTAGGGCATTTTTTTTTCATGCAAATAGAAAAAATTCAGTAGAAGGGCCAAAGAATATTACTGTCTTCTAGCTTGCTAGCAACTGATGGTTTTTAGCAGACTGGTGGATAGTACTCTATAGTCACAAATACTTATGTTAAGTAAGACCCACTTCTCCTATAAATTTACACTTGAAATATAAAAGAAAAAAAGGTTGATGTTAAAAAGTTTGTCCATTTGAGTCCTATATCCTCGTTAGACAGGTAAATGGTATGAAGACATTTTCTTTTATGAAATGCTTTGTTATTCTGTAGGAATCCTGTCTTACACATAAATGACAGAAATTTATATTAAGCATTTTCCTTCACTAAATCTTTAGTTTGTGTCTTTTCATAAAATGCCACTGAATTTTTATGTCAGCAAGAGAGGTAGATAAATTTGAATACAGAAACTAATTTAGCAGTCATTTAGTTAGGAGACGGAGATTTTAGAGCTGCCACTTCTAAAAGTGGAAAAGATGAGGATTAACTGACTTTTTTTTCTTGCTTCTGTGGAATTAAAAATTAGAGCTGAAAAGGAACAAAGCCCAAAATGCATGGCAATGACCGTCTTTTTATAGGTGAATTAGATTGGGGATTGTGAAGATGATTTCATTCACACCTGCACATGCGTCCTTTGAAGCTCATTACCATTTCTTTTGGTGTTCATTTAATAAATATATTCCTGAGAGAGGGATATTGAAATATGATTTACGTTTCTTTAAAAAAAATTAAGGACTCGTTGCCATCTGCCTAGCATACTTATGAATGTCCTTACCCCAACTTTTAGGATTTGGAGTTTCCAGGAATCCAAACCTTTAAAGCCTGAGCAAAACACAATTGTAAGGTAAATTTAGTATAAGGAAAGGACAGTTTCAGTCAAAACTAAGCATAAATACATTTTGTCTCACTTTCTGTTTGGGATTTCAAGTGATGATGTTTGCTTCCAGTAACCCAAATAATTGGCAGATAGTTTGGTGCAAAGTGAACCTATCAGAAGAGAAGGGAACCTTGGAAAACAATAGTCTTTAGTTAGTTGGAAAGGGAAAGCTGTGATTTTAAATGGCAGCACCATCCTAGAAAGCAAGGAATGAGTATAAGAAAAAGAAGAACCAAAGCAATGTAAATATCTTGAAAATCTAGTTTAAAAGAAATGTTTTGGCATTTGGGTTTAAGAGTGAAGGAGAACACTAAAAGCTTATTAAAATAATGAGTTAAAGTTAGGCATATTATATTGTATTGTATTTATTTTTTTGAGACAGAGTCTCTCTGTGTCACCAAGGCTGGAGTGCAGTGGTGCAATCTCGGCTAACTGCAAATTCTGCCTCCTAGGTTCAAGCAATTCTTGTGCCTCAGCCTTACTAGTAGCTAGGATTACAGGCAAGCACCACCACGCCTGGTTAATTTTTGTATTTTTAGTAGAGACAGGGTTTCACCATGTTGTTCAGGCTGGTCCTGAACTCCTTGCCTCAAGTGATCCACCCGCCTCGGCCTCCCAAAGTCCTGGGATTACAGGTGTAAGCCACTGCACCCAGCCAGACATATTGTATTTAGATGTTGATATTAGTTTGCCATTAAAAATCAGGTTATTGCTTGCTTACATTGGTATATGGGTGGGGAAGAGGAAACAAGTTTTGAAATAGAATTTGCTGATCTAGGCCATCCATACTGGTTTATTTGTAGGAATAGTAAGAGCTTATGTCCTTTGAGAAATGTGGAATTAGATATTGATTCTAGTGAGATTCCAGCATTAAAAAAGACGTACATTTCAAAGTTTTATTACTCTATCTCTCAGTAGCCTTGACAGTTTTATTTTATTAAAAGTGGCCAAAATGGCAACGATTTGCATTTATTATGCCTATAGTGCTGGAAAATTAATATACCTAGGAAATATATGACAAGGGCATAGTAGATGATTTTGAGGTATGAGCTGCTGTGAGTTGTGTGATATACAACAGGTAAGGTATTATATGGTATAGTCATAGATGGTAATGGTACATTATTTTATTCTTTAGATTGTTGGTAGGTGGTTGTTGGGCTCTATCCATTTTACATTTTTATTTAGCTTGTGTACTGCTGGCTCTCTGCTTTGGTGATGGTCCTGGATTTAAGACAAAAGCAGATGCAAAACGGTTTCCCGACTAGGCTGATAACACTAAAATCATGGGATATTCATTTGCTCAGGAAATAGAATAAGCAATTTCCTGAGCAAATGAACACAAGCTAAAGTTGTTGATTTCTGCCTTACGTCACTGTCCAGAGTAGGTGGGTCATGGTCCATGAGGTCATCCAGAGACCCATGCTGGAAGGGGTGGCTCTGTCATTCCCCTGAATGTGACATGTCCAGGACTGGGTTTAAGACCTGCACATCCAGCCAGTGGGAAAGGGAAATCTAGGGCAAGTGGCTTTGTCTTTATGAAGATGACCTAAACATTGAGTGCATTTTTCTTCTGTTGTCTCCTTGGTCCAGTCTTAATCCACAGCCACAGCTCATTGTAGTCTCAGGCTGGGTGAAGGGGCAGCTGCTAAATCTGAAAGCTTAGTTACCAAAAGAAGATGAAGAAAATGGATTCCAGAGAGCATATTTCCGGCACAGACTAGGAGCTCCTTGAGATGGGGGGTAGTGGTTACAACAGATGAATCTCTGTTTCTAAACCACAAGCAGTGCTTGGCTTATATTTGGTACTCAGTAAGTGTTTGGTGGGTTGAATTGACTATTAAAGCTCATTCTTTCCCTTCCAAAAGATGGAGTTTGATCAGAAGCTCTGAATTCTGCAGCCCTCCACAACCTTTCCTCCTCCTCTACTGTTTTCTCTATATATTTATGCCACTTTCCGGGATAAGCATACAAAAGAGAGTATAATATTTACTTTTAAGATCTGCTTGAAAATCTAAAATGTATTATAACAGGAAAAAAGAAAGTCTGTTCATTTTATTTGCATCACTACCTTTCTCTGTATTCAGACTCGATATTTACATATGCTTTGGGCAACTAAGCACATGCCAAATTGATATGTCTCTTTTATTCAACAGAAAGAATATCTGGTGATTGTGAAAGTAACCCTAAATAGAAAACCCAGATATAGCATTTAGTTTATAACCTAGATTGGTATTTGTGATACTGCCTTCTTCTTCAAATTATTAAACATATTTTTATATATATTGTGAAGATAGGAACTAAGAGTTACTAGTTTTATTTTTGCACAATTCTGTATTATACCAATTATATAATTTGCTTAAAGCACTACACTAGTCCTTTTGCTCATACGTTTACTATAAAATTATAATTAGGAAGGGAAATTGTATGACAATAATGAGATATTTGTACTTGAGATACTTACTCCATATACCTAAGGTAAGTAATTGCTTAAAATGACATGGGATCTACTTGGCGTAATAGCAGCTCTCTTGCTGCTTAGAGCAAAAATCTGCTTTAAAAACATTGTGGCATATCTTATTAGTAGGAGAAAAATGTAATAGCAAGAAATAAGTTATTTAGGTATTATCACGTTCAGTGTCCTCATTTGGCACATGTGGAAACTGAGGCACGAAATCCTGAAACATCTTGACTTGCAATCTTTGGGAAGATGTTCATATTTTAGAAGGTCTTTTTAAAGGATGTATCAGCAGATTATTATATATTAAGATCTGTTGTTTGAGTTCCCTATGAGATATGAGATAAATTTACCTTTCAACACTCAATGGAAATAGGGGGAAGCCAGGAAGAAGACGAGAATTAACTTGGGAGGGAAGGAGAGGTGATCCTGCCTGTGCCCCTGCAGCTATGGCCAGTGGGACAGATCCCGAGTCCCTGAAGAAGCTGCTGTTGTAGCTCAGTTGCTAACTCAAAGAGGGATAACTGGATTAAGAGAAATCACATGGGAAAGGCATTTGTTCCTTGAAGTATCTGTAGATTCAGGGGGTTGGGAGGGCCCCTGTGTAGAGATAGGAAGGGGGAGGGAAATGAGAAAGAATGTCTGCTTCCGTTATTAAATCATCCTTTCAAGGGATTGAAATATATGTGCAGGTGATACAGCAAATTTTTTTAATTGAATGTAAGATATTTAATTATTATGATATTTCTTTAATGTCATTTAACAATCCGTTGTGGCAAAAATCTAATAGGAATAAAGCCTGTGATCATTACAGATCAACTTTTCCTCCTAGATAAATGTTAGTTTTGAGTGCCTGGTGGGCACCCATCTTAGTGGTGAAGTTGACAAGTCATCTGTCCAGTGTGTGGAATAGGATGGGGTTTGGTAGCATCTCCCTCTCTGTGGTTCTCTTGAGCCGTTCACGGTGAGCATCCTAGTTTTCTTGCAGAGGGAAGGTAGTTGCAGGGAGTGACCTGCTCTTCCCTTTTTTTCTGCTTGCAGAACAATCAACCATGACGACCGAATCTGGATCAGACTCGGAATCCAAGCCGGACCAGGAGGCCGAGCCCCAGGAGGCGGCGGGGGCGCAGGGGCGCGCGGGGGCGCCCGTGCCGGAGCCGCCCAACGAGGAGCAGCAGCAGGCCCTGGAGCAGTTCGCCGCCGCTGCAGCGCACAGCACCCCGGTGCGGAGGGAGGTGAGCCCAGGCCAGAAAATTAATGACGCAGTGTTTGCTGAGCTGCTCCAGGATCGGCTTTAACCTTGGTCTCTTAGCCCTAGAGGCAGCTATGAGGGGTCATCTGCTGTTCCCCTTCTAGCCCCAGGCAGATGAAAATGTATGCTATTTTAAGGCTTTCAGTGAATGACATTCCACAACCTTGCCTGGTAACTCCTTCTTTTAATTAAAACACTGAAACTCACTGAAGTCCAGACTGGAGATTATTGGTCCTATCTGGATTTAGAGGAAAGATAGACACCAAACTGAGAGCTTTAATTATGCTTGTGGTTGCTTTTTCTTTCAAGTCTAAGGGCTAGAGTGAGTTTGCATTTCCCCAGGCATCACCCTGGCCCTAATATTGCAGATCTGCTTTTATTATTATTATTATTATTATTATCATCATCATTATTATTATACTTTAAGCTCTGGGACACATGTGCAGAACGTGCAGGTTTGTTACATAGGTATACACGTGCCATGGTGGTTTGCTGCACCCATCAATCCATCATCTACATTAGGTATTTCTCCTAATGCTATCCCTCCCCTAGCCCCCCAGTCCCCGACAGGCCCCAGTGTGTGATGTTCCCCTCCCTATGTCCATGTGTTCTCATTGTTCGACTCCCACTTATGAGTGAGAACATGCGGTGTTTGGTTTTCTGTTCCTGTGTTAGTTTGCTAAGAATGATGGTTTCCATCCATGTCCTGAAAAGGACATGAACTCATCCTTTTTTATAGCTGCATAGTATTCCATGGTTTTTTAGTGGATCTTCAGGTAGGTCTTTCCCTCCCTATACACATCTACATTTTCAACCCTTTTTCCCTGTACATGTTTGAGTAGTCAGGAATAATGCATTACTTTTAAAAGTTTTAAAGTATGGTTTTACATACGGGCCTTGAGTAAGTCCATATTTAAATGTCTTTTGTCTTAAAACTTCAAACTTGGAATCAAAATGTTTTAGAGTGCCGATTTGTATGTGGTAAAGCAATCTGGAGTCCCCACAAGTGATTGGCCTCTTATATGTCAGAAGTGTTTCAAACTAGAAATTCTAAGATGTTGAGATAAGAGATATAATCAGCATATTAGTGAAAATCTTTGGAAGTCACAGCATTAAACTATATATTTGCAACCTGATTATTTTATTTCTTTACCTAGAGTATTTGCAGGTTTGCCTTTTTTTTTTTCAATTTTATACTTATTAAAAATTTGAGGCCGGGCTCAGTGGCTCACGCCTGTAATCCCAGGACTTTTGGGAGGCCTAGGAGGGCGGATCACCTGAGGTCAGGAGTTTGAGACAGCCTGGCCCAATACAAAAATTAGCTGAGTGTGGTGGTGCACGTCTGTAATCCCAGCTGTTAGGGAGGCTGAGGCACGAGAATCACTTGAACCCAGGAAGTGGAGGTTTCAGTGAGCCAAGATTACACCACTGCACTCCAGACTGGGCGACAGAGCAAGACTCTGTCTCAAAAAAAAAAAAAATTTGAGGTAAAATATACAAATAAAACTTACTATCTTTTTTAAGTGTACAGTTCAGTGGTAATAAGTACATTTATATTTTTATATAAAAATGTATATATATTATGTTTTATATGTATGTATATTTTTTAAAAATTCCCTTCATCACTCCTCCTCCCTACCATCCTCCCTATCCTTCCCAGCCTCAGGTAATCACCATTCTACTCCCCATCTTCATGAGATTCCATTTTAGCCCCCACATATGAGTGAGGAGATGCAGTATTTGTCTTTTGGTGCTTGGCTTATTTCACTTAACGTAACAGCCTGTAGTTCCATCCATGTTGGTGCAGATGACAAGATTTCATTCCTTTTTTATGGCTGAATAATATTTCATTGGGTGTATATACCACTTTCTAAAAATTCATTCTTCTGTTGATGGGCACTTAGGTTGATTTCATATTTTGGCTGCTATGAATAGTGCTGCAGTAAACACTGGAGTGCAGATGGCTTTTCTATATATTGATTTCCTTTCTTTTGGACATATATCCAGTAATGGAATTGCTGGATCATATGATAATTCTATTTTTAGTTTTCGAGGAACCTCCATACTGTTTTTCACAGTGGCTGTACAAATTTACATTTCCACTAGCAGTTTATGAGGATTCTCCTTTCCCCACATCCTTGCCAGCATCTATTACTGCCTGTCTTTTTGATATATGCCATTTTAACTGGGGTGAGATGATATCTCAGTTGTGGTCTTGATTTGCATTTCTCTGATAATTAGTGATATTGAGCAGTTTTTCAAATACCTGTTGGCCATTTGTATGTCTTCTTTTGAGAAATATCTGTTCAGATCTTTTGTCAATTTTTAAATCTCATTTCTCTTGCTATTGAGTTGTTCGAGTTCCTTAGATATTGTGGTTAATAATCCCTTGTCAGGTAGACACTTTGCAAATTTTTTCTACTATCCTGTAAGCTCTTTGTTAATTTTTTCCTTTGTGGTGCAGTAGTTTTTTGGCTGGATGTAATCCCATTTGTCTATTTTTGTTTTGATTACCTATGCTTTTGAAGTCTTATACACAAAAAAAAACTTTGCTCAGACCAACCTCCTGGAGCATTTCCTCAGTGTTTTCTTCTAGTGGTTTCATAGTTACAGGTCTTACGTTTTTAATTCTTTAATCCATTTTTATTTGATTTCTGTGGATGGTGAGAAATAGGGGTCTAATTTCATTGGTCTCATACAGTTATCCAGTTTTCCCTACACCCTTTACTGAAAAGACTGTTCCCTATTGAATGTTCTTGGCACCTTTGTCAAAGATGAGTTGGCTGTATGTGAGGATTTATATCTGGATTCTCTATTCTGTTCCATTGGTTTATGTATCTATTTCTATGCCAGTACCATGCTGTTTTGATTATTATAGCTTTGTAGTAAATTTTGAAGTCAGGTAGTATGATACCTCCAGCTTTGTTCTTTTTAGTCAGGATGACTTTGGCTATTCGGGGTCTTTTGTAGTTCCATGTAAATTTGAGGACATTTTTTCTAATTCTGTGAAGAGTGTCATAGGTATTTTGTTACGGATTCCATTGAATTTGTAAATTACTTTGGGTAGTATTGCCATTTTAACAGTATTAAGTCTTCTAATCCATGAGCATGGAATATCTTTCCATTTTTTGCATTCTCTTCAATTTCTTTCATCAGAGTTTTATAGTTTTCCTTACATCAATCTTTCACTTCTTTGGTTAGATTGCTTCCTAGGTATTTTATATTTTGTAGCTATTGTAAATAGGATTGCTTCTTGATATCTTTTTCAGATAGGTCACCATTGACAAATTTAAACACTACTGATTTTTGTATGTTGATAAATTCTGCAATTTCACTGAATTCATCTATCAGTTCTCACAGTTTTTTGGTGGAGTCTTTAGGGTTTTCTAGGTATAAAATTATGTCTTCTGTGAACAAGACTAAGTTGACTTCTTCCTTTTCAGTTTGGATGCCCTTTATTTCTTTCTTTTGCCCAATTGTGCCAGCCAGGACTTCCAGTATTATGTTGTATAATACTGAAAGTGGGCATCCTTTACTTGTTCTAGTCCTTAGAGGAAAGGCCTTCAGTTTTTCGCAATTCAATACAATGCTAATTTGGGTTTTTCATATATGGCATGTATTATTTCGGGGTATGTTCTTCTATACTGATTTTGATGAGGATTTTTAATCATAAAGACATGTTGAATTTTATCAGATGCTTTTTTGACATCTATTGAAATAATCATATGGTTTTTGTTCTTGATTCTGTTAATGTGATGTATCATGTTTATTGATTTTTGTATGTTTAACCATCTGCATCCCTAGGATGAATCACATTTAATCATGGTGAATGATCTTTTCAGTCCCCTTTTTAATGTATTGTTGAATTCGGTTTGCTAGTATTTCACTGAGGATTTTTGCATTAATGTTCATCAGTGATATTGGCCTGTAGGTTTTGTTTTTGTTGTATCTTTGTCTGCTTTTGGTATCAGAGTAATATTGACCTTGTAGCATGAATTTGGAAGTATTCCCTCCTCTTCAATTTTTTTTTTGAAGAGTTTAAGTAGGATCAGTATTAGTTTTCTTTACATGTTTGATAGAATTCAAATGAAGCCTTCAGGTCTTGGGCTTTTTTTGATAGAAGACTTTTTATTATAGCTTTGATCTCATTACTCATGACTATTTTGTTGAGGTTTTCTGTTTCTTCATAGTTCATTCTTGGTGAGTTGTATGTGTCTAGAAATTTATCCGTTTCTTCTGGGTTTTCCAATCTGTTGCCATATAGTTGTTCATAATAGTCGCTAATGAGTCTTCATATTTCTTAGGTCCCAGTTGCTATGTCTCCTTTTTCATGTCTGATTTTATTTATTTGGATTTTCTCTCTTTTTCTTAGTCTAGCTAAAGGTTTGTCTATTTTGTTTATCTGTTCAAAAAACCAACTCATTGTTTTGTTGATCTTCTGTATTTTTTTTTTTTTGGTCTCAATTTCATTTATTTCTGCTCTGATCATCATCATTTCTTTTTTTCCTAATTTGGGGTTTGGTTCATTCCTGCTTTTCTAGTCCCTTGAGGTGCATCGTTGAGTTATTTATTTGAAGGCTTTTTACTTTTTTGATATAGACGTTTATTGCTCTCCACTTCCCTCTTAGTACTGCTTTTGTTATAGCCCACAGATTTTTTATCTTGTATTTACATTTTCACTTGTGTTAATTTTGTGATAATTTTTTTTTTTAATTTCTTAGTTTCTTCACTGACTCGTTGGTCATTCAGGGCATGTTGTTTAATTTCCATGTGTTTGTGTATTTTCTGAGGTTCCTCTTACTGATTTCTAGTTTTATTCCATTGTGGTCAGGAAAGATACTTGATACGATTCTTTTTTCTGTTTTTTTTTTTTTTTTTTTTTTTTTTTGAGTTTGTTTGGACTTGTTTTATAGCCTAAGACATGGTCTGTTCTGGACAATGTTCCATGTGCTGATGAAAAGAATGTATTCTGCAGCAGCTGGGTGAAATGTGTAAATGTTGGTTAGGCCTGTTAGATCTAGTGTGTAGTTTAACTCCACTGTTTCTTTGTTGATTTTCTGTCTGGATGTTCTGTCCATTACTGAGAGTGGAGTGTTGAAGTCCCCTACCATTATTGTACTGCCGTCTGTTTCTCCCTTTAGATTTACGAATGTTTTATATACTTGGGAACTCTGGTGTTAGGTGCATAGGTATTTATAATTGTTTTATCTTCTTGCTGAATTGTCCCCTTTATCATTATGTAGTGACCTGCTTTTTCTCATTTTAGTCTTAGATTTGTTAGTCTCTCTTATATAAGTATAGCTACATCTGCTCTTTTTTTGGCTTCTAGTGGTATAGAATGGTTTTTTTTTCCACCTTTTTACTTTCAGTCTGTGTGGGTGAACTAAATTTCTTGAAGCTAACATATAGTTGGTTCTTGTTTTTATATCCATTTACCTACTTTAGGCCTTTTAATTGGAGAATTGAGACCATTTACATTCAGTGTTATTGATAAGGACTTATTACTGCTGTTTTGCTGCCTGTTTCTGGTTGAAACTCCTCTTGTTCTTTTTTACATGGTTTTCGTTTGTGGCTAAGTGATTTTCTCTGGTAGTGTGTTTTAATATGTTGCTTTTTATTTTTAGTGGATCTATTATAGGTTTTTGTGTTGTGGTTACTATGAGGCTTACCAGAAACATCTTATAGATACAGCAAGTTATTTTAAACAAATGACAACTTATCTTAGATCACAAATTTAAAAACAGAAACAAAGGTTAAAAAAAACTACACATACACACATGCACGCACATACACACACACCCCAATTCTATACTTTAACTCCATCCCCATTACATTTTCACTTAGTTGTCTCAATTTGCATATTTTAATATTACCTATCCCTTCACTGGTTGCTGTAGGTATTATTGTTTTTGATAGGTTGTCTTTTGGGCTTCATACTAGAGTTATGATTGTGGTAGTACTAGTAGTACATTGTACACTGCAAGTACAGTAAGTACAGTAATAGAGTATTCTGGGTTTATCCATGTACTTGATTTTACCACTGGGTTTGATACATTGAAAGGTTCATTTTTATTTTTTGCACATTAGTGGTTTTTTATTTCAGATTGTAGAACTCTCTTTAGCATTTCTTTTAAGATGGGTCTGGTGGTGGTGAATTCTCTCTGCTTTTGTTCTTTCAGGAAAGATTTGATCTCTCCTTTGTATTTGAATGATAATTTTGTTGGATGCAGTATTCTTAGATGACAGTTTTTTTCTTTGAGCACTTTAAAAATGTCAGTCCACTCTTTCCTGGCCTGTGTGGATTTTCTGTTGAGAATTCTGTTACCAGGCAATTTGGAGCTCCTTTACCTGTTATTTGTTTCTTTTTCTCTTGCTGCTTTTAGGGTTCTGTCTTTGTTCTTGAGCTTTGAGAGTTTATTGCTTTGTGGTATTCTTATTTAGGTTGAATCTGTGTGATGTTCTCAGACTTCCCTGTACTTGAATATTTATATCTTTCATGAGTTTTGGAAAGTTTCCTGTGATTATTTCTTTGAATATGCTTTCTACCCTTTGCTCTTGCTGAGCTGCCTCCTGAATACCGATAATTCTTAGGTTTGGTCTTTTGAGGTAATTTTCTGTACCTCGTATGCACTCTGTTCCTTTTTGTTCTTTTTTCTTTTTTCTCTGTGTCTTTTCAAATAGCTGGTCTTTGAGCTCACTGAATCTTTCCTCTGCTTTGTTCATTCTACTAAGAGCCTCTAATGAGTTCTTCAGTTTATCAAATGTATTTCTCAGTTCTGAGATTTCTGTTTGATTTCTTAAAAGTATTTCAATCTCTTCATCAAATTTATCTGATAAATTTCTGAATTGCTTTTCATTTTTATCTTGAGCTCATGAGTTTCCTTAAAATTTGTATTTTGAATTCTTAGCTCACAAATCGCCATCTTGTAGGGTTGGATTTTCCCTTGTCTTTTTGGGGAGGTCCTGTTTGCTATTGTTTCTTGTGGGTGGGTGTCTGTGTCTTTGTATAGAAGGATTAGTTTTAAATTGCAGTTTTCTCTGTCTGGCTTGTTTTGTTTTTTATTGGATATGTTTGCTTAGAAATTTTTTACCGCTAGGCCTCTGCCACCTCTTTGGCCCTAGGTGGACTTTAAGCCCAGATCACCTTGGCTCTCGTAAGCATGGGAGTGCCGCTTGTCCTGAATGAGAGAGGTCCCAAAGGGATTATCCTGGCAATGTGGGATGGCTGACTAGGAGTTTGTGCCCAAGGGATCTGTGGAATGTGCCTTCTCCAGTGTGGTGCTGCTGAACAGCCACTCTGATTCAGTGTCTCCTTTGGCCAAGTTACAGAGCAGAGTGTCTAGGACTGGGGTGGTGGTCCCATCTCCCGGCTTTTTCTCCGCCTGTCCTTGGGGATATTTCTCCCTTCAGACAGTCACATCACTTCCTTCCCATGGGTTAAGGCAAGGGCAGGTCTCCTGCAGGGAATCCCAGGAAGGTGGGAAAGCTGGTTGGCCACCTCAGTCTCACTTTTCCAGTATCATTTTTCTACGAGTTGGGGGAAGATTTTCTGCACTTTTATTGCCGGGCAGAATCAAGGGGAGGGGCATCATGACTATGGAAGTCCAATTCTTACACCATCTGCATGGAGTTTTTCTACTTCTCTGTGGCCTCAGGATCTGTCTCGTCCTCATATTTGAGTTCCAGGTTGTTGCTGGTGAAAATCTTGTGCTGTATATTTGTTTTAGGTTTTCTGTGGAGGGATGGGAGGAGGGAAACCAGCTTGCTTCTGTGCCACCATTTTAAAATGAATGTCACAAGTTCTGCTTTAAACAATATTAATAAATAACAATTATTTTCACTCTATAAATAGCTGCTCTGTCTCATCTCAGATGCTTTGTGATGGAGAGCAGGGAGATCCCATCCCAGCTTAGTAGACAAACCTAAGGAACTGTTGTAGCCATCATGGTTTTCTTTTACCTTTTCTTTTTGTGGAGGAATGATGATGATAGTGTTTGGCTTTCTTTTTGTTTATTTTGTTTTTTTTAATCTTCAAACATTTAAAATTACTAAAGTAAATGTTTGCTTTTTCTTCCTTCTTTCCTCTTTACTCTGAAATGAAATAACATGAAAATGGGAGATAATTATAGAAAAGTATGAATATCTATACCTAGACATGATTAAATATACTTTCTTTATCTTCTGCAGTCAGATGCAAAACAAGAGAAATGACACTAAGAGGGAGAGATGACTGGCTGCAAAAGGCAGAGACCTTGAAGTCATGTCTCTTCTAGTCATTGTTTTACCATCTTCGGAGAACTCACGCAAGTCCCCAAGCCTCACTTCGTCTACAAAATGAAGAGTTCAGAAAAGATAATTTCTGAGATTCTTCCACAAAATTCTTTGATTCAGGCTAGGAAGCTATCTGTTGGAAGTAAAATGAAGCTGATTTTGGTACATAGTAATGATTAGAACATGGGTTTGGCTGGATTTGAATTCCATTCAAATCCATTGAATTTATGCCTCAAGAAAGTTTCTTAGGCTCCCCGTGTCTCTCTCTCCTTATATGCAAATGAGGGTAATAATACCCATACCATAGAGCTGTGAGGATTAAAAGAGATTAAGGATTAGCTAAAATCCGATATTTAAAATTAGAACGCATCATATGACTATGATTGACATTTCATTTGAGGTACTTAGTCTGCTATTTTTGAGTTCTTAAAGTTTTTTTAAAAAATGTATGTAAGGGCCTTAGTGTTGGGTTCATGTTTCCAGTGTTCCCAGAAACAATGCCTATCCTTTGAAAGTTGATGCCTTAAGATGCCTCTGGAATTGACATTTAAAGTAACCCAGAAGCTTATTCTCATACAGATATTTTTATTTTAGTAAAGGAAAAGTGACATTGTATCTTCCCTGTTACATAGAAAATGTTGATTTCAGGTAAAATATAAATAAAAATGTATTAATAGCTTCTAATGACCTTTGCCTATGAAGAGGCAAAAATAAAACTTAAATGTTCATAATTTGTGTAAGTTATAAAGCACTTAATGAATATGTTATTGTTGTTGATATACAATACCAAAGTAACCAAACTTCTCTGTCAATTACCTCAAGGCCAAAATTAATGACAATTTTATGATTTTCTTGCACTTACTATTTTAATACTTTGCTGTAGAAAGACAGTGATTAAAAAAGTAGGACTGAGTTGCCAGAGCAGGTTTTCTTTAGTTTATTTACTTTTTTTTTTTAAGCTAAAACTTGCCTTCTCAACTGTTTTGGCCTTTAGAATTGGTTATTCAGTTTTTTGTTGCTTTCTTTTCATAAGCTCAGCAGATTCTCTTTCAATTCTTAAGAAGTTCTCAAGACTTTGCCTTGAAATCCTGGGCAAGATAGAATTGGAGGAGAGTACAGTATTAGCAATCTTTTGGATGGAAAACAAGATAGAAAATGAAGATAAAGCAGAGATCTGTACCTAAAACCCAAAATAAATATACCCAAATACCTTTGTAATTATATCAGTGTTATAAAAATGTAGAGGCTAATAGAAAAATTAAGATGATAAACCATCAATATTGTTTTTACTTTTCGAGCCCATGAAAAGTAAGGGCTGATAGTATGTACACGGGAAAGGAAATGCCATGCTTATTTCAAAGCCCTAAACAGAATTCTGGTGCATGTCTTCCTTTGGACTGTCAGCACATATTTGCAGACCAGTGGCAGTGGTGGCGCAGCCCAAGGATCGAATTTGTAGTACTACCATTGGTGGCCATTTAATAGGTAGAAGATGGATGTACAGAGAGAATAGTTGGAGATCTGTGTGCACATTTCCAAAGAGATTGGTATACGGGAGAATGTTACTGTTACTTAAGATGTCCTCTGCAGTTTTATATCTAGCCTGGACTAGTCTGTTATGGTTTGAAAGCAGATTAAAGCTATTGGAGAGATTTGATATGTTCTTACACTGGTTCATTACAGTGAAGGGAAGCAGACATGGGATTACTTTGTGATGAATTTCAGTTCTGCTGACTTCATTGAATTGATTGAGAGCTAAATTAAACATTTTAACAGTTGTAAAAGTACTGAAAAGATTAATACTTGAAGCTCTCCAGGTCTTAGAGTTTATCAGATATCTTGTATATGTAGGGATGAGGCAGCTGTATAACAAGTTGTAGAGTATAGAAGGATCTGGTGAATTAAGAAAATAGAACATATAAGATGAAATCTAAACAGTATATTTTAGAGGCCTATACTATCCAATCCTTTTTAAAAAGTCAGGAGTCAATTATTCATTGTTTGCTTATTGAAATCTTGATAGCATTTGCTAACTCAGTGGTTCTAAAGTAAATCCTGGAGTTAAAATGAAATAAGGCGTTATTGATACATTTAAATGGCAAACAGTATTTAGGCAAATATTATAAATATCTGTATATTTATATCTATTCCTAATATCCTAATTCAATAACTGTCCTGTATGAAATAGAAAGCAGTTTTGTGCTATTGCATGAGCAATGCAATATTTATTTCCCATCTTGCAATGAAAACTGTTGATTGTTTGCTCTTCACAGGTCACTGACAAGGAACAGGAGTTTGCTGCCAGGGCTGCAAAACAGCTCGAATATCAGCAATTAGAAGACGATAAACTTTCTCAGAAATCATCTAGCAGTAAACTCTCTCGGTCTCCATTAAAGATTGTCAAAAAGCCTAAAAGCATGCAGTGCAAAGTGATACTTCTAGATGGATCAGAATATACCTGTGATGTAGAGGTAAGTGTGTGTCTTAAGACTTCTCTGTCCTAGATATTGAGAGCTGGGGAATGTTGGTATAAAATATACAAGATGCCTCTTTATTTTTCTAGGACTCTGGACAATTACTCAAACCCAGTCTCTAAATATAAAATTATTTCCCTAGTCTGTAACAGGGGATCAGATTAAAAATATGTATAATGTCCCAAAATGTTACAATCAAAAGTAAACTGGGATCTTATATTTTTTAAAAGACAAAGTATCCAACAATATGGTAGGAACAAAAAAAATTTTGAAAGCTTTAAAAATAGACTTTAATATCCTGACTGTGAGCTATTATTTACATGAATTTTATCCTTTTTTGCATAATTTATGGCCACGTCACTTGTTACTTGGTAGAAAACTTACAAATTCTGTACATAGGGGTGGTGGGATAATTTGAAAATGTCCATGACCTTTTCTTGCTTGGAGAATGAGTAATTTTTAAAAGGCACATTGTGGTGGGCATTGTAGTTTCGGTGTAAAAGGGTATACCCTTTGTTTTTCTTTGTAAAGAAAACAGATTCCTCTCAGAGAAAGGGCAGTTGAATGCCTTTTGTCAGAGATGTTTGTCAAGACCAAATTAGCAGTTGAGAACACAACCTGTCTGGAACTGCAGAGACAGCTGATTGTTGAGTTCTCTGAGTATCAGGGAGGATTCACATAGGGCATGAATTCAGGCTCTATGAGCAGGTCTGTGTGTGCACCAAGATGGAATGGCTTGCACTTTTAGCAAGGTTTCAGATGCGATGTCTTCATTCAAAGAGCTCATTCTTCCTGCCTCCAGCTCCTGCCCTTGTCATAAAGAGGGCAGGGTATCACACACATCTCCAAGCCAGCCCCTCTCCCCCTTCATTCCACTGTGCTTTCAGAGTCCACCCTTTCCTCAGGCTTGTGCTGAGACTGTCCCAGGCAGCACAGGCAGTGCACACGTGTGTGTCCTCACATATTTCTCTTCCTCGTCCCTCATGACAGCTAATACCAAGCCCAACTATTTCCCATGTTCCCATTTACTCTGCTTCCTCTGTCTCCCAACCCCCATATCATTCCTGTTATGTTTTGTATAATGCGCTCATGCACCCAGTGTTTTTCTTGGATCAGAAGATTCAAATCCATTTCACGCTGAATTCATTTAGGATGGGGATGAGAGGTAGGTTACTAAATTGTTACAGATTGCAGGAACATAGAAAAAAGTCTATATGGTTTTTGAAAATAAAGTCTTACATCAAAAATTATTTAGTCTGTTGTATACCAATTTATAGAAAATTTAGTCATCCAGTATCCTTATAAACATTGATGGGCTGCTGCAGGAATCCCCAAGGACCGTGCACAAAACTATTTCTTGCCTTTTTCTGGCTTTGATTTTGTTTCATTTCTTAGACCAGTGTGTCCAATTACTCATCTAGATCTGAATTCTGGAAATAGACAGCTCCAGTAATATACTTCTAGCTGGGTTTTACTATGAAACTTATGGAACTTTTGTAACCTTGAGAAATACTGTATTTTTTCAGTGTAGATGCATTTTCTGGAAAAATTGATCCAAGTCAAGAGAAACTTTTCCTCTTAACTTTGAGGAGAGTCTTTCTATTGATTGCATTTATGTAATGGAATAAATAGGGTAAACTGGCAGTCTTCGAGTCCTAGCTATCAGAGTCTTCCAAGAGTCTAGAAGAAAGTTTATAGTGTTTCACATAGAGAGGATAATGCCTTAGGGCTGACCGAGGTACAAGTATTGTTGAACATTTTGTCAAATTTAATTTATGTCTGTGCTTCAGATTCATTACAGATAATCACTGTGGTTACAAATTTTTTATTTTATACTCACCTTTCTTTTAATGTCACTGTGAACATTCTGAGTGGCACAGCAAACTTGGCCAGTTATTTTCTTCTATAATAAATTATTTTTATACATTTGACAGATTCTTAAGAGCAACTTTTTTCTGGGATATAAAAACTTTTGCTGGTAGAATTTTTTCAGTTTCACCACAGACATTGATATCAGAAAATACATGTTCATGGCTGACATCTTTGTGAAGAAGATGGAGAAATTTGGACATGGTAAAGTTCAGTGGATTAATTTGTAACCGATTGGTTGAATGAGAAAAATGTATTGTAAATCAAGCAGAGTGATTCTCAAGGAGGCAATGAGGTGCTAGTTGAAAAATAAAAAACATGTTACAATGGCTCTTGCGTTTTTATATAAACAATGGAAAGTAAAGTTTGGCTGGTGAGCTACACACGGGGCATACTAGGTAAACAGAGAAGGGGAAGCATAGGCCAGGGAAGGTGTGCTTCAGTGTTGGCTCTCCTTGAAACTGAATCTGTATCAAAGACTTGACGAAGGCACAGAAACACAGCTGAACAATTATTTTTTAAGCAATATAGAGCTTTAAAGCCTATATTGCTTATTTAAAGAGATTGATGCCCCAAGTGTCAGACTCCAGTTTTATTATGAAATGGACAGTGTGGGACGCTGAAGCAAAGCAGGAAAGCTAACATTTAGCAGGAGTGGAGGTAAAACTTTACTCTGATAAAAGGGATCAAGTACAAAATGGAAATGTGTTTGCGAGAGGGGCAGTCAGCCTTGGTAACAATTTGAGTAAAACTCATCTTTAGCTTTAAGTTCATTACAAACTCATCGTGAACCAACAGTGTGTTACAGTTGTCAAAACCATTTTGTAATCACAGGCTGTTTCCGTGGAAGCATAGTGTTAGGTTTTCAGAAGGCAGTGAGCCATCCTGTTTCCTGCGTTGCACAGATCCAGCCTTCAGGGCTGTGTTTCAATCACATGCGATAAATGCTCTGAAGCCACCGGACTGGGGAGGGCTAATGGTAACCCATGTGGTTTCAAGGAACTTCCTTAAAGTTTCTGAACCTAGGTTTCCTCAACAGAAAGATGAGGGTGAAAATACTTGCCTCGAAAGGCATTGTTGAGAAGATTAAAGCAAATAATTTATTTGAACACTTTCTGGGATGTGGCATATTCTTAATAAATGGTCCCTGTTTAATAATGATAATATGAACAATGGACTTTGACTTGAGCATATTCAGCGAGAATTATAGGATGGTGAATGATCTGGAAGCTTTCGTATGAGGAATGGTTAGAGAAATAGGATTGGTGGAGGATAGGAAAGCTATTCTCAGTTAATTGGAAAGGTGGAGACTGAAGGGTTATCATAACATTTATGTATAAAAAGAAAAACTAAGGTAGAAGTTATAGGAGGTCAGATTGTAAGTTAAAAGGAAAATAATGTCTTGAATGATCGCTGTCAACCTTGTGATGATGTACGCACTGCCTGGGAGGGTTCCCGTAGAAACTATAGGTGCAATTATGGAAGCCACTGGTTCCTCAGATGCTGCCTCAGACCATATCACATCCAATGCCCCTTCCTACTACCACTCATGGACAGAAGAGACATACAGACACAAAGAAACCAGACTGAAAGAGGTGGAATTGTTTCCCTAATCCCTCTCTCCAATATGTGTAGTTATAGATGAATTAAGAATGAAGGCGATGATAACAAATGAAACTTTTTTTTTGCATTTAATAAGACATCAAAAAGAGCATTTTATTTTCATAAAATTGTGTTG